>NC_090646.1:458674573-459274573 GCF_040937935.1 Hyperolius riggenbachi
TACAATTATACAAACAAACACAGAACATTTATATCGCGCTTTTCTCCTGGCGGACTCAAAGCGCCAGAGCTGCAGCCACTAGGGTGCGCTCTATAGGCAGTAGCAGTGTTAGGAAGACTTGCCTAGGGTCTCGTACTGAATAGGTGCTGGCTTACTGAACAGGCAGAGCCGAGATTCGAACCCAGGTCTCCTGTGTCAAAGGCAGAGCCCTTAACCATTACACTATCCAGCCACTATAATTACTACACTACATTTACAATTACTACACTACAATTCCAAGCATTACATTCTCACTGTTTATTTACTGTATTTATTTTTTGCCCCAGGCTTATAATGGCAGTAGACATATTACACATTGGCATTAAAGTTTGAATTGGGCACAGGCCTCACCTTTGATTTTATGTCGTTGTCAAATGACTCGTTCTATTGCCCCCTTATTATTGTATGATCACTGTGTACAGCAGACAAGACAATGGGCTTGATTCACAAAACCGTGCTAACTGTTAGCACGCTTGTGATAAGCCCCTTATCACGCCTAAACCATGTTTAGGTGTGGTAAGTTCTGATCACGCGCAAAGTCCTGCGCACAAAGTTTTGCGCACACAGCGCAGCACACAGCAGGGTGCGCACAAAGTGCCCATTAACCTCTATTCGACATTTTGCGTGCACCGTGCTGTGTGCACGCAAAGTTATGCGCGTGGGACTTTGAGCGCGATGTAATTCACAAAGCGATGCTAACCTACTTAGCACCCTGCTTATTATGCCCAAAGGTGCTATGTAGGTTAGCACGGCTTTGTGAATCAAGCCCAATATGTCAATATGTCAAGACTAGAGTTTTTGTTGTTAAAAGTGAGAAATTATGGAACTACCAGGAAGGTGGGAGTTTTTCCCTCTATACAGAGTGATGTGGCCAAACCAATCTCCTCCCTCTGCTCCCTCTGGTGGAGTGCACAGAGGAGGATGGCAGAATTAGCTCTGTGCTCAGAAGGAAAGACTGACTGGTGTCCCCTCCCAGTTCCTCTCTGGCTGTCTCATCTTATGTGAGTGGTGATGGGTTAGGGGGAGGAGTTTGGACAGTTCACAGACTGCTAATTAGTCTATACAAGCTGTATCTAACACTATAACAGGAAGTCATTATTGCAAATCCAGTCATCCAGGTAGTAAAAAAATAAAATGTAACATGGGGTATGTGCCTGTGCAGTACAGAAAACTGTGCATTGCAAAATACATTATATCTCCCAAAATGTTCATTAATAAAACATAAGCCTGGGCTTTAAACACCTTCATTAGATATCACATTAGATTAGCAGAATACTTTTTAACATATTTATATAATATTTATAAAAGAAAAACTCAATGGTAAAAAATGAATATGAAATGAGACTTCTTTACAGAAATGTTTCTTTGGCAAACTTTTCAAATATCAAAGCTGTTTTGATCTCTAAATATAGCACACTGTATTAACACTTTCATCTCTGTTTGTTAAGCTTGTAGGCCTAAAAATAGGTATCTGAAGATTTTGAAGCAGGTATGCAACACAGGCTAACATTGCAGAGAGACAGTGGTACACTCAGTTAAACTGACAACTAACACAAGAGGAGCTAAGGTAGCTTAGCTGGGCAAAACCATATGGTGCAATATTTAAAGGGACCTCAGCCTAAACTCATGTAAAGCCAGTGAACACACATAACAACTCAAAAAAAGAGACTGATGGTTCCATATAATCACTGAAGTAGGCAGGCCCCAGAGCAAGCTTCGAGGCCAAATCTGGTTCTGAGGCTCACTCACAAATCTGTCAATATAGGGAACCAAGAACTGCTTTTTTTTAGTGTTGTTATAAGTATTTGCTAGCTTCCTGTTAGTTTTTTTATATATATATAATTTTGCTTCAGGGACGGATCTAGGGGGGGGGGGGGGGCAGGGACGGATCTAGGGGGGGGGGGGGGGCAAGCTGGTATCTTGCCCCAGGTGCAGTTTGTTGAATTCTTAAAAAGGCGGCAAAATTAATGGCAGTTTAGGCGCCAAAACCTGACCTTTAGGCACCAAAATCTGACCTTGCCCCAGGCGCAACTTGGTCTTGATCCGTCCCTGCATGTGAGTTTAAGCTGATGTCCCTTTAAATGTTGCTCTGTATATACCTCCTGGCTCCTGAGCTTCTCAGAAATTAGTTACCAGGTTGACTGAGTGGACTGCCATTTCTCTGCAATGTTTGATATGGCAAGTGCAAGAGGAATCTGCTGGTTGATTTCACCACAACCAGCCTCATCATATTTAACTACAGGGCCTTGAGGACTAAAGCCTTAAATGGCAATCTCAGGTAAGTCTGCTCTCAGGCTTTTTATACAATTAGATATGTGCTCCACTGTGGATATACCTGTTGTTTGTTTAGGATGATCGCATAGGAGCCCCTGAATGACATTGGCCTTGATCCGGGGTCAGCCCATAAGCAGGCATGTGCAAAACCTGTACTGTCACATAAGGAATATACTAAAAAGCTCTCAGCCCTTGTTACAAAGCTTTATGCTCCTGGGAGAGAAACAGTGCTTAACAGCAAATAGATATGTTGCATTGTGAACATTAGAAATTACTGATTAAGAAGTATCATGAAGAGATAAAACAATTGGAAGAAAAAAAAACATAAGCCAAAAACTTAAGCAAGGATTACTTATTGTAAATGTCTGAGACAAGGGGTGTGCCACTTTGGCCTGAGCAAGCTTCTGAGGTAATAAGTCCAGAACATCACGTGGAATATTGGGTCGTATAGTACATTGCAAAAACATTATATCAACATTACAGAGGTGCAAAACAGTTCTCTTGATATTCCAAATATAATATTGCCCATACTTCAATAAATAAATAAATAAAAATATATTCAAACCTGTAGGTATGTGTAAAACCATGAAATCCTCTATAAAGCCATGATACTTAAATGATTGTTAGCATTGTCCCATGCAGCGATCCTTGAAACTGAATGGGGATTCATATATGTCCAAAGTTAATCAGTCAGATAAGATCAGTATCCATATCAAAGTGCTAGACGGATTTGATTAAAGGGGTTTCTACTAAATGAATAAATAATGGCCGTTAATTAATTAGAATGTATAGAACATCAGAGAAAAAAAATCCAATTATATATAAAATTAAATAATTATACAGCTCATTGAAAAAAGCCATTTATGCCTCCTGAAAAGTAATTAAATGAGCAGTCCCATGTATACCTGCATGCCCATGATATGTCATCAAGTAAAGCAAAGCAAGCATGAAAAAAAAAATAATGCATTGCAATTTTTTTTTCCAAAAAACTGACACATTTGTTGATACACCCTAAGGGCCCTTTTCCACTGCAAAACGCAACTGCAAACGCATGTGTTTTTTCCAATTTTGATGTGCGTTTTTTGTGCATTTTGTATGCGTCCGCGTTTTCCGTTTTTCTGATTGGCAAGTGGCAAGTGTTGTCTTGAAAATGGATACTAGTGGTTAAATCAATACAAAGCGCAAAATGCATTTCTATTCATTTTTCATGCGTTCCTATACTTTACATTGGAACGCAAAACGCAACATAATCGCACAGACATGCGTTTGCATTTTTTTTTATCGAAACACAGCAGTGGAAAAGGTCACCCAAGATTCTTTTTTTAAACAGGTTGCACTTTAGAATCAGCAAACGCATGCATTTTGCGTTAAGCTTGACTATGTGAAGAGCAAAGAACAAAATATTGCACTTCTGAACTGGCCTTTTATAAGTCCTGTTTTGAATCCTAGTGGACATGTACTGAAAGAACACTAACATGCAGTCTGGAGAAAGCACTCTTTATTCATGATACAATTGGAGCAGTTTGCTGAGGAAATGTGGGCCAAACTGCTTGCTGATATGGGCAGAAGCCAAATTCAGGGCTGTCCAACTCCAGTCCTTGAGAGCCATATCCATGCTTTAGGATGGACGGAGAAATGTGTTCTACTTAATGAGCCACACCTTTCCTGATTCAGTCCTATCGATTAATTTGAGCAGTTCCAAAAATGTGTCAGGACCTTGACCCTCAAGGACTCTATTTGGACAACCCTGGTCTAATTAAGAGCTACTGTTATCGCTTACTTGCAACTATCACTTCTAAAGGCTGCACAATAAAGATTTAGGATAAACATCTCATCATTTTTACCCATGTCAATTCACTTGTGTCACTATTTGATATATTCTATTGTTTCAAAACACGACAGCAAAGTCTAATAGGTGTACACACATTTACTAAGCAAAAAACAGACACAGCCATGCTCAGTATGGGGCTAGAAACAGCTCCTTATTAGCTGGTGAAGCTACTGTTTATGTATTTACAGTGTGCAAGGAAAAACTGCCAGTCAAAAAAAGGGTCACATATTATGTCTATGACGGTTCTCAGGTCAGGCGCAGCGTGGGGAAGAGCGTGTTTCCAAATTACCTGCCTCGAGTCAGCTACCCTCATTCTTTGGGCACATTAACATCCATGCAATAATTGTCTTAAGGAAGGCTCTTACCTATATAAGGCTGCCAAGGTACACAGGGCTCTGATGCTTTTTTGTTTTTTCTCCCTTTCTTTCCCTTGCTCGTTTTTAGTTTTTTTTAGGTTTTTCTAGTTTAGTTTAGTGTAGATGAGAGGTGGGGGCTGATTCTGCGCCCCAGAGACCCTAACCGAGCGAAGCCGGCTCGGACCGAGGAGGGCCACCCACGTGGAGCAGCGACCCGCACAAACACGTGTGCCGCAACCCTGGATCAAGGGTACTACAAGCACCACGGATCTGCTCCCTCGGCCAGCACCTCCAGAACCCACCCAAGCCAGACCAGCTGATGCGCATCATCGGCGACCGTATGCCCGCATCAGTCCACGCTCACCTCCAGTGGGCCGGCTCCCAGTCCCGGACCGCGGCTGGCTCTGCCGGATCCTCGGCGCAGAGCACAGCCCCCACTGCAAGTCAGCCTCCCAGGCCACTGCACCACAAGAAGCTCCGCGCAGCCAGACGTCACCTCCCCCAGTCTCGAGCAGTCCTGGACTGCATAGCGTGCGGAGCCCCCAGCGACCCTAACCGAGGAAGCGGCACGGATCAGAGGTAGGCCACCCATGTGGAGCAGCACCTCAGCCGACATCAGGCCATCCTGAATGGCCCTTTGCTCCCGCAGCCTGCTAGTCTCAAGGACCACAGTGTAGGCCACTGAGCAGCACTGGGGGCGCTTCCTCACACCGGACCCAGCCCTTCCACTGCACCGGGTCACTGATCCCACCCTCCATCTTCCACCAGGTGAGACCCCTGTCTTTTCTGGCCTCTGCCACATGGTCTGGCAGGCCTTTTTGCTGGTGCTGCCGCTGCTGGGTACTGGAGCCAAGTTGGTGCAGGGTGCAGTCAGGGGCACCATCG
The DNA here is from genome assembly GCF_040937935.1 of Hyperolius riggenbachi. Classification (NCBI taxonomy): domain Eukaryota; kingdom Metazoa; phylum Chordata; class Amphibia; order Anura; family Hyperoliidae; genus Hyperolius; species Hyperolius riggenbachi. Next base: position 458,679,959 of record NC_090646.1, read on the forward strand.
CTGCCTTCTCTAGGAAATGTGTGTGCCACCTGGAGCCCCTGCACTGCTGTGAGCATTGGCTGAGTTGCTAATGTTGGTCTGCCTTGTGCATGAAATGGAACGCTACTGATGGTCTGTTTACTGCACAGGCTTTGTTTTTACATCTGAGTCACACTGCTGATGGACTGTATTGCACAGGCCCTTTGCATCTGTGCCGCACTGCTGATGGACTGTTATTGCACATGCCCCTTACATCTGTGCCGCACTGCTGATGGACTGTTATTGCACAGGCCCCTTACATCTGTGTCACACTGCTGATGGACTGTTATGCACATGCCCCTTACATCTGTGTCGCACTGCTGATGGACTGTTATTGCACATGCCCCTTACATTTGTGTCACACTGTGGATGGACTTATTGCACATGCCCCTTACATCTGTGTCACACTGCGGATGGACTGTTATTGCACATGCCCCTTACACCTGTGTCACGCTGCTGATGGACTGTTAGTGCACATGCCCCTTACATCTGTGTCGCACGGCAGATGGACTGTTATTGCACATGCTTGTTGTATCTGTGTCGCACTGCTGACGGACTGTTATTGCACATGCTTGTTGTATTGCACATGCCTCTTACATCTGAGTCACACTACTGATGGACTGTTATTGCACATGCCTCTTACACCTGTGTCACGCTGCTGATGGACTGTTAGTGCACATGCCCCTTACATCTGTGTCGCACGGCGGATGGACTGTTATTGCACATGCTTGTTGTATCTGTGTCGCACTGCTGACGGACTGTTATTGCACATGCTTGTTGTATTGCACATGCCTCTTACATCTGAGTCACACTGCTGATGGACTGTTGTTGCACATGCCCCTTACATCTGTGTAACACTGCTGATGGACTGTTGTTGCACATGCCCCTTACATCTGTGTCACACTGCTGATGGACTGTTGTTGCACATGCCCCTTACATCTGTGTCACACTGCTGATGGACTGTTATATGCCCCTTACATCTGTGTCACACTGCTGATGGACTGTTATTGCACATGCCCTTTACATCTGTGTCACACTGCGGATGGACTGTTTATTACACAGGCCCTTTACATCTGTGTCACACTGCGTGCACCGTTTCCAAAAAAAGAGTATGCAGCGTGCCCAAGGTCTCTCCCCAGTGCCTCCTGGGAAGTGCAGTCCAGATAAAACAGAAAGGACCGGCACCGCTGTCTTGTATCAAAGCTCTTTTAATAGCACCAAAGTGGCAGCAGTGACAGACTGCTGTTTCAGTTTACACCTTTATCAAACTGCTCAAAGCCAAGCCAAGATGGCTTTGAGCGGTTTGATAAAGGTGTAAACCGAAACAGCAGTCTGTCACTGCTGCCACTTTGGTGCTATTAAAAGAGCTTTGATACAAGACAGCGGTGCCGGTCCTTTCTGTTTAGATGGACTGTTATTGCAGGTGCCTCTTACACCCGTGTCACACTTCCAATAGTCTGTTATTGCACATGCCTCTTACATCTGTGTCACACGGCGGATGGACTGTTTTGCACATGTTGTTTTTACATCTATGTCACACTACAGTACAGTACTATTACAGGTGTACATTCCACGTCGCACAGAGCTGGGTTACCATCCATGCCTCCAACGCTACTCTACCCCCCTCGTACCTCCTACTCCAGGGCATAGCTACTCAAACGGGAACATATCTCAGCCCCTCACCAGGAAGACAGGCTCCTGACCAACTCTGTTTAGAACCACGTCCAAGAAATCACTGCTTCCACGTCCTGGCCCCGCACCAACCAGCGCCGCAAGGGCTGTCAATCAGGTGTTCGGGCAAGGCTGAAGAGGAGAGGCCTGCGGTCATCCATCCCTGCGGTCCTCCTAGCAAACGTCCGCTCCCTCCCTAACAAGCTAGATGAACTGAGACTCCTCAGCAACAAGAGGGAACGCGTTAACAACACCCGTCTTTTGCTTTACCGAAACGTGGCTTCATGACGACATCCCTGAGAGTGCCCTCCAGCTCCCAGGTTTCAGCCTCATCCGAGCAGACCGTGACAGCACCCTCTCTGGGAAAAAGAAAGGGGGCGGCATCTGCTTCTACATCAGCTCCGTCTGGTGCCCAAACACCTCCGTACTGGCCAAGAAATGCACACCAGAACTTGAACTCCTCCTCATCAACTGCAGGCCAATCTACCCGCCCAGGGAGTTCTCTTCCTATGTCCTTGTGGGTGTGTATATCCCTCCTGATGCACAGGTAAATGCTGCCCTGCGTGATCTCAGTGACACCATCATGCAGTGGGAGACGGCCCTCCCGGACTCGATGTTCATCATCTTGGGGGATTTCAACAAGACCAACCTCCATATTGAGCTTCCCCGCTACCATCAGCGCATCACCTGCCCCACCAGGAATGCAAACACCTTCGACCATTGCTACACTGTCCTAAAAGATGCATACAAAGCGACCCCGTGGGCAGCACTGGGCTCATCTGACCACTGCATCATCCACCTGATACCTACTTACAAAAGGCGCCTGGAAACCTCAAAACCTGTCACCAAATCCTTCAAAGTCTGGTCAAGTGAGGCTAAACTACAACTTCAGGCCTGTTTTGACTGCACAGACTGGAAGGCTCTGGAATCGCCTAACCTGGACGAGTGGGCAGACAATGTATCCTCGTACATTGACTTCTGCTAGAACTCCTGCATCCCTACAAAATCCCTCAAACTATATCCAAACGATAAACCGTGGTTCTCAAATAGACTTCGACAACTGCGATGCAGCAAAGAAGCTGCACACAAGTCCGGCAACCAGGAGGACTACAAGAGGGCAAGGAACAACCTAAACAGGGAACTGAGGTCCGCAAAGAAGTGCTACGCGGAAAAGCTGGAACAGAATCTCTCCTCAAACGACTCACGAGCTGTGTGGAAAGGGCTTAAGGGTGCCACCAACTACAAGCCTCCCCCTCAGCATGCTACACCCAGCACTGAGCTGGCAGAGAGTCTCAGCGACTTCTACTGCAGATTCGAGAACCAGCCAACACCTGCAGGACTCCCACAGCTGCCTGCACAATCCTCTGACATTGACGCCCTGGGCCCGAACCCGCCCCCACCGTCAGTGAGGGAGGCAGATGTACTGAAACACTTGCTAAGGATAAATGCTAGGAAAGCCTCTGGTCCGGACGGAGTGTCACCAGCCTGCCTGAAAACTTGTGCTCGCCAGCTTGCTCCCCCCTCACTTCCATCTTCACGAGGTCCCTCCAGGGAGGCAAAGTTCCCGTGTGCTTCAAGAGGTCCACCATTATCCCTGTCCCTAAAAAGCTGGGAACCCTTGACCTCAACAACTTCCGGTCCGTGATCATGAAAGCTTTTGAAAGCATGGTGCTCCCCCTCCTTAAGCACTCCACAGAGGGACTGCTAGATCCACACCAGTTCGCAAACAGAGCAAACAGGTCCACTGATGATGCCATTAACATCTGCTTGGAGCTCGTCTATGAACACCTGTATAGACCAGACTCCTACGCCAGGATCCTCTTATTGGACTTCAGCTCAGCATTCAATACCATCAGCCCCAAAATACTGCAAAACAATCTTGCCGAAATAGGAGTCCACCCCACCCTACGCCTGTGGATCACGGACTTCCTCACCAACAGGTCCCAGTGTCATGGTCACTTACCGGTGAGGCCTGGGCGGCTGGTACATGCGGGTGTCCGGGGGCACTCCAGGGCATGCCGTCGTGTCTCCAGACCGGGGGTACTGGCGGTGTGCGTCCGTGCGTGTCGTGGGCGGCGCGTTGGCCTGCTGCATCGGAAGGTGTAGGGGCTGCGGGCTGCGCGCGTTCATGTGCGGGGAGTGTCCTTGCGTACACCTCTCCTCCAGCTGGTTGTTGTGCGCGCGGGCGTGTGGCTTGTGCGCATGCGCGCGCGCGCGTTTTTGTGCGCGTGCGTGCTTTGTCATGCGCATGCGCGTACGTCATTACGCGTCATGCGCGTGCGTCATTACGCGTGCGCGTGTGCGTCACTACGCATACGCGATGACGTCAAACGGCCTATAAAAGGCCTCAGAGTGCATTGCCTGATGCTGTGGTATTACAGCAAGTTTGTCCGTGTGACCCGTCCCGTTGAATTTGTTCCTGATTGATCTTTGTTGCCGACCTCTGCTTGCCCTGACTACCCGCCTCGTTGCCGACTTCAGCCTGCCCTGACGACCCGCCTTGTTGCCGACCTCTTGCCTGTCTGATTACCCGCTCTGCTGCCAACCTATTTCCGGACGATTACCCGCTCTGCCATTGGACCCGGCTTGGAAGAGGACCTGTCTTGTTGCTGAACCTGGAATAGCTCAAAGGACTCTCTGCTCTAGGTGCTGAGTTATTGCACTACCCTTACTCAGCTCGCGGAGGCGTCTGACAGTCTGCCAGCGCTTCTGCCCCTTGCTCCATAGAGACCCTGTTCCACTTCCAGAGGTTCTGTGTGGTGAGCCGCATAAGTAGCTGTTATCCTCACACTAGACTCCATTCTTCAGGTACGTGAGCCGGTTGTTACAAAATACCACAGCCACTCACATGGAGTCTGGGGATACAGCTGGCGTGCTAAACGCCTTATACAAACAGATGGCTACGTTGACGGAGGCTTTCAAGGAATTACAGGAAGGATATACCCGTTTAGAAGGAAGACTCAACGAGGTCACACAGCAGCCATCCGCACCTCCCACTGGTGGGGCTTCTGCTCCTCAGGCATTGGCCCAAGTTCAACCACCACCACCACCTAATCCTCCTGTAGCAGCTACCATAGTTCCGGAGCCTCGTGTACCTATGCCTGAAAGATTTTCCGGAGAACGCACTAAATTCCGAGCCTTCCGCCATGCGTGTGAACTATATTTAATTTTGCAACCTCGTACATTTGCTTTAGAAGCTACCAAGGTGGGGTTTATCATTTCTTTGCTCACCGGAGAACCACAGTCCTGGGCTCATCACCTTCTGGAAAAAGAGGATCCAGTATTAGGATCTATGACAACTTTCTTTGAGGCAATGGCGGTGTTGTATGATGATCCCCAACGTCGAGCCACCGCAGAAGCGGTACTTCTTAACCTCCGCCAAGGGCGCAGATCAGTCGAAGAGTACACTTCGGAATTCCGCCGGTGGTCTGCGGACGTCTCCTGGAACGAATCTGCATTGCTTTGTTGTTTTCGTAAAGGACTATCCGAGAGTCTTAAGGACGAGTTTGCCCGGATAGGGGTCCCTGGAACATTAGAAGAGTTAATAAAACTGGCTATCCAACTCGATAGACGTTTTCGAGAACGCCAACTGGAAAAGAACAGTGGTAATCAGGCATTTTGGAGTCCTTCAACTATGTCTTCATCTGCTTCTTCAATTCAAACCCCGGACTCATCCGAACCTATGCAGCTAGGTTTACTTCGTTCTCCGTTAACATCAGAGGAACGCCAACGTCGCCGGAAGGAGAATCTATGCCTATACTGTGGTACTGCCGGGCACTATGTGCGAACATGTCCTGTGAGACCTTCGGGTAAGACGAGGCCCAACACCACTTATAGTCCTGAAGCCCTCTCCAGTTCTACTAACTACTGTCTTGTTTCGATTTCATTTCAGCTCCCAGAAGGAATCCTTAGCACCACTGCCATCATAGATTCCGGAGCCTGCAGCTGCTTCCTGGATTCATCCTTTGCATCCAAATATCAATTTCCCTTACAAGGTCGGAAGGAGCCTTTACACATTCATCTGGCCGATGGATCTTCTATCAGTTCTGGACCTGTTACTACCGAAACCCTTCCTATATTGTCTACCATATCATCTTCTCACCAAGAATTCATCCGTTTTGATTTACTATCATCTCCTTTATATCCTGTTATCCTTGGTCTCCCTTGGCTCAAGGCTCATAACCCCTGCATTGATTGGTCTTCTGGCTTAGTCTCCTTTCCCTCAGCTTATTGTGGGGAACATTGCAATTCAGTAGATACTGTTTCCTCAGGGTCTTTTCTCAACATTTCAGTGGATCTAGACAAAATTCCTACTTGTTATCATCACTTTCAAGATGTCTTCGATAAAAAGAAGGCTGACCAATTGCCTCCGCATCGGCCATACGACTGCCCGATAGACCTGGTACCTGGAGCTCCAATTCCGTTTGGTCGGATGTTCCCCTTGTCTGACCCTGAACAAGAGACTCTTAAACAATACATTCATGAAAATTTAGAAAAAGGGTTCATCCGCCCTTCTAGGTCCCCAGCCGGGGCGGGAATCTTTTTTGTAGCCAAGAAGGATGGCTCCCTGAGACCATGTGTAGATTACCGTGAACTAAATAAAGTTACAATCAAGAACCGCTACCCTTTACCTTTGGTTCCCGAGCTATTTCAAAGATTAAGAGAAGCAAGAATCTTTACTAAACTCGATTTAAGGGGTGCATATAATCTGATCAGAATTCGTGCTGGTGACGAATGGAAGACCGCATTTTGTTCCCGCTACGGACATTACGAATACTTAGTAATGCCATTCGGACTATGCAACGCTCCTGCAACATTCCAGCACTTTGTGAATGACATTTTTAAAGATATGATAGATCATTTCATTATAGTGTATCTTGAAGACATCCTGGTCTTTTTCACATCGGAAGAGGAGCATATGCATCAAGTGAAGATGGTGCTGGATAGATTGAGACAACACCGGCTGTATGTGAAACTGGAGAAATGTGAATTCCACAGGAAAACCATCCAATTCCTAGGATTTATCATCTCCGCTGATGGATTTTCAATGGACCCTCACAAGATTCAAGCAATTTTAGACTGGCCTGCTCCTGTGGACCGAAAAGGAGTTCAAAGATTTGTGGGGTTTGCGAATTTTTATAGGAGATTTATTAAGGACTTTTCTGCCATTATACTACCCCTGACACAACTTACCAAGCAACAGAAGAAGTTCTGCTGGAATCAAGAAACTCAAGCTGCTTTTGACAAGTTAAAAAGAATGTTTACGTCAGCCCCAGTTTTGAAGCATGCAGACCCAGCGTTGCCATTTATTCTAGAGGTAGACGCCTCTGACTCTGCAATAGGTGCCATTCTCTCTCAGAGACAAGGCCCTAGGATGTTAATGCACCCGGTAGCATTCTTTTCCCGCAAACTATCATCAGCCGAAAGGAATTACGATGTAGGAGAGAGGGAACTACTTGCCATTAAGGAGGCATTGGAGGAATGGCGATACTTGTTGGAAGGCGCAACAAATCCGATTCTGATATTCACGGATCACCGGAACCTAGAATACTTAAAGACGGCAAAGAGGCTGAATCCACGTCAAGCAAGATGGGCACTTTTTTTTTCCCGATTTTCATTTCACATTACGTACAGGCCAGGTTGTAAGAATGGGAAACCAGATGCGTTATCCCGTATGTTTCCCGAAGATTCTAACCAAGACACACCTGATACAATTTTATCAAGCCAACATTTTTTGCTACTCCAGTCCAGTTTGATTAAGGAAATGCAACAAGAAGATGCACCCCCACCTGGTAATATCCAACCGAGATTAGTATGTAAAGAAGGACTTTGGTTTCTTAGAGATAAAATATTTATTCCGGAAAAATTTAGGCCGGCAGTTCTTAGACTCTGCCATGATCATCAGCTGGCGGGGCATTTCGGTGGCCATAAAACTGCAGAATTGGTCCAGAGGAAGTATTGGTGGCCAGGGCTGAAGAAGGACTGCAAGAGATACGTGGCATCCTGTCATACTTGCAACCGTTGTAAGGGATCTAGGCTGAAACCATGGGGTTTACTTAAACCTTTACCTGTCCCACCTAGGCCATGGTACTCCATCTCCATGGATTTTATTGTGGAATTTCCAACTTCGGAAGGATTTAATTCAATATTGGTGGTGGTGGATCGTCTCTCAAAGATGGCTCATTTTATTCCAATGAATGGTACACCTACTGCTAGATCCACGGCAACAGTGTTCATTAAAGAGATTATACGCCTGCATGGGATTCCCCATGATATTGTATCAGACAGAGTAGTACAGTTTACTTCGAAGTTTTGGACCGCTTTATGCAAATTACTGAAGATTGAATTGTTCTTTTCCTCTGCTTATCATCCGCAATCCAACGGACAGACTGAACGTACGAACCAGACTTTGGAGCAATATTTGAGATGCTTTACGAATTATTCCCAGGATGATTGGGTGCAGCTTCTACCTCTAGCTGAATTTGCGTATAACAACGCCATACATGTCTCAATTAATCAATCCCCATTCTTCACAAATTATGGGTTTTATCCAACTTTTTCACCAAGCATGGAGAATGAAACTTCAGTCTCTGCTGCAGAGTCATTGGCGGAATCAATTATCCGGAATAATGAGCTTTTAAGGGAAAATATGGCCAAGGCTCAGGAACGTTTTAAAGAACAGGCCGATTCACTTAGAAGAGAATTAATCCTGAAGGAAGGGGATATGGTGTGGCTATCTACGACCAATCTGAGACTTCCTGGCCCTTCTCGGAAATTGAGTCCTAGATTTATCTGACCCTTCCCAGTTTGCAAGAAGATAAGTACTGTAGCGTATAAGCTGACTTTACCTGCAACCTATAAGATTCATCCGGTCTTCCATGTGTCCTTGTTGAAGCCTACAAGCATAGATCCTTTTCCTGGTCAAGTACCGACTCCTCCGCCACCTATCATACTAGGGGAAGAGGAAGAATATGAAGTGGAATCCGTACTGGACTCAAGGAAGCGGGGCAGGCAAGTACAATACCTCATTAAGTGGAAAGGGTATGGGGTCGAAGAAAATACATGGGAACCAGCCAGTAATGTTCATGCTGATCGCTTGATAAGGAACTTTCACCGGAGGTATCCTGCTAAACCTGCACCTGAAGGCATCCAGAGGCTGCTCCTTAGGGGGGGCACTGTCATGGTCACTCACCGGTGAGGCCTGGGCGGCTGGTACATGCGGGTGTCCGGGGGCACTCCAGGGCATGCCGTCGTGTCTCCAGACCGGGGGTACTGGCGGTGTGCGTCCGTGCGTGTCGTGGGCGGCGCGTTGGCCTGCTGCATCGGAAGGTGTAGGGGCCGCGGGCTGCGCGCGTTCATGTGCGGGGAGTGTCCTTGCGTACACCTCTCCTCCAGCTGGTTGTTGTGCGCGCGGGCGTGTGGCTTGTGCGCATGCGCGCGCGCGTTTTTGTGCGCGTGCGCGCTTTGTCATGCGCATGCGCGTACGTCATTACGCGTCATGCGCGTGCGTCATTACGCGTGCGCGTGTGCGTCACTACGCATACGCGATGACGTCAAACGGCCTATAAAAGGCCTCAGAGTGCATTGCCTGATGCTGTGGTATTACAGCAAGTTTGTCCGTGTGACCCGTCCCGTTGAATTTGTTCCTGATTGATCTTTGTTGCCGACCTCTGCTTGCCCTGACTACCCGCCTCGTTGCCGACTTCTGCCTGCCCTGACGACCCGCCTTGTTGCCGACCTCTTGCCTGTCTGATTACCCGCTCTGCTGCCAACCTATTTCCGGACGATTACCCGCTCTGCCATTGGACCCGGCTTGGAAGAGGACCTGTCTTGTTGCTGAACCTGGAATAGCTCAAAGGACTCTCTGCTCTAGGTGCTGAGTTATTGCACTACCCTTACTCAGCTCGCGGAGGCGTCTGACAGTCTGCCAGCGCTTCTGCCCCTTGCTCCATAGAGACTCTGTTCCACTTCCAGAGGTTCTGTGTGGTGAGCCGCATAAGTAGCTGTTATCCTCACACTAGACTCCATTCTTCAGGTACGTGAGCCGGTTGTTACACCCAGGTTGTTAGGCGGGGCACCATCTCCTCGCAACCTAGGACCACCAACACAGGAGCCCAAAAACTTCTGACAAACTTCTACTCCGCTACAATCGAATCTGTCTTATGCTCTTCCATCCTGGTTTGGTATGTCAGCTCCTCTGCCAGCGACAGACTCAAACTACAGAGGGTCATCAGATCAGCGGAGAGGATCATCGGGAGATCCCTTCCCTCTCTGGACCTTCTTTACCATTCCAGGCTGTACTACAGAGCATTAAAGATCACCAACGACCCCTCACACCCAGGCCATCGCTTCTTTAGTCAGCTCCCCTCGAGCCGGAGACTCCGGTTCTGGTCCATCTTCACCAAGACCTCAAGGCATAAAAACAGTTTCTTTCCCTCGGCTGTCAACCTTCTGAACTCTCTCCACGTAACTGCCCATCCCCACAACACCATGCCGGCACGGAGGCACTCTACACACAGATAGACGGCGCTCTAGCTCAAGCTGACTTTTGGGCTGTTTTTTTGAATGTCTTTGTGCTGTTACTTATGCTACATTGTATCTCTCTGCAAATGTTGTGTTCCTTTCTAACTGCTTGATTTGTCCTGTATCTGTATCTATATCCTGTATCAGTACCCTGTACGTGCCAAGCCCAATTCCGGGCATGACCCAGTCGTGCTTGGCGATAATAAAGATTCTGATTCTGATTCTGATATGTTTGTTGAATCTGAATGGTAATCTTTTAAGAAAAAAGTGTGGTTCCCCCATCTTCCCCGGAAAGAAGTATGGCTCCCCATTTGTTGTGGGATCTGTGATAGGATCTTGGATCCTCATTTAATAACAAACTACCGTTCAAGAAGATGGCACCTTAATTGGCAGCCAATTAATTGGCTTTCTCTTGTTTTTCTTCCCTCTTCTTTACCAATTCACCGTCCACCTCCCCCCCCCCCCCCCCCCCCGAAGGTATGCAGTGTGGTCTGGAGTAGCCTGTGATGCTGGTGCGGGTCGTGGGGAGTCCGGGACCTGGAGTTTTTACAACCTTGCCGCTGCCTAGGTCTATTGTCTGTGCAGGTACAGGCCTTGTGGAGTCAACCGCTGCTACCCTCTGGTTCAGCCCCTCCATGATACCATCCACTAAAATGGAAGTAAGGGTTACTGCATTTTTCTGTGACAGACAGATTATCTTGACCATCCCTGCTGAATGCTGCTAAGGAGTCGGGACCCACCACAGAAATGAACACTACTGCACCTTATGAACTGGAACACCTTGGGCAGCACTGCCAGATGTCAGCAATCGGGATCCTTAGCATCATCAATCATGAAAAACTGGGTTATCTTTGCTGAACCTTCGCCTCCCTCTGTCCTCCCCCTTGCCATGTCTCCTTAGGGATGATAGATGGTTGCCATGTGTGACTGGTGGTGCCGTAGTATGGCATCCTCGGTTCTTGGTTTTTGGACATTATCCTCCCCATCCTTTCAGAACCATATGAGCCAATTCTGGGTACAACATTTAGTTTGTATTCGGCAAAATAAAAGATTCTGATTCTGATTCTGAAATGTTTCCAATTTTCCCAGTTAAATAGGTAAAGGGAGTCCTTTACCCATTTACAATAAATGTTTAAAAATAAAACTATATTTAAGATAAAAGCACAATTAAAAATTGTATAAAAATAATGAGGGATTTTTTTGATTGATTTTCAATCAACTGTTTGTATTTGATATTCAATCAACATTGTTTTTGTATTTTCATTTGTAGCCTTTCTTCTTCCTTCTTTTTTCTTCTTTTCTGTATCCAAGGGTGTAGCAATCACCTCTGTGACCCCTGCCTTTGCAGGGGGACCCAGAGGCTTTGGGGGGCCCTTCCTCCTCCCTCTCCCCAACCGCAAGTGCAGCCAATTAGCAATAGAACCTCCCAATTCACTAACAAGAACTGTGTGCAGGAGTGTGTGCATTTTTCCTGCTTCCAGAGGCTGCCTCACAGCAGAACATTCTCTGCAGCCATTTGCTAGCTCTCAATCCCATGGGATTTGGTGACAAATGGGTCCCCATGCTATCATTTTTTTGCAGAGGGCCCCTACTAAGTCTAGCTATGTCTGTATCCTTACTTTTTCATTATGCTTCATCCTTTATTATATACTTCTATTTTTTCCATCTTTTTCTTCAGTAATCTTCATTCTCGTTCTTTAAACTTCTGTAGTATTATTATTATTATTATTATTATTACTACTACTACTACTACTCTACTATTCTTCTGTCTTGCAGTCTCTTATTTTATTTATTTTACTCTATTGCTCTCTTCTTCTGTTATCCTAATAGGAGATTGCAACACTTTCATCCCATCCGTCCCCAGTAAAGGGATACTATCGATTAGCATGTGTTTTTTAACCTGAGTTTGAGAGAGTTCCTGAAGTGCTGGTAAATAATGATGTATAGATTTCATTTGCTTATCACATTTGTTTATTGTAACAAATTCATTTCACTCTGAACTGACGGCAGTATGCTCATTTTGTGACGGGAGAGTGAACAATGAGGGGAGGGGGGATTTCCCTCACTGTTATCTCTGTGTGTAACTGTGTGTGAGAAAGCTCTCAGAAGCTGCCTGTGTTTCTGAGCTGCCTGCAAAGAGCAGCGGAAATGTAACTTGTTTTAAACATTAATTGTCAGTGACTCAACAGCTTTTCATACCTTTTTTGCTTTCAGGGAAAAATACTCTGTAGTCTGATGATATGCAAAAAACAACACTGGCTTTGCATTGAAGCAGACACCCATTTGCAAATGATTTGTCCCAATAGAGTTAAATCCTATACACAATGAATTAAAGCTTTTGCCTCTGATATTTAACATGAAAATTAGGAAAATGTTTACATAGCTATTTAGACATTATTTGCAAATTGTCATTTTAGAACACTTGGGTATTAATAGTATTCCTTTAAGCAATTGCAGTAGCAGTTATTTGAGGGAATGTAATGTGCAATCCTTTACCTTAGTAAATCACCTATAGTATGTACCACTTCTGATGCAGAATACCATAAAAGACCACTGTTCTATATCAAATAATAATAATAATATATATTTTTAACAGAAACTTTGTTGTCTTTCACAGGGATTTATACTATTATTAGAGTAGTTTAGAACTTTAGATGAAACCTGTCCAGAGCTCTACTTTAATGCAGTACCTCTTCATTTATTTAGTTCACGTTTTTAATTTTGCCCTATCTCTACAACTTTGAGCCTCACACAAAGACCATCTTGCATTATTGCTTAAAATGCCACAAATACTGCTGCATAGAAATGAATGTCATTTAGTGGAAGCGATAAGCAATGAAAACATTTGTTGGAGACATGTTACCTGTAAGCTCCACTATCTAACCCATTATTTTTAATTACAAGTGAGACACACATAACACGGTTGTAATTTTTAAGTACAAAATGTACTTTCTATCTTTTGATAAGGAGAAGTGCTCTGATTCACTTCACTGACTGATGCCTCTATTGTAATGCATTATGACTTATAGCAGATAAGGCAAAATTGAAAAGTGAGCCAAATAATGTGGTTTAATAACTATCATTGGGGAGAAAACAAGACTTTAGAATTGCTTCTCAAACAACAAGAATTAGTTTATAAGCAAAGAGCTGTTTGAATCCACACAAGCCAAGTAGGGTTATATTTATTGTAAATGTTATAGATAAACAGCAAATAGGGATTCGAGATGTCGCGAACATAGAATTTTCTGTTCGGAAACGGCAAACACAAACTTCCGAAAAATGTTTGGGGAACAGGCTAATCTGGCGAACCGGCATAGTCTTCAATGGGCAAGTGAATTTTAAAACCTACAAAGACTGTTTCTGGCCACAAAAGTGATGGAAAACTTGTTTAAAATGGTCTAAGGCCTGGACACCTGGACAGGGGCCTGCCGGAGGGGGATCCATGCCAAAAGTCCCACCAAAAATTATGGAGTTGATGCAGAGTCAGGTTTTAATCCCTAAAGGGCAGAAATCATATTATACACAGCTCTGGGTGTTAGTGGGCTGTGGAGTGTCTCACAGAGAAATGCAATCGTACTATTAGAATACAGTGAACTAATAATGCACTGGAGTGGTTCTGTGCCTGCAACTTAATGAGGCAACAGCAGTAGTGTACACAAATCTCTGAGTGTCAGTGGGCTGTGGAGTGAAACACACACAAAAAACACAGGAGACCGATGTGCTAGCCCTCAAAAAGGCTGTTTTGTTTTCACAGTTAGTGAGGAATAAGGACACGGGCCTAGCTAATGCTTTCCCTACCTATCTGCAGCAAGTCTGACCCTGCTCTGACTAACAGTCAGCAGCCAGCAGAAAATTAATCCAATATAGCCACTGCAACTGCTTTTTGATAGGGGGTCCAGGAAGGAGTGCTAGCTGATTGGCTGCCATGTGTCTGCTGACTTTGATGGAAGGGGTCAAGGTTTAGCTCAATGATGATGTATAGGAGGTGAATCGAACACGCCAAATGTTCGCTGTTCGCTGCTAATGCAAACAGTGAGTCTATGTTCACAGAATACTGCTCGCTGGTGAACTGTTCAAGCCATCTCAAATGGGAATCAATATAGTCCAGGAGTTCTGAAAATCCTTTGTTTGTTACATATTTTGGCATCATGACACATCCCACATACAGCATTTTATTAAAGGGCACCTGAAGTGAGAGGGATATGGAGGCTGCCATATTTATTTCTGTTTAAAAAATGCAGATTGCATGGCTGTCCTGCTCATCTTCTGCCTCTGAAGGTAGTTATACATCTTGTGATTCTAATTCAATCTACAAAGTAATCAACTTTATTGGGCGATCGACTTTAGTAGGGTTGATCAAAAGTCGATGACTAGTGGCCCACACACTACAAGCGATATTCAATGTGATTCACCTTTAGTAATCAATCTGACCGATGTTGAGCATCCATGCCATAATAATTATATACAAAAATCTATTCAGAGTAGATTGAATAGTATGTAAACAGTAGCCAATTCCTGTGTATTAAAGACTGATATCTGGCATCCTGCTCAATTGACTAAGCTGGTCGATTTGATATGATATCAGCCAGTTTTCATTGATTGGGCATACTGGAAAAAACACTCTCGATTCTCTCTCGATTCAATAAAATGAGATTAGATGGACAGTAATGCTTATGTATGGCAGTCAATTACCTAATGACAATGTAAAATGCATGGTGTGTAGACGTTATTTTGGAACTAGGCTGAAAGACCTGTAGGATGAATAAATGGTATTGTCATTGTTTGATTTGCAACAGAGTGGCACTTGAGCATTTGCCAGGACTCTCCATTATAGTAAGTATTGCTAGTGTGTTTGTTAGCGTGTTCTGGGCAGCCAAGTGCTGAGGGGGACAAGCCTCATACATACATACAAGGCATGTCACACAGCAAGGTAACTAATGCTCTTGCATACAAAATATTGCAGCAGAAAGGCCCACTTCCCACAGCTGACAACATGTTTTTACAAAAAGAACAATAACTAGTTCTTTTTCAAAAAGCAATGCTTCTGACCTACAGTTCAGACTTAAACCATTTAGAGAATATTTGGTCTCACATTAAATATAAACAAGTCAGAAAGCATTTTACATTAATGCTCAAGCGTTTAAAGTGAACCCGAGGTGAAAATAAACTGATGAGATTAACAATTGTATTTATCCTCCTACTCCTGAAAATGACTTTTTTTTTTAGATATCCCATGGTTTTATTTTATATTTAAATATTTACAAAGCAGATGGAATGTTTTGTTGTGTCTGCTCAGTGGCAGCCTATTAAGTGTCCCTAAGTGAAAACACATGGTTTATTGACCTTTTTATTTCCCCCTGCTCTCAGAAGTTGTATTCTGCCAGGAAAGCTTTTATGGCTGTAATTTGCTTATCAGTGATGTTTACTATATTCCCGGCAAGGTGACAAGGCAGAAGCTGACACTTCCATGCCTAAAAATTAACTCTTTTAGAGAGCAAAATAAATCAAGTAAAACAACCTGGTGATTAATATGTTTTGCACTGTACACACACACACACACACACACACAACACACACACACACACACACACACACACACACACACACACACACACACACACACACACACACACACACACACACACACGCATAAGTATATACACACACACACACACACACACACACACACACACACACACACACACGCACACCAACAATTGAGTGTTTACAGCCCAATTAAAGTTTGATAGCAAAATAACTGTTGTCCCCTTTCGCCCATAATAATCCATACTAAAGCAGATCTTACCTGCTAAAATATTGTCTTTCCTGTAAAAGAAAGAAAGAAAAACAAAAAACCCTCTTTGACTGCAAAACACAGCATAACAAATGCATATTCTGAGCCAGGCATTCTACTGCAGTGACAGTGACTCCAGGTTGCGATCAGGTGAAAGCTACTGTCACTGTCTGAAAAGAGACTTCTGCTATGCCATGCCATGCTTTGCAGTAAAATAGATGATTATTCAACAGAAGCAATATTTTAGCCAACAGGTAGCCCTGCTTTAGTTGAGCCGCTTTATCTGGGGAAGCAGGTATTATCCCATCAGTATATTTTTTCCTCTGGGTTTATTTGGACTTACAATTTTGCATAATTTTCGTAATTAGGATTACAATTGTAATTGAAAAATCATAATCATGAAAAATTGTTGGAAATTTTGTGTAATTATGACTATAACAAACATTTTGTAATTACGATTATTTTTGTAATTATGATTTCATAATTTTGTGTAATTTTTTGTAACTACTCAAAATGACGAGTAACCCAAAATTAAACAAGAAATTATGAATTACAGGGAACATAAACTAAGAAGGATTTGGATTTCTCCTTTTAAAATAATACTAGCAGAGATGGCTCGAACCTCTGATTTTCGGATCGCACGTGAACTTCTGCAAAAGTTTGGTTCGCGCAAACTTTCGTGAACCGCAATAGACTTCAATGGGGAGGCGAACTTTGAAAACTAGAAATACTTATGCTGGCCACAAAAGTGATGGAAAAGATGTTTCAAGGGGTCTAACATCTGAGTTTTTGCATAGATGAGTGGGATAGACGCCAAAAGTCCCGGGGAAAAATCTGGATTTGACGCAAAGCATCGTTTTAAGGGCAGGAATCACATTGCATGCTAAATTGCAGACCTAAAGTGCTTTAAAACATCTTGCATGTGTATACATCAATCAGGGAGTGTAATTAGAGTACTGCTTCACACTGACACACTAAACTCACTGTGTAACGCACCGCAAACAGCTGTTTGTGTAGTGACGGCCGTGCTGGACTGATGCGCATCATGGCGAGAGTGCAGGCCGAGGTGGTTTTCAAGCCCATATGGTCGCCGGGCTGTGGTAGCTCAATGATAGAACAACAGTGACTGTCCAGCTGATCGAATTTGGTCTGTCCACAATGAAGCAACGACCTTATTATCTTGGGTGTGCCCCCCCCCCCCCCCCCGAGACACTCATATAGCCGTCGGTCATTGCTTCATTGTGATACGGAAGCCCCTTCACTGCGGCAAGGTAATGATCATGAATAGGAATTGGCACATGAACATGCCTTTTGTTTAGTTGTTGCAGCTGGCATGTACACGCACCAGAAAAATTAGTATAGCAGCGGCCTTAAAAATTCAGGAATCCACCTGGAGTCCAGGACCCTGTTGGTGGTGGCAGAGAAGGCAGTCAAGCGGCCTGTGGGCAGAGGTGCTGTGTGGGGAGCGACTTAGTCTTGGGGCAGGCAGTCACACGGCGTGCAGGCAGAGATGCTGTGTGTGGGGACTGACTTAGTCTTCGGGCGGGCAGTAGCCCTCCGGGATCCATGCCTCATTCATTTTGAAAAAGGTAAGCTACTGAACACTTTTGTGACTTAGGCGACTTCTCTTCTCAGTGACAATGCCTCCAGCTGCGCTGTAGGTCCTTTCTGACAGGACGCTTGAGGCAGGACATGACAGAAGTTGGATGGCAAATTGTGACAGCTCTGGCCACAGGTCAAGCCTGCGCACCCAGGAGTCCAAGAGTTTATCGCTGCTCACAGTGTCTACATCCACACTTAAGACCAGGTAGTCGGCTACCTGCCGGTCCAGGCATTGGTGGAGGGTGGATCTGGAAGGGCTAAGGCGAGGCATTGGACTAAAGAATGTTCGCATGTCCAACATCACCATGAGATTGCTGGAGCATCCTGTCCTTGCCTGCGTGGACATGGGAGAAGGATTACTGGCAGTGGTACCTTTATTGCGTTGTGCTGTGACATCACCCTTAAACGCATTGTAAAGCATAGTTGCCAGCTTGTTCTGCAAGTGCTGCATCCTTTCTGCCTTCTGGTGATTTGGAAACATCTCCACCACTTTGTGCCTGTACTGATGGTCTAGTAGCCTGGCCACCCAGTACAGTCCATTCCCCTTGAGTTTTTTTTATACAGGGGTCCCTCAACAGGCTGGACAGCATGAAAGACTCCATCTGCACAAAGTTGGATCCAGACGTACTATCCATCTCCTCTTGCTCTACCTCAGTGACGTCAGAGAAGTCCTCCTCCTCCCCCCAGCCATGAACAATACCATGGGAACATTGAGCAGCACAAGCCCCCTGCAATGCCTGCTGCAGTTATTCTTCTGCCGCCACCTCCTCCTCCAAAGAAACACCTTCCTCATCATCCGAGTCTGACTCCTCTTCCCCACACGGCTCTTCCTCCTCCTCCCCCTTCTGTGCTGCCGCGGGTGTTGAGGAAACATCTGGTTCTGATGAGAATTGATCCCACAACGCTTCCTCCTGTAACTGTTCCTGTTCACACTCCTCCACAGCTTCATCCACCACTCTACGCATGGCACACTCCAGGAAGTAAGCGGACGGGATCAAGTCACTGATATTGCCTTCACTGCGACTCACCAGGTTGGTCACCTCCTCAAACGGCCGCATGAGCCTGTATGCATTTCGCATGATTGTCCAGTTGTTGGGCCAGAACATCCCCATCTCCCCAGAGTGTGTCTTTCTACTGTAGTTGTAGAGGTACTGGGTGATGGCTTTCTCCTTTTCTAGCAGGCAAGAGAACATAAGGAGGGTCGAATTCCAGTGAGTCGGGCTATCGCAAATCAGGCGTCTCACCGGCAACTTGTTTCTCTGCAGAATATCGGCAAAGTGTGCCATGGCCATGTAAGACCGCCTGAAATGTCCACACAACTTCCTGGCCTGCTTCAGGACGTCCTCCTGCGAAGTGTCAAATGCAGCGGATGTGGTACTTGTAGTAGTGCTGGTGGCTGCGGAAGATGAGGTGTTCTGTGTTAAATAGTCAACCACGTACTGGCAATGTTGGTAGTTGATGGGACGTGCCTTCTTCTGAGCACTGTACTTTGGTCCAGGGCCGCACAAAATCACATTAGCAAGACCTTGCACAGACCTGCCGGGTGGTCTTCCTCTGGGTCTGCCTCTACCTCTGCCTCTACCTGTTTTGTCCGTTTTGTCCATATCGGGGGGGATGAAGTGAAAGGTATGCACTGACTTGACTAATACAATGTGCAGTCACACAGGTGCAGTTAACAGGTATGCACAGAGTGGTATATCACACTGCATGCACTCACGTAGGTAGGTGGGTGCACTGAACACAACAGGTAGGTATATGCAGTGATGGGAATTACAAATGTGCACCTGTCACACACACATACCGTGAACAGGTACAGTGACTGGTGGTATTAAATATCACACTGCGTGCGCTCACGTAGGTAGGTGGGTGCACTGAACAATAGGGCTGCTCAAATCCGGATCCGGGAGATACCCGAATAGTTGCTATCCAGTTATCTCCCAGTAAACCTGTGCAGGGTGGGCGGGGTCAATCTTACCTCCAAATCACAAACTTCGGAGCTAGAGGTACTTCAAAACTGCATTCCTCCACCAACACTCTTCAAAGTGCAGGCTTACCGGCTGTTTATAAGACCCAGATTATAAGGTCTGAAGCGCATTGGTATTAACCACCATGATCACTGGTTCCCAATTCGCTCTTCTATGTCCATGTGCAAAGCGTTCTCTCCTCAGTATATAGACACTCCCAACATATGTACAATAAATGAATAAATAAAAAGATCTAAGTGTACTCCGTCTAAAAGGTTCACAATTTATTTAGTAAAAGAGCATATACAAATACTCACTCCTGGGCCCTTTTGAAAGGGACCCACAGCAGTACAGTGTGTAAATCAAATAGGTGGGGTGCCACTCTCCCATTCACCTTTCATCCGCCGGGCTGTATATAATGCAAGTGAGCCACACACACAAAAAAAAATAGATCACAAGAACAAGATTAGCTCTCAAAAGAGCTGTTGAGGGGTGCTTTTTTAGCAATAAGAATAAGAGCAAGGAGCAAGCTAACAAGCTTGCAAGTGCCTAACTAAGCTTTCCCTATGAGAGTCTGCAGCAGCTCTCCCTTCTCTAATTACTGCAGGCACATGAGAGAGTCCAATGCCTGACGCTGCTTGCCTTTTATAAGGGGAGAGTGGCTCCAGGAGAGAGTGTAGCCTGATTGGCTACAATGTGCCTGCTGACTGTTATGTAGAGAGTCAAAATTGACTCTAATGATGCACTATGGGGGCGAATCGAACTTCCGGAATAGTTTGCAGTTCACCGCGAACGCAAACCACGGAAGTTCCCCACGAAATGTTCGGGCCATCTCTAAATACCAGTTGCCTGACTTTCCTGCTGATCCGGTGTCTCTAATACTTATAACCACAGCCCCTCAACAAGCATGCAGATCAGATGCTCTGACTGAAGTCAGACTGGATTAGCTGCATGCTTGTTTCAGGTGTGTGATTCAGCCACTACTGCAGTTAAAGAGATCAGGAGGACTGCCAAACAACTGGTATTGTTTAAAAGGAAACATCCATATCCTTCTCAGTTAAGGTTCCCTTTAATGTGAAATTGCAACACAAAATTATGTATTACAACAAAATTAATTATGCATTTTATGAAAGTTACAAATTATGAAACAAAATTACGCAAGCGCAACATTTCGGCTCATCACTATTTAAAGTGGACCTGAACTCAGAACTTTCTCTCTGCCCTAAAAGATAAGCAACTGCATAAATAACCATTACACAAAAACAATTCTTTGTTACAGCCTGTAGTTTAGTTACTTCCTGGTAGAGTTGGGCCGAACGGTTCCCGGCGAACTTTGGTGGTTCGCGTTCGCCACCCGCAGGCGAACGTTTGCGGAAGTTCGCTTCGCCCAGTTCGCATTAAAAAACAAAATTTTTACCCTCCATTTCACTGTCAGCAGCCATGTTATGGTCAAACACACTGCTTGAGGACACACCCACCCTCCCTTCAAGCTAGGTCCTTTATACCATTTGACTCAGTTGTCTGCCTACACTAATTAATTATGGGACAGCTGGTACACACTCTGCTAGAGAGTTTTAATTCCTCCCTCCTCCTCCTCCTCCCTCCTCTCCCTCCTCTCCCTCCTCCCTCCTCCTCCCTCCCTCCTCCTCCCTCCTCCTCCCTCCTCCTCCCTCCCTCCTCCTCCCTCCTCCTCCCTCCTCCTCCCTCCTCCCTCCTCCTCCCTCCTCCTCCCTCCTCCTCCCTCCTCCCTCCTCCCTCGCTTCAACCTATTCCCTCCTCCCTCCTACCGGAGGGAGGAGGGTCTCTTCTGGCAGGGAATTATACTACTTTAAAAGCCAGTATACATCATACCATAGCTGGGAATCGAACCCAGATCTCACTGTGTAGTGGACACGTCACCCTAAGCACTGTACCACTACAGTAGTAAGTGAAGCTTGCCGAAAATGTACCATTAATGCTCAATGCAATAGAACCATTAGGTTGCTTAAAGGAGAACTGTAGTGAGAGGTATATGGAGGCTGCCATATTGATTTCCTTTTAAGCTATACCAGTTGCCTGGCAGCCCTGCTGATCTATTTGGCTGCAGTAATAATAATACAAACATTTGTATAGCACTTTTCTCCTGTCAGACTCAAAGCGCTCAAGAGCTACAGCCACAGGGACACGCTCAAGAGGCCACCCTGCAGTGTTAGGGAGTCTTGCCTTGAACTCCTTACTGAATAGGTACTTGACCTAGCCAGGATTCAAACCCTGGTCTCCCATGTCAAAGGCAGAGGCCTTAACCAGTACACTATCCAGCCACTGTAGTGTGAATCCCACCAGAAACAAGCATGCAGCTAATCTTGTCAGATCTTACAAAAATGTCAAACTGTTGTTTGTTCAGGGTCTAGGGCTAAAAGTATTGGAGGCAGAGGATCTTCAGGATAGCCAGGTAACTGGTATTGCTTAAAAGGAAATCAATATGGTAGCCTCCATATACCTTTCACTACAGTTCTCCTTTAAAGGGAACCTTAACTGAGAGTGATATGGCTGTTTCCTGTAAACAATACCAGTTGCCTGGCAGTCCAGCTGATCTTTGTGACTGCAATAGTGGCTGAATCACACCCTGAAACAAGCATGCAGCTAATCCAGTCTGACTTCAGTCAGAGCACCTGATCTGCATGCTTGTTCAGGGGCTGTGGCTAAAAGTATTAGAGACACAGGATCAGCAGGCGATTCAGGCAACTGGTATTATTTTAAAAGGAAAAATCCATATCCTTCTCCGTTTAGGTTCCCTTTAAGGATTTGTAGCATAAAAGCCAACTCACATTTACTGGGATTAGAACCTTAGAGACTAGGGTTCGAATCCTGGCTAGGTCAAGTACCTATTCAGTAAGGAGTTCAAGGCAAGACTCCCTAACAATGCAGGGTGGCCTCTTGAGCACATCCCTGTGGCTGCAGCTCTTGAGTGCTTTGAGTCTGACAGGAGAAAAGCGCTATACAAATGTTTGGATTATTATTATTATTATTACTGCAGCCAAATAGATCAGCAGGGCTGCCAGGCAACTGGTATAGCTTAAAAGGAAATCAATATGGCAGCCTCCATATACCTCTCACTACAGTTCTCCTTTAAGCAACCTAATGTTGGAGGGAGGTGGGAGGTGGGAGGAGGGAGGAGGGAGGAGGGAGGTGGGAGGAGGGAGGAGGGAGGATGGAGGAGGGAGGTGGGAGGAGGCAGGAGGGAGATTAAAATCTTCCTAGCAGAGTGTGTAGCAGCTGTCCCATAACTAATTAGTGTAGATAGGCAAATGGTATAAAGGACCTTGCTTGGAGGAGGGAGGGGGAGTGGGTCCTCCAGCAGAGATGTGTATTTCACTCAATTAGGTGTGGCTCCAGGTATTAGAGCTTTTGAAACATGTTTTCTATCATTTTTCCAGCTGATAGAAACTTTGAAAGTTCGCCTCCCCATTGAAGTCTATTGCGGTTCGCGAACTTTTTCGCGAACCGAACCTTTTGCGAAAGTTCGCGAACAGGGTTCGCGAACTTAAAATCGGAGGTTCGGCCCAACTCTACTTCCTGGTTTCATGGGAGCACAGAAATGGTTAACCCCCTGTGTTTATATATAGCCAATGATTGATTTAGTGTTTCTGGACATGTGCTTGATAGAGGGGAGAAAGAAGGCAATTGTAATAATTCAGCTTTAAGTGAGCAGGAACACTTTCCCATGATTCATCACTCCGAAATATGCAAATCATTTTTATGCCCCAAAAAGTCAGGCACACATCCAATAACAGCTGGTGAATAGTAATCCATATTTGCATATTTGGTAGTTATGCATAATGGGAAACTTTACTTGCTGACTTAAAGCTTTATTATTGCAAATATGGTACCTTCTGTTTAAAGAGGGCAAAATATTATTTAGCATAGTTTTTTTTAGTAAGAGGACTTTTCAGTCTCTTTTAGCCCATTACACTCACATAATGGGGGTCACTATGAGCTATCTGGGTATTCTTCAGTACAAGAAAAGCTGTCCACATCACATGCTCTTGTTTTTCAGACTATATATATATATATATATATATATATATATATATATAAAAAATATATATATATAGGAGTATGGCCATGCCTGCACAGCAAGCCGGTGGTGTTTGTGCACGAGTAGCACGGTGCTACTGCACAGACATAGTCATGCTTATGACAGCATAGGAGCGCGTCTGCAAATAGCAGGAGAGTCCTAGTGAGCGGCGGCCAAGAGAGGGCTCATTAGGATCCGGAGACTTTTCTCTTCTAAGGTAAGTATTTGTTTTTAAACCCTAAGCTTCAGCTTGAGTTGTCTTTAACCTTTTGGGGACTGACGTAGGTTGAATCTACGTCCAGCAGGTGGTGCTGCCGTTCTGACTGGACCTTGATTCAACGTTCGTGCTAACGAACCGTCCCGAAGTGATCGTGCGCACCGGAGAGGGTAGATTAAGCTGTCATATGACAGCTGACATCTCCCCTCAGTGATCAGCAGCCATCGCGTATGGCTGGCTGCTGATCTCGTGATCACTATGATCGCCGGCAGATCGTAGTGATCACTTTGACAGCTGCGACGGCACGGGGGAAAAGAAGAGGATACACTCACCTCCCTGCCATTCTCGCGACAATCAGCACCCCTACCGCTCTTGCCGGCATCTCTGCTCCTTCTGATGTCATCGCCGGGTCCCAGCTTGATGACGTCATTAAGCCGCGACCCAGAACGGAGCAGCAGTAGGAGCAGAGATGCCAGCCGGAGCAGAGGGGTCCGCTGCGGCTCATCGCTGGAGCCTGGAAGGTGAGTGATGGCTGCTGCGTGCAGGGAGGACATCTGGCTAAAGGGGGGACACACAGCCCAGCACACCACAGAGAGGATCCGGCTGCCTCACCCCCCAAACGCGCCCCACCTTCAGCAAAAACGCCTGGTCCTTAAGGGGGGTTAGGTGGCTGGTCCCGGAAGGGTTAACAACATATGCAGAATTGACAAATTTGTATTTCAACTGAAACCAGAAATAATCATGTATCGAAGAACTGTAGTGAAACTAACATAATAAATACAATTGCTATTTGTTTTACAATATTCTCTTACAAATTATTTAATCAGTGTTTGTGCATTCTAAAATCTTTCCTCTCCCTGATTTACATTCTGAAATGTATCACTGGTGATAATAGCTTTAGTTCTGCCAGGTGATCTGTATGGAATGTTTGTTTCTCAAAGTTCTATGCACAGATGGAGATATTGCTTGCTTGGCAGTTGGAAAAAGCTGCTATTTGCCACAATGCAACAAGCTTTACACACAGCAAACTGTTAGGACCATGGTCATGACATCACACTGTGGGAGGGGTTTCATCACAATACCAGCCATACACACTTGTCTGATGATCTATTTGAAAATAGTTAAATATTTATTGTGGGAAAGGGGGTATCAGCTACTGATTGGAATGAAGTTCAATCCTAGGTTAAAGTTCTTCTTTAACCTGTTGCCGACTGCTCCATGCCAATTGGTGTGAGCAGTGCTGCAGCCCCAGGACTGCTCCACGCTCATTGGCATGAACGGTCTTCTATGGGGCTAGCAGGAGATCGCGCGCACGATGCACACGCATCTCCTGCTTGGGGAGCGGAGCTCCGCCCCGCCTTCAGTCTCCGAGCGGCAACAGTCGGGAGACTGTTAGACGGTGGTTTCGCCGTCTAATTACTTTGTACAGCACTGCGATCTGTAGCAGCGCGGTGCTGGGGACAGCCGTGTGACACAGCTGTCCCCCTGGCCCACAGGAGAGCAATCGGCTATCATAGCCTGAAGACTATGAGAGGCAATCGCGTGATTGGCTGGCTGGGGGGAGGGAGGGAAGAGAATGGGGCTAAACAAAAATAAGGTAAATTTATTTAAAAACCTTTAATATAAATATTGATTAAAAAATAAATAAACAATGTGGGGGCGGTCAGACCCCACCAACAGAGAGCTCTGTTGGTGGGGGGAAAAGGAGGGGGGAATCACTTGTGTGCTGTGTTGTGCGGCCCTGCAGCTTTGCCTTAAAGCTGCAGTGGGCCAATTAAGTGAAAATGGCCTGGTCACTAGGGGGGTTAACCTCCTTGCCGGTTATCCCGAGCTCAGTTCGGGTTAACCTGCGCAGGAGGATTTCTCAGGCCCCGCTGGGCCGATTTGCATAATTTTTTTTTGTTACAAGCAGCTAGCACTTTGCTAGCTGCTTGTAACTTCCGCTCGCCGCCGCTCGCCGCCGATCCGCCGCAATCCGCCGCGCCGAGTCGCTCCCCCCCGCCCCAGACCCCTGCGCTGCCTAGCCAATCAGTGCCAGGCAGCACTGAGGGGCGGATCGGGATTCCCTGTGACGTCCTGACGTCCATGACGTTGGTGACGTCATCCCGCCCCGTCGCCATGGCGACCGGGGAAGTCCTGCAGAAAATCCCGTTCTCAACGGGATTTCCTGCATACTCTGATCGCCGAAGGCGATCGGAGTGGGTGGGGGGATGCCGCCGCTCAGCGGCTATCATGTAGCGAGCCCTGGGCTCGCTACATGATTTAAAAAATTTTTTTAAAAAAGTGCGGCACTGCCTCCTTGCCGGATTTTTTAGACCGGCAAGGAGGTTAAAGGAAATCCGAGGTGACATGATCAGTTAGACATGTGTATGTACAGTGCCAAGCACACAAATAACTATGCTGTGCTCCTTTTTTTTCTTCCTCTGCCTGAAAGAGTTAAAATCAGATATGCAAGTGACAATTTCTGGGTCGGACTATAACGTAACCCTCATTGAATAGGAATTACAGCCATATAACACTTTCCTGGCAGTAAAAGGCTTCTGAGAGCAGGAAAGAGATAAAAAGAGTTGATAGTTCACAGATTTTAACTCTGGCATACTTCAGTGAATGTGTCATTGAGCAGAGACAATTACACAGTATAAACTTAAAAAGTAGATTTAAATAAAAAAAATAAAATTGTGGGATAACTAAAAAAGTCATTTTTTAGAAGAAGGAGGATAGATACAATTGTTTATCTCATTAGTAAATTTTTTTTTTTTTAATATTAAAGTTCTAATATTTAACAAGTACATATGCAAGACCTTCTGATATTTGTATAAAAATAATCAAACCGTAAAGGTTCTAGTTTCTGCTCAGAAATATTTATCCAGTAAACCCCCTTAGAGTATAGAAGGCAGGCAACCTCTACAGGCAGTAATAGACTTCACTGGGCTGAAATGTGTAGTGTCTTCTGACAATATAGAATCAGTTTGCTAAGCCTCCTAATCAAGAGCTTGGGAAAATCTTTTTTCATTCTTACATCTGTACCAGAATAACTACTGTTGTACAGCAGTTTGAATCTGTTGTTTATTTATATGCACATCTTAAAATGTAACTTCAGCCAGGGCCTCTAATGCGCTGGTGCTGAAATCAAATAGCATATTTGATGTGTAACTGGTTTCAATGAATCCAAAATTGAGCAGTACAACTCCTGTGTTATATTTTCGGAGCCTAGCTACTCCTGTTTTGACAGATGCACATTATCAGTGTCTGATTGACTCCATTCAGAAGAGAGTTGGACTTGCTTTCAGCACCACTGACCTGTCCAGAGACCTCATATAGATGCACCAACACAACATTCTTGGTGACAGTCAGAACTATCATAGCAAATAAAAGAAGTTTGAAAGATAGGAAGCTTCACATTTTGCTTTCTTGCTGCGTGCTACAGCCACAAGGACATTTCTGCAGCACCTAAATATGCAAACAGCTTTGGAAACTATCCATAGACTTTAAATTACCCATGAGAAATTGCTGATGTTTGTACAGCTTATTTTGTATACTCTAAATATTTTTTTTCGTTTCCAAAATCTAAATTTCATAGATTTCCTTCTACAGTTTCCTTCCTTTAAACTTTATTGTGTGAACATTTTCACTGTCACTCGAATTTTAAGGGCAAATCTTGACAGGGGTTTATAAAAAAAAAAAAAAAATTACATTTCAACTGCTTTTCTTCAGATGTGTTAAATATAGCTTGGTTTCACTTCACAGGAACTCCCAGCAGAAAAGTTTCAGAGTGGCAGGTTCACGGATATTAACATGAGCTGCTTAAACCCTCTTCATTGGCCCTTTTTGCCTGTCATGTAATCTTAGATTCAATGTCAGCACGGCCTAGGCCTCTAAGTACAACACTGATTACTTATGACAATGTTCTGCTCTTTTAGCTCTCTAATCTTCTTTATTCTGCCTATCATTGTCATCATCTCTCTAGCCTTTCTTCTCTGACCTCAATGCCTTTTTGTGTCATTGTTTCTCTGCTATTTTTGTTATCATGATTATGATTATTTCATGACCATATATCAGTAAGTGAAATATGAAAGTTGCTGTTGTAGATTTCATGCTTCCAGAGTGGTGCTTATATAACGGGCCCAGTTCAATTCCAAGAGAAAAATGTTTGCCTCAGTCAATAAAATTCTTGACATGCACTGCACACACTTTAGCACTTTACCAACTGATTCAATAGATAGAAGAATGGCAGTGAAAATAGGAATTGCTGTGTTAACATATTCAGCTTGACCAATAGGACGCTGTTTTTAAATGCTGACGGCTTATTTCTATTGCTATAGTTTTCTTCAGCACCACACTGGGTTATCTCCTACTGTCTCACTATCTGTCTATTAGTTACTGTTATTATGTTTTATTAATTGCAACATTTATGAATAAAACATGTAAAAAAGTGTGTCTTTCCCCTCATTCCTCTTTTAACCCTGATGGAGTAGGGGGTGCTCTGCAAGTAGGGGAAGAAGCCCTCTCCCCTCCTTTTGCTGAACTCTCTTTTCTATGTCTAGGACAAAGGTCTCATCCCCACCTCTGCAGTCCAGCAGGAAGTAGGGGTAACTACCTCCATGCATGTAAGGGAAACTAAACATTTATTTTTTCCTTTTTTTTCTCATTATTGTTCACATCTAACAAGCTGTCCCAATCATTTATAATCCTCTAGGGTCTTCTAAATAGCTTGATTGAAGACCCTCTCTATAGAGTTGGGCCGAACCTCCGATTTTAGGTTCGCGAACCTGGTTCGCGAACTTCCGCGGAAGGTTCGGTTCGCGTTAAAGTTCGCGAACCGCAATAGACTTCAATGGGGATGCGAACTTTGAAAAAAAAAAATAATTATGCTGGCCACAAAAGTGATGGAAAAGATGTTTCAAGGGGTCTAACACCTGGAGGGGGGCATGGCGGAGTGGGATACATGCCAAAAGTCCCGGGGAAAAATCTGGATTTGACGCAAAGCAGCGTTTTAAGGGCAGAAATCACATTGAATGCTAAATGACAGGCCTAAAGTGCTTTCAAACATCTTGCATGTGTATACATCAATCAGGTAGTGTAATTAAGGTACTGCTTCACACTGACACACCAAACTCACCGTGTAACGCACCGCAAACAGCTGTTTGTGTAGTGACGGCCGTGCTGGACTGGTGCGCACCATGGCGAGAGTGCAGGTTTTGGTGGCTTTACAGCCCATATGGTCGCCTGGCTGATGTAGCTGAATGACAGAACAGTGACTGTCCAGCTGATCAAATTTGGTCTGACCACAATGAGGCAACGACCTTATTATCGTGGGTGTGCCCCCCGAGGGTCCACTGAACAGAACAGGTATACAGTGGCGGGTTCACTAAACAGAACAGGTATACAGTGGCGGGTTCACAGAACAGGTATGCAGTGGTGGGTTCACAGCACAGGTATGCAGTGGTGGGTTCAATGAACAGGTATACAGTGGCGGGTCCACTGAACAGAACAGGTATGCAGTGGCAGGTTCACTGAACAGGTATACAGTGGCGGGTCCACTGAACAGAACAGGTATGCAGTGGCGGGTTCACTGAACAGGTATGCAGTGGTGGGTTCACAGAACAGGTATGCAGTGGTGGGTTCACAGCACAGGTATGCAGTGGTGGGTTCAATGAACAGGTATACAGTGGCAGGTCCACTAAACAGAACAGGTATGCAGTGGCAGGTTCACTGAACAGGTATGCAGTGGTGGGTTCACAGCACAGGTATGCAGTGGTGGGTTCACTGAACAGGTATGCAGTGGTGGGTTCACAGCACAGGTATGCAGTGGTGGGTTCAATGAACAGGTATACAGTGGCGGGTCCACTGAACAGAACAGGTATGCAGTGGCAGGTTCACTGAACAGGTATGCAGTGGTGGGTTCACAGCACAGGTATGCAGTGGTGGGTTCACATAACAGGTATGCAGTGGTGGGTTCACAGCACAGGTATGCAGTGGTGGGTTCAATGAACAGGTATACAGTGGCGGGTCCACTGAACAGAACAGGTATGCAGTGGCAGGTTCACTGAACAGGTATGCAGTGGTGGGTTCACAGCACAGGTATGCAGTGGTGGGTTCACTGAACAGGTATGCAGTGGTGGGTTCACAGCACAGGTATGCAGTGGTGGGTTCACAGCACAGGTATGCAGATAAAGATGGTGGTAGCCTGAATTTGATGCAGCAACCCACTTATAAAACATGTTAAACAATGGTGGACTGGAGTAGTAACTAGTATTGTTGTGTATTTTCAGTTTAAATGCTGTGAGTGCAATTTTTTATTTTTTATTTTGGTTCTCTTTAAAAGCTCTAGCTATCATTTTGCCTTACTTACCCCCAATTTCATAAATCACCCTCTTTGCTTTCTTTGTATCCCAACTCACATACTATAAAGATAATAAAGTTATACTTCATCTAAGCTCTTTTCTTAATTTTTCAAGGTTTATTTGTATCTAATCTTACTGCTCTATGGATTATTATTTTTTCCCATGATATTCTATATGTCTATCTCTCTTTTTCCTCAGCCAGCCATATTTTCCTTTTTATAAATATTGCTCCTAAAGTAACCATTTCAACAATGAGCAACAAAACTCTCTGCTAACACTGGCTGTACTCTCTCACTATTAGCACTTTATTTGCCTCCTTCTATCCACTCGCATTGAATTGTACATCCCTCTGTTCCATTCCCAGACCCCACTTGCAAATCCACTAATATTACATATCAACTTGCTCCACCAACACTATGCAATTCCCCTTCTTTCTCCCCTCTTCCCAGCCCTGCCATAGTGACAGTTTTCCCTCCAGTTAAATAACAGGTCTAATTCTGCTTTTCTTCTTATAAGTTCACTTTCCCCCATCAATTTTCCTCTGTGAAAGCTTCCCCTGCCACTCAGCAAGGTCCCATCCCTTCTCTCCCATGACAGCTTGTTCTTCCCTGTACCAGTTTCCCCTGTGTGACAGTTCTACTCCTCCTTCTAAGGTACAGCTCCCGCCCAAAGACAGGTCCATCATCTCACCCCAGTGAGAAATCTCATCGTACTGACTGGTCTGTCTGCTTCTCTATGGTGACAGCTTTCTGCTAGTGACAGATAAATCCCCCTCTCCCCCATGAGACAGCTCCTCATCAGTGGCAGGTCTTCCCCCACTCCCCCAGTTCATCGTCCTCTCAGCTATATGTTAAGACCTCTGCACTTTTGTGACAGGTCCCCTTCAGTGACAAGTTTCAATTTCTCCCCAGGACAGTTCCATCTTAGTGACAGGCCTATGCTCCTTCTCCTCTATAAAAGTTCCTCTTCAGTGACAAGTCATAAGCAACCACTGTAAAGGCAGGTGGGGAGATTAGACCTGTCCTCACTCAGGATTAAGAAGTTGCTCTCTGTAGATCAAGGAAAAAGGGGTAACACCCCTCCACCAAGGGTGGATACTGTATGTATGATGTATTATGGATACAGAGGCGCCAGAAGGATAAAAAGATCTAAAACGTTTAAAAATGAAGAGCTAGTGGTGGACTTACCTCCTCCGGGCAGACACAAGAAAATGCCGGTCGATTTTCAGCAAGACAATTTACTGGATATGGTTTAAAAACTTCACTTCCTCTAGTATTCCACTACTGCATGACCTGTGAACCAAGACATCAAACCCATCCAACAAATCCTTGATCATCTACTTGGTAGCTTTGCATGTGGCTGAATAATCAGTTTCATGCTTAAAATTCTTGCTGTATCAAACATACTTGACAATCGGCTTATTAAACACACTTTCTTGCAAAGCTTTAGCTTCCTAAGATATTCCCATCTCACAGTGAATGCACTAACAATCTTTCTGACATTTAAGCAGTTAGTGAGACACACTAGAAATAAAGTGTAATCCAGGATTTAAATTGTTCCATAAAATGCGCTGCTTTCTCTGTAATAAGCAGTCATGGTCTGCCTGGAAATGACAAAAGAACCTCTAATTGAGATTTTGCAGAGTCGGAATTTCTGGCACTTGTCACCTCTCAGTCATTTGCTTAAATAGGCAGACAAAGAAGAAGAAAACACTTAGCCAAGCAATTAGTTTGTGTTTTAATTGACTGAAAAGATCCCATTTCTAATGAGAAATGGACATCAAAGATGCTTTTATAAAATTTCCTGTCATGAAAAAGGCTGTGACATTTCATTATGCCTTGTTATCTCCTTTTACATAGCAATGGCATTTGTCATATTTACTAGTGTTTATGTAAATGCATGCTTTGTAAATATTGGAATATTTCTTATTTCTAGCGCCTAGGCTCTCAACTCACAGTACACACACCCCTAGCGGAACTCATGCTAGACTCAGGGGAACTTGTCACAGTCAATACATTGAAACAAATTTTGAGATGAAAAATGATAAGTCTGAGCATTGGGTTCTGCTACGTGTTAGGCTCCCTGCACACTGCAAATCCATTTTGCAATTCCGATTCCGCTTCCGATTTGCAATTCCGACTTTCCCTGAATACAATCAACAGAAAAACGGAGGAAAAATCGCAGCATGCAGTAACGATTAAAAATCGGAATCAGAATCGGATGTAAAAACCGATTAAAAATCAGAATCGCATGCAGTGTGCAGGGAGCCTTATACGCGTGTTATGCTACTTGCTCCTGTGCACGGCAAGCTTATCATTACTTACCATGGTCAAGTAGCGCGCATAGTGCAATTAGCATGACCCGCATTACCTAGGTAATTCAAGCATTGCTGAGGTAAAGCGCATTATACTACTTGCATAGCTTGCGTTACTCTAACAACGTGTACATTGCCTAGGTAACATGTGTCTCATTAAAGTGAACCGAGCAGAATTTTTAGCCCCAGTACATCTCAATGGCACATTTAAAAAGCATGCTAACAGTGTGGCTCATTGGTACAAGAAATCCCATTCTACCTCTTCTTTTTACATTTAAATGTTTGTTAGAGGTTTTTATTGCTTTACTTCTGTGGCCTGCTGTCCAGAGCAAGAGAAGGCAGATAAGCGCTGATGTAATTAGCAGTAGCAATGAACAAATAAGAGCTTTCATCAGCGGGAGGGGGGGATAGGACACTGTATTTTAAACAGTTTATAGAGTCACACTTGATTACATTCAGACCTTTCCCTGGATAAATAAGGGCAGAGGGAAGGGGAGTGGGGAAATGGCTACTCCTATAGTTATTAGAATCCAGGACACATTGCAGAAAAAAAGTTGATTGATACCCTTTAAAGAGGAACCGTAATGACATATAGTAGAATGCAGTACATTTTTCAGACTACCCACGTTTAAATTAAATTTCCTGGTTTCAGCATCAGAATCACCTCCTATAGCTACAGTATATTTTGCTGTGTATCGGTATATAGCCCCATCCTCCTGCTAAAGATTGGCCTGGGCCAGTGATAGACAAACTTGGCTCTCCAGCTGTTAAGGAACTACAAGTCCCACAATGCAGGAGTCTGGCAGCCAAAGTCATCATTCATAAAGGCAAATGTATTGTGGGACTTGTAGTTCCTTAACAGCTGGAGAGCCAAGTTTGCTTATCTCTGGCCTAGGCTGTTTGTTATGTGGAATTTTCCCTCCTATAGCATTCTGGGAAACCAGAGACCTTTTCTACTGGCTACAGAACTCTCAGTACATGAACATTATGCAGAGAAAACCTGCCAGTACTAAAGATGTCACCGCCTGTGATAAATGTCAGAATGTAAATTGGTTGAGGAAAGATTTTACAATGAGCAAACACTGACTTAATAATTTATTAATTAATATTGAAAAAAATATGCAATGTTATTTAATATGTTATTTTGACTATGGTTCCTCTTTAATTACATAACACGCGTTACCTTGCCACTGTAAGTAATGATAAAATTACCATACGCTTCCTGCAAATGGCAACTTTTCCCTACTTTTGTGCATATGCCCCAATGCCAGCTGAGCTTCACTGAAGTCATGTAACAGCGATTTCCAGCAGTATTTGGATGTGTGATTTTATTTATTTTTGTATGCTCTACTAACAACACTCCACTGGTAACAATACAGAAGTAGACTCCAAGTTGCTCATTTCCCTTCGCTGTATGTTTCTTTCACCAGAATATAGGGCTGACGAGAGGAAAATCTAAAACTACTTACAGATGTGAAGCCTCCTAATCATGCTGGATAAACCTGAACTGAGACATCCCAAAACAATCATCAAAACCAAGCTTTATCCTGTGTGTTTATGAAGCTAGCATGTATACAGCTGTCCTGCAATGTTGTTAAAGCGGAATATAACCCTGCATTTCAACTTTGCTCTAAAACATTATTTACAGCATATTATATGCAAAAAGCATTTTTTTTTTACTAGACCAGCATTGGAAGGGTTAAACACAGAGGTTTTAAGTTCCGTGCAGACATTCAGATAGTTACATTCTATTTAGTTAGTGTGTAACTGTTTATCAATAGATACATCTCTTTGGCTGTCCTCCAAGCTCCTTCTCAGTGAGAGAGATGAGTCACAATAAACACATATTTGTAAACAAAAAGTATCTAACTCAAGTTCGGATTCGTCTGCAGAAATCTCTAGGGACTTTAAAGCCCTGTGTAACCCTTCCAATGCTGGTCTAGTAAAAAAAAATGCTGGTTGCATATAATATACTGTAAATAATGTTTTAGAGCAAAGTTGAAATGCAGGGTTATATTCCGCTTTAAGTGACCTGCCATGGGTTATCGCTAAAAAACTAGTAGCGAGCACAGTGTCATCATTTGTCCTCACACTGCAGGATAACACTCGTCCTTTCTCCCCTCTCTATAAAACAGCTTGTCTGTACAGCACTCATTCCTAAAACTGTCACTCTGTTGATTGATTAAGGAGTACAAGGCTTTAGATGGTAGTCGGACAAACAAAAGCAGAGCGTATCATGTTTGTATGGCTGCAGTGAGCAGCAACACAAATATGCTCGGTCTGCTGCGTAGGAGTCAGCAGCTTGTTATTTTGTACAAAGAGAAGAAAGGGAAAGAGGCAGGAAATCTCCTGCAGCATCTTATCACAAGGTAAAGAAATTCACTTAATTGATTCACACTCCAAGAAAATGTGACAGGGAGGTGTTTGTGCACCTAGATATTCAACTGTTAACAGTCTTTAGACATACAGTATTTAGTGATTACAGATCCTAACTAATACAAACATCTTTATTGTTGTCAGTAAAGGCGCTATGTCAAGGCGCTACTGTAGCCATAGAAAACATTCAGCTGCTATTGGACCTCAGGGCATAAGAGATCCGGAAAGAGGACCTGAACTTAAAACGTCCTCTCTGCACTAAAAGAGACGCAACAGCATAATACCCTTTAAACAAAAAAACATTTCTTTGTTGCAGCTGATACAAATCCTTAAATAAATCTGCACTGTTCCCACTTCCTGATTCGTGGAAGCAGACATATTGTTAACATTCTGTGCTTTCAAATGAGCTTATCTGCCATCTCTGCCATGACAGTCATGTGACACAGGGGAGCGATCAAATTACAACTTGTGATTAGACACAAATGAAGGGGACTTAGATAGGCTAAACTCTCTAAATATATACAAGGTATATGTCTCTATGTTATCCTTCTGTCTTGTGCAATCATTCAGGTCCACTTGAAGTGTCTACCTGCATGTTGGTTTACAGAATATAGGTAGTCATAGCATTTTTCAAACACATTTACTTACAATGACTGCATGTATTGTCTGAGAATAGTGCTTCCATTGCTGGGAGCATCTGCACATGCACAGTTCTTAAAAAAATTAACCACCTATGCACAGAATGCTCCCGGCATTGATTGTGGAGCATGTGCAGATGGTAGTGTGCATGCTCAGTGGCACTCCAGACCACAAACATTTCCAAGGTGTCAGGGGAAGAATGGAGGGGACCCAGAGGATGCTGAGGGACCTGTCAGACTACGAGGGCCTAGAAGAGGCCCAGGTAAGTTGGAAAGCCCAGTTTTGTTTACAGTTGACTTTATAGAGGGAAGCAATAGAAAAGTTCTTAAGGGTCTCTCTTACTTGAGTGTTGAGGAGGACAGTTTTTTTAGTGCTAAGATAACATAGTCCACAAAAAAAGGCCATTTTTGTATTAGTTATAGTAATGCCTTTGATTTCTGGGAGAAACCTTATTTTCTGTGCCAGAATTTTCATTAAAGCATGAAGATGAAGGGGGTGTATAGGCAGCACCCCTGTTGGGTTTCATTAGAGATTTTGAAGGGCCAAGATGAAAAATCAGCAATATATTCCATGCAGAAGTAGCAGAGTGCAACAAATATATAGCCATAATAATGTTTTCAGAAAAATCAAATTTACTACATGGAGCCTCAGTGAAGCTTTTCGGAGGGTTTCTCTGCATCCAGAGCTAAGAATAGGGAAGGCCTTTGATAGAGCCTGATGGTCTGTATCATGTTAACGTTGCTCCTGAGTTTTTTCCAAGAAGATATTTTCAAAACCTTACCATTAAAATATATTTAAAATTTCAAACATGCAACAAATACTGAAAATAAAACGGATGATGCTCTTTTACCTGCCTTTTAGTATTTGTGTAATTGCTAAGTGCTGTCAAGTTATGTTTAGATATGATGAAAATGTATCTCCTGGCAGAAAACTTAGAAAAAAAAAGTTAATTGCATAAGGGCCAATGGGGTTGATTCACTAAGCTGTGCTGCTACAGCAACACAGCTTAAAGGGGCACTATGGTGAAAAAGAGTAACATTTAAAATATGTGCAAACATAGACAAATAAGAAGTACGTCTTTTTCCAGAGTAAAATGAACCATAAATTACTTTTCTCCTATGTTGCTGTCACTTACAGTAGGTAGTAGAAATCTGACAGAAGTGACTAGTTTTGGACTAGTCCATCCTCAGGGGATTCTCAACAAGGCTTTTATTCTTTATAAAGATATTCCCTAAAAAGGATTTAAACAATGATACTGGCCAGCTTCCCTGATCGCTACACAGTTTTTTGGCCGTTGGACAGAGCAACTGCCATTCACAAAGTGCTTTTGGAAATAAATAAATCCCTGAGAATCCCCCATGAAGAGATGGACTAGTCCAAAACCTGTTGCTTCTGTCAGATTTCTACTACCTACTGTAAGTGACAGCAACATAGGAGAAAAGTAATTTATTGCTCATTTTACTCTGGAAAAAAACGTACTTCTTATTTGTTTATGTTTACACATATTTTAAATTTTAAAAATTTTCGCCATAGTGCCCTTTAGACAGCAGCGAGTGGTAATTATCTCCAGCACATGCTATGCAGCCATAGCGTGGGCTGCTAAATAACCTTATGCTACAATAGTTTAGCGCTTTGATTGGCCCAATAGGCTGACAGTCAAGTGACAGGCAGCCTACTAGTCCAATCAAAATGCAGGAATCTCATCCTTTGAAACCACTGGACCCACCAGGCTCAGAGAAGGTTCAGTGGAGCGTTCGTTAAGTTTAACAAAGCACTCGTTAAACTATTGTAGCATAAGGTTATTTAGTAGTGCATGCTATGGCTGCATAGCATGCGCTGGAGATAATTACCACTCGCTGCTGTCATTAAGCTGAACTGCTGTAGCAGCGCAGCTTAGTGAATCAACCTCAATGTGTCTGAGAATATTGATCACTCTTCTCGTACCATCTGAACCTTCTCTGCCTTTTGTGAATACCACCTGATCCAACTTATTTAACCACTTGATGACCCACCCTTTACCCCCCCTTAAGGACCAGCGCTGGTTTGATTGATCTGTGCTGGGTGGGCTCTGCAGCCCCCAGCACAGATCAGGGTGCAGGCAGGGAGATCAGATTGCCCCCCTTTTTTCCCCCCTATGGGGATGATGTGCTGGGGGGGTCTGATCTCTCCTGCCTGCTGTGGGTGGTGGGGGGGGCACCTCAAAGCCCCCCTCCGCGGCGAAATTCCCCCTCCCTCTCCTACCTGCTGCCTCCCCCTGGTGTTCCGGGCTGCACAGGACGCTATCCGTCCTGTGCAGCCAGTGACAGGATGTGGTCTGTCACATGGCGGCGATCCCCGGCCGCTGATTGGCCGGGGATCGCAGATCTGCCTTACGGCGCTGCTGCGCAGCAGCGCCGTACAAATGTAAACAAAGCGGATTATTTCCGCTTGTGTTTACATCTAGCCTGCGATCGGCGGCCCGCAGGCTATTCACGGAGCCCCCCGCCGTGATTTGACAGGAAGCAGCCGCTCGTACGAGCGGCTGCTTCCTGATTAATTAGGCTGCAGCTGGCGACGCAGTACTGCGTCGCTGGTCCTGCAGCTGCCACTTTGCCGACGCACGTTATGAGTGTGCGGTCGGCAAGTGGTTAAGGAGGGTGGAATAGAAAGCATACAATTGGCAAGTAACTTTGCAAAAATGTTGGTATCACAATTTAAAAAAAGATATAGTTCTATAATTGGAGGGAATACTAGGAACACTTTTCGGAAACCTGGGGTGAATGAAATATTTAAAGACAACCTGAAATGAGGATTCTTCGTGCTTATCTCAAGTACACTTTAAATTGAATGAAACAGTTGAATAATTTGGCTAGTTTAGGGTCTGGAAAGGTTTTTAAGTGTTTGTAGTAATTATTTGTGAACCCGAGTCACAATATCAGGAGACTTTTATGCTTGGTGAATGAGAAAGCGGATTTTAGTTTTCTACTGTTGGTTCTTAGTCTGCTTAGCTAAAAGAGAGCATGCCTCATTACTCTGGGAGTAGTGAAGAATCGTGTGCTTTTGCAATAGGTAATCAGGAATCCACCAAAGCAGATCTTAATTCCTGCCTCAGACAAATAAGATCACGAATATTCTGCTGAGAAATTACAGTTTTTTTTAATAAATTCTAATGTGAACTAAGTTATCAATGCAAGCAGATTTTGCTTTCTTTTGGGCAGTCCCTAGTTGGATGCATACCCCCTGATATATGCCTTATGGGAACTTGACCATTATCATTTAAATTATAATATTCAGTTAATTTATGAGATATAATATTCTTCAGCTGTGAAGAGGACTGTAGAGAATTGTTTAGTTTTTAGTGAGGTCTTTTTACTATGGGGAAAGACAGGTTAAAGTGGTCTGAAACTCTGACATAACATTCAATAAAAATGTGTTTTTCTACTTTGTATTATTCATACAGTTATCTTATTTGCTTTTGTGCACAAGTAATATTGTCTGTCTACAAATTACAAGTTTCCAAAGTGTCGTTTTTCTTGCCATGAAAATTGTCATTGCATTTTATTCCAACTGCTTTCTATTATATATTAAAATCTTCTAATGGGTTGTTCCTGAGCTGTTTGTGTGCCTGAAGCAGAGAGAGCTTCTCAGAAAGTGTTTTTTACTTGTTATAGACAAATGTATCAACATTGGAATGTAAACAAAGATACTGTTATCTCCAGTTTGGATGCGGATTTGAAGCTGAATAGCAGGACAAAGTGCTTTGTTTAACCATTTAAGTGATGTTCTGCTAAAAAAAAAATGTCTGGGATAGTAGTTTTAAAGCTGCGAGGAATCTTTTAGAGCAAAGTAGAAATGCTCACTTCCAGACCACTTTAATTGAGATTTGTACTCATGCTTGATCAAACTAGCCAATACAGTTAATTTTTGGAATCTGATATCCAGGCCAGGACCTAAGTTAAATAAGCCAGGCCCCTCAACAAAAGATGTCAGCCCGCATGCTTGTTTCAAGTGTGTGATTCTGCCACTATTGATGCCAGGACTGCCAGGAAACTGGTATTGTTTAAAAGGAAAATAAATATGGCAACCTCCATATACCTCCTGCTTCAGGTTCCCTTTATTGGACATCTTCAAGAAGGAACATGCTGATCATTTGTTGAGGCAGAATAAAGATGATGGCAAGTGGTACTCTAGTGAGAGGATGTATAGAAATAATGAGCATACAGTATGTATAACCTCGGAAGAAGATAGCAGTAAACATCTGACACTAGGGTGCCGCTTCCTTCTTCTTAGGTAAATATCTGTTTAGCTTTGGTTCAGGTACACTTTAAACTATCTCCATTGCTTGGAGATGGTATGGAATCTGTAATTTGTCTGGATGTTTGCTTCTGGGGCTGGGATAAGCCTGGATACAGAATAGAGTTGAGCTCCAGAACTTGAACTCTAAAGATGCTCCTGTCAATGCTATTTTACTTAAAATGATATACAGTAGCTTGGTATCCAATTATCTTAATGTCCTTGAAAATGTCTGCATAGCTGCAATAACGTAATATCGTGATGCATTTTCTCCTTTGGATCAATAGCTGATTATTTCATTTAACTGCACATATTGCGGAAGACTTCCATGAGAAAATATTCAATTTTTGCTGTTCATCATCCTACATTTTTCACTTTTCATACATGCAATGTGAAGATATCAAGATGGAAAAGTCACATAGATTTATTACTCTGTATGATAATGTAATGTATCGGAATATCAAATAAATGAGAATCCATTCTTCCAGGTCATTTCTTACGGGGATTTGGTCCTTTCCACACAAGAGACCTGATGATGTTTAAATCAACACAGACAGGTTGAAAACAATCAATGAGGAAGTGCCAAGAAAAAGTTGCCTGTTTTATTTTTCAATTTTTTTTCGTGTTTAGACTAAATCTGATTGAAGATCTGGTGACCATGGTGACCCTTTTCAGTGTGAATGTAAGTTTGTCAGATGTACTGGAAATTATGCAACTCATGAGTCCCGATTGTCTCGACCAGAGAATTGGGAGATGCAGTGAAGTTGAGGCAAATCTGTATAAGACACATATTCAGGCACAAAACAAACCAAAAAATATCAGATTTACTGAAATAACTAGATTGGGCTGACATTTCAATTTATTTGCTAATTTTCAGCTACTGTAAATACTTATGCAAAGCAGCTGCAACAGCCAAGAAATGCTTTAATTTAGTTTTGGTTGCTGGAGCAAAAATATCTGGAGCTGTAGTATTGCTTATTGGGATTTCTAGGATCTCTTGAAACTAGAGCCTGGGCCATTTATGTGTTTGTGGTGTGTGTGTGTTGTGGTGTGTGTGTGTGTGTGTGTGTGTGTGTGTGTGTGTGTGTGTGTGTGTGTGTGCGTGCATGCGTTTGTGCGCACCTTACCCTCTTTAATCCCTATGGTGCCTAACCTTTAGCCCCCCTGCCTGCCGCAAACCCACAATTATCTGTAATAAAGTGACAATTGGGTGCAGAGGCTACCGATAAAATAGCTGGCACTGGAGCTACTGGGGCTACCCGCTATGCAAATTATGACTATGACTAGCGGGTGCAATTAGCTACAGTCTGCATAGCAGGTAGCCCCGGTGTCCGCTATTTTATCAGTAGCCACAGGCACCCAAGTGTCACTTTATTGCGGCTAATCTATGCTGCAACCTCAGGTGCTCAATTTTCACTTGATTGCCGCTACTCACGGCTAAGGGCCCAAATTTCCCTACACTGCTTTTATCATTGACTTCTATGGCGACACCTTTTCTATCATATCATGATAACCCCCACTGTAGCCATTTGGCCACACAGCTTTACAGCCTGACAGCCTTGGATAGGTTTCTATTCACTGTGAAGTTATGGATGTGATGGGGTGTAGTTGGCCCCTATGAAATAGCCCACATCACTTCCTCACAAATGTAGCTTGTGAGAGATTAGAGTACAGTGCAATAAGTATGCTTGCTGTTTACAGTGCGGAATTAGGCACCTGTAAACCGCAGTAAATGAGTTTTGATTTCCATATAGCAAAAACATAGCATTTTGTAATATGAATTAAAGGTCATTTCCTTGATTATAATTTTTTGAAATTGAAATAGAACTTAAATTTTCTGAAAAAAACAACAACAACTAACAACCAGTATGCTTTTGTTACAAAGGACTGGAGGAAACCAGAGTAAGCAGATGAAGCCAACACAAATATGGGAAGCACATACACAATCCTTACAAAAAGGCTTTTTACCAGAAGTTACTAGGACCCTAGAACAGCATTGCCAATTATAGCTCTTTTTTTTTCTTTTGCATTAAAGGATACCTGAGGTGACATGCGACATGATGAGATAGACATGTGTGTGTACAGTGCCAAACTCACAAATAACTAGGCTGTGTTCCTTTTTTTCATTCTCTGCCTGAAAGAGTTAAACATCAGATATGTAAGTGGCAGTTCCTGTCTGAGTCAGGAATGGGTCAGATTACAGTGTGACCCTCACTGATAAGAAATTACAACTATAAAACACTTTCCCAGCAGAAAGAGGTTTCTGAGAGCAGAAAAGAGATAAAAAGGTCAATAGTTCATAAATTTTAGCTCTGGCATACTTTCAATAAATGTGTCAACTGTGAAATATCTTAAAAAGTCATTTTTAGAAGAAGATAAGACAAAAGGACACCGAGAGCCCAATATAGTGTAGTATGTACTGGACAATGTGGAATGTTAATAAAGTGAGGTAAATATACTCACAAACATGGGTTACCACTAAGGCAACCACTGTATAGGCAGGTGAGGAGATTAGTCCTGTGCTCACTCAGGATTAAAAGTCGCTCTCTGTAGCACAGGAAAGGTAGGGCTTAGCACCCCTCCACCAGGGGTGAACTTGATATGTAGATAATGGAACAGAGACGCCAGCAGGATAAAAACATATGTTAAAAGTTCTAAAAATGCTGTGGAGGTAGCGGTGAACTAACCTCCCAAAAGCAGACACGTGACTCCTGTTTGACAAGCATCAAAACATTTCTTTATAAATACCCTAAAGGTGCGACGCGTTTCGCAGGCAAAGCCGGCTTCCTCAGGCAATAGAAGGGGATCACAAACAGTAGCTCATGTAGGACAGGTTTAGCGCTAAACCCGTCCTACACGAGCTACTGTTTGTGATCCCCTTCTATTGCCTGAGGAAGCGGGCTTTGCCTGCGAAACGTGTCTCACTTTGGGGTATTTATAAAGAAATGTTTTGATGCTTGTCAAACAGGAGTCACGTGTCTGCTTTTGGGAGGTTAGTCCACCGCTACCTCCACAGCATTTTTAGAACTTTTAACATATGTTTTTATCCTGCTGGTGCCTCTGTTCCATTATCTACATATTTAGGAGAAGGAGGATAGATACAATTGTTTATTTCATTTGTTTATTTTCACCTCGGGTGTCCTTTAAGTAAGGAGTGATCTGTTACTGCTACCATCTTGCCTGTTGGAAAAGTCTGATTTCACAAGATAGAATCGCTTGTGCATAGCGGATCTGATGGAAGTGACCAGTTTGATCAGGATGCAGGTTTGAAAGGCTCTGATTTGATGATTGTGAGTATTGTTATTAATATTTCAGATTTATATAACACTAACATTTTCCACAGCGCTGTACAAAGTTCAGAGTCTTGTCACTAACCGTCCCTCAGAGGGGCTCACAATCTAATCCCTACCATAGTCATATGTCTATATATGTATCATATCTATGTATGTATTGTGTAGTGTATCTACCGTAGGGCCATTTTTTTAAGGCCACTTTCACATTAGACAATGTGTGCAGGAGCCGTTCTCCTGCACGCGTCGATAGCCTGCGGCGGGTCGTCGGAATCTGCGGTGCAACGCTGAGTATCGGCGGTAGTAATTAATTAACCCGACGGTGAAACGTCGATTCCCGATGTTAAAATGCTACCGCAACGCATTGAAACGCAGTGTTGGGTGTGAAAGGTAAAATGAAGGTCTATGGACTTTCAAGTCTTTTATTTTGCTTTGGTCAACGCAAAGTTTCAACTTTGCATTGAAACGCTTAACCTCTTGACGACCAGCTAATG
The DNA here is from genome assembly GCF_040937935.1 of Hyperolius riggenbachi. Classification (NCBI taxonomy): domain Eukaryota; kingdom Metazoa; phylum Chordata; class Amphibia; order Anura; family Hyperoliidae; genus Hyperolius; species Hyperolius riggenbachi. The sequence goes on from NC_090646.1 coordinate 458,723,534, forward strand.
CCGATTGGCGTAAACTGGTTGTCTGCGGGTTACCATGGAAACAGCCACGGGAGCGGCCTTTCCATGTCAGTTCACGGAGGGTGTCTCCGTGAACAGCCGGAGAGCCGCCGATCGCGGCTCGCCGGCAAAATGTAAACAGGCGGGGAAGAAATCCCCGCTGTTTACATCATACGGCGCTGCTACGCAGCAGCGCCGTAAGGCAGATCGGCGATCCCCGGCCTCTGATTGGCCGGGGATCGCCGGCATATGATAGGCTGAAGCCTATCCTTCAATGCGCAGGACGGTAATCCGTCCTGCACAGCTCACAGGGGGAGGGAGAGGGAGGGAGCAGGAGAGACGGCGGAGAACGCTGCGGAGGGGGGCTATGAAGAGCCCCCCCCCGCTAAGCAACTGCAGCCAGCGGCGATCAGACCCCCCCAGCAGGACATCCCCCTAGTGGGGAAAAAAGAGGGTAAGTCTGATCGCCCTGCTGCACTTCTGATCGGTGCTGTGGGCTGTAGAGCCCACGCAGCACCGATCAGTGAAAAATCCCCTGGTCGGCAAGTGGTTAAAAAGGGCTGTAGTATGAAAGAGCCCTAAAGGAAAGCCAATTAACTCATCTGTGTTTTTGGGATGTGGGAGGAAACCGGACACTTCCATTCACTGTATAGACTAAAGCAAGACGTGCTCACAGCAAATCAGAACTTTATAAATATGTCACCTAATCAAACTTATTGCATGCTTTCCCATGTGTTCTGCTAGCCATAAACAATTCTAATTTCTCGTGTGTTTAGCCAATGGGAGCCCAGTATGTCTCTCTAAAAAAAAACAAAAAGGGACAAGCAGAAAGACAAGCCGAAAGGCTTTTTCTCTGCTATCCATGTTCATGAGTTCAAGAGTTTTACCCCATTTGCAGTCTGAATAACTAATGAACATTTTCTGCTGTAGGGATATAGGAAAAACTGAAAGACTTAAATCCTGTCCAACTCCATTCAAAAGTGGAAAAAAAAAAGATTTTCCTGGAGTTTGACTTTAATTTTGATATTCCATTTTTTTCCATGTCTTGTTTTGAAATGTTGTTTTTTTGTGTGTGTTTTAAGTAAACTGTAAACATAATTCAATCTTATAAGGCATTTGCTTACTTATGGATCAATGAGCCGTGGTCTACTTTTGGTTTCTTGTCAGATTTTATGTATAACTAACAAAACTATTTCATAATTTATGAGCAGGAGAATGCTGCCGTTCCTCTATTATATTACAATGTTGATTTGTCACTAGAGCTGCACAGGGAGTTGTGAATAATACATTGTAACATCTAACGTAGAAAGATAACAATTGTACACTTTTATTTATTTTTTAGTGAAATCAGTTTATCAATACTGTCTAACAGCCTTTTGTTGTGACCCCATGTAAAGCCCCGCACTGGCTCTAAAGGAAAACTCATTTCACTTTATGCGTTATTGAAAGATTCTGACATTTTAGGTGCTGCATATTGTGTTTTAGATAGACTGCTTATAACACAATGGAATATGCTGCAATAATAGCAAAAAAGGACTCACTGGGGATTTGATGCTGCATAGAGTCTGCCTTTATGACAAGTGGTTGTCTCCTTGTTGACAATGAAGGGCTGTATTGTTAAACAGCAGCTTTCAGAACATATAAATATGAAGTAAAGAAGAGCACGCTTCATAACGTCGGTAGGCTGCAAAGTGTTTGCACATATTATTATCACAACAATTTTGAAGAACCAGGCCTCGGAAATGGTACATGAGCATTCCATACTGCTATAAAATCTGGCCCACATTGTTAGCAGACATGGTCAAAATTGTCTGGGGGAATTTAAAACAGGACATAGAACTTGTTATATACAGTATATAGATAGATAGCTAGATAGCTAGATAGATAGATAGATAGATAAATAGATAGATAGATAGATAGATAGATAGATAGATAGATAGATAGATAGATAGATAGATAGATAGATAGATAGATAGATAGATACGGTGTGTGTGGATATATACATACAGTATATATATACATTTTTAATTTTTGTTGATTTTTTTTTTTTCAAAAATACAAATACATTCAAAACTGAATGGAGCTCAAAATGACTGTCAATAGAGTGCCAGGCGGTATCGTAAAGTGGTAGGTGATTTATACTTAAAGCGGAATATAACCCTGCATTTCAACTTTGCTCTAAAACATTATTTACAGCATATTATATGCAAAAAGCATTTTTTTTACTAGACCAGCATTGGAAGGGTTACACATAGAGGTTTCAAGTTCCGTGGAGAGATATGCAGAAGTTCAGATTGTTACATTCTATTTAGTTAGATGTATCTATCGATAAATAGTTACACACTCTTTGGCTATCCTCCAAGCTCCTTCTCAGTCAGAGAGATGAGTCACATTCAACACTTAGATACATTTATGTAAACAAAATGTATCTATTTCAGCTTCGGGTGCGTCTGCAGAAATCTCCAGGAACTTTAAAGCCCTGTGTAACCCTTCCAATGCTGGTCTAGTAAAAAAAAATGCTGGTTGCATATAATATACTGTAAATAATGTTTTAGAGCAAAGTTGAAATGCAGGGTTATATTCCGCTTTAAAGAGCAACTATTGATAAACATGTCTTTTAAACTGGGATGGGTATAACTTTTCTAAGTGTTCCTTAGTACTGCTGTAAATCTTTCCCTGCTTATCACTTCCTTTCCCGGTTATAGAAACTCATCTCATCTCAGCTCATTTGCATGATAGCCCCCTCCCTACATCTATTAACCTTGTGTGTCTACTTTAGCCAGTCAGAATTGCAAAAGGTATACATTTCAGCTTACTGCAGCTGCAGTTTTTTGTCTCTGAATGAATTGTCCAGATAAGATGCAGGGCTCACAGGGATGGCTCAAGTGTTTGAGGAAAATGCATTTGAGATCAGTGAACAAGCTAAGCAGAAAGAAAGTTATATACATCTTGTCATGTAAATGAGCAAACATTCTCTGCTAATTGTGTGTGAAACCTGATACCAAGGCAGGCAAAACATCTTTCACTGTTAAAGTGGATACAACTCCATATTAACCGAAAAAAATTAAAGTAAATCACCCAACTATACCTATTCTGCTGTTTCAGTGCTCATCACTGTCAGATTTAAGAGAAATGTAATATGAAAAAAGAAAAAAATAACTCTGCTGGCTTCCATCTTTACTGTTTCTCTGTGATGCCAAAAGTGACATCACTTCTGCCCTTTTCTTTTTTTACCAAGCTCAGTGTTAATGTTCTGCTTATTATTTTACAGATTCCTACAGCAAATATCACCCAGATAACAGGCTTACATCACTGTATAACCACTTAAGGACCACAGGCTTTACCCCCCTAAAGACCAGGCCCTTTTTTTGTAAAATAGACCACTGCCGCTTTAAAGCCAAGCTGCAGGGCCGCACAACACAATACACAAGTGATCCTCCCCACCAACAGAGCTTCCTGTTGATGGGGTCTGATCCCTCCCTCTCCCCCAGTGTTTTTTTTTTGTAAATATTTGTGTAATTTTTAATTAAATGTCCCTATTTCTTTCTTAATTTTTTTTCACTAACTCCCTCTCCCCCCCCCCCCCCCTCCAGCCAGCCATTCATGGCGATCCGCTGTCATAGGCTTCAGCCTATGAGAGCCAATCGTTCTCTTGTGTCCCAGGTGTCACACGGCTGTCCCCAATACAGCGCTGCTGTAGATCGTAGCGCTGTACATGCCAAGCAGGAGATGCACGTGCAGCGTGTGCACGATCTCCTGCAAAACAAAGCCCAGAACTTTATGTTGATCAGCGTTAGGAGGTCCTGGGGCTGCCGCCGTGGCCACGGCAGTCAGTGTGACATAGCCGGCAAGAAGATAAACTTTTCTGGGGTAGGGGAATTTAATTACCTTCTGGTCATAGTGTCTTAATCTTATCTGGAATGGGAAGTGTCTGTTATTTGCATTTTGAGATAAGCTGAGATTATAGCTACAAAAAAAATCCCACAAGCCTGTCTAACAGTCTCCGAGCGGCGATCGCGACTGGTAGCCTGAAGTCAGAGCGGAGCTTCGCTTACCAAGCAGAAGATGCATGTGCAGCATGCGCGCGATCTCCTGGAAAATAAAGCCCCAGGACTTTACGCTGATCAGCGTTAGGCAGTCCTGGGGCTGCCGCCGCGGCCACTCCAGTCGGCGTGATGTAGCCGGCAAGAAGATAAACTCTTCTGGGGTAGGGGGATTCAATTACCTTCTGCTCATATTGTCCTAATCTTATCTGGAATATGAAGTTTCTGTTATTTGCATTTTGAGATAAGCTGAGACTATAGCTACAAAAAAAAAAATCCCACAAGCCTGTTGGCACTGCACACTTTAGCACAGTTCAGCAAAGGCTCACAGACCAGATAGAAAAAAAATAAAAGTTAGAGGACATATAGGTTCCTATTTTAGAAAAAAAAATGTTACAACCCCTCTTAAGAGGGAGATGCAGAGGCCTGAACTGGCTGTGTTGTCACATTGCACATAAAACCCAGACTCACCTCTGCTAATGGATCATTCTAAATGCAGCGAACACTTACACATAGTAAAGCAGAGCTTCTAGCTCTGATTTTTAACATGAAAGTGGAAAAATGCTTACAAAGATATTAAACGCTATTTTGACATTATTTGTACATTGTTGTTTTAAAACACTTGGTTATTGATAGTTTTCCTTTACAGGATATCTGACCCACAGCAAAGCTACCCAAAGCAAGCCCAGAGGTATGTTTATGCTGGATCCACATGCTCTCTTTGTTTTCCTCAGTCTTGCTGCAATGTTTCCATATCCTCCTCCCATTCCTTCCTCTTTCCTGCCTCATTTTTCCCCTTAAATGGCTGAGAAAAAAAACAAGTAGGCCCAATACATTGAAGTCTTAAATTGTATCCAGTGTCATGGCTGCCAGGATAGAGCATGTGCTTTACACAAATACACTGAAAACATATCCATATGCTGTACATTTACTCCCGCACAGTATACAACCACATGCACATACTGTACACACCTGCCTATATGCTGCAGCTGCACACTTACAAATGCCATGTACACACTGTACATTTAAAGCGGATCCGAGATAAAAAACTAACTATAACAAGTAACTTGTCTATATATCTTATCTAAAGTTTGATACAATACATATATTAGAAGATAACTACTTGTTTTACTTACATAACAGATGTATTGTACTGTCCATGTTTTGATTTCAGTGAATTTAATAGACTAAATAAAGAGAATTCTGTTCCTGGCATTTGCCATCTTGATTCCCTCTGACTGAAGCCAATCCAGATGTAATTTCCTCCCATATTTTTTTTCTCCTAGAATCTACACTTTCATAGCTAGCTTGCTTTGTAAACATGTGAGCCCAGCAAATTCACATTTTAGCAGCTTCACACTGAACTGCCCCAGCCAATCGGTGTGAAGCAAGTATGTAAGAGGGGTGATGACAAGCTTCCTTATCATTGGTGAGGGCAAAAATAGAGCCAGGCTGACTGAGATGTGATTGATTACAGCAGAAACATTTCTTGCAATACAGAGTGAGGTTCCAGACTGCAAAATGGAGTGCTTACAATGCAGGTGAGGTTCCAGGCTGCATAATGAACACAGTGCAGTGGGTAAATCACATTTGATTTTGTGGCTGACGATCCCTCTTTAAATTGAACTGCCTCACCTCCCTTACATCTACCAGGTAGCTGGCAAGGCGAGTCTAACTTTTTCCTGATTTGTGGCACTAAGGAACTGGTGTTCTAGAATACCAAACAGCCAACACCAAGGACAATTCCAGCAGTGGGTTGCCTGGTTGGTCTGTCTGGCCTAGACAAATAACAGGAGACCTGAACAAGTGGACCATGACCCATGTACACACATCAAACTTTAGTTTTAGCTACTGGATCTTTAAGAGCTGAATAAAATGTGTGATTCGAGTGTGTATTTCTGTACCCATTACAAGACAGACAGCAGGTTCCCGTTAATATGGAGAAGCGTTGACATCCTATTTAACGGACCTATACTTTATCTCCCTTGATTCTGCCATAAATGATGATCTGCTACTCACTCTATTCTGTGAATGTGGACACTGTAGCATTGATGGATGACTTCATTATTTTATGGTGTATAGCAAATGACAGGCACAAATGCATTGTTCCTGTTTTGCAGCTGGGATATTGAGAAACAGGCCATTGTCCTGCTTATATGGCAACATCTATATTTGCCGACCCTTGTTTCAGCAGTTTTATTTTCAAGACTTTTATTGAAATTAGATGTATTATTTATTATGAACATACATTTCATGAATCTATTGAAGCACTATGATAACAGTGGCAGGTCATAAACACAAGTGTCCAGTGTAAGTAGCTGAAACACACATTGATTCCCACAAGCAATCCATGAGTCCTTGCAGGCTGCATTTTCAGAAAGCTTGCGTGAGATGAAATGACCATAAGCAGCTTGTTCTGATTGGATAAAAGTGACTTGTTTATCATTATTGTATATTTTTGGTTGTATTAGTTATAATTTCGAGGACCAGAATTACACTTGTGGAACCTATTGGTATATTAAAGCAAACTTTTTACGCCGGTCACATCAATACATGCAATTTTCTGCCACAGCGCTGGTAAATTTGACAGCTTTCTTCACTATTTAATATAACCAAACCTGTGTAAGTCAATATAATATTTGTATTTTTGTCCTGTATGTGCAGCTTTGCTACATCAACAAGCATTAAAGGAATACTGTAGGGAGGTCGGGGGAAAATGAGTTGAACTTACCCGGGGCTTCTAATGGTCCCCCGCAGACGACCTGGCCAACGCAGCCACTCACCGATGCTTCGGCCTCGCCTCCGGTTTACTTCTGAAATTTCAGACTTTAAAGTCTGAAAACCACTGCCCCTGCGTTGCCATGTCCTCGCTCCTACTGATGTCACCAGGAGCGTACTGTGCAGGCACAGACCATACTGGGCCTGCACAGTACGGTCCTGGTGACATCAGCGGGAGCAAGGACACGGCAACGCAGGCGCAGTGGTTTTCAAACTTTAAAGTCTGAAATTCCAGAAGTGAACCGGAGCATTGGTGAGCGGCTGCGTAGGCACAGGATGTCTACGGGTGACCATTAGAAGCCCCAGGTAAGTTCAACTCAGTTTCCTCCGACCCCTACAGTATTCCTTTAACCCTTTCCGCTTCACTGTTAAACTTGGTGGAGTGTTCTCTCCAGCTCCTGATGCTGGACTATGTCAGACAAGGAGCATTATAGCTGCTGCAGGCTGCACAGCCATTGGATCTAACCCATTAGTGTCAGGCCACTCTGGTTAAAGTTTCAGATTAACACTTTATCTACTCTGGCATCATATTGTGCCATGGAATATAAATATTAATTGGGCACTTTTGGGCTCCTGCTGGCTGTGCCCCCATCAAATCTAGTTAGACATGGAGTCAGGTAACTCTGATCAAATTGTTGGACTAAGTCTGTGTCGTGTGATGACCTATTAAATTGGTGCATGTACATTTTGGGGATAGAGTAATGTTGGGCGAACACCTGGATGTTCGGGTTCGGGCCGAACAGGCCGAACATGGGCCAGATGTTCGGCATGTTCGGCCCGAACGCCGAACTCAATGGAAGTCAATGGGACCCCCGAACATGCCCATTTTGGGGGCCCTATGGGGTCGCAGGCATAAGGGGGGAGCATGCCCCGATCGCGGGGGGGGTCGGAAATTCCCCCCACCCCCTCCGCTAGCGCTCCCCCCTCTGCCCGCTTCCCCATAAAAAAAGTTTAAGGCAAGTTAAATAGTACTTGGTGGCTGGCCTGGCACTGGCAGTGGAGTGAGGAGGAGGAGGAGTCCGAGTAGCAGAGTGACGCGTTGAGGCCGGGCAGCGGGCGGTTCAGCGGTAGTACCCTTGTGGTACTTCCGCCCTTTCTCTGACCTCACGTCCTCTACGTGATGACGCATACGAGGGTACGCGTGACGCGTACCCTCGTATGCAGAGGACGTGAGGTCAGAGAAAGGGCGGAAGTACCACAAGGGTACTACCGCTGAACCGCCCGCTGCCCGGCCTCAACGCGTCACTCTGCTACTCGGACGACTCCTCCTCCTCACTCCACTGCCAGTGCCAGCCACCAAGTACTATTTAACTTGCCTTAAACTTTTGTATGGGGAAGCGGGCAGAGGGGGGAGCGCTAGCGGAGGGGGTGGGGGGAATTTCCGACCCCCCCCGTGATCGGGGCATGCTCCCCCCTTATGCCTGCGACCCCATAGGGGGGCCGTATTGCGGCATGTTCGGGCGAACAGGGCCCTGTTCGGCCGAACAGGGGCCCTGTTCGGCCCTGTTCGGCGGCCATTCAGTAGTTCGGGACGAACCCGAACTTAAAAGGCCGAACACCATCAGGTGTTCGGCCGAACTCGAACATCACCCGAACAGGGTGATGTTCTGCAGAACCCGAACAGTGGCGAACACTGTTCGCCCAACACTAGGATAGAGTATGTGAGCATCGGTGTGGGCCGGTCACTTCTACTTCTGATGAGGATAAGTGGATTGTGACCCCCACGGGCCCCCTGTTGCTCAGTCAGCAAAGAGAGGACAGATGCTGGAGACAACATTTATTAAGATGACTTCTATATGGAGGGCTGCCATCAAAATGGCAAGAATCTTCAAACAACATAGCAAAAGTTTTAGAAAGGCTATTATAGTTTAGATTCTTAGTGCACAGCAATATAGAATGCGGGAGAAACAAATATTAATCAGCAGATGTCATGCCTAATGGCTCTTGGCTAATACATACCAAGAATTACCTGCAAGTGAAGTTTATTCACAACTTAGGACACACATCTACCATGTGGTTATAGTTGGTAATGCATAGAAATTCACAAAATAGACTGTTGTTGCTAAATACACATTCCAACAAGAAGACATCTAGCAAATATAGAAATGTTTTAGCAACATGTCCCCAAGTGGCAGACCAATGTGGGGATCCTAGAGGACTTCTGCCAGCATTAAGAGTAAATAAATTCACAAATTTGGAAAATGAATGTGCTTACCTGAACACTGTGAATTTTCTTGAAAATGTGTATTCTCGTGCTCATGGACCACTGCAGTTGTCAAAAATATTTTTCTCAAATTTCCCACATATTTTATCAAATAGATTCTCATCTGTGCAAAAATTATGGCAAAACAAAAATGTCCATATTTGCTAATTACTGCTATTTTGGTCAACACTGATTGTCACATCTGTGAGCTGATAACCTGCAGAGTCCAGCAAGCAGGGGAGTGAAGGTTTAAGCCCATGTTTTGGTGCTCCACTTCAGAGAAGAACGATGGGAGCTGCTTTTGTTGGCTGCTTAGGTTAGTGATCTACCTGAACCACAGGAATGGCTGATTGAACTAATTTGGCAGGTAAGACCCTTCACATATACTGCATTTAGCTAATTTGGCAGGTAAGACACTTCACATATACTGTACTGCATTTAGCTGCCGACTGCTACTCAGCTTTAAATGTTACCATGAAAATAGAAACTGGCTAGTCTTGAATGAAATTATAACACATAGGAAACAATTAACTATAAACAGCAGCATAATATATCATTCTAAATTAACCTACTATAAGGTAGCAACAAAAAAGTAAGATTTTCATAATAGTATGTATAATTAAAGTGGAAAATATAATTTATTTAGAAGCTTTGACAACATCATGGTTTGTTTAGCTTTCAAACTTCAAATAGGAAAGTACGCTGCTTAATACAGTTAAATAAACAATTACATTTTCTGAAAGCGTTGAGACCCAGATTTAGAATTTAGCAGCTAATTTATTCATTCTGCTGTTTACAACAAATTACACATTTACAAGGTGCTCAGGAAAAAAAGCTCCTATTACTCATATCACAGCATTCACAGTGGAACGTGTATTTCTGGGACAAAATTTCTATTTAGCTCCCAGGCTTTTCAGAAAGGGCCAGATAAACAGGAACAAGGCAGCTGCACAACTTGGAATCAACTAGGCTGAATTGCTTACATATAATTAATTATATGTGAGGATTTTCTCAGAATATTGACGCAAGTAGACTTTATAAGGATACATGGTAATGAATCATAAAAACACATGCTGTTTATTATTACAGCTTATCTCATGTATTTTCCATAGTTAACAAGCAGTAGTTACAAGAAAAGAGGTATAGGGCAGTAGATAAGCGGAAAACTGTTTAGACAGCTTCGTTAGTTTCTGGCTCCATAGAGAGAAGAGTAGGATAAAGTCCTAGGATGACATCAACAAGCCATCAAAAACACTTAAACAGATAGAAAATGCAAAAAATATACAGTGGCTTGCAAAAGTATTTGGCCCCCTTGAAGTTTTCCACATTTTGTCACATTACTGCCACACACATGAATCAATTTTATTGGAATTCCCCGTGAAAGACCAATACAAAGTGGTGTACACGTGAGAAGTGGAATGAAAATCATACATGATTCCAAACATTTTTTACAAATCAATAACTGCAAAGTGGGGTGTGCATAATTATTCAGCCTCCTGAGTCAATACTTTGTAGAACCACCTTTTGCTGCAATTACAGCTGCCAGTCTTTTAGGGTCTGTCTCTACCAGCTTTGCACATCTAGAGACTGAAATCCTTGCCCATTCTTCTTTGCAAAACAGCTCCAGCTCAGTCAGATTAGATGGACAGCGTTTGTGAACAGCAGTTTCCAGATCTTGCCACAGATTCTTGATTGGATTTAGATCTGAACCTTGACTGGAACATTCTAACACATGGTTATGTTTTGTTTTAAACCATTCCATGTTGCCCTGGCTTTATGTTTAGGGTGGCTGTCCTGCTGGAAGGTGAACCTCCGCCCCAGTCTCAAGTCTTTTGCAGACTCCAAGAGGTTTTCTTCCAAGATTGCCCTGTATTTGGCTCCATCCATCTTCCCATCAACTCTGACCAGATTCCCTGTCCCTGCTGAAGAGAAGCACCCCCAGAGCATGATGCTGCCACCACCATATTTAACAGTGGGGATGGTGTGTTCAGAGTGATGATGTGCAGAGTCAGTTTTCCGCCACACATGGCATTTTGCATTTTGGACAAAAAGTTCCATTTTGGTCTCATCTGACCAGAGCACCTTCTTCCACATGTTTGCTGTGTCCCCCACATGGCTTGTGGCAAACTGCAAACGGGACTTCTTATGCTTTTCTGTTAACAATGGCTTCCTTCTTCCCACTCTTCCATAAAGGCCAACTTTGTGCAGTGCACAACTAATAGTTTTCCTATGGACAGATTCCCCCACCTGAGCTGCAGATCTCTGCAGCTTTTCCAGAGTCACCATGGGCCTCTTGCAGGGGAGGACTGGGACCTTTTGGCCTGGGGGGAAAAATACAAACTAGAGGCCCGTTTTCACGGCAGCCCCAGCCCAAATGACATCACACACGTGCCCCATGTGCTATATGCCGGTAGTCACGTGGGAAATACAGCAAGGACACATTAAAGGGAGAGCATGATAGGTAAAGTATAAATGCACTGGCACCGGGGGGCACATAATACATTTTGAGTTACAACAGTTTCTATCTCTTACACAAGTCCTGCAAGCAGACCTTCTGGAGTCTAGAGACTGTCGAAAACTTTTCAACCTAGACAATATCTTATGTAGCTGTGCACATGCAGTTAACAATGGTTGGAGACCAGACAGATTTTTTCCCACGGACCCTGCAGGCAAGCCTCTGCTCTGTATCATGCTGTGTATATTTACTAGCTTGCCCGCCCTGCAATTAATCTTCAATTGAGCGTTTATTTCCCTCATTCAGCCTAGTATTTCACATTGCCTTACACAAAAACCTGAATTCACCAGGCACAGTGCCAGCCCTAAATCATTAAATGAGAGGCAGCCTGGGGGGAAATCTCCCCCCTTCCCCCCTGGCCAGTCCTCCCCTGGCCTCTTGACTGCATTTCTGATCAGCGCTCTCCTTGTTCGGCCTGCGAGTTTAGATGGATGGCCTTGTCTTGGTAGGTTTACAGTTGTGCCATACTCCTTCCATTTCTGAATGATCGCTTGAACAGTGCTCCGTGGGATGTTCAAGGCTTTGGAAATCTTAAATCTGTAGCCTAAGCCTGCTTTAAATTTCTCAATAACTTTATCCCTGACCTGTCTGGTGTGTTCTTTGGACTTCATGGTGTTGTTGCTCCCAATATTCTCTTAGACAACCTCTGAGGCCGTCACAGAGCAGCTGTATTTGTAGTGACATTAGATTACACACAGGTGCACTCTATTTAGTCATTAGCACTCATCAGGCAATGTCTATGGGCAACTGACTGCACTCAGACCAAAGGGGGCTGAATAATTACGCACACCCCACTTTGCAGTTATTGATTTGTAAAAAATGTTTGGAATCATGTATGATTTTCATTCCACTTCTCATGTGTACACCACTTTGTATTGGTCTTTCATGTGGAATTCCAATAAAATTGATTCATGTTTGTGGCAGTAATATGACAAAATGTGGAAAACTTCAAGGGGGACGAATACTTTTGCAAGCCACTGTAAGCAATGAAAACACACTAAAATGAAACTAGCTGGTGAATCTATTACAATAGAGCAGCCCTTCTCAATCTTTTTACCGTGAAGGAACCCTTCACATAATTTTTGGATATCAAGGTACCTCTGCATTTATTTTGCAGGAGACACAGTCCTTAAAGGATACATGAGTCAAAATATATTAGTGAAGATAAACTTACCTTGGGCTTCCTCCATACTCTACAGTAGAAGCGTCTGTGTCCCTCGCTGGAGCTCTGCTATTATATTTATATAGGCAACAATAGGCAGCGTCAAACTGTTCAGGTGAGGGAAAAGAAAAAGAACCTCTAAACTAGTCACTTCCAGGAAATAGTCCACTGAGTTCGCTGTGGGGTCATCCGATAAGAAGATTCAAAATAGTAGTAAAAATCCACTGCGCTCTCATTCCATAACCACGATCTAAAATCAGAAAGACAAACTACACATCGCGTAATACTGTAACAGCATGGATGTAAGAAAACCCGTGTAGTTGTGAACACTCTGTGCTTGCCACTCGTGACACCACCACCCAATACTGGAGAGGCTCACCAGATTAAAACCACCTCGCTCTGCAGGTGGATCTCTCGCTTTGTTTATGTCTCACCCAGGCACATCAGTGAGGCACACCCGTATGCTGGTATCAAAGGTTTAATATCTTCATAAAATTGCAACTAAAAACATAATAAATAAAGAGCGTAATAAATCATCATCGGACGTCTTCCGGGCTGTACTGCACAGGCTCAGTAGTTCTGAGCCTGCGCAGTACAGCCCGGAGGACGTCCAATGATGTCCTGAACCTTCCCTTTAAAACAAACCAGACAAACCTGTTTATATTTTGTGTTTATTAGTGAGTCAGCAATCAGGGTATCCTGGAGGACGAGCCCCCACTTGTAATGCTAAGATAGCATTATTAGTTCAGTATACAGTAATTGTTAAGGAAAGCCCACACTTGTTGCAAGAAACTTGAGTTAACTAAAGCAAAATATTTTAGATAATACAAAACACAAGCAATAGCAGAACTGTACAATTTCAAACACAAATGGGAAAACATGCATGTACAATCTTTACAATAATAAGTAAACACAAATGAATGACCGTACTTATCTTTCAAAAAACGCAGTGATATCCTGCCCAGATCATGGACCAACACATAAAGAGAATTTTCCTTTCCAAGCTCACGTGTGCTCCCTCCTTGCACAGGAAACTCAAAAATTACAACTTTCACCCTCAATGGTCGCACAGAAAAAGCCCCCACCTGTGTCTCTGAGCTGGCTCATCCTAACCAACTCCTCCCACAGCTAACCTGTAGCAGTCTATTGTAACCTTAGCCGCACCTACTCCTAACACAACAGCAGCCAACTTCCTATTGTTAGAAGCAACGCCTGGTCTGCATATGGCAAAGACTCCATTTCACATTGACACAACGGACACAAGGAAAGTTAATAAATATCATAGCATGACAGGTGAACATCACGATTTAGCATTAACGAATGTGTTCGCAAATTTTACTGTGAAAATTCAGTAAAAGATAGTTCACACCAAGCTCTATTGACTCTAATGGCAGGAGAACCTCTAAAACTACCAGGGCATCTTTTCAGCTGAAAAGTATTTAAAAAAGGTGTACAAAGTGTCCAAAATCCCAGTCAGTGGCATAGCAGAGGCAAATCAATGGCAAAATAGTCGCCATAAATACAGATTTTACGAAAACGCTTTTTAAATTTTTTTCTCAAAGGGGACTCCTAGATGTCACCATGAAAGCCCTTAGGGCGTTAATGATCCAACCTCCTCCTGGGCACCAGAGGAGGGGAATAACCCCTTGTCTATGGATTGGACAAGGGTGGATTGGACAAGGGCTCTGTGGATGGACAAGGGGCTCTGGGGGAGAGGGGGAGGCTTGGCCACCCCTCTCCCCCAGAGCCCCCATACCATGGACCATGCCGCCTGGTATAGCTCAGGGTGCGGAACCCCACACACTCCAGGCTCCACGTTCTGCCTATCCCAGCCTATGATGCTACCATGGGGCTTTGCTATTAACTGCTGAAGTTGGCAGCCATTGACTTCAATGTTAAATGCGAATGCAAATTTTGGGCGTGAAAATTCAAAGTAAAATGCAAATGGCAAACAGAGATTATTTTGTAGGAACCTTTTGCCGCCAAACATGTTCAGCCATCCCTATAGAGTTGAGTAGGTATGGGCATGCAAAACTTTTTGTTATTGAAATTGTTTGTGAAAGTGCATTTCAGCAAAAAAAAATTGCTCTCATGCTCCATGGATTTCAATGCATTTTCACGAAGACCCTATGTTCTGTATTTTTATGCAAGAATGTCTAAAGCAATCATGGAAGGGTTAGTCATTAATTTGACTTCAGTGCCATGAAAGTTGATGGTGCTCTATAAATAATAAATATTAATAGTTAATTAACACTAATACATAACCTGAACTTGTTTTGTGCAGAATCTTTTATTCTACATCTGTTTTAAGTTAAATGTTAAACCTGTTTAACAGCAAATGTTTGCTGAATATTTGGTTTGCTCCAGATCATTATTTTAATCTCTGATTAGATCAGTGAAAACCTGAAGGATAGGTACCACCATCTTTTTTGCCCCGTTGCCATAAGGCCACACCTAGACACTCTCTATAAATTCTGTATGGAAAACAGCCTCTATCTCAAGGCCAAACCTAGACACTCTCTATGGATGCAGTATGGAAAACAGCCTCCATCTCTTTGCGACAAAGCCAAGGTCTATGATATGGTAGTGTGCATAGTTGGTGATAAAGTATATAGAACTGCAGAGGACTCTCATGAATTGTTGTACTAGGTTGGTGGAGGGTTTCTAGAGAATCGGCTCTTGACTAAGCAGAAAAGCTAGAAAACTGGAGTTTTTTGTTGAAATTAAACTACAATAAACCTAAAATTATGCAATTTTATGGAAAATTCCCAAGATGGTTAACTGAAATATAAAATTGTTTTTATTTTATGGGGGTGTACTTTAATGTTCTTTCTTAGCATTTTTGCCAAGATGATCTTGAGCTGGCCACCTGCCTCCTCCTATCCCTCACTATTGGCCAACCACTGTAAAGAGCAGTTAGGTACAGATCAGAAGTGTTGAGAGTAAGGTAGGTTGTGGTTTGAGGTTATGGATAGGGTTAGATGATTACGGTAAGCCATTAAGAAGGGATAAATGTTGGGATGCAAGAGGTAGGGTTAGGTTTCAGGATAGGGATCTTGCTCATCGCTAATGTTTGGCATTTACAGTATACCTCAGTCATATTTGTGTAAGGTGACACTGATTGCCTAATGTCTGATGGAGTGTGATGTATTTATATGCTTGTGATTACAATGCTCATTTGGTTTACCAGTGCTTGAAAAAGTATGCTGGGACTCCAAAACTGTCAGCTATTGTAATTTCTGTGGCATGCATGGTCATAATGCAATTTTAAGTTATTTAAATGTCTCACAAGAAAACTGTCATATGTATATATATAATTTCCTGCCACAGATTAGTAACACTACTATTTTCAGCAAGTGTTTTTTTTTTCACTGTCACAGCCAGTCAGTTTTGCTGTATAATTTATTAAAACGTGATGCTTAAAAGAATATGGGCTTGACAGTTGTGCTCTGCAAATGAATTTATTTCAGCATTGTTGTTTGCAGCAGATATGTTGAAAACAATATTCACTTTCCTAAATCGAAATATTGTTTCTTTTTGGCAATCTTGTACTCAGGTCTGGATCTTTGCTTAATACATACTCTCCCTATTTCTCTCCTCTAGAAATCCAATATATTGTTATTATAAGGGCCAAGCAACAAGTGGATTTGACAAAGTTGTTTTCACAGTGAAAATAAGCTCTTATATTGTAGAATGTATCCCCCAAAACAAACATTATCTACCAGAGCAAGAAATTTTGAATCAGGATCTACCAGAGCACATGGCAAAATGCACAATACACACAGAGCATAGTTCTTAATGAGCACTCTCTCCGTTCACAACACCAGCTGGAAGTGAAACTTTGTGCAGATCGTCTTCTTTATAAAGTCTTTGGGAAATACTGAAAAGGTATACAAACTCCTAATTGGCTGATAAGTTGATTGCAATTCCACTGATTGGCCAGGAAGACCCTGGCCAATCAGTGGCTTTGCAATGGAACTGTAGAGCTGAAACTCTGTAAAAAAAGCACTCAATGGTGCATTATAGCCAGTGCCACCACCTGAAGAATGGACTGCTGCAATCCTCTGGATCATAGCAGGCTTTGATAAGGGATTTATTTTGCATCACTGTCATTAGGATTTAAATTAAATTGTGTCAGGTACTGTTGAACAATTGTGATCTCGGACACCTGTAGATGGATTGACAAATGCAGCAGAAATTCAAAAATGGACATGTGGGTTTCTGGAGACAGAGACGGGCCAACAGCTATTTCACGCTCCTGTGCTTGCTCATGTCACAATCTGGTGGGTAGGCAGGGGGACAGACAGGCATCCTTATGCACTACCAGTGAAACTAATATGCCGGGAAAAGGGAAAAGAAAAGAGGATTATAATTATGTATAAATGATTTAGTCAGTGTTTGCCCCTATTGTAAAATCTTTCCTCTCCCAAATTTACATTCTGACATTTATCACATGGTGAAATTTTTACTGCTGGCAGGTGATGTCAGTGAGATGCTGCTTGCTTTTTTGGCAGTTGGAATCAGCTATAAACAGCTGTTATTTCCCACTATGCAACAAGGCTCCAACAGTTTGATGTCAGGACCATGGTCCTGACATCACACTGTGGGAGGGGTTTCACCACAATATCAGCCATAAAGAGCACCCTGATGATCCGTTTGTGAAAAGGAATAGATCTCTTATGGGAAAGGGGGTATCGGGCTACTGATTGGGATGAAGTTCAATTCTTGGTTACGGTTTCTCTTTAACTGTCAAAATAGTAAGATATCAGCAAGCCTCCCTGCTCACTTGCACACTATTTTGGCAGTTAGCAACTGCCATTCAGGAAATGCTTTTGAAAACAAAGATAACCATGAGAATCCCCCATGAGGAGATTGACTAGTCCAAAATCTGTTGGTTCTGTCAGATTTTAACTGCTTACCTTGTTCTCTGGTCCTTTAAACCGTTTCAAATAACAATGACAACAGAATCAGCAAGGCAACTGAACATAAAAGATAATGTTTTCTTAAAGGAATAACTCTACGTAAAGGTCAATTATTAAAATGACATGGTGCAAGAAATATGTAATACATTTTTGACCTTCATAGTTTTTTTTTTATTCTAGAAGGTACGTGCACAACTTCTTCTCCATTTTAATCATTTTTAATTGGTGTGTAGACTACTTCCACTACCACTCCTGGTTTAATATTTAAATAGATGAAGATCGGCACCATCTGTATTTAAAACTCTTTATTTATTATTAAAACGCATGACAATTAACAGTGACGTTTCAGAGGGATCTCCTCCTTTTTCAAGCCCTGACAGTGTCTGGATGTATTTGCAAACTACCGCTCTTTATATACACAACATCACTACCTTTTAACCAATCACGTGCATATGCCACTATGTGGTGACCAATCCCTTAACCCCCCTGGCGGTCTATTAAAAACTGCCAGGGGGCAGCAGAGCAGTTTTTTTTTATTTATTTTTTTTTAAATCATGTAGTGAGCCCAGGGCTCGCTACATGATAGCCACTGTGCAGCGGCATCCCCCCGCCCTCTTCGATCGCCTCCGGTGATCTCCGATCAGGAAATCCCATTCAAACAACGGATTTCCTGGAGGGCTTCCCCCGTCGCCATGGCGACATGACGTCACTGACGTCATCGACGTCGTGACGTCATTGGGAGTCCCGATCTACCCCTCAGTGCTGCCTGGCACTGATCAGCCAGGCAGCGCACGGGGTCTGGGGGGAGGGCCAGCGCAGCGAGCGGCGACGGCTAATCGGCGGGTAGCGGCGGCAATCAGAATGCACACGCAGCTAGCAAAGTGCTAGCTGCGTGTTGCAAAAAAAAAAATCATGCAAATCAGCCCAGCAGGGCCTGCAAAATCCTCCTGCACGGCATAGCCCGTGCTCAGCACGGGCTTACCGCCATGGAGGTTAATGTCTCACCCAGTGGACCTTGGGGGAAACTTCCTATTTATATGCATAAATGTGAAAATGCACAATAACATCTCATCGCTGTGCAATGGGGTGGAACAGGCAAGCCCCCTAACAACAACATGCCAGAGCCGCTAACTGGTTTAATATTTATTAATGACCTACCTATTGGTAGAAGGTTGGGGTTTTTAATACCTCATTCCTCATTTTCTTGGAGTGCATCTGATCCTTGGGTACCTTTCTAAACCCTAGTGGGTTGGTCGCCTTTCAGCCTAGTCTTTGAATACCTCATCCAGAAAGTAACATCCATTTTCATTTAATCAATTGTTTAATGGTATTAAATGTCAAAATGTTATTCATTTTAATTTAGACACACAGGGCCTGATCCAATTCACATATTCTCGTAAGTTTTCTCCTAGGTGATATTTTCACATTATAAATAAAATGTCTTTTAAGCCTCCAGCAAGCAAGAAATACTCAGAATAAGTTTGATAGTACTTTTCACCCCATAGGGAGAAAAGAGATTCACCTGACAAACACAACTTAAATTACACTGAAAGAATTCCTTGCGTGGCAGATAAAATCAAATGTCTGTTAGTTTCTGAACGGCTCTCATATATCATTACTTTACAATTACAACCTATTTACTACCCTAGATGTGAATCTAATTTTTTTTCTAGATTCTTGAAGAACATTACAGTGGTATACTGTGTCATGGCTCACTTGTTTGACATTAAATCTATAGCGCCCAAAGACTTTGGCTGTGTAACCATCTTATAACTGCTATGCTTTGCCTGGGTTCCTGTACATAAAGCGGATCCAAGATGAAAAACTAACTATAACAAGTGACTTGTCTATATATATTATCTAAAGTTTAAATAGTTTACACAGCAAATCTAGCTGCAAACAGCTTCAATAAAATATGATTATTTCTTCCTGTGATACGACAGCAGCCATGTTGTTTGTAAACATTACACACAGCCAGGCTTATCTGCATCTTGAGCACTCAGTCTGTGAAAAAAACCTAATCCCCCCTCCTCCTCCCCTCTGCCTCTGAAATCTCTGGCTAGTAATACCTCCCCCTCCTCCTGCCCAGACTGAGCTCCCATGAGCCCTTGCTACTGCTAAGGCTCTCTGAAAAACTGTGGGCGAGGCTTGTTTAGTTTATAGGGAATTAGAGTAATAAAACAAAAACAAAAAAGTATTTGGCTTGAGGAATGCCCTATAAACTATAGGAAAGGAACACAATTATGCAATGAGTAAAAGTTCATCTCGGATCCACAATCTGACAGTCAGATTGCCTTTTGAACAAAAACTTTTTTTTCCAGTTGAACTGGTGTCTATATCTTCTGGAGAGGTAAGCAATTAGCTCTCTTTTTATTATATAATTTTTTTTATTTGCATTTAAATA
This sequence comes from Hyperolius riggenbachi, assembly GCF_040937935.1. Taxonomy (NCBI): domain Eukaryota; kingdom Metazoa; phylum Chordata; class Amphibia; order Anura; family Hyperoliidae; genus Hyperolius; species Hyperolius riggenbachi. The sequence goes on from NC_090646.1 coordinate 458,743,558, forward strand.
TACCAAAATAGAACATACATTGGGCGCCTCCATCCTACCCACTAGCAGTCAGACCTCCTTTGGAGGTAATAGCTTTGGAGGTTTTCTGGAAAGTACTGTATATCGTACTACAGGAGAGCGACCATCCAGTATCCAGCAGGACCTGGAGTACCGAGCAGGGATGGTTAATTCCCTGCAGCCCTATACGGTGGTTGCAGGAACTGCAACCCACCTTTGTGGGTATATATTTATAAGATTTTATCCTCCCTATACCTGACAAGACTGCACCATTGGGCTCCCGATCTGTCCCTACTTCTCACCTAGGTATTCTTGGCCCTTACAAGAATCACCAAAAGGAAATAAAACCCTATACCCATGTAAGTTAAACTGGCCATCTTTATTTTACTTTAGGTTCTGAATGTTAGTTAAGATAAACATTTTGTTGCATATACTATTTAATTAACTAGTGTACCATAAACAAGCTTTGCAATGATTGGCATTTAATCACATCTTATGTTCTTATATCAGTTTGGATTAAGCTTGAAGAAGGGTAGATGGAAGATGGTAAACACACCTGTCTACCTGTCTTGAGGAACAGAAAGTGATAGGATTTGCCATCTTCCCCCTCTACCTAATAATGGTGTATTCACAATGAAAACCTGCATTATCCAATCATGTTGAAATTGTCATAATTTCCAGAGCCATCTGGACTACAAATATGCAATTAAGAGATACATATGTCTCATCTCAGGAAAAACGTTCCACACTTTATAAATGACGAAACAGCAATTTACAATGTAATCTGGCTCCTATCACACGCTATAGCAGAGAAACAAATGTGGATGAGCTCTCCAAGAGTCCATTATCTTTTATCTATCATAAAACAAAGATTAGAAATGTGTAAAAATTGTTTATTTTTGCGCGAAGATTTGCAAAAAGTGTGAAAAATCACAAACGCATTACAAAATGATTTTTGATGGCATTTGCGCTTGAAAGTCAAAATTAACATGAAAAGAATATAAGCATTTTTGCTCATCACTGCTTTTTAATTAAAGATGATTAATTCTATGCTCTTGTGATTGCGTACTTCAATGTGAGTAAAGGATCCTTCTTATTTTCCTGTCTGTGTATGTATTTGACAGGTTATAGTCAAGACTCTTCTAGCCTTTGGGTAGTTCTGTGTTTTCAAGCAAGAGACCTATCAAGGGTTGCATGAAGTCTACATCATTTATTGGAGTCCCCAACCCCCAATTTGGATTTGAATAGATCAGGTCGATCTCAGGGAGTTTAATTAGGAAATATTGCATAAAAAGGTAAATATAAATGTCATATGTCATTCCTTCATATACAAAAAGACAAATTTTATTTAAACAATTAAAAAGATATAAACAGTGCAAACACAGAACATTGGATAAAAAAACATAGCAATTGAAGCCATAATTCAAGTAAGACAATCACAGTTATATCATCATAATTATCATTGCACACCCCATGGGGTAAGACAATATGGACTTCTCAGAAGTTAGGGAGAATAATTTATCCCCTATACTAACCACCGGGATAAACAATACTATATCATCTTTCTATAGTATTTCCAAGGCTGAGCACTTTGCTCCAAATTCCACCGTGGTAGGATTCGATTGGTTGATTTTCAAGCTGCACAAACCTGCATACAAAATTTGCATAACCCTGCATCAGCTTTGAATCATTTGCATCTCATTGACCATCACTGTAGAACTGGCATGGATTCTGATTTTTTTTATATCAGTTAGGAAAATGATTCCATCTTCCCCTAATTTATTGGGCAGCACGGTGGCATATTGGTTAGCACTCTCGCCTTGCAGCGCTGGGTCCCCAGATCGAATCCCAGCCAGGTCAACATCTGCAAGGAGTTTGTGTCTGCGTGCATCCCAAAAACATACAGATACGTTAATTGGCTTCCACCTAAAATTGGCCATAGACTATGATACATGCACTACACAATACATACATAGACATATGGCTATGGTAGGTACTAGATTGTGAGCCCCTCTGAGGGACTGTTAATGACAAGACAATATACTCTGTACAGCGCTGTGTATTATGTCAGCACTATATAAAATACTTAAATAAATAAAATAAAAATAAATAAATAAAAAATTATACCATAGCAAAAGCTTCTGAAAAATTTGTGCATTAGCAGTTGCATATATGCACTCCAAAGAGACCCTTTTCAGTCAAGACTGTACAACTTACATTTAATGAAAATGGTCTTAATGGGGATGTGCACAAAGCTGCAATCCCTGATAGTTATTTAACTTAACAGTAAGCCCTACTATGGTCTAATATGACTCAGGGGCCCTTTGTTTTTATTAATCTGTATTTTCTTTTAATTTCTCTTAATCTAGGTCAGGCTTGTTCATGCTCTCTAGTTATTTCCAGCCCTAAATTGCTTTGGTTAATCCAACTCATTTTCATCTGTGCTGCTGTGAAGGTGTGGGAGAATTTTAACAACAGAGATACTTTGCCTTAGAATGGGGCTCTGTATGCTGTGTGCGGAGCTCCCCCTTCTTGGCACTGTACACAGTCTATTGCAAGTGTTCTGACCTGCAGTAACCTTGCTTTGATCGGCCTCAAATGAACACTTTGATTAAGCAGCACACACACACACACACACACACACACACACACACACACAACACAACACACACACACACACACACACACACACACACACACACACACACACACACACACACACACACACACACACACACACACACACACACACACACACACACACACACACACACACACACACACACACATAGAAATTGTCCTCGCCGAGAAGTAACGTGGTTTTACAACCAAAAGAAAATTGATATACAAAATAGCCAACAGCATCACAAATCAGTAAAATGTGAAGACTGAAGACATTGATACTTTACATTAGTATTTTTTTTTATTTTACAAAATCTCTTTTTGGTGGCCTCCTACTATGTGTATTTTTTTATTGATGATGCAGCCTCATCAGGATGCTAAAATGAACAGTGCTTTTTTATTGAAGCAAGTAAAACACGTTTTAGCTTTGGTTGGTGTGGAGAGCTGTGTTAGAACCTCTTTTGAGCTTTTACTGCTGTTGGTGTTTGTTGCTAGCTATCCCTGTTGGAAATATTTTTCCAGTTTTCTTTTGAGAGAGAACAAGAAAAATCCAGCTTGTGAGGACAAAGACAGACAAAAATAGGTCTAAACCCTTTTCAAACTATTTAAATATAGAATCATGTTGTAGACGGTGCATGCATATCAATGAAATTGTTGCTAAGTTCTCCTATGCTATGAGTTTAAAGAATAATATTCATTCCAAAACAATTCTTTGTATACTGAACGTAGCTTCCTCTTTGGAGAAACAAGGCAACTAATCCAACTATGTGGTACTTTTGCCCTAAAACAGTATTTAATAACTAGTACAGTGAACCATATGCTTGGCAATTGCATAAAAGTGGACCACTGTTTGACAACTTCCAAACCTTTTCTTGGGAAAATTACTTTTACTCTTTTGTACAAAGTATTATGCTTTAGTACAGGGTATGAAAGCAATTCGTTTCCAGCTCTCAGGTCTGGTTACTTTGCCTGCGTTACTAATGCTGACTGAGTGACAACATTAAAAAATGGCATGGTCTGCTGCAGTTTTATCTCCATGGGCGTAACACTAACCCCTGCAGGGGCGCCTGGAGGCATTGGGGACCCCTCCTCCCGCTCCCCAATGGCAAGTACAGGCGATTAGCAAAAAAAAAAACCTTCCCATTTGCTTACAAAAACCGTCTCTGCCATCTCCTTTTGCAATGCAGAATAGCAAGATGGCAAAGCATCTGTTATTTTTTCCTGCTTCCAAATGCTACTTCACGGCAGAACACTCCCTGCTGCTTTTTGCTGGCTCCCGATCACGTGACCCTTATGGGGTTCGGGGACCAAGCAGGCCCCATGTTGTCATTTTTGCAGGAAGGCCCTATTAAGTCTTGTTACGTCACTGGTTATCTCTATGTCTTCCTTGTGAAGGACCTTCAATTGTTACAGCCACTGACATCCCCTTCCCATTCTAGGCAAAAAAAGGGCACATGGTTTTGGTACTGGTTCTAAGGGATTCTCCACAATAAACTGAGAGATATAGTACAGAGACTTATCGAAGGGAGCAGGGCTAGTCTGCAACCTAACCTCAATGCCAGTAAAGTTGGAGGATCCAGACAGAGGACATCATCTGTGGTTAGAGCAGGTTCAGCTTCATCTGCTGAGAGGAGTGGGAAGTCACCCTCGAATTAAGGATCTCAGTAAGTGGGTATGAGTTTTTTTTTAGGTAATTACAGACAAACATATTTTTATTTGATAGGGGGTCAGAAAGGAAGGATGGAAATTAATTGTGGAAATGGGTTTTAACTCTTTGTACTCCTTTACTGTAGCTCACATAGGAGCCCCTGCAAGGGATACAGGGTTGTATATCTCACTACCTCTGAAACAAAGATCCTACATTTCTAAAAATAACAATATCAGAGTTGTCATTTATGCATATGCCTTTCTATTAAGCATGACTGCCTTTTTTATTAAAAGCTGTTCTCCAGATCTTCAAGTGACCAGAATTTAACTTTAATTAGGACTTTTACATGGAACAGAAATTGTCCTTATGGTGGGTGAAATTATTTGACTAGTGGTGAGAGGACAGCGAGCTAAGCCATCCTTAATACTCAGTCCTATAGCAGCTGTGCTTTTACTTTCCTCTACCTTAAAGTATCAGGCATCTAATATGATTTAAGTGCAGAGCTGTGAGTCAGGAATACAGCAGACACAAAAGCAATGATTTTTCATGTAGTCACTTTCTGCGGTATCTTAGGTAATGCAGCCTAATGACCTAATATGCTTCGGTGACAAATTGCGGTATCACCTCCAAATCTAAAAATGCCATACATTTGGAGTCCTTCTTGCTCTGCATTCTCTCTGTATTCGGAGAAATGGAGCATCTTTCACATCGGAAACTTCTGAAAAGATTGCTGTGTTTTCTGTAATAATAAAAATATGGCAAATTCCGTATATATAATATACAATCAACAATAGTAGTGTATGGGCCACCCCTCATTAGATCAGTAGATAGAATAAGAAAAGAAAAATAGGGTGAGGGTTTCACAGGTCCACAATCCGCACGATTTGGATTTATAAAATGTAGCTTTTAATTATAAGCTTAACAGTAGCCAAAAGGTATAACAAATATCATAGAAGTCCAGGAGCCATATGCAATTCACTTTTTCACCTGAGTTTTCTACTAGGAGATATTTTCACACATTATCAATAAAACGCCTTATAAAGACAAAGACTTATATAGTGCTTTTCTCCTGGCGGACTCAAAGCGCCAGAGCTGCAGCCACTAGGACGCGCTCTATAGGCAGTAGCAGTGTTAGGGAGACTTGCCTAAGGTCAGTATAAGCCACCAGCAAGCAAGAAAATACTCAGAATAATTTCAACAGTATCTTTTCACCTACTTTTCAGTACTCTCTCAGTTGCAGAGTGCTAAAAATGTATTTTAAACAGAAGACGAAACGTTATCTCCTAGGAGAAAATGTAGGAGAAAAAGTGAATTGCATATGGGACCATGGGCCATATGCAATTCACTTTTTGTCCTGAGTTTTCTCGTAGGAGATCATTTTTTCATCTACGATTTAAAATAACTTTTTAGCATTTTGCGATGAAAAAAGTACCATAAATTAGGTAAAACAGTACTGTCAAAAATATTTTGAGTATTTGTTTGCTTGCTGATGGTGCAAAAGGCATTTTATTTACAAGTTGTGAAAATATCACATGGGAGAAAACTCAGGGAAAAAAATGAATTGCATATGGCCCCATGGCCTATATGAATTTCACTTTTTCTCCTAAGTTTTCTCCTAGGAGATAATTTTTCATCTTCTTTATAAACTAGTTATTTCAGCTCTCTGCAAAGTTAAGTACCAAATGTGGGTAAAAAAGTACTGTCACAATTATTCAGAGTGTTTTCTTGCTTGCTGGTGGCATAAAATGCATTTTACTGGTAAAGTATGAAAATATCACTCCGGAGAAAACTTAAGAGAAAAGTGAATTGCATATGGTCCCATGTCCCATATGCAATTCCACTTTTCTCCTACGTTTTCTCCTAGGAGATAATTTTTCATCTTCCATTTAAAACAACTTTCCAGCACTTTTCAACTGAAAAAGTACCGAGAAGTAAGTGCAAAAGTACTATCGAAATTATTTTTAGTATTTTCTTGCTTGCTGGTGGCTTCAAAGGCATTTTATTGATAAATTTAATAATATCACCTAGGAGAAAACTCAGGTGAAAAAGTGAATTGCATATGGCCCCTTGTGTCAACATAGCCAAGTCAAAGTCATAAAAAAAGAGGCTAATCTTTTAAATCGACCATGTTGACACATTTTTCTCCTGACTTTCTCCTAGGTGATATTTTCAAAGTTGTAAATAAAATGCATTTTAAACCGCCAACAAGCAAAAAAAAAAATACTCAAATTAATTTTGATAGTACCTTTTCACCTATTTATTCAGTTATTTTTTGGTACTTTTTCCATTACAAAGTGCTGAAAAGTTATTCTAAATCAAAGATGAAAAGTTATCTCCTAGGAGAAAACTCAGGAGAAAAAGTTAATTGCATATGGCCCAACTCATTTTTTTCTCCAAAGTTTTCTCCTAGGAAATAATACTTCATCCTCTATTTCAAATAACTTTTCAACACTTTGTAATTGAAAGAATATCAAAAGTAGGTGAAAAAGTACTGTCACAATTATTCTGAGTATTTTCTTGCTTGCTGGTGGCTCAAAAGGCATTTTATTGTTTGACAAGGTGTAAAAATATATACTTGGAGAATACTCAAGAGAAAAAGGTATTTGCATATTGTCAGGTTTTCTGAATTCAATAGTGATTTATTTATTGTAAAAAAAAAACAAAAACAAAAAACATAGTTAATGTCCTTTAAAAATATAACCTTATAGGATTGTATGGGTTATTAGCAAGTGTACCCTGATTTATATTATATATGCATGCATGTTTGATATATCATATGGATTACAAGAAATAGATTTATTTATACTGTTTTATATCAAATGTAATTCTGACTTAAAAAGAAAGGCAAAGAGTTTCTTTTCCTCTGAGTTCAGACTGCTGACAAAATGCTGATCCAGGTATCCGTGACTATTCTTAATCTTTAGGCAAACTTTAAAAGTTTACTCTGCCTTGGACAATATTGAAGCCCCAGTGTCTCTATTTGCTGTCCAAAGGTTAGAGGTGTAGACAGCTTGAAGTTAGAATAAAGGTATATATTCTTTATATGAAAATATTCACTAGTAGGAGCATTTCATTGTTTATAGTGGTTCTCACATATCATATAGTAGAATAAATATTATGTTCATATTCTTGTGTAAGTGACATATGAAATATATTTAAATATACTTAAATATCATATGTCAGTTTATACTCCATACCAAATGTAGAATATAATTCTGCAGTTTTCTACAGAGCTTGCATGTGTATTAAGAGTTATAATCATTAACTCTTGGGCCAGACACTCAAGAAACTCAAGAACCGTATATATTGGGAAAACATTCTGGGATTATAAATGCTTGTTCTCAAACAGAGTCACAAGTTATTGTTGACCAGTTTTATGTGTTAAAGCGGTTTAACACCCAGCATTACAACTTTGCTTTAAAAGATTGCTTACAGCTTACAAACTATTATGCCAGATTTTTTTTTAAGCAGAAATTCACTGAATGGGTTAAACATGACATTTTAGTGTTGGATTTAACTAGGAATCCGAATCCGTTCTTATCTTTTAGTTACAAATGTATCTTTATTTGGAATACAAATAGACCTTTGAAAAGCCTGCTGGGGAAGCCCTCTTTGTTCTCTCAGAGCAGTGTTTGTTTGTTACATTGTAAATAGATACATTTGTAACTAAACAAGCAAGCACGAGGAGCATTTCTAGCTAAATGCAGCACTAAAATGTCATGTTTAATCCATTCAGTGAATTTCTGCTAAAAAAAAAAATCTGGCATAATAGTTTATAAGCTGTAAGCAATCTTTTAAAGCAAAGTTTAAATGCTGGGTGTTAGACCACTTTAAGGGATTAAGGAATTATGACCATTTTTCCAATTTTAATGAAATACTAACAAATAACATGCTCTTTAGATTAGGAAGAGTTCAAAGTTTAAATGTCTTTATATACTCTCAGAACACAGGACAAGGTTGCCCCCTGCTGGAAAACTACACATCCAGAAATAAAAAAAATGTTGATATCAAGATTGTCTTGGTTAATTGATATTCAAATGAGCTAGTTAATTGTCACCTTTAGTCACACCTTGATTGGGTCCAGTTAGCCTGGGGGCTGAATTATAAGTTAGTTAGAGGGGTATAAATTAAGAGTGCAACAGACTCTCCTCTAAACACACACTCTCCTCTGAACACACACTCTCATCCTCTGAAAGAAGGGACATACTTTGAGACATACTCTCTAAAGAAGACACTCTCTAAGGAAAATACGCTTTCATCCTCTGAATGTAAAGGATCCTAGACTCTCATGCCCTACAAGCCTTGAGGCCACTCCCAGATTGGGTTAGCAGTGCAGGCCTGGAAAGATTCCTTATTCCATGTTATTGGTAATTATAAATTTTAATTATATCAAAGCCAACTAAGTTAGGGGCTTGGATTTTAGTCATTCTATACCTAGTATAGAATACCCTGAACATGTGACCTTCCTGGAATTGCAACTAGGAACATCCGTATCTGATTTGGGTTCATTTTTCTCTACATGTTTTATTAATGTATGTTTTTTTCCCCCCCAAGCTTATAACTTGATAGGGAGATAAATGATTGGTTGATATAAAAGTTTCATTTACAGATCAGGTCATAATTGCATAATTTCATATATTTTTCTTTGATGTAAAATCAGATTCTTTTTTATAAAATAAGTGTTTACAGCCCAGTAAATTTTAAACTTGTTTTATATATTGAGGTTTTAAGACGAGCTACATCTGCTTCCATATTTTTTTCCCTTGTTAGATTGTCCATTACAATCAAGCCTTGCAAATAAGATAAAATGTCTGCCAGCTTGTGGTTACACAGCCTATTGTGATTGTTTGATTTTATTGGTTAATATCTATGGTAAATTTTGCTCTGAAGTGAATAGTCAGCTTATACAGAGAAGTATTTCTGGTTATTAATATCTGATGGTTATTGTTTGATTCCTATGATTTGATTTGTAATTATTCTGACAACTTTTGTGTCTTTAATAAATTAATTATTTTAAAAGAGTTGTCCTGACTTTTCACTCTTTGTACCAGTAGCTTGAGAAACGCGCTATAAGAACTTAAGGTTGGGCGTTTAATATAGTAAGACTCCTCCCATTATTTTTGTAGGAGGCCTTGGCTTTTGATTTTATACATACGGTTATAGTTTATATAATCGTATCGTATAACGCCTGACAATATGGCAATTCATTTGTATGATATTTGTTATACCTACTGGCTAATTTAAAAAAAAGGTAATTGCATATGGCAAATGGATTTTTATGATATATATTATACCCACTGGCTAATTTTGGCCAGTAGGTATAACAAATATAACATAGCTTAAAAGCTATGTTTTATAAATGTCATTGTCGCGGATTGTGGAACTGTGAAACCCTCATCTTATTTCTCTTTTCTTGTTCTATATACAAATTCTGTATATAGCAATTAAAGCAAACCTGGAATGAGAAATTCAGATTTTATAGTTACCTAAGATGGAAGGCTCTGAATAGTATAGAGCTTTCCTGTCCCATCATGCAAGCTGTAAAGCCAATCGACTGAACAGCTCTCTGAAACGACTTGTGTCCCTGGGTAGTTCTGAGGACACGTGCATCACTACTGCATATGCACTAGTCCAAACTTGCGCATGCACAGTAGCAATGCACTCAAACATGTAAAAATAGGCACAGATGTGATGACAGCAGGTAAATATAATTACAGAGCTCTGCTGTGCTCTACAAGGGGAAAGAGAGCAGGCACCCTCAGCCTCAGGCTCCTGGGGTGGGCACTGAGTGCTGTAGTAGGCCCTTGATTGTTGTGTTTGCTGGGGGGCCCAGAGGGGTATAGTTATGCACTAGAATGCATTCATCCTTGGAACTCCTTGGGGACACAAGTAAGTGCTGTTTGACTGAGCAGGTCAAACAGCTTTATTTGTGGACAGCAGTGGAAAGAGGGGCTGGGTGGAGGATTGGGAAGTTCTATTTTAACAAAGCCATTTGTTTACTTAAATAAGTAAGATTTCATTCCAGGTTTATTTTAACCACTTTTGAGGTACTATGATTGCATCATGCATAAAGGAAAAGGACACAGAGACACTAAACAAAATGGTACACATTGTACACTGGATCATCCAAAGGAACCCTACAAGCAGGAATGAAAGCTTCACTAAATGCTTTTGCATGTGCTGTGAACAGTGTAATGAGGCAAACGTTTCAAAGTTTAACCTTTTATTCTTTGCCCCAAATGGTAGTGTCTGCAGGGAACCCACAGACTTGGAAATTTCCCTTAATTTGACCACTGTAGTGTTTGCTTCAACTGGTAGTATCTGTATGAAATCCACAGGGGAATTTCCATTCATTTGACCAGTGTATTGTCTGCTCCCAACTGATAGTGTCTGCATGGAACCCACTTGGGAATTTCCCTTGATTTGAACAGTGTAGTGTCTGCCACGACTGGTAGCGTCTGCATGGAATCCACAGACATAGGCATTTTCCTTCATTTGACCATAAATGTTTGGATCAGCAGTTTTATTTCTTTTCCATACGAGTAACAAAAGCAGTTTAAAAAATTAAATTGAAACAATAATAAAGAAATATAGTCTTTCACAATTCTTATTTAGTATTTTTCATAAAGCTGAAAAATATTCTGCAAATATAAGGCTTCTATAACAAACAAACACATACATTTTTCTAGGTAAAATCACATCCAGTTAGTGATGAATGAGTGGAATAACATAGACTTATTTTTGTATGTGTGCTTTTTATATGTTGTCAGTGCTTTGATGCATTTGACCCAAATACAACACGGACTATGCCCTTTATAATTTGGTGACGTTTGTTTGTATATCTCACAAAATATAAACAAATATAATGATTAAGTCTATTATTATATTCCTCTAGTCAACTAAAGGAGCCACAGCTAAAACCCAATTGTGTCACTTTAACTCACAGTCAACATGACAGAGCAACTTAGAAGAAGAACATGTAAATGTTTAAGAAAAAAACATTGTGGTAGCTTAAGGCACACTTTAACTGCAGTTATATTCCCATTAAAAACACTAAAGTAAAATGAAAGCATGATACACAAAAGAAAGACACTGGAATTACAGGAACTGCTTTCTTGATTTTTATTAAAAAAAAAAAAGAGGAAAAAAAGTTGAAGGGAAACTTATCTCTTTCACATTTTCATGCAAATTAGTATTAATGCAAAACAGCACCCAGCAAATAATTCTGGTATAATTGGAAACATTTATGATAGGAGCCTAACTGCCTATATCATAACATGTGGACGTTAAACCTCTTTTAGATGGGACTTGGGCTAATAAATTATGTACTGGGGATGGGTCTAACTAAAATTGGAAAGTATATCTAAATAATAGAAAGCAACATTTGTGCACCCCATTTTAGGCAAGTTGCATGAGGGACATTAGGTCAGAGTACAATTTGGGTTGTCTCTCCTGGAACAAATGTGAAACAAGCCTCAAACCGATCTGTGACCATAGATATTTAATGTCGAAACTCTTTTTCAGCCTAGACCAGAGCAGGGACAAGGTCCTCCAGCACCCAAGGCTGAGACACCAAAGTGCGCCCCTCCATCCCTCCCACCCCAGCCGTCACACACTAATTGCTATTAGACTAAGAGGGCCACATGGCCCACAACCTCCCCAACACCTTAATATCTAGTTATCTGGCTTGCAGTCACTGCTATGTATCCCCTTTTCTTATTTCTTTCTGCTTCATACACAATTAGGAATGACAACTGAATGAATTGTGCGCCCCCTCCTACACTGCGCCCTGAGGCTGGAGCCTCTCCAGCCTATGCCTCGGCCCAGCCCTGGCCTAGACACTCTGCTTGAACTTGGAAGTTATGATGCCTCTGTGCCAGGTAGAGTCTCAGTTATTTGAAGATTGAGTAAACAAAGTGTCTTATCTATTTTATCATAAATCAGTTAACATCGTCTCAAGATCCTATTTGGATGTCTTGTTTCAATTAAGGCATTATAATGTCACGGATTTATGTTTAAAAAAAAAATCTATGTATCCCATTTTAAGGTTGCATGTATATAGCTGTGTGCTTTAACAACTTGTCACTATACAGGATTCGAGTTTGATGAAGGCGGAATAGCCGCAAGCTTATTCTAATTCTTTTAAGTTAGCCAATAAATGGTATTATCATAATTCAAAACTACTTGCTTATAGTTATCTAAATAATAATTTATTAAATACAGGCAGGGTCGAGTTCTCCCAGACTGGGGTATATCAAGTAAAGCCAGAGACAGTTTTCAATTTTCTAGCTTTCATCCATGTTTACTGAATTAGATCCAGCGTGGGTCATGACAACAGGGGAAACAGGAGACAGGCACCATCCACTATCAAATCATGCTCTATTTTGCCACATGCATGGGTCACATATGAGCATCTAAGACTGTTTTCATGATGGCCATTTTATATCTACATGGACATTTGCTCGCGTTGTTGTAGTAGCAGTCTTTTCTATTGTTAATCTTCTGTGACTTGATACATTCATAGGTATGTATCAGGATTCGGAAAATGAACAATAGAAAAAACATTTAGCATACAAGATAATACAGTTCACACAACTTTTTTGCATGTAACACTTTTCAGACTAATCCATTTTAACCACTTAACATCTCAGTCGTTTTCAGCTTATGCATCCGAGCAATGTTCACCTCCCATTCATTAGCCTATAACTTTATCACTACTTACGACAATGAACTTATCTATATCTTTTTTTTTCCGCCACCAATTTGGCTTTCTTTGGGGGGTACATTTTGCTAAGAGCCACTTTACTGTAAATGCATTTTAACAGGAAGAATAAGAAAAAAAATGAAAAAATTCATTATTTGTCAGTTTTCGGCCATAATTAAAACCCACGTATTGTTATTGCCCATTTGTCACGGTTATTTCACCATTTAAATTATGTCCCTATCACAATGTATCGCGACAATATTTTATTTGGAAATAAAAGAGCTTTTTTTCCGTTTTGCATACATCACTATTTACAAGCTTATAAAAAAAAAAAAATAGAGAGAAATATTTCATCTTTACATCGATATTTAAAAAGTTTAGACCCTTAGGTAAATATTTGTGTTTTTTTTTTTTTTAATAGTAATGTTTTTTGTTTTTTTTATTAAACATTTTATGTGGGCATTTTTGGGAGGGTGGGATATAAAAGTGTTTTATTTGGTGACATATTGGTGTATTGTAATGTTTTTGGGTATTTACTTGTAGTTTTATCTCGATTTTTTTTACATGACGTCACTCTAAGCCTACAATGTACGCTTAGAGGGACACAGCTTCAGAAAGAGCGAAGCTTCCGAGAGAAGCTGTCGCTTTTTCAGCGGGGGAGAGGAATCAATGATCGGGCTCCATAGCCTGATACATTGATTCCGTGGCTACCGACTCCGCGGCCGGGAGTGCGCGTGCACGCGCGCGATCGGCCGCGGGAGCGCGCCTGTCCTCCTTGACGTTTTTATACGTCAAGGAGGACAAAGTGGTTAAACTACTTGATTTAAGAATTTTGAGCCCTATACTGTAGAAAAAAATGGTATAGATAAGTTAAAAAAAAGAAAGAAAGAAAGATAGAAGAAAAATTATCGTTATTAATAAAAATTGTCTTATCCTACCTTCTTTTCAGAACTATTTTTGCTAGCATGTTGCTGAGTACATAGTCAACGTGAGTGCTATGAGTCCCTTGACCTGCAAGGCAGCAGCTACGGGCCTTGTTCATCTTCCCTCTCTCTGTACCCGATCAAACATCCCTTAAAGCGGTATTGTCACCATAAAAATCAAATTTCAACAGCAACTGGTCTGAGTGTATTAAGTGATAAAGATGCTAAAAGGCAGCTAATGAATACACAATGAGCAAGAGAAGGGAGGGGGGAAAACAAGAGTCAGGGAGGATATGATGTCAGCATTAGCTTGGCAAGATGGCCACTGCCTAGAATAGGATTTTCTGCTTTTCCTTTATAAAATTCACAGAAATCATTACGTGGATAGCACAATACATCTGTTATGTAAGTAGAAGTAGTATTTATCTACTTATATATGTGTTTTTTATTTCTAGGTTAGCATGAGTGTCGCTTGTTCTTTAAAGGGCAACTGAAGTGAGAGGGATATGGAGGCTGCCATATTTCTTTTCTTTTAAAAATACCAGTGGCCTGGGAGCCCTGCTGATCTCTTTGGCTGCAGTAAAAGAAGAAGCAGCCTGCTTGCAGAGTGGAGGAAGCGATAGATTAAGATGGCAAGGTTGTAAATTTTGGGCTCCTTTGTGGTTCTAGCAAGCTGAATTGGAGAGAGGTCAGACAAGGTGGCTGGGTGGGCCCCTTGACAGCCTCTAGGTCCCAGGCACCTGCCTAGGTTGCCTGGTGGATGATCCTGCTCTGAATTATGCTTATGAATTAAATAAAGCAGGCATGATCTTGATAAGATTACTCTGCAAATGCAAGTTTACTTATTTAAATGCAGGTTTATCTACTGATATAGGTGTCTCTTAGGGTCAATTTCAAAAGTGACCCTGTAGTAAGAGGAACTTTAATTGATAACATATGTATTTCCTTTTTTTTAAAAAAAATGCTAATTGCCTGGCTGCCCTCCTGATGCTCTGCCTCCAATGTTTTATACCACAGACCCAGTACAAGTATGCAGGTTGGGTGCTTCATCTACAGTTTGACAACTGTAAGCCACGGATACCGATGTTAAAAATAGCTGCTCTCTTCAAAAACGGATCTGTGGGCATTCCGTGGGATCCACTTTGAAAAACTGAATGCAGGGTCCGGATTTGTTGGGACTTCACGGACCCCGGATACCTGGAGGGGTAGGGCAAGGCAATAGGAAAACAGATCTCCCTCTTCACAGGCTACTTTGTATACAAAAAACAGAGGGAGATCTGGATTGCCATGCTGGAGGGGTAGCAGCCAGAAGAGGGCCAGCGGGCACAGTGGCGAGGAGGGGGGTCGGACCCCCCTCACCTAGGTGCCCCCTTCCACGCTCCCCCTCCAGTTACTTTTGTTAAAATAATTGCCTGCGGCGAGCTGGGAACTCACTTACCTCTTTGTTCCACCAGGGTTCTGACTCCCCTCCCCGCCACTGTACCCGCTGGCCATCCTCTGGCTGCTACCCCCTCCAGCATGGCGGAACGGCCACCAAACATTTTAAATGGACTGGAAACATGCTACCAAACTGCTGCACAGAGCAGTTTTTTTGCAATGCATGTTACGTTTTTTGAAAACTGCAGATTGTGTTCTGCAATCGCATGTAGTGTGGACTGAGCCTACATACCGTACTTGTTTTAGGAGTGTGATCAGCAGGAAAGACAGGCAACTAGCATTGTTAAAATAGAAATACATTTGACAGCCTCTACACTCCTCTCACTGCAGGGACAGTTCAAAAGTTTCTGGACGGTTCACTTTAAACATAAATAATTAAAACAAAATTGATATCTTTTGTCAGGGATCATACTAATACACTGAAATACTAATACATAAAATAGCTTATCAGTGGCATAGTAGTAAGAGTTGCAGAGGGTGTGACTGCAACTGGGCTCCTCCATCAGCCATTTACTGGCATTTTATTGATGCTATATTCATGGGTAATGATCAAATAATTGCATAGTGATAATCATTAATAAACTTTCCAATTCAATGCTCAGCTATCCCGACCCTCACTACAGCAGGCTCTGGGAAGGATTTTTTTTTGGGGGGGGGGGGGGGGGGAGAGGTAGTGCTATGCTGGCAGTATGGTGGAGGCAAAGTATAACTCTGATGGGGGCCTGATAAAATTTACACTTTGGCCCACAGTACTGCAGGTATGCCTCTGCCAGCCACTGTATTAGCAATAGAGGTGACAATGTCTGCGGACCTTATTCAAATTACTTTTTCTCCTAAGTTTTCTCCTAGGTGATATTTTCAGACTTTGTCAATAAAATGCCTTTTAAGCTACCAATGATAAATGGCTAATTTTGACAGTACTTTTTCACCTACTTTTTGGCACTTTTTTAATTGCAGAGTGCTGTAACGGTATTTTAAAGAAAAGATGAAAAATTATTTCCAAGGAGACGACTTTAGTCCTGAGTCCTGTATATAATCCCAGGCTGTGAAAAAGCATCTGACAAGTGGCAATGTGAAAAAATGACTGTTAGCCATCAGTACCTTCCCTCTCACTC
Source organism: Hyperolius riggenbachi (assembly GCF_040937935.1). NCBI lineage: Eukaryota > Metazoa > Chordata > Amphibia > Anura > Hyperoliidae > Hyperolius > Hyperolius riggenbachi. The sequence goes on from NC_090646.1 coordinate 458,760,004, forward strand.
ACCTACCCTCACCTACCCTCACCTCCACCTGCACTTGCTGTGGCACCTTCCTGATGTAAGTTAAAGTGAACCTCCAGACTAAAAATCGACTCAGCAGCACTGAAAAGGCATTGTGTTTCTTTAACAGTTTCACAGCATCAGAACCTTGTTTCTCTTATACAAGCCTCATTTTTAGCTGCACAGAAAAAAACTGCCCGGGCTTTTTTCCCCTGATGCTGTGCAAAGCATGATGGGATTTCTGATGTTGTTGTTCTCGTTCTGCTGTTTTGGTGCAATTTTTTTTTTTTTTACATTTTGAATTTGACATTTGAAGCCTAGCGTGTGCAGCTGGTAGGGGTGATCAGGACACAGGACAGTTAGAACTGTGTCTCCTGCTCCTTGTCACCTCTTTTTAACCAAAAAGATGGCTGCCCCACGACAAAGATTGCAGCCCCCATGAATCACAAACCTTTGCCTGTTCTTTTAAAACAGGGTGGGTAAGAGATTATATTACCTATCTATTCTAATTAACATAACGAATGTAACTTAATGACAGTATGTTTGTTTAGGCTGAAGTTCCCCTTTAAGAAGAACTACATGAGGTAATTCATTGGGCATTTGTGACTTCTCATACATAGCTGGCTATATCGTTTTCCTCCAATATAGCAGTGAAATGAGTCTGCTTATATGTCATCATCACGCAATATGCAGATTGGAATGAACCTTTGATGGCAAGGTATAAAGTTCTTTACAGCAGTCCAGCGTCACTTTCGCCTGTAGCAGCATCATTCTGAAGCCCGTCTCTGTAAAAACAAGTCACATGACTTATCAGTGCACAGTAATGTAAGGAGCGGCAGTGGGTATAAATAGCTTCATATACATTAAATGCCAAAGAAAAATACACAGCGGTAGTAATGGCTCCATACATCTTCTTAAATACTGACCATATACCTTATAATCATTTCATTTTAAGCACTTTGTATGGCACTGTTAGCTTATTCAGGAAACACAGTGCAAAACAGCTTGCTGAACTTCAGTTAAACATAGGAAGCACAAGCTCCTTTTTAAAGTGAATTTCACCATTTGTTGAGAGCTAAGCAACCCCTGCAGTTCAGCTCTACACATTGCTAGGATTAATGGCAAAAATGATTTCTCACTGCTAACCTTTTGTTTTCTGTGTGTATAAAGATTCCATTGCATCTCTATAAAAAAAAAATGCTAAATAGGAAGAGCCAAACCTGCTGCCTGTCACTCAACCTGTGCAGGGATCATAAATAAGCAACCATTGTTTCTGCCTGATACTGCTGATAAGTAATGCAGGAGGGATAAAAGAGATAATAGAATCCATGTTTGAGAAAAAGTGCAATTTTTGCTTGCAGTCAGTTTTAGAAATTCATAGCTGGCTGAGATGGAAAGTTGCATTTTAACGACACCAGATTACAAAAACGGCGTGCGAAGTATACAAGCAAAAGCAGAATTTCCCTTTAAGGGTTCTTTCACACATGACAGAATTCATATAAGAATTGCATTTTTGCAAAACTCGCCGCACATCTAATTCATGTCAATGGTATTGCTTTTATTGTGTATTTGAATGCAAATTGTAACCTTAGGTGCGTGCTGGCAAGATTTCAGTATTTAGTGAAAAACATTTCTAATAATAACAGAGTAGCAGAGGTGTCTTGACACCCTAAAGAAAAATACAGGAAACAAAGACGGGAGCCCAGTAGTGCAATATGTAAAGATGCAAGGTTTAAAATGAAATGTAAATAGATTTTGTACTCACAAAGGTGGGTTGCAGCGGGAGCAACCAACCAACCACAAAAGGTGCAGGTGGAGACAATGACCCCGACTCCACTCGGGGTGGCCCAACTGGACCTGGGTGCGGTCGCTAGAGATGGCTCGAACCTCAGATTTTTGGTTTGCGAACCTCGAACGCGAGCTTCTGTAAGAGTTTGGGTTCACGCGAACTTCGCGAACTGCAATAGACTTCAATTGGGAGACGAACATTGAAAATTACAAACATTTATGCTGCCCACAAAAGTGATGGAAAAGATGTTTTAAGGGGTCTAACACCTGGAGGGGGGCATGGAGGAGTGGGATACAGGCCAAAAGTCCCGGGGAAAAATCCAGATTTGACGCACAGCAGCGTTTTAAGGGCAGAAATCACATGCTAAATTGGAAGCCTAAAGTGCTTTAAAACATCTTGCATGTGTATACATCAATCAAGTAGTGTAATTAGTGTACTGCTTCACACTGACAGACCAAACTCACTGTGTAACGCACCGCAAACAGTTGTTTGTGTAATGACGGTCGTGCTGGACTGGTGCACACCATGGCGAGAGTGCAGGCCCTGGCGGGTTTTTAAGCCCATATGGTTGCCGGGCTGAAGTAGCTCAATGACAGAACAAAAGTGGCTGTCCAGCTGATCGAATTTGACCTGTCCACAATGAAGCAATTACCTTATTATCTTGGGTGTGCCCCTAAGCCCCCCCCCCCACCGAGACACTCATATAGCCGGCAGTCAATGCTTCATTGTGATGCGCAAGCCCCTTCACTGCAGCAAGGTAATGATCATGAAGGGGAATTGACACATGTACATGCCTTTTGTTTTGTTGTTGCAGCCGCAGTGGAGCCAGAAAAATTGGGCAGGCATGTACACGCACCCTAAAAATTCAGGAATCCACTTGGAGTCCTGTACCCTGTTGGTGTGGTCGGAGAAGGAAGTCAAGTGGCCTGCAGGCAGAGATGCTGTGTGGGGAGCGACTTAGTCTTGGTGCAGGCAGTCACACAGCGTGCAGGCAGAGATGCTGTGTGTGGGGACTGACTTAGTCTTCGGGTGGGCAGTAGCCCTCCGGGATCCATGCCTCATTCATTTTGATAAAGGTGAGATACTGAACACTTTTTTGACCTAGGCGACTTGTCTTCTCAGTGACAATGCCTCCAGCTGCGCTGAAGGTCCTTTCTGACAGGACGCTTGAGGCAGGGCAAGACAGAAGTTGGATGGCAAATTGTGACAGCTCTGGCCACAGGTCAAGCCTGCACACCCAGTAGTCCAGGGGTTCATCGCTGCTCATAGTGTCTACATCCACAGTTAAGGCCAGGTAGTCGGCTACCTGCCGGTCGAGGTGTTGGTGGAGGGTGGATCCGGAATGGCTAATGTGAGGCGTTGAACTAAAGAATGTCTGCATGTTTGACATCACCATGAGATCGCTGGAGCGTCCTGTCCTTGCCTACGTGGACACAGGAGAAGGATTACTGGCAGTGGTACCTTTATTCCGTTGTGCTGTGACATCACCCTTAAACGCACTGTAAAGCATAGTTGCCTGCTTGTTCTGCAAGTGCTGCATCCTTTTTGCCTTCAAGTGAGTTGGTAACATCTCCGCTACTTGTTGCTTATACCGAGGGTCTAGTAGCGTGGCCACCCAGTACAGGTCATTCCCCTTGAGGTTTTTTTTATATGGGGGTCCCTCAACAGGCTGGATCGCATAAAAGCCGCCATCTGCACAAATTTGGATGCAGACGCACTATCCATCTCCTCTTGCTCTTCCTCAGTGATGTCAGGTAAGTTCTCCTCCTCCCCCCAGCCACGAAGAATACCACAGGAAAGTTGAGCAGCACAAGCTCCCTGCGATACCTGCTGCGATTGTTCTTCCGCCTCCTTCTCCTCAAAAAACACCCACCTTCCTCATCATCTGACTCATCTTCCCCACACGACTCTTCCTCCTCCTCCCCCCTCTGTGCTGCCGCAGGTGAACAGGTATGCAGTGCCTGGTATATAATATAACACTGTGTGTGGTCACATAGGTGCACTGAACAGGTATGCAGTGACTGGTATCAATACAATGTGCAGCTGTCACACACACAGGTACTGTGAACAGGTGCAGTGACTGGTATATAACACTGCGTGCTTCTGTCACGCAGGTGCAGTAAACATGAGCAGGTATGCAGCGATTGGTATTACAAATGTGCAGTTGTCACACACACAGGTACTGTGAACAGGTGCAGTGACTGGTATATAACACTGCGTACTTCTGTCACGCAGCTGCAGTAAACATGAACAGATATGCCGTGATTGGTGTTACAAATGTGCAGCTGTCACACACACAGGTACCGTGAACAGGTGCAAAGACTGGTATATAACACTCCGTGCTTCTGTCACACAGGTGCAGTAAACATGAACAGGTATGCAGTGATTGGTATTACAAATGTGCGGCTGTCACCCACGTGCAGTGAAAAGGTAGGCACTGAATGTGCTGGGCCTGGCAGTGGCACAGTAGGAATTAGCAATGGGCCAAGGGCCAGCTGCGACTGGCTGACAGGGCTGTTTATGCAAGTGTCAGTGGGACACACAAAAAACAAAACAAAAATAGATCACAAGAACAACAGTAGCTTTCAAAAGAGCTGTTGAGGGGTGCTTTTTTAGCAATAAGTAACAGCAAGGAGCAAGCTAACAAGCCTAACAAGAGCCTAACTAAGCTTTCCCTAATGTCTCTGCAGCAACCTCTCCCTTCTCTATTTACTGCAGCCACACGAGTGAGGGAAATGGCCAATGCTGCCTGCCTTTTATAAGGGGGTGCTCCAGGAGGGAGTGTAGCCTGATTGGCTACCCTGTGTCTGCTGACTGTGATGTAGAGGGTCAAAGTTGAGCCTAATGATGTAGTATAGGGGGCGGGTTGAACTCGCATATAGTTTTCAGTTCACCGCGAACGCGAACCACCGAAGTTCGCGTGTTCGCATTCGAATGGGAACTGTTCGGGCCATCTCTAGCGGTCGCTGTCCTTGAAAACTGTGACAGATGACTAGCGGGGTCAAGACCACTAGAGGTCTGTCTCGACCCCTCCAACACACTTTGTTGGGGGGTATAATAAGCACAATAGGGGAACGAGGCACCCTGGTGTGTACAAAACTTTTAAAACAGATTAAATGGAAAAAATTAGGTAGCTTACCTCAATAACGAGAACTTTGTAAACTCAAAGGATATTCATTAAGCACATGCAACGTGTTTCATGGGCTCAGGCCCGCAAAACGCATTGCCTGTGCATAATAAATATCCTTTGTGTTTACAAAGTTCTCTTTATTGAGGAAAGCCACATCATTTTCTCCATTTTATTTGTTTTAAAAGTTTTATACGCACCAGGGCGCCTCTTTTCCCTATTGTGCTAATAATAACAGGTTATTTGACTTTAAAAACCTGCTGGAATCCCCCATTTACCCCTCACCACACACACACACACACCACTACCACCTCCCCCTCCCCCTTTCCCCATTTAATGTAGTTTTAGTGGGGACACTTGTCAGCACTTTAATGGGAGCTTTATTAATGAAATCCAGTTGGTGTTAATTTATTTTCATGTAAAATCTCTTTCAATTGGTTGTATTTACAGAAAAATTATATCTGCATTTGCAAATGTTTTCATCATCTATGCTTGTGATCATTCACTGTGCCCCTGGTTTACCTCCTATAACTTTGTACTGTGATCATTTACACTTATGCGTGTATAATATATATTTTTAAAGCTATATTACTTTTTTTATTACAGGTTCTTAAAGCTTATCATGTAGGATAGATTTCCAAAAGGTATCCTTCAGTTACGGCTTGATTCTGATTCTTTTTGTGTTCTTACTTTTGTAAGCTAGAAACATATTAAATGTGTTTGGGGTTTTAGATAGCTTTAAAATGACACTGATGGTCCAGACAAGAGAAAGCTGAATACATCTACCTTATCTCAATGTTATTTTCTGCAACAGCTAGAACTACATCTTAACGTGATACGTATCTTGGCTCTTTTTTCCTTTAGCAAAGGTAAATATTGTTGTTATTTTTGCAATGTAACTGCAGAATGATTCATGAAATAAACACGGTTCCACTGTGATATCAATTTACCCATGGGAAACTCTTTAGTAATGACCAGTTCACACTACGTTGTATTCTACCAAATTATAACCATTTCAGCCCGTGGGTTGCTTTCCCCTAAAGGACGAGAGGCATTTTAACATTTCAGCGCTCCTCCCTTTCATTCCCCAATAACTTTATCCATACTTATTCATCACCAGGAAAGGATCTATACCTTGTTTTTTCCTCCACCAATTAGGCTTTCTTTGAGTGGTACATTATGCTAAAAATTATTTTATGCTTAATTCATTTTAATGGGAATAATAAGAAAAAAAATTCATTATTTCTCAGTTTTCGGCCATTATAGTTTTAAAATAAAACGTTCTATAAAACATTCTACTGTGCATAAAAGCCACACATTTTATTTGCGTATTTGTCCCGGTTATTGCAACGTTTAAATTCCCTAGTACAATGTATGGTGACAACATTTTATTTGGAAATAAAGGTACATTTTTTCAGTTTTACATCCATCACTAATCACAAGCCCAACATTTTATAATAATATACCCTCTTGACATACATACTAAAAAACATATGTATTCCCTAATGTATGTAGGTGTAATATTACTATTTGGCCACTAGATGTCCTAGTGCATTATTTCCTACAACCATACAATAAGTACCCTTAAAAGGAAGTAATTCGTAGCTGTGTTACTCGGAAGTGACGCAGGCTTCTCATTGATGCCTACGATCACGGTGGCATAGAGGTAAGATGAATGAATGTTCCCATTCATTTCTAATGATCAGCAGTGGGAGCGGCAGAAACGAGCAAGTGGTAGGTGGCACAGCGGCACCAATTGAGAATGATCACGGCTTTTGAACAACAACAGCAGTCATTTTCGGCGGACATGCACGGATTGGCTCAGGGGACTTCTGCTCCTTCCACCAATCCCCCATGACACCGGGACCATCGCTATTGTGGGGTTCTGCCCACACGATCGGGCACACAGCCCCGCAGACGGCACAGATGTGAGTCTCACATTCCTGCTGCTGCAGCAGCACCTGCCGCTGATGTGAGGCCCATGTCTGTGCGGCAGTAATGGTTAAGCAAACGATATACTGTATAATACCACTTGATTAGAGGCTTCTTTTATTTTACTTTTTGATAGGGCAGGGAAGACTTAGAATGTATTTCAAGCCATCTGTGCCCCTACTGTAATAACAATTCCTCATGTACCCTCTGCAGCCACTTTAAATTATTTTCATCTAAAATGAATAATTGAACTAAGTGCTGTACATGTATGCTGCAGTTCACTGGCTGGTTGAGGGTGGGGGAAGAAGTGAGCAGTACCCTTCTGTGGAAACTTCAGACAAGATTTTTGTCTAGCAACATCAACACCCATTGTTCATTACTAATCCGGCCTAAATTTATACTCTAGACTTTCAGCCAATTGGTTTAGCTGAGAGTGAATTTAAGTGTGTACTTAACTTTAGAGATAACTGGTAATAATAACAAGAAGTGGTAGTAAATTTCCTCAATATGTACAGCAATAAAGAATAAGAACACTGGAGTGGTGAAAGTGAGAATAGTCCTCCCACGGGCAATAGCACCACCCTTACTTACTTACTAAAAAAGAAAGAGAAAGGTTAGAGGTCAGGGGATTCAAATTAACGCATCTTAAACATCTGAAATATATTAGGCCTAAAACATTACTACTTCTCCCTAAGGCCTCTTGCACACTGCACGCGATTCCGATTCAGATTCGCTTTTTAATCAGTTTTGACATCCGATTCAGATTCTGATTTGCAGTTTGCTCCCTGCACACTGCAAATCGGAATCTGAATCGGATGTAAAAACTGATTAAAAAGCGGAATCTGAATCGGAATCGCGTGCAGTGTGCAAGAGGCCTAAATAGGTGTTTTAATCTTCAGAATCCCCTAAAGAAACTTTGTCGACCCAATAAAGTGTGTATGTGTGTGTGTGTGTGTGTGTATTAGTGTTGGGCGAACACCTGGATGTTCGGGTTCGGGTCCGTTCTGCCGAACATGGGCCAGATGTTCGGCATGTTCGGCCCGAACCCCGAACTCAATGGAAGTCAATGGGACCCCCGAACATGCCGCTTTTGGGGGCCCTATGAGGTCGCAGGCATAAGGGGGGAGCATGCCCCGATCGCGGAGGGGGGGGTCGTAAATTCCCCCCACCCCCTCCGCTAGCGCTCCCCCCTCTGCCCGCTTCCCCATAAAAAAAGTTTGCGGAAAGTTAATAGTACCTGGTGGCTGGCTGGCTAGCTGGCAGTGGTGAGATGAGTGAGGAGGAGTCCGACTAGGAGACGCGTTGAGGCCGGGCAGTGGGCGGTTCAGCGGTAGTACCCTTGTGGTACTTCCGCCCTTTCTCTGACCTCACGTCCTCTACGTGATGACGCATACGAGGGTACGCGTGACACCCCCCCCCCGCGATCAGGGCATGCTCCCCCTTATGCCTGCGACCCCATAGGGGGGCCGTATTCGGGCGAACAGGACTCTGTTCGGCCGAACAGGGGCCCTGTTCGGGGGGCATTGAGTAGTCCGGGCGAACCCGAACTAAAAGGCCGAACACCATCAGGTGTTCGGTCGAACTCGAACAGCACCCGAACAGGGTGATGTTCTGCAGAACCCGAACAGTGGCGAACACTGTTCGCCCAACACTAGTGTATATATATATATATATTATTAATAATATATAAGTGTATGTGGACATTTCTTATATTTACATGGTTAGCAGTCAAATTGGTAGGTGGAGCTTCCGAAAAATGAACATTTATGTGAAATTTTCCATATTTTTTGACAACATGCAACAATATTAAAAAATCTGATATTTGTTAGTTATAAACCTAATAATAACAACAACAACAACAACAACAAAAACAACAACAATAATATGGTTAATAAAAAAACAAAATTCTGCTGCTACAAAAAAAATAATTTAAAAAAAATAACGACTCCAATTTCCTTTTAAAACATTTTTTTATCAACATATTTACATGATCTTGAGATGTATTTTTAATGCAGGTATAGAGTATCAGGCACTTTTACACATTCATGATCTGTTAAGCTTCCTCCCACAGCTTTAGAACTTGTTACCATTGTTTTAATCTTTCACACTTGCTGGAAGGTATCAGAGCAACTGTGAAGTGTTTGCTGATATCAGAATCCAAATTTCTCAGTACAATCAAAACAGGGTTGAGGATTAGGAGCAAAAAGAAAAACGCAACCAATATAGAGTGCAAATGATTAGAAAACAAAAAACAAAACACAAGCACAGTACTGTACAAAACTCTATAGCTACCTATTCTCACCAGATATAAAATGCCAGTAGTAATGTTATTTACATACACTCAATAAGTGCTGCTTGTCAAGATCGAGATCGATCTCTCAGACAACAATGCGGTGCATGAACAATGTATGATGTCCGGAGGGAAATGACTATTTCTATGGAGAAGGAAGGAGGGATGATGACATGGTGGACTATGCATGGCCGAATTTCAGGCAAGGTCACAAAGGCCATGGTCTAAAACACCAGGAAAGTAAGGAGGGCAGCAGGGTGGCAGTAGCAGTTAGGTACACAGAGTTTGCACATAGCGGTGGGTATCTACCAACAGCCAGATCTTGCACTCACAGGATAAAGGGGCAGCAAACAGGCACTTACAGTGACCTCTGAGCTGTCTGTCACTCACCGAATGTGCCCCTCACCAAGGAGCTTACAATCTAATCCCTGCCATCATGTCACTAACTGTGCTCAGATGAGCCTACAATCTAATCCCTTCTGTGTTGGGGGGAGTTTAGGATGCTGTCGGGCCGGGGACAGCTGGTGATAATGGGCCCTGGGCAGTTAAAACTTAAAAGTACAAATCTGGCCCTGGGACTATGGAGTGGATGGGTTAAGGAGAGAAGCAATGCAGTTGGGTTTAGCTTGGTTGTAATTATTGCTAAACATCTGATGCGCCAGGGCTTTAGGCAAAGTTTGGTAACACACATACACCTGTACACACACTGAATTCTTAGCCGAGATGATCCATTGCTTGCAATGAAAAAACATTACTAAGCCTGGAAACGGGGTAGACTACATTGTTTTTAAACTTTCCTTTCATAATCTTTTCTAAATCCCAGTTTTGTACACTGACTGTGCATACATGTGTTTCCCAGGCAACACAATAATCGCATGGAGGATTTTTTTCATAAATGTATGTCTGAGGCGATGTAATGGGTAGCAATGAATAGAGAGGTGTGGGTGTGCATGCTAATGTACTCTTCATTTATTCATTTTAATGGACCTGAATTTGGGGTGAGCAGAAGCAAGGAAGTTCACATCTCTCTGCATATTGCAGCAAATAATGCTCATCAATGTGACCACAGTGGCATACTAAGCAAAAGGATCACAATTTCTAATATCTTAAGAATCAATCAGAGTACATGCACTGCTGAATAGAGTTGGGCCGAACGGTTCGCCGGCGAACGGTTCCTGGCGAACTTCGGTGGTTCGCGTTCGCCTCCCGCAGGCGAACGTTTGCGGAAGTTCGCTTCGCCCAGTTCGCATCAAAAAACAAAATTTTTACCCTCCATTTCACTGTCAGCAGACATGTTATGGTCAAACACACTGCTTGAGGACTCGCCCACCCTCCCTTCAAGCTAGGTCCTTTATACCATTTGACTCAGTTGTCTGCCTACACTAATTAGTTATGGGACAGCTGCTACACTCTCTGCTAGTGAGATTTTAATTGGCCTCCCTCCTCCCTCCTCCCTCCTCCCTCCTCCCTCCTCCCACCTCCCACCTCCCTCCTCCCACCTCCCACCTCCCACCTCCCACACTATCCACTATACCAACTGAAGCTGGCCTGAAATTGCTGGCCTGAAATTGCTGGCCTGAAATTGCTGGCCTGAAAACAAGCTGCATCACACCCTGAAACAAGCATGCAGCTTGTTTTCAGGCCAGCAATTTCAGGCCAGCATTTTCAGGCCAGCATTTTCAGGCCAGCATTTTCAGGCCAGCTTCAGTTGGTATAGTGGATAGTGTGCTTGTCCACCATACAGAGAGACCCAGGTTCGAATCCCAGCCAATGTGAGTTGGCTTTTATGCTACAAATCCTTAAAGGGAACCTAAACGGAGAAGGATATGGATTTTTCCTTTTAAAATAATACCAGTTGCCTGAATTGCCTGCTGATCCTGTGTCTCTAATACTTTTAGCCACAGCCCCTGAACAAGCATGCAGATCAGGTGCTCTGACTGAAGTCAGACTGGATTAGCTGCATGCTTGTTTCAGGGTGTGATTCAGCCACTATTGCAGTCACAAAGATCAGCTGGACTGCCAGGCAACTGGTATTGTTTACAGGAAACAGCCATATCACTCTCAGTTAAGGTTCCCTTTAAAGGAGAACTGTAGTGAAAGGTATATGGAGGCTACCATATTGATTTCCTTTTAAGCAATACCAGTTACCTGGCTATCCTGCAGATCCTCTGCCTCCAATACTTTTAGCCCTAGACCCTGAACAAGCATGCAGCAGATCTGGTGTTTGACATTTTTGTAAGATCTGACAAGATTAGCTGCATGCTTGTTTCTGGTGGGATTCACACGACAGTGGCTGGATAGTGTACTGGTTAAGGGTTCTGCCTTTGACATGGGAGACCAGGGTTCGAATCCTGGCTAGGTCAAGTACCTATTCAGTAAGGAGTTCAAAGCAAGACTCCCTAACACTGCAGGGTGGCCTCTTGAGTGCGTCCCTGTGGCTGCAGCTCTTGAGCGCTTTGAGTCTGACAGGAGAAAAGCGCTATACAAATGTTTGGATTATAATTATTATTATTACTGCAGCCAAATAGATCAGCAGGGCTGCCAGGCAACTGGTATAGCTTAAAAGGAAATCAATATGGCAGCCTCCATATACCTCTCACTACAGTTCTCCTTTAAGCAACCTAATGGTTCTATTGCATTGAGCATTAATGGTACATTTTACGGTAGCTTCACTTACTACTGTAGTGGTACAGTGCTTAGGGTGATGCACTGACGTGTCCACCATGCAGTGTGATCTGGGTTCGATTCCCAGCTATGGTATGATATATACTGGCTTTTAAAAAAGTATAATTCCCTGCCAGAAGACACCCTCCTCCCGGAGGGAGGAGGGAGGAGGGAATAGGTTGAAGGGTTGAAGGGTTGAAGGGTTGAAGGGTTGAAGGGTTGGAGGGAGGTGGGAGGTGGGAGGAGGGAGGTGGGAGGAGGGAGGAGGGAGGTGGGAGGAGGGAGGAGGGAGGTGGGAGGAGGGAGGAGGGAGGTGGGAGGAGGGAGGTGGGAGGAGGGAGGAGGGAGGTGGGAGGAGGGAGGAGGGAGGAGGGAGGTGGGAGGTGGGAGGAGGGAGGAGGGAGGTGGGAGGAGGGAGGAGGGAGGTGGGAGGAGGGAGGAGGGAGGTGGGAGGAGGGAGGTGGGAGGAGGGAGGAGGGAGGAGGGAGGTGGGAGGAGGGAGGAGGGAGGAGGGAGGAGGGAGGTGGGAGGTGGGAGGAGGGAGGTGGGAGGAGGGAGGAGGGAGGTGGGAGGAGGGAGGAGGGAGGTGGGAGGAGGGAGGAGGGAGGTGGGAGGAGGGAGGAGGGAGGTGGGAGGAGGGAGGAGGGAGGAGGGAGGTGGGAGGAGGGAGGTGGGAGGAGGGAGGTGGGAGGAGGGAGGAGGGAGGAGGGAGGTGGGAGGAGGGAGGAGGGAGGAGGGAGGTGGGAGGAGGGAGGAGGGAGGAGGGAGGAGGGAGGTGGGAGGTGGGAGGAGGGAGGTGGGAGGAGGGAGGTGGGAGGTGGGAGGAGGGAGGAGGGAGGTGGGAGGAGGGAGGAGGGAGGTGGGAGGAGGGAGGAGGGAGGAGGGAGGAGGGAGGTGGGAGGAGGGAGGAGGGAGGTGGGAGGAGGGAGGAGGGAGGTGGGAGGAGGGAGGAGGGAGGAGGGAGGTGGGAGGAGGGAGGAGGGAGGTGGGAGGTGGGAGGAGGGAGGTGGGAGGTGGGAGGAGGGAGGAGGGAGGTGGGAGGTGGGAGGAGGGAGGAGGGAGGTGGGAGGAGGGAGGAGGGAGGTGGGAGGAGGGAGGAGGGAGGAGGGAGGTGGGAGGAGGGAGGAGGGAGGAGGGAGGTGGGAGGAGGGAGGTGGGAGGAGGGAGGAGGGAGGAGGGAGGTGGGAGGAGGGAGGAGGGAGGAGGGAGGAGGGAGGAGGGAGGTGGGAGGTGGGAGGAGGGAGGAGGGAGGAGGGAGGTGGGAGGAGGGAGGAGGGAGGTGGGAGGAGGGAGGTGGGAGGAGGGAGGAGGGAGGTGGGAGGAGGGAGGAGGGAGGAGGGAGGTGGGAGGAGGGAGGTGGGAGGTGGGAGGAGGGAGGTGGGAGGAGGGAGGTGGGAGGAGGGAGGAGGGAGGAGGGAGGTGGGAGGAGGGAGGAGGGAGGAGGGAGGAGGGAGGTGGGAGGAGGGAGGAGGGAGGAGGGAGGTGGGAGGAGGGAGGAGGGAGGTGGGAGGAGGGAGGTGGGAGGAGGGAGGTGGGAGGAGGGAGGAGGGAGGTGGGAGGTGGGAGGAGGGAGGTGGGAGGAGGGAGGTGGGAGGAGGGAGGAGGGAGGTGGGAGGTGGGAGGAGGGAGGAGGGAGGTGGGAGGAGGGAGGAGGGAGGTGGGAGGAGGGAGGAGGGAGGTGGGAGGTGGGAGGAGGGAGGTGGGAGGAGGGAGGTGGGAGGTGGGAGGAGGGAGGTGGGAGGAGGGAGGAGGGAGGAGGGAGGAGGGAGGTGGGAGGAGGGAGGAGGGAGGTGGGAGGAGGGAGGAGGGAGGTGGGAGGAGGGAGGAGGGAGGAGGGAGGTGGGAGGAGGGAGGAGGGAGGAGGGAGGTGGGAGGAGGGAGGAGGGAGGTGGGAGGTGGGAGGAGGGAGGTGGGAGGTGGGAGGAGGGAGGAGGGAGGTGGGAGGTGGGAGGAGGGAGGAGGGAGGTGGGAGGAGGGAGGAGGGAGGAGGAGGGAGGAGGGAGGTGGGAGGTGGGAGGAGGGAGGAGGGAGGTGGGAGGAGGGAGGAGGGAGGTGGGAGGAGGGAGGAGGGAGGTGGGAGGTGGGAGGAGGGAGGAGGGAGGAGGGAGGTGGGAGGAGGGAGGAGGGAGGTGGGAGGAGGGAGGAGGGAGGTGGGAAGAGGGAGGAGGGAGGTGGGAGGTGGGAGGAGGGAGGAGGGAGGTGGGAGGAGGGAGGAGGGAGGTGGGAGGAGGGAGGAGGGAGGAGGGAGGTGGGAGGAGGGAGGAGGGAGGAGGGAGGTGGGAGGAGGGAGGTGGGAGGAGGGAGGAGGGAGGTGGGAGGAGGGAGGAGGGAGGAGGGAGGTGGGAGGAGGGAGGAGGGAGGAGGGAGGTGGGAGGTGGGAGGAGGGAGGAGGGAGGAGGGAGGTGGGAGGTGGGAGGAGGGAGGAGGGAGGAGGGAGGAGGGAGGTGGGAGGTGGGAGGTGGGAGGAGGGAGGAGGGAGGTGGGAGGAGGGAGGAGGGAGGAGGGAGGAGGAGGGAGGAGGAGGGAGGAGGGAGGTGGGAGGAGGGAGGTGGGAGGAGGGAGAGTAAAAACTCCCTAGCAGAGTGTGTAGCAGCTGTTCCATAACTAATTAGTGTAGGTAGGCAAATGGTATAAAGGACCTTGCTTGGAGGAGGGAGGGTCCTCGAGCAGTGAAGTGTATTTCACTCAATTAGGTGTGACTCCAGGCATTAGAGCTTTTGAAACATGTTTTCTATCATTTTTGCAGTGTATAGAATTTTTTAAAACTTTGAAAGTTCGCCTCCCCATTGAAGTCTATTGCGGTTCGCGAACTTTTTCGCGAACCGAACCTTTCGCGGAGGTTCGCGAACAGGGTTCGCGAACCGAAAATCGGAGGTTCGGCCCAACTCTACTGCTGAACAACAGTCTATTTGATGCCAAAGGAATGGAACCATAGAATTTCACAATTATTTTCAGTGCATCTTACCACATCTAAACAGTTTCAGAGCTGTAAATCTGATCTTTTTTTTTTCCTAAATGCATTTTAAATCAAAACTCTGGTTTAAACCTGATAGATGCATTCTATTTAATCCATATATCATAATGACTTCCTGAACCTCTTGAGGACGACAGGTTTCTCCCCTAGTGACCAGGGGATTTTTTACAATTCAGCACTGTGCAGCTATAACAGTTTGCTGCGTGGTCATACAAATTAGCACCCAAATGCATTTCACTTCCTTATTTTTCTCACAAATTGAGCTTTCTTGTGGTGGCATCTGATTGCTACTGCAATTTGTTATTATTATTATTACTATGCCTATGATAGGGAAGCAATACAGACATTTCACCCCCCCCCCTAGGATGATTGCAGCCTGTCAGCCATGATCGTGGGCTGGCAGACGGATAAAGGAGCTATGCATTGTTTATTTACGAGCGCGAGTTCCCTGCCAATCTCACAATGAGCGAGATGACGCACTGGTGCGTGAGTGAGGAACAAGGGAGCCAGTCGGCAGTCGCCATTCTGTGATAGGGATGGTCAGAAATGCCCATTTTGAATTCTGTGGAAATTCAGATTTCCGCCAATACTAATTTCTGCTTTCACAATTTCATTTTCCATTTTTCCAATTTTCGATATTCAGTTTTTCTGATCTCCAAATTTCCATTTTTTCGAATTGCAGGGGAATATTTTATCAGTCATTTTAGTCATGAGTCATCACAAAATGCAAACAATGGAAAAAAAAAACCCTGAAAAACGGAAATCGGAAAAAATGGAAAATCAGTCTTAAAATTACTACGGTGATCCGATTTTTTCTGAAAAATTCTGTATTCTCTGATTGGTCCAATGCTTCAGAGTTTTGTGATTAGGCTAAAATTACCGAGTTGTGGTTAACCGGATTTCTGCAGAATTCCGATTTTCAGTTTCGAATTTTCAAATTACAACTAGAAATGCAGACATTTCAATCCTGTGGAATCCGAATGGGCGTCCATAATTAAGTATAATAAAAATACCATGCTCAGTGGATCTGTCAGAACCAGCCTTATCAGCCTGCCGACAGACTGTACACACTGACAAACTGTCGGCAGAATGGCCCGTCGTTTACAGGAATCCGGCGTGTGTACCTTAACAAATGTGTTTAAGTTCAACAGCCAGGAAATTGGTATTATTTAAGAGGAAATAAATAAAGGCTGTCCCTTTCATTACAGTGTCACTTTAAATTAATGCATACATGGAATATAAAAGACTTGAAATGCTAACAGGGAAAAATTCATGACAGCTTTTCAGCTGTCTGTTACACATGACATTACGGAGCAATAAAATGCATTAGAAAAAAAGTCCTTGTTCTTCATTCCTGGACCATCTCACCAGGCTATGTAGATGTCAGAAGAGATTCAGGATTCAGTTCATACCAATCCTTTTAAGGCATCCCACCATTCAGGGACACTCTGCACCTTGCCTTTGAAACTCTTCTGCCCTTTATTTGGCCTACGGATGTGGGTAGAGTCCCACGAAACATGTTGCTGTGTATTAAAAATTCATTTTATATATATATATATATATATATATATATATATATATATATATATATATATATATATAATTTTTGTTATTCTTGTAAGCCACCTCCCTCTTTTTCTCTTTTATTTTTTTAACTTGTGCACTCCTGGGCTCCTCTTGCCCCCTTTGTGCCCCCTACTAAGACTTTTAAGGCAGTTTTGATACAGAGCCGGGATGCAACCCACATACTCTCCCTCTCTCTCTCTGCTTGTTACCACCCATCATTATTTGGGGTGAATTAGTATGATACTCTTGTGTTCCCTTTCCCCTAAAGTTCTATAATCAGTGGTAATTTATGCACATGCAACTACATCCTTAAAGAGGAAGTAAAACACATACAAATAAGAAGTGAATTTCTCCTACAGTAAAATGAGCCATAAATTACTTTTCTCCTATGTTGCTGTCACTTACAGTAGGTAGTAGAAATCTTACATTACTAACAGGTTTTGGGCTAGTCCATCTCTCTATAGGAGATTCTCAGCATGGTCTTTATTCTTTATAAAGACATTCTCTGAAAAAGATTTACATAAATATGCTGGCCAGCCTCCCTGCTCGCTGCACACTATTTTGGCAGTTGGATGAAGCAACTGCTATTCACTAAGTGCTTTTAAAAATAAAGAAAACTCTGGGAACCCTCCTATGAGAAGATGGGTTAGTCCAAAATCTGTTGGTAATGTCAGCTTTCTACTACATACTGTAAGTGACAGCAACATAGGAGAAAAGTAATTTATAGCTCATTTTACTCTGGGAGAAATGTACTTCTTATTTGCATGTGTTTTAAAGTTTAGGATTTTCGCGACAGATCCTCTTTAAAGGCTGTAACAAAAATGTCAGCCTTATTTCTTCTATCCTACAAGTTCCTATACCTGTTCTAATGTGCTCTGGATTACTGCAGCCTTTTCTAGTTGCACTGTCTCTCTAATATATCTAATCTTCTTTTCTTTGTCAAGCTTTGTCGACCCAGAGAGGAAGTAGCTGCCTCTGCTGTGATAGGGACAAATTATGCACCCCCCCAGGCTCACTCCTGTGTGTTTATTTCTCACTCACAGAGAGTTCTCTGCTCTCAGTCTCAGCTGTGTCTGTGAGGCTGTGGGAGGAGGGAGTTGCCTGTCACATGCTGACAATTTGTTACCCAGACACAAGTGCAGAGCTCAGCCTCAGAAGATGGCTCAGAAGAAACAGCTGTGTTTATAAAGGAGTCTGAGGATTCTTGTCATGCTCCAGTGACACAGAGGAGCAAAGGCAGAAGGTGAAACTTTTTCTAAACTTGCACATAGCATCTGAAGGCTGCATTCACTGTGTAATAATAAAAACTTGTCATGCGAACATAAGGCAGTATACATCCTGTTTCTTTTCAGTATACTTCCTGTTTCAGTGGCCATCTTTACTGTTTACAAAACAGTTTATAAAACTGCTATTTTATCACCAATATTGCGTCTGAGAGCGGCAAAAATGTCACAGAGGGGGCTAGGAGATGTCCCAAACAGGCTGATATGTTTATGTATATAACATTTCTTCAATACAGATTCTCTTTAATGCACTTTTCTCCAACATCCCAAAGAGCTGGGAGCAGCTCTGGCTTACAGCGTATCCATTACAAGAACATAGAAAAGATGTATTTATACACTCTCGTAGCTTCATGTGTGCCAAAACATTTTTGCTTTTCTCTAGAAAACAATAATATAGAGCATAAGTGTTGAGGAAAGTGAAAACGCATTAGTTTATGTGATAGTATCTGGGGATCCAATTATACCTGGAACAGTGAATAGTGGTTGTTACTGTGGAATGATTACAAGAACAAGCCGCCCGTCACAGATTTAAAGATTTGTTAAAGCTGTCTCCAATGAGTTACTGAGAAATCCCTTCCCTGCTGGAAAGCTGTCTTCATGGCTTACAGAGGCTGACACCACTGTAAAGGTAAGAAGGTGCTGCTGAAAATCGAAATCTTACAGTTCTGCTTATGCAAATCCTGGTTCCTGTCAAAACTGAATTTGCATATTACTCACACTTTTAGCTCATCAACACTTTTATTAGGAAAATAGCTGCAGAGGAGCCTGACAATTTCCTCTGATTGACAAATTTAATAAGAAATGACACTATCTCTGAGGGGTGAAACATCTCTCCAAATCAGCTATTTCTACATCACAGGGATATTATTTTTTTGTGTATATTTGCCTGCTTGTGTCCTCCAGGTATTAGTAAGACAATAACATAATACCTTCCAGGATCCTTAAGCAGGCCATACACTAGGTCAATTCCCCGCCGATCGACAGCAGATTCGATCACTGGGATCGAATCTGCTGTCAAATCGTTAACGTTAACGCTAAATTTCGATCTATTTCGTCCCGAAATAGATCGATCCCGTCGATCACTCTGTGCGGGAAATTACCGTTGATCGCCCGCGGGTAGGGAGCGCATCGCTAGCGACGTTCGAATGCCCGACGACCGAGGCAATACAGCTGCAATACATTACCTGCTCCGCCGGAGCGACTCCCCTGGTCTCCGCTGCTCCGTCTCCACGCAGGGCTCCGGATCCAGCAGGCTTAACTTCTTCCTGTCCCGGCAGGAAGTTTAAACAGTAGAGGGCGCTCTACTGTTTAAACTTCCCCCAGACAGGAAGAAGTAAAGCCTGCCAGACCCGGAGACCAGACCAGAGCGGAGAAGAAGACAGCGGAGACCAGGGGAGTCACACCGGCAGAGCAGGTAATGTATGCGGGGGGGGGGGGGAGCGGCGGCAGCACCACCACCACAGATTGTGAACGGTTTCAGGCTGAAATCGATTCACAATCTTTTTGCAGTAAAGGCAGCCATACGATCCCTCTCTGATCAGATTCAATCTGTTGGTCGAATCTGATGGCAAATCGACCAGTGTATGGCTACCTTAGTGCAACAGTCCACATATACTGTAGATCTGGTTACAGGAAGTTATGTAAAGAAATGCTGACATTTACAAAACAGCTCCCTGTGCATCTAACATATGCATGTATAAAAAGTGAAACCATAGGGTGAGCTTTTTTGCTTGTAATAACAACATTTGCCCCATTAGATTCACATTGATCTTTCCTCAAAGCAGAATTAATCTCAAGAATTACCTGTAGTATTTTACCCCACCAGGAACTATACAGTTACAGATATGGTACACAGGTTAAATTGTCTCACCCCCCCCCACCTAAACAAACTGAGGGGGATGTGGTGGTTGCCATATTTGTTTCCTTTTCAATACCAGTTGATCTCTTTGGCTGCAGTAGTGAATCACACAACTGAAACAAGCATGTGGCTAATCCAGTCATACTTCAGTCAGAAACACCTGATCGGCATGCTTGTTCAGGGTCTATGACTATGAGTATTAGAAACAGGCCATCAGCAGTAAAGCCAGGCAATATGCATTGTTTAAAAGCAAATACATATGTCAGCCTCCATATTCCTCTCAGTTCAGGTTGACTTTAACTTTCACCCAGAGACTAAACATGCACTCAGTGGGCTTGATTCACAAAACGGTGCTAACTGTTAGCACGGCTTTTTGCGCGTTTTAGCATGAAAAAATTCTCGTTCGAGCGTTGCCGCAAATTTTTAGTGCGTTACCGTTTGCGCTATAATGTGAATTTATCGTGCGAACGCGATTGTTAACGCACAAAAAAATTGCGTTAGCGTCCAAACGCAAATTTTTGCACGCGAAAACCGTTATCACATGAAATTTCACACAAAGCACTTTTCACAGCGTGCTAACAGTTAGCACCGTTTTGTGAATCAAGCCCAGTGAGTGCTTTATTAGGCACAGCTGTAACATGCAATTACTTACCACCTTATATACTCACTTATAAGCCTAATCTTTCAGTACAAAAATTGTTGAAAAGTTACCCCCTATGCGAGTCAGTGGAACAGAATGGATGGTGGAGCAGGTTTTGTTACGGGCAGAGGAGCGTAAGGATTGTCTGTGCCCCGCATCCCCCGCAACATGGTGTGCAGAGTGCGCTTCTCAAGACTACCTGGGTCCTCTGGCTTGTGGAGCGGAGTGTGCAAGCAAAGTGTCAGTGGTGCAATGATCAGGAATTCTTCCTGTGTGGCAATTATTGCGTCTCATCTCTATGATGCCATCTAATGACATTTTGAGACACAGCTGTATCATCCTTGGGGCACATCTGCCTATGGGGAGAGGAGATGACTTGTACTGGGGGCACATCTGGCTACTGTGGAGGGAGCTATACTGGAGGGGAGGGGGGGCTTATACAGAAGTCAATCACTTTTTCCTAATTTCTGAGGGAAAAGTGGGTACCTCGGCTTATACGCGGGTCGGCTTATATGCGAGTATATTCGGTAATCGGAAAATCATATGGTAACAGTTCACTCATAAAATCATACTGATACAGGTCAGTAACTTCATTGTAACACAACTCTTCAGTAGACAGCATTTTTGTACGCAATACAAACTATACATGTACTGGTCTTAGTAGTCCAGCAAAACAATATTTACAGTGGGCTGACCTCTTTGGTTCATGCTTATCTTATCTACATGTGTAACCTTAAGGTACCTATACACTAGTTCAACTTCCCGTCAATATACAGAAGATTCAATCACTGTGATCGAATCTGCTGTGAAATCATTTAAACAAGCTTTGACCAATCATCCGATTTCCACCTAATATCAGTCAATCGGTCCAGATGGAAAATTTCACTCGATCGTCAGTGGGTTGGGATCGCTTAAGTAGCTACATTTGATTTGGTGACAACCGACGCAGCCTAGTGGCAGCAATAATATCACCTGTCCGCCAGGACGAGTCCCCGGGATTCGTGCTGTCACTTCTTCAGGCTGGCTTTCTTCTCTATGTCCTCTTCACTCCCTGTCCCGTGCTGTGACAAGCCGAAGTTCAAACAGTAGTGCGCCCTCTACTGTTTGAATTTCGGAATGACACAGGTTGGGACAAGAAGTAAAGAGGACATGAAGGAGGACGCCGTAAGAAGTGATAGCACGGATCCCGGGGACTCACCCTGGAGGATGGTTGATATTATTGCTGCTGGCTGGGGGAGCCCGAATGGGGGGAGGCCTGGGGGCGTCGAGGCGGGTGGCGGGAGCGGCGGCTCAACAAGTTTTGAAATGATTTCATGCTGAAATTGAGTCAAAATCTGTGTGCAGTTTATGGGCAGCCAAAAGATCTCTCTCTAATCAGATTCAATCAGAGAGTTATCTATCTGTTGGTCGATCTGGTGGATATTGACCAGTGTATGTCAAAGCAGCTTCCTGGGGCCCTGGGGAAAAATGACCGCCCCAGAAAATCTGCCCCAGGGCCCCCAAGCCCCCCTCAACGTTACTGTGCGGCACCATTTTTTTTTTCAGCATAGCAACTCAGCTTCAGTCCATGGCTTTCATCTTCACCCTCACAGGGATGCCGCTTCTCAGTGACCCAGCGCATGTTATTGCGTAATGACATGGCAGGGCATGGAGAAGAGGCAGCCAGCAAGGGTGAAAATGAGGAGTGCGGACAGAGCACCACGCCGGGACAGGTGAGTAGCTATGCTGACCTGAGGGAGCCTTGGGGCAATTGTTTCCTTTGCCTCTATGGTATCGCTGGCCCTGTAGCTCAGGTACCCACCTTTTGTGTAGCATTCCTAATTTAGTGATTCATAAATGTACATAAATATAGTATCAAATCTGTTTTCTCTCTTTTTGCAACAAAAGATTATTCCTTTAATTGTGATTCTCTAAAATATGTTAAACTGGTCTTATTAAAGTTACAACTTGGCCTAATGAGATCAGTTTGATCATATTTTGCCATGGATTTCTCTGAATTATATTTATATAGATGGCCTTAAAATGTTCTCTCTATGTGCATGTTCATTAAAGAAACAAACAAATGGAGACCGAGAGCCCAATATAGTGTAGTATGTTTTGGAAAATGAAGTAATAGTGAAACGTAAGTAATATACTTACAAACCTGGGTTACCCTTTAGGCAACCACTGAATACGCAGGTGGGGAGATTAGGCCTGACACCACTCAGGGCTAAGATGTCGCTCTCTGTAGAAGGAAAAGAAGAGGGTTTTTCACCCTTCCACCAAGGGTGGATGACTTGATATATGGAAATACAGAGGCGCCAAAAGGGTTAAATATTCTAAAAGGTTAAAAAGTGTTCAGGTGGCGGTGGTGGCCCGGCAGCACCCAAAAACAGACACGATGCTGTTGATTGAAGATACAATAATTTATTCACATACTCCCATAAAAAATTATGGGAGTACATGTTCATTAAAGAGGCTTACTGCAAGCAGATCAGATCCACTCTGCCTCCTTACTGAATAGTACAGTAGATTAACAGGGACCGAAGCAAGCAATTTCTGTACATCTACACTGATTTTTAGAGTTGTTTAACGGTTAGAAACCATTTTCTTCCTTGCAACACTGCTCTAAGATTGTGTTTGTTCTACAGATAACAGTACACAAGCTGCTCACTATGTACAATAAGTAAAGGGACATTTAATCGCAGCTGAAATTACATATACGAAAAGCAGCTAAAAGCCCACATATTACCCCTGCTGTGTTTGGCTGAAAAGTTTAAAATGATCATACCAGTAAATTGCATAATCTTACTGAATGGAAAATTCCCAAATATACCTAACTTGACTGCACACAGATCAGGTACCAAGAAACAAAAGATTGCAATTTAGCTTCACTTATTCTATCATCACAAAAGTCGGTTTTGATTATATTTTAATGCTGTAATTGAGATTTAAAGGGAAGAAGATTTTTGATACACAGTGTTCCAAATTCACTTCCTAATCATTAGCTCAATTGTGCACCGAGTCATCTCCTGCTTAGCCAATTAGAACGCTCTCTGATCTTCCATAAATTTTGCATTAAAGGAGTAAATTTAAAAAAAATTTTTGCTAATTGGTGTAATGCAAGTCAAAACACATTCGTATGAAATAACTTAAAAATCATTGTTTTAACTCCTTATTGATCACAGGGCAATATGATAGAACTAAGGGCCCTTTTCCACCTGCAGTCGCTAGCGTTCATGCTGAACGCTAGCGATTGCTGAATCGCAAAACCGGCGATTCCCCGACGTTTTGCGGCCGCGATTTTGCTATGCTATGCACTGCACAGCAAAATCGCGGCAAATATCACTCCGCCGCGCGTTCGCGTTCGGGTAAAAAACGAATTGCGGTAGTGGAAATGACCTACCGCGATTCCTATGTTAAAAAGCAAACCGTAGCGATTGTAAAATCGCTAGCGGTTTGCGACTTTGCGATTCAGCCAGCGCAAACGCGCTGGTGGAAAAGGGCCCTAACTGTACATCAATAAATGTGGGTGTGAGGCAGTTTCTGACTGGTCCAGGCAATCATTTCATAATGGTCATTATAAATAAACAGCTTTGGCTCTTGGCCTTTCGTATGAAATAACTTAAAAATCATTGTTTTAACTCCTTATTGATCACAGGGCAATATGATAGAACTAACTGTACATCAATAAATGTGGGTGTGAGGCAGTTTCTGACTGGTCCAGGCAATCATTTCATAATGGTCATTATAAATAAACAGCTTTGGCTCTTTAGCCTTTTTCTAATTAACTTTTCTCCCTGGAGATAATTTTTCATCTTATCTAAAAAATTACTTTTGAGCCCTTATCACATTTAAAATAAAAAAAAATAAAAAGTAAAAAAGTATTATCAAACTTATTTTGAGTATTGTCTTGCTTGGTGGGAGCTTCGGGACAGTTTCACATCTAATTCTTGCATTGCGGTTGGGATGTGTTGCTCCTGCCGCATCCAACCACAACACAAAAAATGACAAACGTATGAACCTGGGGCAGAGTGTGCTGACAGGGTCATATGCATAGCGTCGGCCCTGCTCAGTGACATACTCCCTGCTGGGCAGGAAGTACATCACTGGGATTCCCATAGCCCAAAGACTTCAGAAGACTTCAGAACTTAGGCATTGAATCACCAAGGCTTGCTGCTCATCTTAGAACTAACAGTCTTGGAGGCATTAACCCTGAAAATCATGGATTGTCCTGCATTTAGTGGACAGGGGTCACTTCCAGGAAGAAAAAGCTGTAATGATGAGTACAGACATGGTAGATAGGAAGTTGTCATTACTGGCTCATGGCAGGGTCATGTTTGTACATTCTGGTTACTATTTAGAGACACATGGCCCTTTTCTAATCAATTCTCCTTGACATAATTTTCCACATTATCTTAAATAATTATTTTTATTATTATTATAAATTATTATTTTTCAGCACTTAGCACCTGAAAAAAAATAGGTAAAAGAGTAGTCTCAAACTTATGTTGAGTATTTTGTTGCTTGGCGGGAGCTGCAGGCCAATTTTACACATATTTTTTGCATTGCGGTTGGGATATGATACTCCTGCCACATACCACCACAACACAAAAAAATGACAAACATATGACCCTATGACAGAGTGTGCCGACTGAGCGCTGTAATTAAAGCGCAGGAGATTTGGGCGCAGCCGGCACCACCATAGACCATAACAGGAATTATGGCGTTAGCAGCGCACAGTCAGTAACTTTGGCGCCATCAGAAGGTGGAGCTGAAGTTACTTTTCAAACACTGTAATTCAGCCTCCAGCATTAGCTGGAAGCCAAATTACATAATTTCCCATGATCCACATCGACCTAGAGGGAGAATAGTAATTAGCACCGCTGGGACTTGTGCAGCAGAAGAATAAGCCATATACCGGCTGTATCCTGCGCCAAAATCTGCCGGGGGCGATTTCATATGTATGCATGCCGACGGGGTCATACGCATAGCACCACCCCATGGTCAGTGACATACTACCTGCTGAGCAGGAAGTACGCCACTGGAATTCCCGTCAATGTACGCAATCGCCCCATGATGCACTATGCTCTGCCATCCACAAATAGTGCATCACCCAAAGACTTCCATTACCCAAAGCACCATGCATTAAGCTCACTGCTTGCGGTAGCGCACTGTTGCCCTGCCCTTGTGTTGGCTCTGATATTTCTGGCACACTGCAAGGAACCGCAATGAGCGTGAAAGCCTCCATAGACTTACATTGCTTACCCCTTGTGGTAAAATAGGGTAATGCAACGCAGGTTTACTCTGCTAAAGTAAAGGGACCTAAAAGATATTTGGTAAGGTTTGAAAATATCATCTTGGATCTTGGAAAAACTCCAAAAACATTTTTTTTATACAAAATGGGACGTTGGCTCTATTTCAATTCACTTTTTTTTTAGGTTTTCTCCTAGCAGATAATTTTTCGTCTTCTCTTTAAAATAACTTTTCAGCACTTTGCAATTGAAAACGTACCAACAAAGTAGGTAAAAAGCACTATCAAAATTATTCTATGCATTTTCTTGCTTGCTGGTGGCTTTAGAGGCTTTTTTTTTTTTTTGATAAGTTGTGAAAATATCATCTTGAAGAAAACTGAGAGAGAGAAAGAAAAAAATTTATTGTTATTCATGTTTCTTAAAGTGACCCAGAGATGAATAAAAAGCATTTCTTTTTACTTACCTGGGGCTTCCTCCAGCTCCATAAACACAGATGTGTTCCATCTCAGCGCCACCGTTCAGCCACAATCTGTTCCGGTAATATGCTGTGTGACTTCAGCAGGGGGCCTTCTGCGCATGCACCCCGGGCTGAGGTCACTCAATCAGACCGAGCCCAACTGATCCTTTCGCTGAACGGAGGATTCCGGTCAGACCACGGAAAGCACGCGTGAGGATGGGGAGGGACGCATCCATGCTTATGGGGCTGGAGGAAGCCCTAGGTAAGTAAAAAAAAATGGCTTTTTATTCATCTCTGGTTTTCTTTAAAGTGTAAAGTTTAAAGAAAACCTGGCTGTTTGGCCCCATCAATGCCCTGCCCTAACCTTCCAGCTATTGCGCCAACACTTATTGAGTGTAAGGTTTACATAAATATAATTCGGTGCACCAGTGGTGGCTGGATGGTGTAATGGTTAAGGGCTCTGCCTCTGACACAGGAGACCAGGGTTCGAATCTCGGCTCTGCCTGTTCAGTAAGCCAGCACCTATTCAGTAGGGGACCTTGGGCAAGTCTCCCTAACACTGCTGCTGCCTATAGAGCGCGTCCTAGTGGCTGTAGCTCTGGCGCTTTGAGTCCGCTAGGAGAAAAGCGCGATATAAATGTTATTTGTCTTGTCTAAAACTCAGAATAAAAAAATATATTTTAAAATGTACATAATAAGCTCAAAAAAGAACATTGAGAACATAGAACTTCTAAAAGATGATGCATGGAATTCATTTGTGGTGGACAAAGCATTTATTAAATAAGAATTTGCCTTTAAGATTTCATTTTCGTTTAATTGTAGAACCTCCTGAAATTTCCGTTGGTGTTCTTGTCTTTTATTATCATAAGATAAGCATTCCTACTGTACTTTCCAACTCCTGTTTTTCTTCTATTTAACACGGATATTCTACATCTAAATCTGGATTTTACAAGATAGTGACCAGATTCACAGTTTGCTATATGTCAATACATATTCTATGGAAGTAACCCACCTCTTCAGTACAAGTATATGGTCTATTTGATTGCTTTCATTGGTGCGAGGAATAATCCATGTGTCTTTGTGCATGGCCCTATAAGGAAAACCAATGCTAATTATTCTAAGCAATATTGATCAAAATGCATAATTTTGCTTTTGTGAATTTTTGCATTATTTTTGCAATTACCGTATAATTTTGATTGTAAGCACAATTTTGCATGTAATCACTAACATTTCTTGAACATATTTTCATATAGATGAGTATATGTGCAAAAATGTATGGCAATGCATGCAAGAAATAATATTCACTAAAGGCATTGAAGTTGGGGGGCATTAGAAAGCACATTTTTCCATGGCGGAGTATATTGTGAACATTTATGGGCATACATGTGAAAAATAATTTTCTTCAAATGCATCAAAGTCAATGGGCATTAGAAAACACATAGATGAATTTCACATAGATGAATGTTTTGCGAAATTATAAGTTAATGCAAAATTACACAATGTGCAAAATAATTTCGCAATAATTTTAAATGTAAGATTAGTTTTTCACAACATAATTGCAAAGGTTGAGACCAAATTACTGCTATGCAAAATTCGAGCTCATCACTAAGTATATGGTTGGTCGGTGGTGATAAATAAACAAGTTAATTTCAGTTGTCCCTGGTTTCCTGATGGAGGTTAAATTTAGCAGGGACTTAATGGTATATTTTGCTCTATATATTTTCATATTTCTTCTGGAGGTAGTAAAACAATATTCCACTTATTAGCTCATCACTTGTTTCAGTTAGAACGTATACATTAATAAATGTAATATGATGGAACTTCCCTTTAATATGCAGTTAACATATTTGTACATTAACCCGCGAGATACCTAAAATATACTTCTGGATTTTATTGTTTACTATAAAGATCACCATGTACTTGTACTCTATACTCCATTGACATTCAAGTCCTCTGTAAAAAAATGTATGATTCTTTTTTTGAGGCTGAGCCTTGGTTTTTCCACTTAATCACTTCAATGACAGCTAGATAAATCTTATATTTGTCAGATTCTTGAGGCATATTATGTAGGTTTCCAGCCTGTAGCAGGGTTCTTGCATTCCATGATTCAAACTGTAAAACATTTGTCTTAGTTTTATTCTGTTGCCAACGGTGTCTTCTATTGGTCAGTCCAGAAACATTACGAGTAGCTTTCAAAACAATTATTTCTTCAACAGAATGGGATTGTTGGCCCTAGCTCCAACCCTCTTTTCAGAGAACTATTTCTCCCACTCTTACCCTATTTCCCCCCAAGGTTAATTACCTAGGTTACCAAGGCTACTTAGGTTATCGGGGCACAACACTTGTCGTTAAGAGTCGGAATTGGCACTAGCTGGAAGTGACATTAGCTGTATACAACATAATATATTATACATCACTACCTAATTTGCACCCCTTGGCTTGGTAATACTGGTTGATAATAAGTCACACCACTACATTCAATGTCAACCAGCAGTTGTTAAATAAAATAACATTTTGTGAAGTATAAAAAGGGAAGACAAGAACATGTGATGCTAGTATACTACTGCCCCTGTATTGGTCACTTGTAAGACCACATATGAATTATGAAATGCAGTTTTGATTCAACCCACACATTAATTGGAAAGACTCTGCAGTTTTAGAACGAGTATAAAAAGACTACTAAATAAAGGCATTAAAAGTATCACAAAAAAACAAGCTTTCAATTGTATCCAAGGGCAAACTGCCAAATGATAAGCTTGACAAATATGCTTTTTATCCCATGGTCTACGGACATATTCTGGCCTTATCAAATTACGACAGCATGCATGAGGGGTCAGCAGTCATTTTTGCAGGCTTTCAATTGTTATAGCTGGCTGTAGAAATTGCAGCAGCAACAGTACCTGCGCCAACACAGACTTACATACAAGACATCAACCCACTGGAACTCTACCTGTCACGTTGTAGAGTTGCTATGTAAGCAACAATGTGCTGTCTGGATGAGTCTGCTACAGCAGAGCTCCTCAACATTAATACAGCACGTACCTCTTTTACAAGACGTTTCCAATGAGTCAGCACCGTCTTCCATAAAAGCTCTTTTATTGGTATCAAAGCATAAAAGCAAGGAGATCAAGCAATCAGCAGCGACAGCTCCGCTGTTTCGGGCATCTGCCCTTTCTCAAGCTGTTAAAGCACGTCCTCCACACTTAAACTTGACCTGGTGTCCATTTAAATAGCACTCTAAAAGAGTCAGGTGACCATGTTGTGACCAATCCCACGCGTGGGGCCGCCGGCGGACCTGATGGAAAACTGTCAGCCTAATATTTAAATTACCTTCTCTCCCCACCCCTACTGGTATCAGTATTTAGGTTGCCACCCCCCGCTGCATCAAGCGAATCAAACCGCAGCAACTTACGCTGTCATCGGCGTCATGGAAGGGTGGGCGCAGCGAGGCTCTCTGTCCCCCTCCTACTCAATAACAACATAAACACGTGACCTACCACGTACACTCTGACGCGAAGCCGCTTACGTCCACTCATAGCGGCAATCGCGTCACCATATCACTAGGCAACCGGACGCTCCGCTTTCACAGGGGGGGGAAAAAACAAGACCCACCCACCTGCAGAACTCCGGCTGTCAGATAAAATAACATATATAGGTAGAGGGACATTAAATCACTCCCCGCACTCACCCACCACAGCACCGATATACAGCGGCCCCAGGGATAAGGGGATTGGGCCAGAGATCCCACATGCAGATCGCCACACATGTCCACCTGTAATGATACAAAAAGGATATATGTCTATATCACAAGAGTAGCAGCAATACATCTAGATACATGGTAGCAGGTCATATTCTTTATTTAGACCCCCTCCCCCCATTGTACCCAACTTTCTAATCCACATAGCCTCCTTTTTAAGGAGTAGTTTATGTCGATCCCCCCTATGCAAGCGCAGAGGTGCATGATCAATTACCTGCACCTTCAACTGAGAAACACCATGCCTATATTCCTTACAGTGACAGGCCACAGATTGATCCCTACTCTCACCCCTAATGGACGACCTATGTGAAGAAATTCTATCCCTAAGAGGTTGCGTGGTCTTACCCACGTATCCCAACCCACAGGGACACTTAATTAAATACACCACATATGTGCAGTCACATGAAAAGTGACCCTTAATTCGAAACCTACGCCCACTAGAGGGATGTGTAAAGGTGTCCCCCTTTGTCACATTATTGCACATGTGACAATGTAAACATGGATATGTTCCATTCCTACCAACCGCCGCACTCTCCCTTCCATGAGTATGGACAACTTTATCCCTAATGGTAGGAGGCCTGCGAAAAGACAAGAGGGGCGGGTATCTGAATTCCTGTACCTGAGGAAAAGATTCAGCAAGAATCCTCCAATGTTTACGTATAATTTGGCCAATTTGTTGGCTCTGACTATTATAGGTACTCACAAATGGGATTCGAGGACCACTAATTTTCTTATTAGGATGATTCCCCCTGCTTCTCCTCCCTTCTAATAATCTCTCAGGGTACCCTCTTTTCCTGAATTTAGTTCTCATCTGTTCTACCCTTTGTTGACACACTAGGGGATCAGCCACTATTCTCTCCACCCTTGCCACCTGCCCAGAAGGGATGTTATCTTTAATATGTTGCGGATGGAAACTTTTAAACTCCAAAATTGAATTGCGGTCAGTTGGCTTAGTGTACAGGTCTGTGAGCAGACGCCCCTAGACCTGTACACCATGGTATCCAAAAATGGGACTCTCACGGGATCAACATGGGCCGTCAAGACAATAGCCGGACACTTGTCTCTCAATTCCTGAATGAACTTATCCAATGTCGAACGTGGCCCCGCCCATACGCAAAAAATATCATCTATATAACGAAACCAGCACTTTGCATGCTGATGGAAAAGGGGACTCGTATAAATAAAACTCTCCTCATACTGCCCCATAAATAAATTTGCATAGGACGGGGCCACGTTCGATCCCATGGCCGTTCCCCTTCGCTGCGCATAAAAGCGTCCTCTTTTACAAGAAACAGGGTTTTATGAGTACCCCATATTGTGAACAATAACATCTGATATACCCTTTTGATACATATACAGTATATTTGTTAGACGTACTCAAGATTTGCATGTACATACTTTTAAAACTATCATTTATGCTTTTAGTTAACTAAAACTTCCTATTCAGGCCACTTTATGCATCAATTACCATATTTTAAATCCAAAAACTCATTGTAATAGTCTATAAACCCATCCTAAGTACCCCCAAGGGCATGTGTACCACCTGTTGAGAACCAAGACACAAGAGAACACCACCAGAAAAGAGTAGTCATCACAGGTGGATTTCTCAACTTCTAATGAGTGGCTGCTGCTGATGAGCCAGCTTTATAAGATTTAAACTTATTTTAGATGGCACCTAAACTTGTTATTTAGGTCCAGGTTGACAAAATCATGCCATTTCCCTCATTTGTATGCTCAACAGTACGCTGCATTATCTGCATTAAAAGGGGGTAGGGGGAGCCATAAGACAATATAAAAAATAACCAGATGTAGGCTGTGTTGACTACCATCACGTGACTCATGGACTCTTATTGTGTTCATCATATCTATCTATTATCAGAGATTGTAATTAAAAGCTGCGTTTTATAATTATTTGCATGTAATTACAGGTTTAAAAACCCTCATTTTGATTTTTTGGGGCCGATTGATGCTATATGTTCAGAGAGGTGACTGGCTCATTAATGCTAAATACTTTATATAAGACTAGCCCAAAATCTGGTTAAAGAACAGTCATCAGCGAATTTTGTCTCAGTGCAATGAAAATGGCTCCTGACCAAGATACTGGGCTCTGCTGTCAGCTTGACAGCAGAGTGAGCAGGCTGCAGCATCACAGTATTGGCACAAACAATGGGAACAAAGGGCATGCAGAATGCAGAATTTGAAATCTACATCTTGGCAGGCTTAGGTAAATGTAAACAGGGTGTAGATCTCAACTACCCTGGTCCAGAACTGATTAAAGGGCTCCTGAACTGAGAGGGGATAAGGAGACTACCATATTTACCTCCTTTAAAAAGTAACAGTTGCCTGGCTGCCCTGCTGGTCCTCTGCCTCCAATACATTTAGCCATAGACTCTGAACAAGCATTCATGTTTCTGACTAAAGTCTGACAGGATTAGCTGCATGTTGTTTCAGGTGTGTGGTCCAGATACTACTGCAGCCAAAGAGATCAATAGGATGCCAGGCAACTGGTATTATTTAAAAGTAAATAAATACGGCAGCTACAAACTCTTAATTTTTACCATACTGCACAAATCATTTAAAATGCGCCCTCCTTTGCAGCAAAATGCTAAACAAACGTCTATTGGGGATCTTACCAACCAGGTACCTTATCCCAACACTGTCTGGAAGCATGAGTGTTTTGCCTGGCATGAAAGGGTTACTAATGTGAAAGGAGGCCATCCATAAAAAATGAGAGCCATTTGAGTTGATTGAACACTCCAGGTTGACATTCGCATTTTGTTGCACACACACAGACAGCTAAGAAAATTGAAGAAAGATCTAGAAAATCACCAGGGTTATCAGGTGAAAAGTATATTGGCAGAATGGTTTATGCAGAATTTCTAGTGTTTCTGAAGCTTTTATTTCCCCATAGCTACTGAGACACAGCTTATTTCTCTCAGCCATCAGAGCAGCAGCAGCACATACATAGCGGAGGCCATGATAGGCATTATTACAAAAAAAAGCTCCCATTTGCTCCAACAGAGCTTTCCAATCATAAAAAACCAGCACCTCAACGCATCAACAATATTTACAACCCTGCACATCAGTTTTAAAGGGTCCAGTTTGTAAATGTCAGCTTCCTATATGGATTATGAGATGAACAGTAAATTGCTTATGCATCCGTAATGTCTGCATGTTACATGGAGAATCAGAATGCTGAACAAGATGTTTTTAGCATTCAGATTCACCGAGCTGTGAATACAGAATACATCCAAGTCTGAATTTATTGTCCGCAACGTTGAGGATTTAGGGGTTTCTTTATCACAAGTCATTTTTATGTAAAAGGCCTTACACACCTACACACACGTTGACTGAAACAAATTAGGCATTCCATGCATTCGCTGTGGCGTACAGTGTTTACAATTTTATGCATTTCTGTCTTGCTCAGGGCCAGCTATATTTTATGTAATTAGCTGTTCTGACTAATAATATCCCTTAAAGGTGGCCATATATCTAATGATTTGGCAACCATCCGATTTGATAATTATTGTCAAATTGAATGCAAATCAGTGCTGCTGCAAGCATGCCCGATCGCCAATGTGAATAATTTCAGCCAGAAATTGGTCAAATGTATCTTGTGCATTTTTACTTTAACAGTCCGCTGTTGCCTTCTGTGTTGCCCATACATCTTCCATTTCCACATTCGTGCCCATGCGTTCCACATTGCTGGGCTATAGCATGTGGGATGCATGTGTGTTACATTAGGGCAGCAGCGGCGTAGGCGGTGAGGCGACGTATGCAGCGTCACGTGGCTGACTCCGGAGAGAAATAGATTAGAAAATCAACCTGAACTGCATGGCCAGCCAAAAGATCTCTCCCTGATCAGATTCAAAAGAGATCTGTCTCTTTTGAATCTGCCCATGCATCATGAGATGTATAGGCACCTTTAGAAACACATTAACACACCTATAACAATATCTTGAGAAATGACCTGCTGTGACACGTGTGTAGACATCAATAGTGACTTTATGAAAACTAAATCATGTTTTAGGATATGGTGGTCAAAACTAGAGTATTAAGTCTTGATGAGGCAGGTAACCATATACAAGTGATTTAGAAGAGAAAGATCACCTCTGTGGAAAAAAAGTAATCCCTTCAATTCAGTTGCACAAATTGCTAGGATTAATGCTACACTTTATTTCAATTTGCTTAGTTTGTATATTTGAATGTAATTGCACAGCTGCTCCAGGCTGATTGGAACAGGCTCTGTCAAGGCTGGGAGGTTCAGTGCTTCCTGCCAGTCACTCAGTCTGTGCAGGTGTGGAAAAAACCCCTGGCGCCTAAACATCAGGCATCAAGGTTACGGAGCAGCAATCAGTGTTTTGACATGAGACATTGAGTAGTTTTAAAGTCAACTTCACGTCATTTCAATGCTAGAAATTTTAGCACTGAACTTTTTTAGGTTAGGATTAGAGATGAGCAAGTGAGAATACAAAGTTTGATCTCATGGTGAATCAGGCTTTTCTCATTTACCAAAGTTTCCTGTGAGCACGACCCAGTGTTTCTCCATGTAAAACAATCCACAAAGGAAATAGCTTACTTCATCTGATGGATAAATCAGATCCTTATTTCTTATGAAGTCCTTAGTCCTGGACAGTCCAATTTGGTCCAAACATTAAGCTTGGTATCCACAAACACAGGCTTCCTGGATAGCACTGCTCCTTTTCACATACCGTATATACTCGAGTATAAGCCGACCCGAGTATAAGCCGACCCCCCAAACTTTTACCTGAAAAACCTGGAAAAAATATTGACCCGAGTATAAGCCGAGGGACACCTGGAAGACATGGAGTCTGCATGGAAGGTCTCTGCAGGTGGTAACACTGGTGGTAACAGGTGAGCATTGTGACAGGTGGACAAGGAGGACAAGTGCAGATCAATATGGATCAGCTGCGTTATGCTTACTGTATGTATGCGAGCAGTCTAGTGGTTAGCAGTGAGGGTCGGCATGGCAACAGGGCTGGCAGAAACTGTGACCACATGGAGGGTCTGCATGGAGGAAAACAGCTGTAGTATGCACCTGCACACTTACAAAGAGCTGCCAAGGGAAATGTAAGCCCAACAACAACAGTGATTCCTGCAACTCAGAGCAGTGTTACACAGCTGTGCAACTTTGCAGCCAGTATTTCTTCAAAACAAAAACCATTGCTACACATTTATGTTACAGTCCAGGGCAAAAGAGGATATAGGTTGTTTTGTCTTACCTTACAGTAAAGTTCTGTAGACTCTCTTTCGCGTACAGCTGCCGCTTCTAGTTGAGAGTGTGTCCATCCCGTACAACTCCCTCTGCCTCCTGCCCTGTCCTTCTGATAGCTCCCCACCTCTGTGTACAGCTGCCGCTCCAGCGCTGGGACATGCTGAATACAGCTCACATCCAGCGCGTGTCTCGCCGCTCCGATCTCCCTCTTCCACTTCTGCATACATCAGTGAGTAGGCGGGCTGGTCACCATGAGAACAGATTTGCTGAATGCAGAAAATGGAGAGATGGATGTCATGTGGTAGTGGAAGAGGAGATCGGAGCCATGAGACACGCGCTGGATGTAAGCTGTATTCTGCATGTCCCAGCGTTGTCAGTGTGGTGACTACTTTCTGGAAATAGGAGCAGCAGCTGTACGCAGACGTCGGGAGCTATCGGAAGTACCATTCAGGAGGCAGAGGGAGTTGTACGGCTGGACACGCTCTCAACTGCTGCAGAACACACTCCACACGGCTGCGGGGGACACGCAGCTGTCACTGCTCAGCCTGACTATTGATTGTGGTGGCTGTTACACTTCAGGGGGGCTCACTAAAAAAATGACGGCTCGAGTATAAGCTGAGACCCCCACTTTTGGACCACTTTTTTGGTCTCAAAAACTCGGCTTATACTCAAGTATATACGGTAGTTCAGTGTTTCTCATCTCATAGTAGCTTACAGCTCACCTGTGGTGCATGCACAGAAATCTTATTAGCCTTGCACCTGTGCATCTTCCTGTGCAGAATTCCTGTCTTGATTAAAGCCAGGTGTATACTTGAATGGAATTGGAAGGCCCACCCAGTTTCATCCCTTCATCTAGTCTAATGGCTCATACACACGGGTTACAATTGCCGACGCAACCACGTGTGTATGACGCGTGTGCCACGAACCGTTGCCAGTCCTAGCTGTCGCCAGGCAATTGACATGGCCAATCGCCGGCAACAGCTGTCGCCGCAACTTCGCCGCAACTGTCGCTAGTCCGCCACGCATACTGCATGTGTATGCGGACTAGCGACAGCAACCCATAGACGGAGCACGGAGCTTCCAGCGGGGGGGGGGGGAGGAGGAACCTTGGGTGACAGCTGCTGCACAGAGGGACCTGGCGACGAGCTGTCGCTGCTTTTTTTTTTTTTTTTTTTTTGGTCTCTTGTGACTTTTGTGCCTTGTGTGTATGAGGCTTAAGCTCAGCAACTGCAAGTTGCTGCAACAAATTCCTGGACTCCTTCCCTGGTACACACTGCCTTAATCATTTTGAGACCAGACAGCTTTGGCCCTTAAGGACCAGAGCAGTCCTTTCCCTTTAAAGGATACCCGAACTGACATGTGACATTATGAGATAGACATGTGTATGTACAGTGACTAGCACACAAATAGCTATGCTGTGTTCCTTTTTTTATTTCTCTGCCTGAAAGAGTTAAATATCAGGTATGCAAGTGGCTGACTCAGTCCTGACTCAGACAGGAAGTGACTACAGTGTGACCCTCATAATGTCATAATGTCACATGTCAGTTCGGGTATCCTTTAAACCAAAGATTACTGAGATTGGCTCACAGTATTCACAAGGTCATCCTGATTGAGATACTGTACCCTGCTGTCAGAGTGACAGCAGAGCGAGCAGGCTGCAGCATTGCAGTGTAGGCACAAACTATGGGAACAGCGGGCAGAATGCGGAGATTAAAATCTATGCCCTGGCGGATCTAAACAGGGCATAGATTTCAACTAGTCTGGTTCAGAATTGGTTACATTGATCATAACCCAAATAATGGTGAGAAATATATCCCTTCTATGACTCAGTCTTGCAGACCTGCACAGCAGGAATTGCAGAATGGGTATCTACTGAGTAAATTATTTGTTCCAAGGTTGCACAACTAGGCCTGGCAGCCAATGAGAACATTTCCTTTGACGGGCAGATATCAAGGGAGTGGAGTCAGCAGATTTTCACTCCATCTTGCGTTGTCAGGGCTTGATTCACAAAAGCGTGATAACTGATATCACAGCAGTTATTACGCGATCTACCGTGCATGGCGGTTTGCGCACGTAAAGCATTACTCCGCGTGATAAACTAACGTTTGCGTGCAATGACGCGCGTGTTTCACGCTATTGTGCTGAAGAGTGTTCAAATTGGTTAGGCACTGCATTATTACAGGGTCACATTGTACCTTAACCACTTGAGGACCTAGGGCTTTCTACCCCTTAAGGACCGGCCACTTTTTTTCCATTCAGACCACTGCAGCTTTCACGGTTTATTGCTCGCTCATACAACCTACCACCTAAATGAATTTTGGCTCCTTTTCTTGTCACTAATAAAGCTTTCTTTTGGTGCTATTTGATTGCTCCTGCGATTTTTACTTTTTATTATATTCAGCAAAAAAGACATGAATTTTGGCAAAAAAATTATTTTTTTAACTTTCTGTGCTGACAGTTTTCAAATAAAGTAAAATTTCTGTATACATGCAGCGCGAAAAATGTGGACAAACATGTTTTTGATAAAAAAAAAACCCATTCAGTGTATATTTATTGGTTTGGGTAAAAGTTATAGCGTTTACAAACTATGGTGCAAAAAGTGAATTTTCCCATTTTCAAGCATCTCTGACTTTTCTGACCCTCTGTCATGTTTCATGAGGGGCTAGAATTCCAGGATAGTATAAATACCCCCCAAATGACCCCATTTTGGAAAGAAGACATCCCAAAGTATTCACTGAGAGGCATAGTGAGTTCATAGAAGATATTATTTTTTGTCACAAGTAAGCGGAAAATGACACTTTGTGAAAAAAAAAAAAAAAGTTTCCATTTTCTTCTAACTTGCGACAAAAAAAAAATGAAATCTGCCACGGACTCACCATGCCCCTCTCTGAATACCTTGAAGGGTCTACTTTCCAAAATGGGGTCATTTGTGGGGTGTGTTTACTGTCCTGACATTTTGGGGGGTGCTAAATTGTAAGCACCCCTGTAAAGCCTAAAGGTGCTCATTGGACTTTGGACCCCTTAGCGCAGTTAGGCTGCAAAAAAGTGCCACACATGTGGTATTGCCGTACTCAGGAGAAGTAGTATAATGTGTTTTGGGGTGTATTTTTACACATACCCATGCTGGGTGGGAGAAATATCTCTGTAAATGACAATTTGTTAATTTTTTTTACACACAATTGTCCATTTACAGAGATCTTTCTCCCACTCAGCATGGGTATGTGTAAAAATACACCACAAAACACATTATACTACTTCTCCTGAGTACGGCGATACCACATGTGTGGCACTTTTTTGCACCCTAACTGCGCTAAAGGGCCCAAAGTCCAATGAGTACCTTTAGAATTTCACAGGTCATTTTGAGAAATTTCGTTTCAAGACTCGATTGACGGGTGATTGATGGGTGATTGACAGGTGATTGACAGGTGATTGACAGGTGATTGACAGGTGATCAGGGGGATAGATGCATACAGTAAACAGGGGGGGGGGGGGTCTGGGGGGGGTCTGGGGAGAATCTGAGGGGTGGGGGGTGATCAGGAGGGGGCAGGGAGCAGGGTGGGGGATAAAAAAAAAAATAGCGTTGACAGATAGTGACAGGGAGTGATTGATGGGTGATTAGGGGGGTGATTGGGTGCAAACAGGGGTCTGGGGGGTGGGCAGGGGGGGTCTTATGGGTGCTGTGGGCGATCTGGGGCAGGGGGGGGAGAAATCAGTGTGCTTTGGTGCAGACTAGGGTGGCTGCAGCCTGCCCTGGTGGTCCCTTGGACACTGGGACCACCAGGGCAGGAGGCAGCCTGTATAATACACTTTGTAAACATTACAAAGTGTATTATACACTTTGTATGCTGCGATCGCGGGGTTAACATCCCGCCGGCGCTTCCGTATAGCCGGCGGGATGTTGCGGCGGGTGAGCGGCGCCAGGCGGAGGCGGAGGATCGCGTCACGGATGACGCGATCGCTCCGCCCATGCCCATACAAGGACCGCCGCCAATTGTCAATACGGCGGTCCTTGCAGCGTCCACTTCCCGGCCGCCAATTGTATATACGGCGGTCGGGAAGTGGTTAAAGCGGAATATAACCCTGCATTTAAACTTTGCTCTAAAACATTATTTACAGTATATTATATGCAACCAGCATTTTTTTTTTACTAGACCAGCATTTGAAGGGTTACACAGTGCTTTAAAGTTCCTGGAGATTTCTGCAGACGCATCTGAAGCTGACATAGATACATTTTGTTTACATAAATGTATCTAAGTGTTGAATGTTACTCATCTCTCTGACTGAGAAGGAGTTGGAGGACAACCAAAGAGTGTGTAGCATTTCTCAATAGATACATATAACTAAATAGAATGTAACAATCTGAACTTCTGCATATCTCTTCGCGGAACTTTAAACCTCTGTGTTTAACCCTTCCAATGCTGGTCTAGTAAAAAAAAAATGCTTTTTGCATATAATATACTGTAAATAATGTTTTAGAGCAAAGTTGAAATGCAGGGTTATATTCCGCTTTAACTAGCTGTATTGTCTACCAACACAGAGAACTGTAATTCCTAGGAGTTATTGTATACTGCTTTAGTACATATTTCCGTACTGTACAAGTCCAGCATAGCATTACCTACATATAATTTAATTTTGACATTTTAACTCAGTCAGGACAACTGACTGTAAAATATTGTGACCTTTACCATTCCACAGAGTTGCACCCTATACATTATACATTTGACAGATGTTGCAAAAAATTATACGCTCACTTACTTATTTAAGACACTGATGTGTTGCATAGCATTGCACTAGCACTGATCACACCACAGGGGCATTGCAAAAATATTGGAAGTTCAGTCATTTCATTGTTTAGGTCACTGATGTGTTGCACAGCATTACACCAGCACTGATTGCATCAGACAGGTGTTTAAAAAATATATATTTTCAGCTATTTAATTGTTTAAAGTGAACCAGAGATGAAGCATCCTCGTGTATTTTACCATATAGATCAGTGGGAACATTAGAGAAAACACCTACCCTGCTCTCTGAGCATTCAGTCTGGCTTTGCTCAGGAATCACTATA
This sequence comes from Hyperolius riggenbachi, assembly GCF_040937935.1. Classification (NCBI taxonomy): domain Eukaryota; kingdom Metazoa; phylum Chordata; class Amphibia; order Anura; family Hyperoliidae; genus Hyperolius; species Hyperolius riggenbachi. Next base: position 458,799,873 of record NC_090646.1, read on the forward strand.
GCTGAGTCATTATAGCAGAGCCAGAAGGGGGCAGACTTGGGCTTCAAAAGACATCAGAGAAGACAGACTCAGCTATAATGATTATTGATCAAAGCCAGACTGAATGTTCAGTCGGGGATTTTATCAGGGCTGATTAGAAGCAGGCTGAGCAGTGAAGAGTGAAACAGAGAGCAGGATAGGTATTTTCTCTAATGTTCCCACTGATATATGGTAAAATACATGAGGCTGCTTCGTCTCTGGTTCACTTTAAGACACTGACAAGTTATGTTGCATATCACTGCGGCATATTCTTACATTGTGAATATATTTCTAAAGCAGAAGGCAGGGTTTATTTCAAGCTTTGTGGCTTTTTCAGTACAGCACAGAAGTGCACATGAGTGACAGACCTAGGGGCATTTAGCAGGGACATAGTCCGAGAGAGTCCACCACCATAGGACAGCTGCAGCAAACCACAAGTTCTCAAACAGGTCTGAGATGTGTGCAGAATACAAGTACATTGCTACATGTGTTTTGAGGATGGAATAAGAGCATACAGCCATCTCATGTGGAGAGGATTGTGTACTGAGTCTTTGGGAGCACAGCTTTTCTGCAGAAGCCAGCAAAATTGTGACAGTAGAAAACGCCCACCCAGCAGTCATTGTTGCAAATGTTCCTGTATCTCCTGATGATTCTTTCTGAGCCTGAAGATCTATCAATGCAATATACAGAGCAGGAGATAGATTTTGATACCCTTAGAGTGTGTGGTTAGGACCTGCTGGGTGCTGTTGAAGCAGCAGATGCATCTGGATCAATGGCTGCATATGCAGAGGTTGGTATAGATGATGATCATGACTGTGATGTCACATGGGAGTGACCGGCATGTGGAAGGGCTAGCAGCAGTTCCAAAACAGACCATGAGGAAATGTAACAGCAGACTGAAGATGGAAGGGGCTGCCAATCTAAATATGACGACATCTCTATACGAGTCAAAAGTTAATTATCTCTTTTGCTGACATTTGCTACATTTTGAGTGCTGATAACTACAGCACAAGCAGTCAATGAACCTCTCAGTATGCTTTTGGGTGACACTGGAGCTCTTGGATAAGAGTAAACCGACACAAGCTTTAAGAGACCATCTAAACTGCATGCTTAAAGAGTCCTGGCTAGGACTTGAACCTAAGACTGCATGGCAAGAGCACAAGCCACTTATCCACTGTGTCACTCCCTTTTAAATTTTCATTGCAAGCTCATGCCCTTAAAGTTTACCCAAGCCGAAGCTCAGGTAGAAAATAAGATACTTACCTAAAGAGAGGGAAGCCTCATGATCCTATTGAGGCTTCCCTCCCTGCTGTGTTGTCTCCTGTGGCCGAGTGCCGCCCTCCCAAAGATTAGCAACAAGGCATTGTTGCTAATCATATCAGGGCCGTGTAGCTCCTCTTCCTGATTCATGGACGCGCAGTAGCCATTCCAGGCTACTGCACGTGTGTGGGCGGTTTGCAAGTCTACTGCGTGGCCATGAATCAGGAAGAGGAGCTGCGTTGCCTGGACCTGGAGTAGGTGGCGCTCAGAAACAGGAGGACTGCGGATCACTGAGGGAATCCTCAATAGGATCCTGAGGCTTCCCTCTCTTCAGGGTAATGGCCTATTTTAACCCAAGCTTCGGCTTGGGTTTACTTTAAACTGTAGGTATCTGTTACAAACTCAAAGTTAGTGGAACTCTCAAATACGACTTTTATCTACACACAACTGCTACACCACTCAGAATGCCTCGCCAAATGTTTCTCTATCCATGCTGTATACTGTTAAATAGGCATATGTCTCTCTTAATTCATGGTGTTGTGAAAGCACAGCACCAACCACCTATTTAGTAATCTAGATCAAAGCAAAATAACAATGGAGCGCATTACCCGGCACCACGTATGCAAGAGAAATAAACACATTTGATGTGAGCAAGCAGCTGAAGCGAAGGAAATGCATTCTTATTATATGATTTACTTGTCATTCATCTGAGCAATCCCATTAAAGAGTCTACACTGGGAGTCCAGCTTGGAATATGTATATCTGCAATGACCTAAAGTAAAAAAGGCCAATCCCATTTTTTCATTGTTTGCCAGAGAATAAGCAAGTGCCAGATCTAATTTCCGTACTGCAGTTGGGTTATAACCTTGAAATGATAAAGCCAGGCACTCCAGAGAAAGGCTGCCAAAATGAAAAAAGGTGTATTCCTGTTATCTCTAGCCACTTACTTTAGCTACATTGGATCTAAATGTCAAGTAATAGAGTAGTCACACTGCACGGCACCTTATATGATGAATTAACTGTGTGCATATCGCTGTGGCCAGGGAATCCACGCTCTCTCGCTAAAGAGAAGTGCTTGTTATGGCTCTCTTAAAAGACACTGGCCAATTACACGTTACGTCAGGAAATAGAACTCTGGTAATTATTTCGGCAGCGTAAATTACATTTCTGAAAACATCTACATGTCTCATAAAAGGTCATGAAATCAGCTTGGCTTTGGAAAAAAATGAAAATTTACAATAGCTCAGAGGTTGTACATTGCAAATGTCAGCCCCTAGATGTCACATACCGTGGCAAATGTGTGACTGCAAGCGATGACAACAGTAATCTCATTATGCACACTAGCAGTTATATATTCATGGCGGTGCTTCAGTATATCATTTATATAATGCCTGTCTTGGGACCACCTTTACCACTCTTACAGTGACATATTTTTATAGCTCACCCATGTAACAACATTTTATAAAACCTCTATCAGCATCAGGTAAGGTTTACAATAAGATGAGTTCAAACTTCTAGAAAATTCTATCCATAAGGGTTCCCCTCAGCAGTCTGACTGACAATAAATATTCATGCTGCAAAATTCATGAATTCTCACTCATAGGCATTATACTTGGCAAAACTACTTGAACACTCCTACAAGTAAGGAGTGGTGCATAGTTTATCAAAGTTTCTATTTCCCTTTCCAGAATCCCTGATTTTTTTTTCCCTGGCATGGTGAAGATTCAGAAAAGTATCTGCATTAATTCATTTCTTTAAAGCACACCTGAAGTGAGAGGCATATGGAGGCTGCTATATTTATTTTCTTTTCAATGGTACCAGTTACCTGGCAGTCCTGCTGATCTTTCTGGTCAGTAGTGTCTGAATTGCCCACTTCAATGCATGCGGCTAATCAAGTCACACGTCAGTCAGAAACCTCTCATCTGCATGTATGTTCAGGATCTATGGGTAGGGAGGCAATTTTTATAGTTTAAAAGAAAACAAATGGGTCAGCTTCTATATCCCTGTCACTTCAGGTGTACTTTGACACTAATTATGTGCTTGTTCTGAAAACAATGGACATATTTACAACGTATTTACCTTGTAAATACAAACATGACATGAGGGATTTTACACTTCCAGCATTTACTAAAGTGCTTAGCGGCCCCTCTTAACCTCTTGAGGACTGCAGGGCTAAAACCCCCTAGTGACCAGGCCATTTTTAGTATAAAATGCCACTGCAGCTTTAAGGCCAAGCTGCAGGGCCGCACACCATAGCACACAAGTGATCCCCCCCCCCCCCCCTGTTCTCCACACCAACAGAGCTTTCTGTTGGTGGGGTCTGATCGCTCCCCCATGTTTATTTTTGTTAAAAAGACCTGTTCCTTTAAACCCCTTCCCTCCCTCCCCCCAGCCAGCCAATCACTGCGATCAGCTCTCATAGGCTTCACCCTATGAGAGCCGATCGCTCTCTAGTCCCCCAGGGGGACAGCCGTGTCACACGGCTGTCCCCAGTGCAGCGCTGCTGCTGATCGCAGCGCTGCACCATATAAATAGATGGCGAGATCGCCGTCTAACAGTCTCCCGAGCGGCAATAGCCGCTCTGAGACTGAAGGCAGGGCGGAGCTCCGCCCCCCAAGCAGGAGATGCGCGCACAGCGTGTGCACGATCTCCTGCAAATGTAAGCCCCAGGACTTTACGCCAATCGGCGTTAGGCGGTCCTGGGGCTGCCGCCGCGGCCACGCCCATCGGCGTGACGCAGTCGGCAACATGTTAAAGTGTACCTGAGATTAATAAAAAAAAAGTTCATCCATACCTTGGGCTTCCTCCAGTACCCTTCTGCTTGATCACTCCCCCGCCATCCTCTTCCATCTCCTGGATCCTCTGTTATGGCTCCCAGTAACTTTGGCCAGTCAGCACCGATGCAGTGCGGCCACACAAGTTCTATCTCCCCACTCCAGCCATCTCACACTAATTGCTTTTAGACTGAGAGGCGCCCCAGGGCCCCAAACCCCCCAACACCTTAATCTCTAGTTATTTGGCTTTCAGTCACTGTCATGTATCCCCTTTTCTTATTTCTTTCTGCTTCAAACACAATAGAGGAATGATAGCTCAGTGAGTTTTGCGCCCCCTTCAACATTGCACCCTGAGGCTGGAGCCTCTCTTGCCTCTACCTCGGCTCGGCCCTGGTGAGAAATGTTCTGTAACATACAAAATGAGTGAAAAATGAATTCCTAACTTTTCATCTGTTCTAAGGTCCTGTCACACCGCAGAGCACTTTTTGGATCGTTTTCGTTTTTAAAAACGTACTCCCATTAACTTGCAATAAAATCGTGGTATTAGTTTTTTTTTTTTTTTTTCAAAAAATCGTGAGTGCAGCAATTTTGCCATGATTTTAAGGCAAGTAAATGGGAGCATTTTCTTTTAAATAATGAAAACAACCCAAAAAGCATACTGTGGTATGTCTCCAGCTTCACACAGGTGATAACACATGTTACTCAGCTCAGAATGGTGCTTTTTGCACTAAAAGTTTTTTTTTTTCCTTTTAGTACTCTTCTAATTAAGCTGACAAGCATGGGACTCCACTACCTATACATTATGAGCCCACTGTTGGAGCAGAGCGTTCTGTATACACAGATAGGCATCCCGTATAACAAGTTAGAACTCTTTACTGAAGAGAAAGAGAGATATAATCATACACCACCATCAGGTAATGCAGCTTATTTAGAAAACAGAGGAACATAGAGAATATAGGAAATAACAATCCCTTAAAGATCATCATCACATTTTACACACAGTGACATCTTGGAGTTGTTTTACTACACTGCAGTTTAAGGTAATAATGTTGTTAAATCTCTAACACCCACTTGATCCTTGGGTGGTGCTCTGGTAAATAGGAGGGGTGCGGTCCACAATATTTCCTTCCCTTTGGTATCTGAAGAGATAGGTGAAAAGACCCATAATTATAGACCTTAGAGGAGGACTTAAGGATGAATAAGGGAGTTTCCAGATATCAAGGGGTTTGGAATCAGCACAAAGGTACATTAATACCTCCATGGGCCTTTTTCCACTTGCAGTGTTTCAATCCAAAAATTGGATTGCCTTCGCTTTGCAGATTGCAACAGCACCATGACTGACACGTAAATGGTGGTGCTGCTTTTCCACTAGTGCAATTCATTTTTTACAGAATCACAATCGCAAGTCTGTTGCAGTCTTTCTGTGTTTGTATTCCCATATGAAAATTGCACAGCATTCCATGCGATTCAGCAATTCAAACTTTTTTGCTACTTAGTTTTTTTCTCCTGTTGGATATCGCAAATGCACTGCAATCACACCATGCACCCGACAGATCTTGGTCGGATTGCTGGAAATTAGCAGTAGAGGAAATAAGAAGAAACACGATCGCATTGTAGCGCAATTGTGTTTCTTAGTGGAAAAAAGGCCATTGCCAATTTACACAATTAAAACACAAATTAGAATACTTTATTAAAGAAAATTGTCATGCTTTATTTATTTATTTATTTTTTAATCTTATTAAACATTTTATGAAAATAGTGACAAGCTCTTTAAAAAATATGCTACTATTGTCCCAGGCCATAATACACGTCTAATTGAATGTCTGTAATGATCCACTCAGCTCTCTGCACAGGCAGACAGCTGTTTGACCATTCCTTAAGTCTGAGGCCTGCAGGTCTCTGGAAAAGAGACATGTCTTCACTTTGCAAGTTTCAGACTTGCTCTGCTACTGAGGAATTTGCATACACTTGCCATGCAAATTGCCTAGCTGCCTCCTTTGAAGGCTTGCAGTATAAATACCATGTGCTCCCAGAATCCTTTGCTGGTCATGATGGTTTGTTTCTGCTAACGCCTGGAGTGTCAGCCTTTGCTATCGTTTGCTAGATTATTTTAGAGTAATTCCCTGGGACTGCACTAGGCATCCCTTCTAGTGCAGTCAGGTTGTATTATCTGTTTTGCCTTGTTCTGTTTCTTTGCCTCGATTGTCTTGTCACCAGCGGCGGTCGACAGGAAATCGTTCTGTCTGTCTGGGAGTGTAGGCCAGAGCTGCGGTTGCTACTGGCTGCTCCATCTGTCTGGATTGCATTCGCCCTAGTGGTAGTGGCGGTGCTTCCTTCTGTATTCTGACTTAGGGGTGCTAGCCAGAGCAGTTGCCCCATCCGTCTGTCTTGTCTTGTACGAACGCTTGCTGTAGGCTCGGTGAGGTAACCGTTTAGCAAGCGTTCGCGTTCTCTATTTCGTGTTTGTGTTCATTGGTTAGTTAGGGTGGAACGCTTATCACTGGGCGCCTAACGCGCGGTGATCGTGTCTTAAACGTGTTCACTGTTGCGAATGAGTGCGGTGTTCATGTTTACCTAGCGTTTGTTATTTTCCTTGACGTTCTGATCATTGTTATTTGTTATGTCTTTTCTGCTACAATTGTGCTCTGTCTAATTCGGTCTTGTGTTTCGCTGTTGGCAATAGCCACTCTTGCGATTGCGTTCTCAATTGGTTTCCGCTGTTGTGTGTTCGCCGTCGCTGGGTGGCGACTAGATCAGTGGACACACATACATTCTATCTCTGTGCTTATTCAGTCTTGTTTCCCTGTTGGCAATCGTCATCTCTTGCGATTGCGTTCTCACTTGGTTTCCGCTGTTGTGTGTTCGCCGTCGCTGGGTGGCGGCTAGATTGGTGGACATACATACATTCCTTCTCTGTGCTTACTCAGTCTTGTTTCACTGTTAGCAATCGTCATCTCTTGCGATTGCATTCTCACTTGGTTTCTGCTGTTGTATGTTCGCCGTCGCTGGGTGGCGACTAGATTGGTGGACATACATACATTCCTTCTCTGTGCTTATTCAGTCTTGTGTTGCTGTTAGAAATTGCCATCTCTTGCGATTGCTTTCCCACTTGGTCGTCACTGTTGTGTGTTCATCGTCGCTGGGTGGCGACTAGATTGGTGGACACACATACATCCTGTCTCTGTGCTCTCTCTATTTAAGGGCTATCTTGCCCTGCATTGCTTCACCTCGTACAATTCCTATCTGGCATCTGTGGCAGTACAGAGGGGTTGTTCCTCTGTTCTCCACAGCTCCATCTGCCGGCAGGAATTCCCCTCTACAGGTGCATAGCACCATTGCTGGGTTTTCTCAGATTATACGCTTGTGGAGGATTTCCGCAGTGTCAGCGCGCATCCTGTGCGCTGACCACGGAATTAGTTCCACAATCGTTACAATGTCCCAATCATAGTAAACTTTGGTGGTCTTCTTAGAACCTCCACTGGATGTATACTTGATCATCCTATCCTCACAATACTGACAGAGAGTCTTGGCAAAAGTATGACTAAAGGCCAGGACCCACTATTAATCTCAAATTGGCATCATAAACACTAAGCAACAGGTTTATCATTTTCCAAGCAATTTTCATTGTGATTTTAAAGGAATGTGTGATTTTGTGCATTTCTTCAACCACAATTGAATGGAAGAGGTCACATGCAGTGTGTTTGTGATGTAATACAAATTGCCATGGTTGTAATGGATTCTCCCTTAGGGTACCACAGTCTTCAGTACATTATACCATAACAATACTGTATACAGAAAGGTCACCGTTATCCATAACTCAAGCAGCCAGAAGTCTCAAATAACTGACATGCCTAAGGGGATAACGGGACTTTGTTTTGGGGTTTTTCAAGGATGTTTGCAGGCATTAAAATACTTATCAAGCTTCCAGCGGCGTCTCTTTGCCTTCCTGTAGCAACTAGAGGGCTCCTATTGGCTTCTGGCATCCGTGCATAAGGCAATCCCCACTGGTGCCGGACACTAGGGACTTTGCTGTACCTGTTATGTCACCTACATAAAACTACAGGGCAGGGTGGGAATTTTTTTTTTTTTTTGTACAGAAAATAAATCCTGGAATTCCACTTTAAGTAAGGTTATTCATTGTTTAATCTTATTCTTCTTTTAGTTATAGTTTTTTTTCCCTTACGTCTAGATTCATTTGGTTTGTTACATATACTTAGGGTCCAGTTCTGTATCTTGAAATGTGTTTTGCTGCACCATTACACTGTGCTGACATTACAGAGCTGCTGCTGAGATGAGGAACAGTCCTCATTTAGAATCTCATCAAGATTGTTCTAGAATAAGAGGCAGCAGTTCAGGCAGAACTTGTGCTTTTAAGTGATATATTGTACTTTTTTGTGACTTGTTCAGATTTATCTACCTGTCAGGAAGTATAAATGCGTACTTTCATTTCTAGATGCTCCTGAACTCTGCAATTAGCTGGAGTTACCGGGATAAATTATATGTTTATTGTATTTGCATTCTCGCAGAGGTGGCAATGGGAAAGATCCACATTTCATTTTGATCTATGCTGTCTTTATGAACACAAATACAATTATATATACACCATTACCTCTGATGACCAGGTGCTTAATAAAAATGTATAGAGAAGAGCCGCAATGTTTCTTTTTCACAAATCCTCAGGCTTTAAAGACTGAAGTTAATCTTTAAAGGTCACTTTATCCAACAAAGCCTTATACCAGACTCCTGTTATTGTTTTGCTGCAGACATAGAGTTTTGTTTTTAACACTTTCCAAGCTTATCATACAGCTTACATCAAGTTTTGGAGTTGGTAGTTTTTGCACAGATCCTTGTTTTTGGTGGCATGGCACATTTTTATTTAGCTCTTGTCTACAAGACACATCAACCCCACATCACTTTACCTTAACTTCCTCCTCTAACATGCTTTATTATAACTTATGTGTTGTTGTTTTAGTTACTTCCTACTAGTGTTGGGCGAACATCTGGATGTTCGGGTTCGGGCCGAACAGGCCGAACATGGCCGCGATGTTCGGGTGTTCGACCCGAACTCCGAACATAATGGAAGTCAATGGGGACCCGAACTTTTGTGCTTTGTAAAGCCTCCTTACATGCTACATACCCCAAATTTACAGGGTATGTGCACCTTGGGAGTGGGTACAAGAGGAAAAATTTTTTTTAGCAAAAAGAGCTTATAGTTTTTGAGAAAATCGATTTTAAAGTTTCAAAGGGCAAACTGTCTTTTAAATGCGGGAAATGTCTGTTTTCTTTGCACAGGCAACATGCTTTTTGTCGGCATGCAGTCATAAATGTAATACATATAAGAGGTTCCAGGAAAAAGGACCGGTAACGCTAACCCAGCAGCAGCACACGTGATGGAACAGGAGGAGGGTGGCGCAGGAGGAGAAGGCCACGCTTTGAGACACAACAACCCAGGCCTTGCATGAGGACAAGAAGCGTGCGGATAGCAATTTGCATTTTGTCGCCATGCAGTCATAAATGTAATACAGATGAGAGGTTCAATAAACAGGGACCGGAAACGCTAACCCATCACAGATGTTCATTGTTCATGTTACTTGGTTGGGGTCCGGGAGTGTTGCGTAGTCGTTTCCAATCCAGGATTGATTCATTTTAATTTGAGTCAGACGGTCTGCATTTTCTGTGGAGAGGCGGATACGCCGCCGATCTGTGACGATACCTCCGGCAGCACTGAAACAGCGTTCCGACATAACGCTGGCTGCCGGGCAAGCCAGCACCTCTATTGCGTACATTGCCAGTTTGTGCCAGGTGTCTAGCTTCGATACCCAATAGTTGAAGGGTGCAGATGGATTGTTCAACACATCTACGCCATCTGACATGTAGTCCTTGACCATCTTCTCCAGGCGATCGGTGTTGGAGGTGGATCTGCACGCTTGCTGTTCTGTGTGCTGCTGCATGGGTGTCAGAAAATTTTCCCACTCCAAGGACACTGCCGATACCATTCCCTTTTGGGCACTAGCTGCGGCTTGTGTTGTTTGCTGCCCTCCTGGTCGTCCTGGGTTTGCGGAAGTCAGTCTGTCGGCGTACAACTGGCTAGAGGAGGGGGAGGATGTCAATCTCCTCTCTAAAGTCTCCACAAGGGCATGCTGGTATTCTTCCATTTTGACCTGTCTGGTTGTTTCTTCAAGCAGTTTTGGAATATTGTGTTTGTACCATGGATCCAGAAGGGTATAAACCCAGTAATTGGTGTTGTCCAGAATGCGCACAATGCGTGGGTCGCGTTCAATGCAGTCCTAGGCCGAAGAGGTCATAGCCTAGGGTCACAAAACCTGTTTATTTGGGCAATTTCAATGGTGGCGAGTCTAACGTACATAAATCGCAGCAATGGCCGTTAGCAACGTCTGAATCTCACGAAATGTCTCATGCAGGTAGAAGACATATTGTTAGACTTGGGCTCCAAAGATGGGTTCCCTACATCTCTGCAAACCAGAGTTACAGGGCTCCAAATTTGGTAAAATCCCCCATAGGCTTTCATTGGGCCTCCTATTTACAGTTCCAAAATCTCACATCTTTTCAAAGGGCAATTACTCAGCAGTGGCAAATTTTCTAGCATTGTAGGGACCCTTAGGGGGAACATGACTGGTGAGTTTCGGGCCCCTAGGCCGAAGAGGTCATAGCCTAGGGTCACAAAAACCTGTTTATTTGGGCTATTTCAATGGTAGTGATGGTAACGTACATAAATCGCAGCAATGGCCGTTAGCAAAGTCTGAATCTCACGAAATGTCTCATGCAGGTAGAAGACATATTGTTAGACTTGGATTCCAAAGATGGGGTCCCTACATCTCTGCAAACCAGAGTTACAGGGGTCCAAAATTGGTAAAATCCCCCATAGGATTTCATTGCCTCCCTATTTCACTTTCCAAAATCTCACATCTTTTCAAAGGGCAATGGCTCAGCAGTACCAAATTTTCTAGCATTGTAGGGACCCTTAGGGGGAACATGACTGGTGAGTTTCGGGCCCCTAGGCCGAAGAGGTCATAGCCTAGGGTCACAAAAACCTGTTTATTTGGGCTATTTCAATGGTAGTGATGGTGGCGTACATAAATCGCAGCCATGGCCGTTAGCAACGTCTGAATCTCACGAAATGTCTCATGCAGGTAGAAGACATATTGTTAGACTTGGATTCCAAAGATGGGGTCCCTACTTCTCTGCAAACCAGAGTTACAGGGGTCCAAAATTGGTAAAATCCCCCATAGGATTTCATTGCCTCCCTATTTCACTTTCCAAAATCTCACATCTTTTCAAAGGGCAATGGCTCAGCAGTACCAAATTTTCTAGCATTGTAGGGACCCTTAGGGGGAACATGACTGGTGAGTTTCGGGCCCCTAGGCCGAAGAGGTCATAGCCTAGGGTCACAAAAACTTGTTTATTTGGGCTATTTCAATGGTAGTGATGGTGACGTACATAAATCGCAGCAATGGCCGTTGGCAAAGTCTGAATCTCACGAAATGTCTCATGCAGGTAGAAGACATATTGTTAGACTTGGATTCCAAAGATGGGGTCCCTACATCTCTGCAAACCAGAGTTACAGGGGTCCAAAATTGGTAAAATCCCCCATAGGATTTCATTGCCTCCCTATTTCACTTTCCAAAATCTCACATCTTTTCAAAGGGCAATGGCTCAGCAGTACCAAATTTTCTAGCATTGTAGGGACCCTTTATTGGGAACATGACTGGTGAGTTTCGGGCCCCTAGGCCGAAGAGGTCATAGCCTAGGGTCACAAAAACCTGTTTATTTGGGCTATTTCAATGGTAGTGATGGTGGCGTACATAAATCTCAGCCATGGCCGTTAGCAACGTCTGAATCTCACGAAATGTCTCATGCAGGTAGAAGACATATTGTTAGACTTGGATTCCAAAGATGGGGTCCCTACATCTCTGCAAACCAGAGTTACAGGGGTCCAAAATTGGTAAAATCCCCCATAGGCTTTCATTGGGCCTCCTATTTACCGTTCCAAAATCTCACACCATTTCAAAGGGCAATGGCTCAGCAGTGGCAAAACTCACCAGTCATGTTCCCAATAAAGGGTCCCTACAATGCTAGAAAATTTGGTACTGCTGAGCCATTGCCCTTTGAAAAGATGTGAGATTTTGGAAAGTGAAATAGGGAGGCAATGAAATCCTATGGGGGATTTTACCAATTTTGGACCCCTGTAACTCTGGTTTGCAGAGATGTAGGGACCCCATCTTTGGAATCCAACTCTAACAATATGTCTTCTACCTGCATGAGACATTTCGTGAGATTCAGACTTTGCCAACGGCCATTGCTGCGATTTATGTACGTCACCATCACTACCATTGAAATAGCCCAAATAAACAGGTTTTTGTGACCCTAGGCTATGACCTCTTCGGCCTAGGGGCCTGAAACTCACCAGTCATGTTCCCCCTAAGGGTCCCTACAATGCTAGAAAATTTGGTACTGCTGAGCCATTGCCCTTTGAAAAGATGTGAGATTTTGGAAAGTGAAATAGGGAGGCAATGAAATCCTATGGGGGATTTTACCAATTTTGGACCCCTGTAACTCTGGTTTGCAGAGATGTAGGGACCCCATCTTTGGAATCCAAGTCTAACAATATGTCTTCTACCTGCATGAGACATTTCGTGAGATTCAGACTTTGCTAACGGCCATTGCTGCGATTTATGTACGTCACCATCACTACCATTGAAATAGCCCAAATAAACAGGTTTTTGTGACCCTAGGCTATGACCTCTTCGGCCTAGGGGCCCGAAACTCACCAGTCATGTTCCCCCTAAGGGTCCCTACAATGCTAGAAAATTTGCCACTGCTGAGTAATTGCCCTTTGAAAAGATGTGAGATTTTGGAACTGTAAATAGGAGGCCCAATGAAAGCCTATGGGGGATTTTACCAAATTTGGAGCCCTGTAACTCTGGTTTGCAGAGATGTAGGAAACCCATTTTTGGAGCCCAAGTCTAACAATATGTCTTCTACCTGCATGAGACATTTCGTGAGATTCAGACGTTGCTAACGGCCATTGCTGCGATTTATGTACGTCAGACTCGCCACCATTGAAATTGCCCAAATAAACAGGTTTTGTGACCCTAGGCTATGACCTCTTCGGCCTAGGACTGCATTGAACGCGACCCACGTATTGTGGGCATTCTGGACAACACCAATTACTGGGTTTATACCCTTCTGGATCCACGGTACAAACACAATGTTCCAAAACTGCTTGAAGAAAGAGCCAGACAGGTCAAAATGGAAGAATACCAGCATGCCCTTGTGGAGACTTTAGAGAGGAGATTGACATCCTCCCCCTCCTCTAGCCAGTTGTACGCCGACAGACTGACTTCCGCAAACCCAGGACGACCAGGAGGGCAGCAAACAACACAAGCCGCAGCTAGTGCCCAAAAGGGAATGGTATCGGCAGTGTCCTTGGAGTGGGAAAATTTTCTGACACCCATGCAGCAGCACACAAAACAGCAAGCGTGCAGATCCACCTCCAACACCGATCGCCTGGAGAAGATGGTCAAGGACTACATGTCAGATGGCGTAGCTGTGTTGAACAATCCATCTGCACCCTTCAACTATTGGGTATCGAAGCTAGACACCTGGCACAAACTGGCAATGTACGCAATAGAGGTGCTGGCTTGCCCGGCAGCCAGCGTTATGTCGGAGCACTGTTTCAGTGCTGCCGGAGGCATCGTCACAGATCGGCGGCGTATCCGCCTCTCCACAGAAAATGCAGACCGTCTGACTCAAATTAAAATGAATCAATCCTGGATTGGAAACGACTACGCAACACTCCCGGACCCCAACCAAGTAACATGAACAATGAACATCTGTGATGGGTTAGCGTTTCCGGTCCCTGTTTATTGAACCTCTCATCTGTATTACATTTATGACTGCATGGCGACAAAATGCAAATTGCTATCCGCACGCTTCTTGTCCTCATGCAAGGCCTGGGTTGTTGTGTCTCAAAGCGTGGCCTTCTCCTCCTGTGCCACCCTCCTCCTGTTCCATCACGTGTGCTGCTGCTGGGTTAGCGTTACCGGTCCCTTTTCCTGGAACCTCTTATATGTATTACATTTATGACTGCATGCCGACAAAAAGCATGTTACCTGTGCAAAGAAAACAGACATTTCCCGCATTTAAAAGAAAGTTTTCCCTTTGAAACTTTAAAATCGATTTTCTCAAAAACTATAATCTCTTTTTGCTAAAAAATGTTTCCTCTTGTACCCACTCCCAAGGTGCACATACCCTGTAAATTTGGGGTATGTAGCATATAAGGAGGCTTTACAAAGCACGAAAGTTCGGGTCCCCATTGACTTCCATTATGTTCGGAGTTCGGCCATGTTCGGCCCGAACCCGAACATCTAGATGTTCGCCCAACACTACACGTGACCCGTTCGGCCAATCACAGCGCTAGCCGAACGTTCGGGTAACGTTCGGCCATGCGCTCTTAGTTCGGCCATATGGCCGAACAGTTTGGCCGAACACCATCAGGTGTTCGGCCGAACCCGAACATCACCCGAACAGGGTGATGTTCTGCAGAACCCGAACAGTGCGGAACACTGTTCGCCCAACACTACTTCCTACACCAAATCTTATTAAAAAAAAAAGCCAGGTGGCCATCACGGATGGGCCCAAAGTTGTTACTTGCCTAGGGCCCCATCAGAGGCATATATAGGGAAACCAGTGTCTATGGCAAACACTGAAATATGCTTCCGGAGTTGAATTGGTTGTGTTATAGTTGAAATAAACCAAAGCTGTAAGTATGCAGAATTGTAATAGTTAAAAAAAATGATTTTTTTTCACAAATTTCACGATTTTCACAAAAAAAAAAATATTCTTTGACCATATTGCAAAAATACAATGTATTTTCACAAATATTTTTTCAAAATCAAAAATTGCATTTTTGATGCAAAAAGGACTTTGGTGAAAATGTGCAAGCACCTGGTTCCATCAGGGACTTGTTTTCATTTCACAAATTCCACTTGATTATTTTAAATGAGATCTGTAGTGTTTTGTCAAGACTAGGCAAGAAGCTTATCATAAATTTTAATGCAACAATTCAGTGATGATGTGGGGCAAAAATTAATAAATTCATCTTTCTTTAGATATGGACACAATAAATGGTTCTAGCATTGCCAAAGAGAGCTAAGAGTAGAACAAGAACAGAAATGGCTGCTGTGGTAGGTTAAGAAGTAGCAGGGCCAAACTGAAGATTGTATTAATAGTAATTACTGAGTCAAACCTCATGGATTTAGAAGTTTCTTTCTAGAGTGTGACGAAAACATGAAGGATATTTTAGCATTAATTTGTCTGTTTTTAAACAGAGGCGCCAAAAGGATAATAGGAAGCTAAATGAGCTTAAAAAGCTCATTTAGCTTCCTTTTATCCTTTTGGCGCCTCTGTTCTGCATAATATTGAGTCCACCCTGGGTGGAGGGTTGAACCCCCTTTTTCTCATCTACAGAGAGCGATTTCTTATTCCTGAGTGGGGTCAGGAAAATCTCCCCACCTGCCTTTACAGTGGTTGCCTAATGGTAACCCTGGTTTGTGAGTATTAATATTTACTCTTTGTAGTAACCATTTACCAGTACATATTACACTATTGGGGCTCTTGGTGTTCCTTGTTTTTGTCTGTTTTAAAGGCATTGAACCATATCAGTACCTGCTTTGCTATTCTGTGAATCATTTCTTGTCTGTGTTTTTCATTTGTGAGTTACCTGTTTTTTGTTTTTTTTTATCAAACATAATTTGTTATCCAATTAATGAAAACATTATGTTCTGTACATCCTGCATGTTTATCATTATGTTTTAAAGCATTTATCAGTAGCTTTTTTGATATTCTTATTTTGGATTTGTCATCAAATAAGTACAGTTTCTCCAAACCAAAGAGGAGGATTAACCACTTCGGGACCGGCCGCCTAACCCCCCTTAAGGATCAGGGCATTTTGCAGTGGAGGGGGGTGCACGTGTTTAGGGGGGTCAGGTGGCCGGATCCCGTCTGTGGCTGGCTGTGCTGTCTCACCCCTGTGTGGCCAGGTGTCCCCCTGTGCGCAGCAGCCATCACTCACCTTCCAGGCATCAGCGATGAGCCGCAGTAGCCCCTTCTTCTCCAGCCGGCATCTCCGCTGCAAATGACGCTCAGGTCGGGTCGCGGCTTGATTACGTCATCAAGCCGGGACCCGGCGCTGACGTCAGATGGAGCAGAGATGCTGGTCAGAGCAGAGGGGGGCGCCGATCGTCACTGGAAGGGCAGGGAGGTGAGTGGATCCTCTTCTTTCCCCCCTGCCGCCGCCGCTGTCAAAGTGGATAACTACGATCTGATGGCGATCATAGTGATCATGTGATCAGCAGCCATACGCGATGGCTGCTGATCACTCGGGGGAGATGCCAGCTGTCATATGACAGCTCAATCTCCCCCTCCGGGTGTGCACGATCGCGTCGGGACGGTTTGTTAGCGCTGGACGTTGAATCAACGTCCGGTCAGAACGGTACCACCACCTGCTGGATGTTGATTCAATGGGCCTGGTCCGCAAGTGGTTAAGGTTCTCCTATGTATTGTTGTGAAGGTATAGTTCAGGGGTGTCAAACCAAAATAATTGAATACTGGGACCAAGTCGCAAGCCAACCTCAATGTCTAGTTGCCACTTCCCTCCCTTATAATGTTCCCTGGTGTCTAATGCCCCCCTAACCCCTATACAATTCCCTGGTGTCTAGTGCCCCCCCCCCCCCCTCACCCCTATACAGTTCCTTGGTGTCTAGTGGACCCGATCCTTCCCCTATACATTTCCCTGGTGTCTAGTCCATTCTCCTTCCCTTTTAAAGTTCTCTGGTGTCTAGTGCTCTCTTCCCCCCTCCCCCCATATAGCTCCCCTGGTGATATAGGACTTCATTTCCAATATAGCTCCCCTGGTGGAGTGGGCCAAACATAATGCAAAGGGGGAAACCATTTGGGGGACAAATGTGATAGCTCTGTGTACCAGATTTGGCCCGTGGGCTGGAGTTTGTTGTGTATGGTATAGTTAAACCAAGGTACTTTTGGTACTTTTTTGTTTATTAGTCCAAAGCTCTAGATAGAAGACACTTGACTATTAGGAACATGTCTATACAACAATATCAATTGTGGGTGAAAAAAAGAAGGTATAATACTTTTCTGTGGTTTGAAGTCACCACAGCATCCTCATGTAACAGAGTGATTTATGATATGCTGAAGTATTGGGAAAGAGCACCATCATTTGGATACCAAGTCCCTGTTAGCTGAATCAGACCACATCATGTGACTTCACTGACTAATAAGAGGGCAAGAGAATGCTCTATCCCCCTAACTGAAATCAGTGGCTGTGATTGATAACAGGGTTTACGGATAGTTTGCACAATGCTATCACAAAAAGATTTGATTCAACATTAGAAATGTACCTAAACACATCTCTATAAATACTATGGTTAGCATTTCTTTGATTAAAATTGTGAAGTCATACTTCACTTTTTCAATTCAACTTTATAAATGGACACCTACAGTAAGCATTTTTTGTTACTTTATGGAAAGGACTCAAAGTTTACAAAAAAGAGGAAATAGAATGCCGTTTTCTGGTGCAAAAACTTCTTCATATAAACTTTATTGACACGTATAGCAAAAATTTAAAAACAGTATGTTTGGTTCCACATAATCGATCTTCAGAAATATCAAAACACCAATACAGTAAGCAGCCTTTGTCATAGTGCACAGAAGCATCACTTTGTGTGAAGTTACAACTTGTATTCCTCTCAAAGGTAATTTCTTCTGACAACATAGCATGACTGAATCTCTATTTTAAACTTTTTCTTACAGAGAAAGGCCTTCTTATCTCACAGAATGTTTCTCTCTCAGAATGTTTAAATCGGGTACTCAAAATTTCTGGAACAATGTTCTCCCAGAATATTTTTACTGTCAGCGAGGAAATCGTCTAATTCTTTTCTGGATGCTTTATGTCCCTCTAATATGGAGCAAATAAAATGTGGTTGAGTTCAGATTCTCTATCCTAATCAGCCCCAGAAACCATAACACTAGCCCCATTCTGCATAAATGACCAGAGCCACGTTTTAATAACTTTTAAATTCACATACTGTAGTGGGCCTGAACCTAAGCACACGTATACACTTCTGTCCACCTTTTAGCATCTGTAACATTGATGTGTTGCTGAAAAGCTGACAGAAGCATGATGGTGTGCTCAGAGCCCAGGGGTGTACACTTAAATTTGCTGCAGCCAAATTTTGGCGCAGGGTGAAGCTGAAAGACCGCTAACTCTGCATCTACTGAAAGTCCAGGGTGGTGTTAATGCTATTCCTGCTGCCTCTGAGCAGAAAGGGATTAAGATTAAATGGGGCCCTAGGCAAGATAGCAGTTTTTGCCTACCGCTGATGGTTATCTAGCTTTTTCTAGTAAGATTTGGTGGGGGCCACCATCCACCAGTCCCCTAGATTCTCTCCAGACCCTAGGCAACTGTCTAGGATTGCCTTTTGGATGATCTGGCTCTGCCTCTGAGTTAGCAACTCGAGGGCCCTTTTCCACAGATGGCTGAACTACATGCTCAGTGAGCAGTTACCAAGCAGCAGCAAGCAGTACCAGGCAGCAGTGAGCATTTGCCAGGAAGCAGCAAGTAGTTGTGAGAGTTTGATACTCTTTTCACTGCCTATGACCGGCTCGTGGAAAAGGGCCCTTAAGGTGGTGATCAATAGGGATGGTCGATGAGATTATTATTATTTTTATATTATTTATATAGGGCCAACATCTTCTGTAGCGCTGTACATAGTACAAAACAAAAATTCAGTTATACAAGTACAAATACTTACATAGTTAATGTGTATGGTACATGATCATATGTTAATTTACAGCATAATAAGAAACACTAGGAGGAAGTCCCTGCCCTTGCGAGCTTACAATCTAGAGGGTGGTGGGGTGGAAACAATAGGGAAGGTAACAGATGGGATGAGGCAGAAATGCAAATAATTCCAAGTGGATGCAGGAATATGCATGTGCTGTGTGGAAATGAATGCAGCTTGAAAATGGACCAAATTATGCATTAGTGGGATTTGATTGGTCAGTTTTAAAGTTGCATACATTTGCATACAGAATAAGCATAATCTGGTATCAAATGTGATAAATGTCAGATCCCCAGAAAAGTTTCATTATTTCTGCAGAAATTCTGCACTTTTCTAGCGACCTGCAAATTGCCACCTTTATAAATGGGCCCTTAAAGAGAATCTGTATTGTTAAAATCACACAAAAGTAAACATACCAGTGCGTTAGGGGACATCTCCTATTACCCTCTGTCACTCATTCGCCACTCCCCGCCGCATTAAAAGTGGTTAAAAACAGTTTTAAAAAGTTTGTTTATAAGCAAACAAAATGGCCACCAAAACAGGAAGTAGATTGATGTACAGTATGTCCACACATAGAAAATACATCCATACACAAGCAGGCTGTATACAGCCTTCCTTTTGAATCTCAAGAGATCATTTGTGTGTTTCTTTCCCCCTGCATCTCTCATGCACTGAAGTGTCAGGCTGCTCTTTTCTTCCTGCAAACAGCTTTGCCCTTGTCTGTAATTCCTCACTATGTGAAAGCCCAGCCAGCTCAGAGGACGATTTATCCAGCTTGTAAAATATAAGAGAGAAGAGAGAAGCTGCCCTAATCTAAATAATACACAGGCAGTGTGCATAGAGGGGCCTGGAAGGGGGAGTTCATAGCAGAACCACAACACTGAAGAACTTGGCAGCCTTCCAGACACAGGCTGACAAGTCTGACAAGAGAGAGATAAGTTGATTTATTACAGAGACAGTGATAGTATAAAGTGCTGCAGTAAGCCAGAACACATTAGAATAGCTTTTGGAACTTGTAGGATGATAAAAAACAGGATGCAATTTTTGTTACAGAGTCTCTTTAATATATTAATGGGTGACAATAGATTTTTATGCTCTTGGACCATTGAGCATGGTTACCTTGGTATTGTGTAAACACAATCTAAAGTAGCCAGTAATTTCACTGGAGATTTAAATACATTATAGTAAAAACAGTGCCCTATCCATTACATCCACCACATGTTTCTTCTCTGTGACAGTATTAACATATTAAGTATCAACCTAACTCCTCTACTTTGCATTGTAAGCATTCACACCCATCTGGCTGCTTATGTGTAGCCTTCAGGACATCTGTATGTAGTGCAATTATTCGTGTATTTTCAGTTTATGGGTTTTTTTCTGCTTTCTCTGTTTTAAAAAGTAAGATAAACATAGAGCCTGCCAGGCCAGGATTTACATCACAGGAGCCTATAGGCACAGATGTCCTGACACCTTAGACTTATCCCTCCATGGATTTACAAACTCCCACCAAACTGCACCGCATGTGTGCTGGCTGTCCCAGCTGTCACTTCTCCCCTACTTCCTTTGCCCCTCATAGGTAGCTACAGGTGTCCCTTAGCATTAGGTAACCAGAGGTACCCTCAGTATTAGGTAGCTAAAAGGTGCCCCTGACTGAAGGGAGATCTGGTCAGTGGAATGCTGAGGGCTGGGTGAGTAACCTCTCATTAACGCTCTGCTCATGACTCTGTATAGGGAAGGAAGGAGGGAGGCACTCGGGGAGGGGGGTGAGCCGCCTTTCCATCATAAAGCGCCTGTAGGCACGTGCCTACAGTGCCCTATGGTAAATCAGGCCCTGGAGCCTGCCAATGTTATTGCCTTGAAAAGATATCATAGTTATTAAGTTGACCTTTTGACTTTTTTTGAGTCGCTAGTCTGCAATAAACATTCAACCAATAAAGACAGAATGGAATCAGAACCCCTGATCTGCATACTTGTTCTGGGCCAGAAGCTTGTGAGGCATTAGGTAGGGAACACACATGTTAGATTTGCATGTTAAAGTCACAATGCAAATTACAACGCAATGCCCCAAAAAAGTTGCAGTGCAACTTAATGCCCCGTTATGGTTGCATACAGTACAGCATACAGGCAATGAAAAGTATGTTTCCAAGTCATTACTGAGCATGTGCCAACAGTCCAACGCAGCTAATAACGTGTAACGTACTGCATGCAGTACTTTCACTTAATGTGCAGCTTTAGCAGTGGCGGCTCCAGAAAATTTTTTTAGGGGGTGCTATGCAGGTGCTGGACCAATTTCCGGGGGAGCTGGCGACCTGCGGCGCGCGAAGCGCGCCGCGGCAAAAAATGGGTGTGGCTACAACCTGCGGCGCGCTTCGCGCGCAGCGGCGAAAAAATGGGCGTGGTCATGACCGGATGAGGGCGGGGCTAACTGTAATTTAAAGTGAACCCAGGGTGAGAGTGATATGGTGGCTGCCATATTTATTTCCTTTTAAACAATACTAGTTGCCTGGCAGCCCTGCTGATCTATTTGGCTGTAGTAGTGAACTGAATTACACCAGAAACAAGCCATGCAGCTAATCTTGTCAGTTCTGACAATATTGTCAGAAACCCCTGACCTGCTGCATGCTTGTTCAGGGTCTATGGTTGAAAGAATAAGAGGCAGAGGACCAGCACGGCAGCCAGGCAACTGGTATTGCTTAAAGGGAGATAAATATGGCAGCCTCAATATTATTCTCACCTCGGGTTCCCTTTAAAAGTGCAACGCAAAGACAGAGGGCCCAAGTTTTGGTGACCCTTTTCCCAAAAAATTCACATAATTGTGCAGGTTTTCTCAAGAAAATACACGTAATGTGAGCAGATTTTAACAAAAAACACGTCCAATGACCCCAATATGCACAATCGTTATCAGATATGGCTCCAATATGCACAATCGGTAGCAGATATGACCCCAATATGCACAATCGGTAGCAGATATGACCCCAATATGCACAATCGGTAGCAGATATGACCCCAATATGCACAATCGGTAGCAGATATGGCCCCAATATGCACAATCGGTAGCAGATATAGTCCCAATATGCACAATCGGTAGCAGATATGGTCCCAATATGCACAATCGGTAGCAGATATGGTCCCAATATGCACAATCGGTAGCAGATATGGTCCCAATATGCACAATCGGTAGCAGATATGGTCCCAATATGCACAATCGGTAGCAGATATGGTCCCAATATGCACAATCGGTGGCAGATATGGTCCCAATATGCACAATCGGTGGCAGATATGGTCCCAATATGCACAATCGGTGGCAGATATGGTCCCAATATGCACAATCGGTGGCAGATATGGTCCCAATATGCACAATCGGTGGCAGATATGGTCCCAATATGCACAATCGGTGGCAGATATGGTCCCAATATGCACAATCGTTATCAGATACGACCCCAATATGCACAATCGGTAGCAGATATGACCCCAATATGCACAATCGGTAGCAGATATGACCCCAATATGCACAATCGGTAGCAGATATGACCCCAATATGCACAATCGGTAGCAGATATGACCCCAATATGCACAATCGGTAGCAGATATGACTCCAATATGCACAATCTGTAGCAGATATGACCCCAATATGCACAATCGGTAGCAGAAATGACCCCAATATGCACAATCGGTAGCAGAAATGACCCCAATATGCACAATCGGTAGCAGAAATGACCCCAATATGCACAATCGGTAGCAGAAATGACCCCAATATGCACAATCCGTAGCAGATATGACCCCAATATGCACAATCCGTAGCAGATATGACCCCAATATGCACAATCCGTAGCAGATATGACCCCAATATGCACAATCCGTAGCAGAAATGACCCCAATATGCACAATCAGCATCACCTGAAAAAGAAAAGAAAAACCCATTTACTCACCTACAGCCAGAAGACCTTCTTTCCCAACCTCCTGTCCCGAGTCCCGACCTCATTGTGGCGCGCAGCGCCCACGCGCCCACGATCCTCTTCCTTCCCGACGTCACGACGAGACTTCCTGCCTGCATGCAGAGAGCAGGGCTACGGGAAAATGGCCGCCCGAAGCCATGCACTGCAGACTCGAAGTCTGCAGAACAGGGCTCCGGGCGGCCATCTTACCGTAGCCCTGCCTGCTGCTCCGTGCTGCCGCTGTGTGAACTGACTTGGCGTCTTTTAGACGCCTGAAGT
Organism: Hyperolius riggenbachi; assembly: GCF_040937935.1. NCBI lineage: Eukaryota > Metazoa > Chordata > Amphibia > Anura > Hyperoliidae > Hyperolius > Hyperolius riggenbachi. The sequence goes on from NC_090646.1 coordinate 458,823,021, forward strand.
CAGTTCACTCCAGGGGGTGCTTTGGGGGTGCTTGGACAAATCTAGGGGGTGCTCGAGCACCCCCTTGCACCCCCCTGGCGCCGCCCCTGAGCTTTAGTCACCAACGCAATGTGCGCACTGTGAATGCAATGAGTTATACTGTGTTAAATATTGTTTTAACGTGCTACTTTAATGTCGCACTGTGAAAGAGGCCTCAAAGTCTGACAATCTTCTGACCTTTTTTTTAAAACATTTTGAGTGTTTCCAATTCCAATATATTTTGCTGCAAGCCGAAAAAACTCAAAGAAATGCAAATAATCACACAAACAAAAACGTAATCACAGAGCGTTGCAAAAACGCTTGCGAAATTACAAGGAAAAGTTTGCTTCTTGCCTTTAAGTTCATTGAATAAGTACAGTTAGCAAAAGCACCTTCCGGCTAGGCTCACAGGGGGAAGTTATTGTCCTGTGTTATTAAGTCATATAACGCAAGTTACCGCACTGCAATGCTAAGGTTATGCGACATTCACAGTGCGACATTAGCATCGTATTGTAAATGTTGCATTATAGTAACGGACTCCAGCACTGCTTTACCTCAAAACGCACACGTTAAACAGATACAGGTAAGCATATTTTTCTTTGCCTGTATGCCTCATTGTATCTACCGTATGCAACATTAACGCTGCATTAATATCCTTTGCGACTTTTTTGTTGCATTGCGTTGTAATTTTGCATTCCGACTTTAGCATAGCATCACAATGCACCATCCCACTGTTTATCTAGCCTCCATGTTTCTCTTGTTTTTCAAGCATGAATCTATGCATACCATCTGATATTCCCTTTTGTGCACCAAGGTTCCTGCTAATAAAAAGAACATTTTAAAAAATATGGTTATGTCGCCTAAAGCAACAAACTGAAACAAGTTAACAGCAGGCTCTGGGAATGTCAGTGCAGCTGAACTAATTTAATTTAGCAGCATGTCTGTGATTGGGACATTGCTATAAATGTTATCTGCTGGCTAAAGCCTGGTACACATCTTCAACTTTGCCCAATTGTTGACCAATCTTACCACCTCCATGTAGTATTAGGACCCATTCACACTTCTCACATATCTCAGAATCGCAACTGATGGCTAGCACTTTTTAAATCGCTAGCACAATATTAATGTTAACATGGAGCATTGTTTCACTTTTTTTAGCAATTGCAATATATTTCATTCGCGAATTGTGATCACTCAAAAGCGGGAAAATGTCCAGTAAAATACGCATTTATCACCAGCACAAAACACTAGCGCTCATCGCTAGTGTTTTGCGTTTGTGTGAACAGGGCCTTATAGTCAACAGGTTTTGAATACTATGAGCAGATCTCATACTATGTGGAGGAGGTAATGGTAAACTTGGTCAGTGATTGGACAATCGAAAGTTGAAGGCGTGCAACAGGCTTAAGACATGAGCTTGTTTTGTTCTTTGTATTACTTACAGGTGATCTGCAATTGGATTCATCCGATAATATGCCTACACATGAAAGAACTTAAGTTGTAGTCTTGTATTGAATACAACTTCTCAGCTGCAGGGGCCTGATATAGTTAATCCATTTGTCTAATATGTCATACATAATCTACTATTGCTTTTCTGCATTCTCCCTGCTGCTGCTTGCAAAAAATGCATGCTACTTATGTTACATCCATAAAATACTTTACAACTAACTGTACCTTTTGCTTGTTGCAAGACATCATTGCAAGTGTTACAATAGTTGCATGCATACAATTTGCAACCTCTAAGCTTTATTATTCAGTACTAATTTATCCTGGTATATCTCTATGCATGCTATTTATTTGTAAGTCTTAAGCTTTACTTCATGGTAATTCAACATTATTTTCAGATCCACAGGTTTCCCCCATCCCCCTCAACTCCACTGATCCAGGGCTGGGACCCTCCAAGGGTTTGTGAAAGAGTGTGCAAGGCCATGCTTACGTCCTTGAATGAGCGTAGATGCACTTTGCAGGATTAAATAACCCTTTTTTTTTATGAGGTTAACCAGGGCTCATATGCAATTATGTTTTTCTCCTGACTTTTCTCATAGGAGAAGTATATTTAACTTTTCTTTAACCCAGCTCAGCTCTGTGCGCGCACTGTGTGGGTCCCGCACACGATCAGCGCTGGCCAGCGGGACCCAGGCTTCTTCTCCCAGCTGCTGGGATCCCTGTTACCTCTGCCTTTTTTCTAGGGATCTGGTGGTCAATCAGGTTTGTGCAGCGGTGGTGACTGGTGAATTACTACTGCCTACCTATTACCGATTTTTGCCTGGATTTTGACTATTCTCTCTGCCTTCTGCCTGCATTGATTTTTGCCTGGACTTTGATTGATTTACTGTTGCTGATTTTTGCCTGGATTTTGACTATTCTTTCTGCTTTCTGCCTGCACTGATTTTTGCCTGGACTTTGATTGATATACCGTTGCCAATTTTTGCCTGGAATTTGACTACTCTCTGCCTGCCACCTGTACTGACCTCTGCCTGGATTTGACAGCTCTCTGCCTGCCATTTGTACCAACCTCTGCCTGCCTGTTATTTGCTATGCCGTCAGCCTCCAGAAGGTGTCTCACTGTGGAAGCGCTGGTGGAGTTTGCAGTCACTGGCAGATTCGAGTGACAGTGAAGCACCTGGAGATCTGTCAACTGACCCAGGTAGTGTCAGCGACAGTGACTCCATCACCCCCAAGGTCAATGATGTCCACATTTGGTACCCCATAGAACTTACTCAGGCTCCACCCCCACCCCCACATTTCCCTTTTACTAGGGAGCCTGGCCTGAAAACAGAGTGTGAGCACAACCCCCTGGCCTACCTGCAGCTCTTCTTCACAAACGTAGTTATTGAAAAATAGTGGAGGAGACTAACTGCTATGCTGCTTAACAACTGGCTGCTACAAAAGGGCGCTTTTCCAGGAGCAGGACATGGGAGCCGGTCACCAAACAGGACATATGGCTGGTTTTGGGCCTAATTATTCTGCAGGGAGTGGCGGGGAAGCCCCTGCAGAAATGGTGTTGGGCCACCAATAATATAATCGCAACCCCTTTCTTCGGAACGGTGATGTCCGAATATCAGTTTATCCTGATAATGAAGTGTTTGCACTTCGCCAACAACGTCACCTTCGAGGAGTCCACCCACCCTGCGTCAAAACTAGAAAAATATCTGGGGAGTGTATCAGATGGTGGTTGACAACTTCTGGACCACTTATGTACCACAGAGGGACATAAGCGTGGACGAGAGTCTGATGGCCTATAAGAGGAGGCTGAGTTAGGTCCAGTACATAACATCCAAGTGGGCCTGCTTTGGTGTAAAGTCATACATGCTATGTGAGTCGGCAACAGGTTACATTTGGAACACTATTTTGTATACCGGAAAAGGCACCAAGTTCAACCCCAGGTTCAGCGACTATGGAGTGGCGACATCCTCTGTACTGTCTCTTGTTGAGCCTTTACTGGACAAAGACTATTGTGTCACCACTGACAATTTCTGCAGCTCCCCTAAACTGTTTGAGATCCTCATAAAGCATAAGACCGTTAGGCCTAACAGGCAGGAGATGCCATCAGCATTTACCAAGCAGAAGCTGAAAACTGGGGACATAGTTAGGGAAAATGCTGGCTCTCCGCTGGCTTGACAAAAAAGATGTGTGTCCTCTCAGCACAGTCCACAACACCTTGACTGTCTCTGCCAAAACGAGAGGAGAAAAAGACATTGAAAAACCTCAGATTGTGGTGGACTATAATAGCACTATGGGTGGTGTGGACAGAGCCGACCAGGTGGTGACTTTTTACCCTGCAGTAAGAAAGCAGCAAAAAAAGTATTACAAAAAGATTTTCCGCCATCTCATGGAGCAAAGCTTATGGAAAGCCTACATCCTCCACAAGCAGCGAAGTGACAGGCCAGTAACATACGCTGTCTTCATCTGGAAGATGTGTGAGTGTATCTGCCTTAAATATTAGACTGCTGCAGATACCAGAGTTGGGCGACATGCCTCCTACATTGTGAACCTGGAGCGCCTCACTGGCTGTCACTTCATGGAATGCATTCCACCAACTCCCCCAAAAAATGCTCACACCAGGACATGTGTTGTATGCTGCAACAAGACTGACGAGAAGGGGAAAAAGTCAGAAAAGAATCATGATTCTATTGCCCGATTGTGATCTTGCCCTGTGTACCATTCCCTGTTTTAAGATATACCACACGTGGGAGGTGTATTAGGTATATACTGTACTGTACTGTATGTACATACTGTCTTATAATCTGGTTCCTTATTTGTACAGTTTATCTATTTTTTCAGTTTATTGATACAGTACATTTAATTATTTTAACAATTTTGTATTTCTGTCTTTTATTTAGAATGTCGACCAGTCCTTTATTCTGATATATTTTGGTGAGTTAAGACTTAAGAATTGGAGGCCTAAAATTCTTGAAAAAAATTACCGCTTTTAGACAGTAAGCACTTTTTAAATGAAAAAAAATATAAAATAAACAAAAGTAGGTGAAATACAACTATTAACATTATTTTTGAGTATTTTCTTGCTTGCTGTATGTTTAAAAGGCATTTTATGAACAAAGCTTGATAATTTTCCATCCTATCTACAAATTAACATTTTAGTACATAAAAAGTATGAAAAATAGGTAAAAAACAAATATTGCACTTATTTTGAGTATTTTCTAGCATACTGGGGCATAAAAAGGGTATTTAATTGATAAGACGTGAAAATATCTCCTGGGGAAAAAATTCAGGAGAAAAGTTAATTGAACGGGGGGCCAGCGAACAAGCTGAAACCAGCGCAGGAAGTTTGGGCGCAGCCGGCGCCACCATAGGCCGTAATAGGAATTACGGCTATAGCAGGCACAGGGAGTAACTTCAGCGCCGTCAGAAGATGACGCTGAAGTTACTTTTAAAACATAATAATTCAGCTTCCAGCAATTGCTGGAAGCCAAATTATTTCATTCCCCACTATCCATGGCGGCCTGGAGGGGGAATAGTACTTAATACGGCCGGGAACTGGTGCGGCAGCAGGAGCAGCCATATACCGGCTGAATCCTGCGCCCAAGTCTCCAGCATTGTTATCTCTCGTACGCGGGGCCAGGTGCATACATGTAAAAAGGGCACCGGGAAATTTGGGCGGTGCAGAGTGGTGACGTGAACGAGGCGGATGCACGCTCAACCAGGCCGCGTTATCACAAAACAGCCAACTGACGCGGCTGAAGGTGGATTACAGGGGCCGACAGCAGTAGAACGGAGTCACCTGGCAGGAAGGCAAGGGAGGCAATGGTGGTCATGGAGCTGTAGGAAGCTCCAGGTAAGTATGAATTCTTTGCCACCTAGTCTCAGGTTAGTTTTAAAGAGTACCCGAGGCGGTGCAGCAGAAGGGCAGATGGGACATAGAGGCATGCTCCCTGCTGCAAGACTTGCCTCTGTCCCCCCCTACACTGCTCTCTGCCCCCACCCCCACTGCCACGCTATAACCCCCCGAAATTTGCTACAATGATTGTTGCTATTCCGGAGACTAATGGAGGAGAGAGGTATTCCCTGCTTAAATGTGCACTGTTCCTGCAGGCTTTCTCCAGCTGCAATTGGGCAGCTTTATCTCTGCCTGGCCATGCCCCTTGCCGCTCCCTGCCTCCCTGCACGCTGCTGTGTAAGAGTAGCTTCTTCCAGTGTCATGACCCCAGGGGTCACAAAACTGAAAGTGAGGGAATGCAGGCCGATGGAGCGATGGAGAGCAGTGTGGATTGAGGCTACCTGATCCGCCCAGCCCCCCAGATAAGGTAGAATTGTTTTTTTTATTATTATTATTTATCCACACCTCGGGTTTCCTTTACGAGGGACTCTTTCCCTGATTAACTAAAATGTGGTATATTTAAATATAATTTATTGCATTCTGTTTTAACAATTCTAGCCACTGTTCCCCCATGTAACAAGTGCAGTTGAGCTTTCTTTCATGTAACTATCCTCTCTCTATAACATGTACAGCCATAATTTTCCTGTATAACATCCAACATTTTGCCAAGTCAAATACCTACCAAGTGTGCTTTCATGGCTAATAAAACATAGCTCTGCTTCTAGATTTTCCTTGACAATTAGTACCAAGAAAATAGAATTTCTTTTTTTCAATTTTACACTGTTATTTGAGTTTTCCAGGAATATAATAAAATATACTTATTTTTAAATAGCGTTAATAGTTTTCTGTTTTCTGGCAAAATTAATTACATGACAAGAATACAAATATATGGGTTATGACAACGCTACAAGAAATGATTCTCAGAATGTGAATACAGAAAATGAAAACTTGATTAAACGGCAATCAATACTGAGAGCAGCAAAACGCCAATGATGCACAGCACCGAGGATAAAAAGTTGACCAAAGAAATGAATCTATTCAATATTTTTGTGCATTATACAGAATTCAAGAATAGCAGATTCTGCATACAAAGCATATGTGTGTGGGGGAGATAACAGGCTTAGCACAAAGGATTCTCCAGCCAGTGCTATAAAAGTTCATTGGTGTATTCATATTCGTCTAATATATTGAACTATATGTTTTAAAATGAACCCGAGGTGAGAGATATATAGAGGCTGCCATATTTATTCCCTTTTAAATAATACCAGTTGCCTAGCAGTCAGGCCTGGTTCCAGGGCCAGTTCTAGACTTTTCAGTGCCGGAGGCAAACTTGTGAAGATGCGCAGAGAAAAACGCCAAGCTATTTACTACAGTATTTTTCTCACGGGCAGAGAGAGGAGGCGGGGCTAGGAGCCGGAAGTCTGTTGAGGCAGGAACTTCGGGACGGCATTGTGGGACAAGGCTTCTCTAGTAAATATAACTTTCTTTTACTTGCAGGCTGCAGGATTTTCTTATTTACTCTGGAGGTCCTCTTTAAGCCTTGTGCACAGATACAAAGACTGTCACCCACCTGGTTCAAGACTCGATCCCTCAGGGGGCAGTAAGGGGCCGAGTTCTGTAAAGGGACATCACTAGCCTAGAGTGTGTCTTTTACTATGGAGTGAGGCGGAGGAGCAATGCACAGCACATGATAGAGCAGCTTCAAGTGGATGGGGTGAGTAGGAGAACAATGCCTTTGGAGGTCAGTTGAATGTTGCTAAAGATCAAGCCTGACAGGCTAAGATTTATGCACTGTGTGTACGTAGCATTACTAGGCATGCAGAAAGCCTTTACCTCTTTTGAAACAAGAGTCTCAAGTGCAGAAAAGCTACTGGAGATGATCGCTGTCCTAGTTCAATTTCTTTTTATCTGGTCAGTTCTTTTTGTAAGACGATGGAAGACTGCAGACAGAGTCATCCAAAATGATCACGGTGCAGTGGCCCCTCGACTTACAGGTCGAGGAACGAATCTAGCTGGCGGCAGGGAACGGAGGATCGTGTTGGAGGAAGGGTGCTGGGCAGGACAGCTGCTGGGGACCAGAAGCCCCAGGTAAGTTAAACTGTTTGTTTTAATATTATCTTCTTTAGTTCAGCTTTGAGTTGTCAGTGCATTAGCAGTTAAAACAAGAAAAAGTCATAGATATTGGCTTATTGATTGGCAGCCATTACACTCCCAGAGTTTTTTCAAGTTGAAGTTTCTATTTGTGACACTGTTGCTACTCCTAATGAAGTTAATGAAGTTTTTGATTTTAAGCAAGTTCTCTATTCTGCTATATGTCACAATTGTAAGAAATAAACCAAGCAGCATGCATGGCTAGTGGCAAAAGGTAAATCAGGTATACAGAGTTATGGTCTGTTTTTATGAACAATGGACAGGAGAACATTACAGGCACTGCATATCATGACTGTGTGACACCAGATCATCAATCTCCACTGAGTATGTCATCCTTTCTATAATATTCTATAGCATAGTGTGAAAGATCAGTGAACTACATTTTTGCCACGGGAAGGAAATTTAGACTGCCCAATAATGATGAAGTAAGCAGAAGGTTTACAGTGTCAGTGATCTCAGGTGTTCTGTGGAGCAGACCCAGAGGAGAAACATAACCTTTATTAATCACCCATGTTATCGGCTCTTCCGTATCTCATTCACTAAATTACCACTGAAGACAAATGGCTAGGCTCCAGAAATGTATTTAACTTTTAGAAATGACAAAAAGTCCTGACTTTTCACTCTATTGAACTATTGAACTAAACATATTTACAAAAAAACAGTTTATTATTTTGTATCAAAAAGTCATTTGAGTTAAATCATACACTTATTTTATACATACGTTCTGGTTCTGAATGTTGTACATGTTACATAGTTAAAAAATGGGAAAAAAATTAAAAACTGTACATCCACCCAAAACCAATAGTTAGTTATTTGGCAGTTGACTAAATGTTAAACCACATACCGTATTTTTCGGACTATAAGACACACTTTTTCTCCCTCCACCAGCTCTTACCACACCCAGCAGTGCGTGCCGAATCTCTGCCACTGTCTGTGCTTTAGCTGCTCTCTACTAGTCTCTCTGCAGTTTGCATACTTCTATGAGCCAATCCAGGGTCCGACGGGCATCTGGCAGTTCTCATTCCATTGAGCTTCCGCTTAGGTGACCTGCTCTTCTTGTTTCCCATCCTCCTCAATGACCCTAGAACAAGCATCCGGGTCCATCGGGCATCTGGCAGCTCTGTCTCATCCAAGTGAGCTCCCGCTGTGGACCTCCTCCACCACCGCTCCTCCTGCTCAGATGCCTGCTGTTCTTCTGGCCCCTGCACAGAGGTTTTGCAATGTTTTCACGCTGCTACTGCAGCAGATGGACTGTCGGGGGTCGCGGTCAGACTTCCGCAATGTTCCCACTGCAGCGGCTGGACTGTCGGGGGTCGTGGTCAGACTTCCCCGTTGTTCCCACTGCAGTGGCTGGACTGTCAGGGGCTGCGGTCGGACTTCCGCAATGTTCCTCCTGCAGCGACTGGACTGTCGAGGGTCGTGGTCAGACTTCCGCGATGTTCACACTGCAGCAGCTGGACTGTCGGGAGTCGCGGTCAGACTTCCGCGATGTTCCCACTGCAGCGGCTGGACTGTCGGCGGTCGCAGTTGGACTTCCGCGATGTATCCATTTCAGCGGCTGGACTGTTGGGGGTCGCGGTCGGACTTCCGCGATGTTACCACTGCAGCGGCTGGACTGTCAGGGGTCGAAGTCAGACTTCTGCGATGTTCACACTGCAGTGGCTGGACTGTCGGGGGTTGCGCTCAGACTTCAGCGATGTTCACACTGCAGCGGCTGGACTGTCGGGGGTCGTGGTCACCACGTGGTATACGTGTCCTGGGAGAACAGCGCCTAACACAGAAGCAACATTTCAAACACCCAAGAGGACTCTGAATGTGCATGTGTTGGATGGATGAAGCACACTGCTAGATGGGTGAGAGCCTCTGTAATGAGTTTAGTGTGAGTCTAGAGTGTAGTGAGTCTAGCGAATGTACAGTATCTGAGTCAAGTGAGTGTAGTGTATGTGAGTCTAGTGATTCTAGTGAGTATAGTGCTGCTGAGTCTAGGGAGTGTAATGTAGCTGAGTCTAGGAAGTGTAGCTTGGAGCATAGTGAGCATAGTTAGTGTAGCTGTGAGTGTCCTTTGTGTAGCTGTGCAACTGTGAGTGTAGTTGGGAGTGCAGTGAATTTAGCTGCTGGGTGCAACATTTACTAGTGTAACTGTGCAGTGTAGCTTAGATAGAGACAGTTTTATGGGAAAAGGTCCATAAGACGCTCCTACGCCATAGACGCACAAGGTTTAGTTTTTTTTCCCTTGATTTTTGCTCTCTAAACCTAGGTGTGTCTTATAGTGCGGAGCGTCTTATAGTCCGGATCGTCTTGAGTCCAAAAAATATGGTAGTTTTTTGTTTGGAGAATGCAGTAGCAACAGTAGTGTGTCTGCTTTAACATTGACAAGAACACCCAGTTCTCCAAATTAAACAGAAAAAAAAATGGCTGAAATAACTGGGAAGATCTCTGCTAGGAATGACCGAAAATGTAATTTTCCGGTTCCGCGGAAATTCCGATTTTTGAAAATGCCAATTACCGATACTGCAGCATAATTAATCTACTCTATTCTACTCTTCTTCTAAATAGTTACTCTAATTGGCTAAATACTTCAGACTTGGAGGCAATGGACCAAACAGAGAATGCAGAATTTTTCTGTGGTAATCCGATTGCTGCTGTAATTATAGACCAATCACAAGACTTTGATCCTACTGAGTATTTTTTTTTAGTCTTCTGAATGGTCTAAAATTTCCACAGTTTTCCAATTTCCATTTTTGTAGTAAGTCACTGCATCCTCTGATTGGTCCAATACTACTATTTCCAATTTTCTAAATTAAGGAAATTCAGAAATACTCGGTAGTATTGGATCAGAGAATGCAGTTATTTGACATAAAAATCTGAAAACCATGGAAATTTTAGAATCAGAAGATTCAAAAAAGTAGTACCCAAGTATTGTGATTGGTCTCTAATTACCGCATCAAGCCAATTTCCATGGAAAAAAATCTGCATTCTCGGATTGGTCCAATGCTTTCGCATTCTGTGATTAGGCTAATATTACCGAGTTGCAGTAAATCAGATTTCCATGGTGATCCACTTACCGAATAATAATTACAGAGTTCTGATTTTCCAATCGGAAACTCAATTTTCGATCGGAAAATCAGAAATGTTCATTCCGATGGAAATCTCTGACCATCCCTACTCACTGCTAGAGTGCCTGAGAAATAGAAGAACACAGGCACACTGTGTTTGCAGCTGAGTTTCCCTATGTCAGCCATCAGTCAGGTGCCGGGTTGTGTCTGGTTGGAACAGATACCTCTTTACTAATTAAATTCATTTTTGGTCTTTTATGACTATACATATTCTCTGGTCAAGATAATTCTCTATGCTTTGTAAAGGCCTGACGAAGGGTCAATAACCCGAAACGGACTAGTGTTGTCGCCTAACCTAAAATTACCTTTTTTCATCAAACAAAGCACAGTGTCTATGATCTGCTTTTTGTATTGCTTTTTATATGTCTGTACCACAAATTCTTCTGCTGCTGTACAAAGAATTTTTCTACCTTTTTTGAAGAAGAAAAATACTTTTTTTGTGTGAATATAATAAAGTGTGAAACTAAAATTTTGGAAACAGATCGCTATTCTGTGGCTTCACTTGATTTAAATCGATCCTCCTATAAAGAAACCCGAGAAATAGAAGAAGCCATATCACTTTTAGGTGAGTTATACTGTATACAGTATAATAGGTTATCCTTCAAATGCATATATTTAACTGAAGTGGTAAAGTCAAAAAGCAAAAAAACTAAACAAAATATGTATCATTATTTTACGGCAGGAAGGTATAAAAATCAATGTTAAATCAGTTGCAATGTTGTCTGCTTTCCTTTAGGTACCAATTGCACATGTTGGACATGAGGTACTGATTATAAGATTTTCAGAGTTAGGCACTCTTCACACTGGGTCTGCTCCCAGACATTATCCCAGAAATGATGGCAGTGGGCCAATGGATAAGTGGAATAGATCTGTGCGTACCCAATGGAAAGCATAAACCATGTCTGTCTCCACCTTGCTCAGTTTTACCGATTGTTTTTCTGCAACACACAAACCTGACCTGCATGATTTTTCTGGAAAGATGCGTTACCATTCATACCATAGAGGCAACTGAGAGTTAATTAGACACAACTGAACCCCTCCTTCTTGTCCACTGGCATTGGCGAAGGCCCTTCAACTCCATTGTAATGGAACTAATAGGAACACTATGTGGTATAGCGCTGTAACAAGTACCAGCACACACCTAGACTGATAGACATAAAAAGCAGAAATCATTACAGTAAAACATTCTAAAAACCAACATCTGCATATGTGCAATTTGGTCATGCATTGTACATGAATGCCACCTGCCTTGATAAAGAGACTGATTATGGTGCAAGCTAATATATACCAGTGTGCAACTTTGTTAATTCTACAATGCAAGCTGCAGGCTGCAGGACCTTAGAAAATGTAGTTTGATCACAAATGTATTTTATCATACCTGCCAGCTGGAGACACATGGCGTCTCACAATTCATCTAAACGTATTAAAGAATGTTAATTATCTAGAGAAACAATGGGGTTGTTTGCAAACCTAGTCATGCAACACTGCATTCTCATTATTCTTGCTCTTTTTTGTTTAGTAGAAGCCAGGTTCTAAGGATTACAATGCAATTGCGTTTTTGTGTATGTCTGAATGAACTCATTCTTATGGCTGGAAATCAATCAGGTATCATTGAAAACAAGAATAGAAAAGAGTTCTTATTAATTTTTGTTAGCAGAATGCTTTGGATTGATTATGGTATATGAAGAATCTGCCTCAGTGTAAATGTTATAGGGGCAATGTAGGATTTCTGTGTCCCAATATGTACAGAAATACACAGAAAAAGTAATGTTTACAGCAAATATAGGTTTTGGATAGTAAATAATGAAAATGTATAATCATTATTATTATTTAGTATTTATGTAGCCCTGACATCTTCTGCAGCGCTTTTACACAGTATATAGTCATGTAAATAAACATAGTCATACAACACTTGATGCATGGGGCAGATCGATCATGAGATATTTTTCGATCATAGATTTCTAATGGAATCTGACCAGAGAGGGATCAGTTGCCTGCCCATACATCGCAGACTTATTTCCAATAAATGTTGGCATGAAATCTATCAGAAATTGCGCTAGCGCCGCCTCCTCTGCTGCCTGCCTGGCCGCCCCCCCCCCCCCCCAAGTGTCAAAGCACCCCCTCCCCTCAGATGCCCTTGCTCAGTAAAGTCTCACGTGTCTGCCGGCAAAACTCCTAGCCTTCTCTCCACATGGCACCAGGCACATGCAGTGATGTCCCACATGCGCCTGGTGCCATGTGTTACAGGCACTTGCACTGAGCCTTGAAATATAGTATAAATAAAGATAAACTAAAATAGGGGAGGAGAAAAAATAAAGAAAGAAATAAGAAAGAAGATAAGTAGAAAGGTGAACTGGACTCCAAAATGCCCACTCCTTACTAAATCCACCCCATCCCTTGGAAGTTTTTACATGTTGACACATATAGACGAACAGATTTTTTTCTTTACCCATGTTTTCATTTATTTTTTTATAGTATATTTCAGGACTAATTTGGACATGTTTCTGTTTCATTGTAAGACATATACAGTAAGTACTGTTTGCCTGACATACATGTAGTGGCTTTTAGAGTACTTTATCAGTACAGTTGTTAGTATAGTTCTAGGGAAGCTAAAATGCACATAATTCCATTCAGGAATTGGTATAGTCCAGGGGTCGGCAACCCGCGGCTCCGGAGCCGCAAGCGGCTCTTTTTCACCTTTGCCGCGGCTCCTAGACCGCGGCTCAGTCGCGGCTCCGGTGCTGCAGGGCTGCCCATTCTGACACTACACCAGTAGTGAGTGTCAGTGGCTGCGGCGCGCTTGTTACATGTGCGCGTGTGGCGTGTGCTGCCAGCTGGCCGGCAGCCTATCAGAGAGGCCGCCGGACCAGTGCAGGGCTTCGGTCGGCCATTTTCCCGTAGCCCTGCAGTGTAGTGCAGGCAGGACGTGACGTCGGGAAGGAAGGAAGAGGAGCCAAGGGAGTTACGCGTCACAAGGAGGTCGGGACCGGAGGTCGGGACAGGAGTTCTTCTGACTAGGTGAGTAAATGGGTTTTTCTTTTCAGGTCTGCTGAAGGATTTGTGCATATTGGGGTCATATCTGCTAACGATTTGTGCATATTGGGGTCATATCTGCTAACGATTTGTGCATATTGGGGTCATATCTGCTAACGATTTGTGCATATTGGGGTCATATCTGCATATTGGGGTCATATCTGCTAACGATTTGTGCATATTGGGGTCATATCTGCATATTGGGGTCATATCTGCTAACAATTTGTGCATATTGGGGTCATATCTGCATATTGGGGTCATATCTGCTAACGATTTGTGCATATTGGGGTCATATCTGCTAACGATTTGTGCATATTGGGGTCATATCTGCTAATGATTTGTGCATATTGGGGACATATCTGCTAATGATTTGTGCTTATTGGGGACATATCTGCTAATGATTTGTGCATATTGGGGTCATATCTGCTAATGATTTGTGCATATTGGGGACATATCTGCTAACGATTTGTGCATATTGGGGACATATCTGCTAACGATTTGTGCATATTGGGGACATATCTGCTAACAATTTGTGCATATTGGGGTCATATCTGTTTTATAATGGTTTTGCGGCTCCCAGTTTTTTTTCTCTTTTCGGAAACGGGTCCAAGTGGCTCTTTGATTCTTAAAGGTTGCAGACCCCTGGTATAGTCTAAGATGGAACTTTGGATAAAGCAATTGAAGGACTGGACTAAGAACTAATATAAAGCTGTGAAGGGTTTACATATAGATCCCACTGCTCAGTGTGGTGTACATTTAAACTGATAAGATTGATAGCTTTTTTATTATCAAAACCCTAAAGAAGTAAAATTATAAAATATACTTTTATAAAGCAAGTCAGCTGCCATAATATCTTATGGTGTTTCAGATTAGATTGTATAATCTCTTTATGCACACTGCATATTTGTATTTCCGTGTTTGGCATGAGCTACAGTAGATTTTTTTTTCAGTTTTTTTTTCTTCACGCAGCTCCTAAAATTCAATTTTTTATGTCTTTCTTACTATTCTCAAAATGAAAAATTTCTCTTTTATCTTTTTTAATTCCAAAACCTAAAATGTCTCCTGGGTTTGTAATAATTTCCTGGCATATTAAATTCCTCAGTGATCTTGGCAAACTCCTTGTAACTTTTCATGTGACGTTTGGAGCTGAAGAGGCATTTGCATTGCAAAGACAAAAAAAAATGTCCATGTCAGTAATTTCCTGATGTCCTACTAGGTTACCACGGCAACCAAATCAAGTACTGCAATGAAGTATATTTAAGCATTAAAATTAAATTGTATTTCTGCTCACTTAGTATGGTGATTAAAGTGAACCTCCAGACTAAAAATCTACTCAGCTGAACTGAAAAGGCTTGGTGTTTCTTTAACAGTTTCACAGCATCAGGACTTTGTTTTCCTTACCAAAGCACCATTTTTTAGCTGCATTTTTAGCTAAGCTCCACCTATCAAAGAAAACTGCCCGGGCTTTTTTCCCTGATGCAGTGCAAAGCATGATGGGATTTCCTATGTTGTTATTCACGCTGCCTAGCAACTGGGAGGGGTGATCAGCACACAGGACAGTTGGAACTGTGTCTCATGCTCCCTGTCACCTCCTTTCAACCAAAAAGATGGTTGCCCTCATGAAATCAAATATTTTCCTGTTCTTTTAAAACAGGGTGGGTAAGAGAATATATTACCTATCTATTTTAATTAACATAACTAATGTAACTTAATGACAGTATTTTTGTTTAGGCTTAAGTTCCTCTTTAAACTATATGACTACTTAAAGTGGCCATCAGTGATACAATTCTTCAGAAGACCGATTCCACAAGTCGATAGTAATATTGATTATTCTGACCCACTAACATAAGTAAAGCTGCTATCCAATTCGATCTGATTAATGGAATCGGACCAAAAAACATTGATTCCATCGATACTACAGAAGAATCTTAGAATTGATCGTCCAAAGAATCATATTGTTAATGGCCATCTTTAGTGTTTGAATTGCACTTAAAAGCAAGAAAGGGTTACAAGCAAGAAGCAGAAATTCGACAGTATGATACTTTTCAAAGTACTTAGCAGATCTCTAGTGATGGCTTACAGTGATTTTATGTTTTCATTAAAAGGTCAAAGATAGACTTGACCTATGGAAACAAGTAATTTCATGCAAAGGACCGTGGTAATCCTAAATTTAATGGTTCTTATTCTATTGTCATGGACAAGTTAAGCACAGGATAATATAAATCAAGCAACATGAGGATAATGCATGGAGCCACTTTCCCATTCCATTACATTCTCACTGTTACTGGGAATGCAACACAACTCTCATTGTGAACCTGGCCTAAGATTTGTGTTGTGACGGTTTTGTTACAGGGTAATCATTCAAATTATAGGGGTCCAGAACCACAAATATTATCTATAGTGTTTCTAAAAGAACATAAAGGCCACTACCCCCAAAAAAATGCAAAATGCCATCACTGATCAGATGAAAACAAAACTCCTAACCACAGACTATAATGTAACAAGGTCTTTCAGTATTTATATTATACTTTCTATATACCTCATATCTCAAACATGCTTAATGAAAAAATGGATTTCATCAATCCCCAGATGGAAATGGAAAATATGTATCTGTCAGATTTATGACCTGTGTCGAGGCTCTTTGGCATTGTGGTGCCATGTCTGTCTTTTTGTCTCCTGATACTTCTCTATCACATGCCATAATTTTCTGGCACTTAGTTAGTGCCTCTGCCCTGCTCATCTATTATTTCTCCTATCAATCCCTGAGTGTATTTTTCACAAGCCACTGGTGCACTGCGACCTAACTTACAGTCTCGTCTCATAGCCAATTCATGTCATTCTGCTGTTGTATGGCATTCACATCATTTAAGAGCATCCATATAGAACTATATAACACTTGATAAAACAAATCAAATAGATGACTGGGATTTTTTTCACAAAATCAATTTTATACAAAAAAGGTATGGGTAATTTAGGTAAAATAGGTATTTCAATAAAACTGAAAATTAACCGTATATACTTGCATACAAGCCGAATTTTTGACCCCCAAAAAGGGGGCCAAAAGTTGGAGGGTCAGCTTGTATGCGAGTCTTGGGTGGTGGTCCATGCCCCAACCCGTCCCCCCCCCGCCCGTTCCCTCCGCGGCCGCCGCTGCTATTACCTGTTCAGCCAGCGGCCGCTTCCTCTAATCCGGGTTCCCCTCTCGCTCTCCATCATGCGTATAAGTGTATCACAGCAGCTCGCCCGGCGCTGCTGCTGTGACGAGGCAGGAGAGAGCGGTTCCTCTGGTAACGGCGAGTTACCAGGGGAACCACTCTCTCCTGCCTCGTCACAGCAGCAGCGCCGGGCTTGCTGCTGTGATACACAATTATACACATGATGGAAAGTGAGAGGGGAACCCAGATTAGAGGAAGCGGCAGCTGGCTGAACAGGTAATAGCAACAGCGGCCACGGTGGGGGGTGGGGGGGGTGGGGACTATACTGGCTATACTGGGCACCATGCTGGCTATACTGGACACTATACTGGCTATACTGGGCACTTTACTGGCTATACTGGGCACTATACTTGCTATACTGGGCACTATACTGGCTATACTGGGCACTATACTGGCTATACTGGGCACTATACTGGCTATACTGGGCACTATACTTGCTATACTGGGCACTATACTAGCTATACTGGGCACTATACTGACTATACTGGGCACTTTACTAGCTATACTGGTCACTATACTAGCTATAATGTGCACTTTACTAGCTCTACTGGGGCACTACCTACCAATACTGGGGCACTATACTAGCTATACTGGGCACTTTACTGGCTATACTGGGCACTTTACTGGCTATACTGGGCACTTTACTAGCTATACTGGGCACTATACTAGCTATACTGTGCACTTTACTAGCTCTACTGGGGCACTACCTACCAATACTGGGGCACTATACTAGCTATACTGGGCACTACACTAGCTATACTGGGGCACTATACTAGCTATACTGGGCACTATACTAGCTATACCGGGGCACGACCTACCCAGACTGGGCACTATACTAGCTATACTGGGCATTATACTAGCTATACTGGGCACTTTACTAGCTATACTGGGGCACTACCTACCCATACTGGGCACTATACTAGCTATACTGAGGCACTACCTACCCATACTGGGCACTATACTAGCTATACTGGGACACACTGGGGGATCACACGGCCTGCACCAATCCAGCATTTCCTACCCCCGGCTCATATGGGGGTCAATCATTTTTCCCTGTTTTTTTAGGTAAAAGTTGGGGGTCGGCTTATATGCGGGTCAGCTTTTATGCGAGTATATACGGTACATTGTTTTTTTTTTTTGTACATTGGATTGAGAGTAACTTGGTTTAAGAGCACTTTGCAATTTGAGCAAGAATTTTTATGAAATGTTATCTTCATATATAAGCAACATCTTGATAGACAAGCAAAAAACATATATGTGTGTCACGTCAGCGTTTTATGGGCAGAAATCACATTGAATGCTAAATTGCAGGCCTAAAGTGCTTTAAAACATCTTGCATGTGTATACATCAATCAGGAAGTGTAATTAGAGTTCTGCTTCACACTGACACACCAAACTCACTGTGTAACGCACCGCAAACATCTGTTTGCGTAGTGACGGCCGTGCTGGACTGGTGCGCACCATGGCGAGAGTGCAGGCCATGGTGGTTTTCAAGCCCATATGGTCGGGCTGAGATAGCTGAATGACAGAACAACAGTGACTGAGTGTCCAGCTGATTGAATTTGGTCTGTCCACAATGAAGCAACGACCTTATTATCTTCTTGTATGTAGGTAGGCATAGGTAGGTGCCCCAGTATAGGTAGGTAGGCATAGGTAGGTGTCCCAGTATAGGTAGATAGGCATAGGTAGGTGCCCCAGTAGTTAGCTAGGCATAGGTAGGAGTCCCAGTATAGGTAGGTAGGCATAGGTAGGTGCCCCAGTAGTAAGCTAGTCATAGGTAGGAGTCCCAGTATAGGTAGGTAGGCATAGGTAGGTGCCCCTGTATAGGTAGGTAGGCATAGGTAGGTGTCCCAGTATAGGTAAATAGGCATAGGTAGGTGCCCCAGTAGTTAGCGGCGCATAGGTAGGGGTCCCAGTATAGGTAGGAAGGCATAGGTAGGTGTCCCAGTATAGGTAGATAGGCATAGGTAGGTGCCCCAGTAGTTAGCTAGGCATAGGTAGGAGTCCCAGTATAGGTAGGTAGGCATAGGTAGGTGCCCCAGTAGTTAGCTAGTCATAGGTAGGAGTCCCAGCATAGGTAGGTAGGCATAGGTAGGTGTCCCAGTATAGGTAAATAGGCATAGGTAGGTGCCCCAGTAGTTAGCTAGGCATAGGTAGGTGCCCTAGTATAGGTAGGTGCCCTAGTATAGGTCGGTAGGCATAGGTAGGTGCCCTAGTATAGGTAGGTAGACATAGGTAGGTGCCCCCATATAGGTAAGTAGGTGCCCCAGTAGTTAGGTAGGCATAGGTAGGTGTCCCAGTATAGTTAGGGAGGACCTGGCTGGCACAGTAATAGCAATTGCCAAGGTCCAGCTGCAACAGATAGGGCTGTATAATGCAGTGTCAGTGGGCAACACAAAAAACACATCAGGAGAACATTAGCTCTCAAGAGCTGTTGAGGGGTGCTATTTTAGCAATAACAATCAGCCAGGAGCAAGCTAACAAGCCTACAAGAGCCTAACTAATCTTTCCCTATGAGAGTCTGCCAGCAGCTACCCCTTCACTAATTAATGCAGGCACACGAGTGAGTGTAATGGCCAGCGCTGCCTGCCATTTATAAGGGGGGAGTGGCTCCAGGAGAGAGTGTAGCCTAATTGGCTACAATGTTCCTGCTGACTGTGATGTAGAGGGTCAAAGTTGACCCTAATGGTGCACTATGGGGGCGAACCGAACTTCCGGAAAAGTTCGTCTTACATGGCGAACGCGAACCACCGGAAGTTCGCCTGGAACCGTTCGCCGGCGAACCATTCGGGCCATCTCTATACTTAATCTGATTGTAGGAACTGTACAAAGTCACATTTTCATGAAATCTTCAAAAGTAGGTAAAAGCAAATGTCATTAGATAAGTTCCCTTTGATATAAGAGTGCTTTGGATTACATGTATGCTTCCGGAACTAATGATCCCAAACCAAGTTTCCACTGTACATAGATACAAATGGATAACATTGTGTGCACTTCTCCTCTTGTTTACCACACCACCATAGTGAGATAAGAGATGTTTTTGCTAGTTTAAAATCAGGAGACACTTTACAGTATTTAACACAGTCCTTACATGTAATAATTATAGCTATAGTTATCACTAATTGTAAGAAACCCTCCAGTTCCTTTTTAATTTACAACTGATTTTGTTATAACCTCCACCAGTAATAGGGCATTTCACAAACTGACCACTTCAACCATGTAAACCGACCAACAACCTTGTAAACTTTCCTTCCTTTTGTAAACCTTTTTTCCTCTAATTACAGATTATGTCTCTTTTTCCTATGCATTTCCCTTCAGATAAAATGGTCTTGTGGCAGTTCAGTATTGACCACCATATTGACACCAGTGTTGCTTGTGAAATTTTGCTAAAGTAATTTTCACATCGGAAATGCTATTTTCGTTTTCAAGAAAAATTGGGGGAAAAAAGCTTGTATTTTCACATTATTTTACTGTGGAGAGGCAGAAAAACATTGTTTTTACCACAAAAAAAAATCTATATTTTCACAGTGAAAATTTCTGAAAAACACGATAAATAACAAAACTTATATTTGATGGCATTTTTGCTTGAAATTCAAATTAAACATTATTTTTATAAAAATGTATGCGAAAAGAATATTGGCATTTTCACTCATCACTGATTGACACCCCTGGATGTAGCTAAAAAATGCTGATCTGATTTTTAATGTGAGGACTGTAGGGAGGATGGTATCATCAGATCTTTAACATCAACATTTTTATTGCTGAATAACTTTACTATTTGTTTCTTCTCAAAACAATGCAGAAAATCATCAGCATATGTTGAAGTGGTAAACTTTTTCAGTTCATCTTACCTGAGAGGAACAGTTTCTCATGCTTTTGTAAAAACATCTATTCAAACAATTGGTATTCCAATTATACAGTACAGAACTGCAGTCATCTAAAAGTCACCTAATCCGGTAACAAAAATGTTAACGAAAGTCATTAAACAGTAATTGTCTTAAAGTTTTTCTTTCTCACATGCCAAAACATTTATTTTACTGCATTTTAACTTAATTGCCCAAAGCACTCTGTTCTTCCCATTCTAGAATTGTGCTAATGCCTACGTCTCATAAAATATGACACATACACTGAATACAAGTGCCATACCCTAATAAATATTGGTGGCTGCTTTTCAGGATGGCACAAAGAGATATTTTGGGATACAGCCCAGATAGTGTACTAATCTCCATTACTTAGGGAAAGGGTTTCATTGCTTTGACAGCTTAATAGCTAATTATATGCCGTCCAAAAATTCAGCACTTACAGGTCATCTGTCATGGCCCAGAAATTCACTGTAAGTAGACAAAGTACAGCATTCTCCCAGAATACATTTGGTAACGTGAATGGAAGCCCATTTTGCAATATATCCGTAGAGCAGCACTGGTTCCCTGATATGGGGCAATGTGCTAGTTTAGTTTCACAACATTATATGCAAATGCTGTTGCACCATTGAACATTTAAATATGATATGTAATTTCCCAGAATTAGAACGGTGATTGGAAGATGAAATCCTTTTATTTATTTTATTTATGCTCTCCATTCAGCCTCAGCTGACTCTGTATTTTTGACTCCTCTTTTTTAAAATTCCAATTCAAAGTAGGTGAAAGCTGAATGTGCTCATGCATGTTCATATAAGACAGGGGTCTCAAACTCAATTTACCTGGGGGGCCGCAGGAGGCAAAGTCAGGATGAGGCTGGGCCGCATAAGGAATTTCACAATCGCGGCGCATCGCCCGCCTCTGCCCACCCCTCGAACTCTTCCTTCACAGAGAGGGGTGGGGATAGGCGGCAATCCGTGCCGCGATTGACGTCAGGAGGGGTAGAGCTGAAGCTGAAAGCTCTGCCCCTTCCAGGAAATGCCGGCGGATTGCCCCCCGGGCGATTTGGGAGTCTGCAGCCCTTGTTTAGCGGTGGGGATGCGGCGGATTACTTGGGAGCACTGAAGTGAACTATAAGGAAGCTTTTGCCGGCGAGGGCCACAAAATATTGTATCGAGGGCCGCAAATGGCCCCCGGGCCGCGAGTTTGAGACCCCTGATATAAGAAATCCTGTAAACCCGGCCTGGATGTACAGAAAGTCAACTGTAGTTAGGCAGTAAAAGTTAGCATGACTCACTTGGGTCATATTGGACCACAACAAGGGATGCTGAGATGTCACAAATTTGAGTTTATTATTATTAAGGATTTATTTAGCACCGCCATCAGTGATACCATATCAATTAAAAAACAAACATGGGTACATAAAGATAGACACTGGTACATAATCGGGGCATAACTAGACGTAATAGGGCCCCCTTCAAAAATGAAAGCATGGAGGAGGCAGCAAGTAGCAGCAGAGAGTATTCTGCTGTGAAGCAGCATCTGGACAGAGCAGTGCTTTTCAGCGCTGCTAGATTTGGGCGCAGCCAGCGCCGCCATAGACTGTAATGGGAATCAGTCTATAGCGGCGCTCAGTGAGTAACGTCGGCTCCGTCAGAAGACAGAGCCGAAGTTGCTTAAAAAACACAATAATTCGGCCTCCAGCAATCGCTGGAAGCCGAATTATTTTATTTCCCCACTATCCATGGCGGCCTGGAGGGGGAATAGTAATTAAATCGGCCCGGACTTGTGCAGAAGCAGGATCAGCCATACAGCGCTGTATCCTGCGCCCAAGTCTACCGGCGGCGATTTCAACTGTACTCCATCTGGATGCAGGAAAAAAATTACACACACGCCCACTACTCGATATTCTGCATGGCGGGAGGAGGTGGCAGGGAGGAGTTGTTTTGCTAATTGGCTGCACTTGTGGTTTGCAAGAGGGAGGAGGAGGGGCCCACAAAGCCTCCGCCCCCCCTCCCCCCCCCCAGATGTCAGAGATTGAAAGGGTGATTGTTACGCCCATGTACGTAATACAGAGTTGGTAGACAGCATAAATGTTACAGTGACCAATATACTGTGATTAACAAAGCGTACATCAGCTTACAAAAGACACAAAAGTCAGAGAACCCTGTCCTTTTGAGCTTACAATCTAAGGAATAAAGAAAACACAAGAGGTGGGGCAATGCATGAAATGTGTATCCAGAGGTGGTGCATTTTAGGTTATACTTAGCAAGAAACAAAGAAACAGAGCTTGGTCATAGGCTGAAGTGGAATGTTCTAGACTAGATTGTGTGCTTGTCAAAAAAAGATGAATTTTAAGACTGCACTTAAAGAGGAACTCCAGTGAAAATAATGTAGTAAAAAAAGTGCTTCATTTTTTACCATAATTATGTATAAATGATTTAGTCAGTGTTTGCTCATTGTAAAATCTTTCCTCTCCCAGATTCACATTCTGACATTTATTACATGGTGACATTGTTACTGTGGGCAGGTTATTTAGCTGTTTCTAGCTGCTCTGTCTGTTACAGACAGCTAATAACAGCTATTTCCTGTCTCTGAACATTGTTACATTGTGGCAGTTTGCCAGCAGTACCGCGGTATTCAGAGCCTCTTGTGGGAGGGGTTTCAGCACAAAATCAGTCACACAGCGCCCCCTGATGGTCTGTTTGTGAAAATCATTGTCTTTCTCATGTAAAATGGGGTATCAGCTACTGATTGGGAAAAAGTTCAATTCTTGGTTGGAGTTTCTCTTTAAAGGTTCCCTGGTCTGAAGTATGTCAGATGTGTTTTGAAAGGAAATTTGAGAGAAAGGGAGAGACGTGTGAAAATCTTGAATAGGCGAATGTGAGGTAGTGATTTTAGAGGACAAAAAAAAGGTCACGTGCAGAGCAAAGATTGCTGTTGAGGCATAATCTGCAAACTAGTGAGTATTATTAAACAGAAGAAACATTGGGGAGTGCTTTGAAGGTGAGAGTTAGGAGTTTAAAGTGAATCATCTAGTTAATTATCAGCATAGGAAGAGCTTGGCAGACAGTAGCAGTAGTTGAGTAAAAAGAATAGAATTGGATGAGTCGAGCAATCAAGTAAGGGACTGGAGGGATGAAAGTTGGTTTGTTGGTAGGCCACAAAAGCAAAAATTGGGGGGCCAAAGTCAATAATATGATTTTACTTGCTGGACTGCAGTCAGTAGAAGACTATTGATCTGAGCCAACCAGTCCACTAATGAAAACTCCACTATCAGGATGATACGATACCACAATAAAAACCCATTCTTACCGACACTCTGTGAGGCAATAATGTGTCCTTTATGCCCACCAGTGGAGACCTAGTGGAAGGGAGAGGCTTTGCCACCTTTTTATGCTGGTGATAAGAGAAGCTGAGACCCACTTTTTCATAATGTTTTGCTCTTGCTTGCCACCAGCTTCTATACCCTAAGGTGGCCACACGATACAATAAAATGATCCGATTTTACAACAATTCGATAAAAACGATCGTATCTCCCCAAAAAAATCGAGAGCTTTTTTTTCTTTGACTTTAAAATCTGATTGGATTTCCCGTTTTTTTCGATTTATATCGATCCGGAATGCCAGATATTTGTCTTCAATTATTTTTAAAGATTGTATGGTGTGTGTTAGATTGTCAATTTATTAATATACACACCCTAGCAATTTTCTCAGAGTTTCCAATCAGTTTTATCATAATTGGGGGAAAATTGAACATAGGTGTGTGGCACAGTCAGAAAAATGTATTGCAGTTATTAAATTGAACAGATATTTAAAAAAAAAATTGTATGTTGCGTGGCCACCTTAACCACTTAACGACCAGCTAACGCCCATAGGCGTCGGCGGGTCGTTAGTGGTATAGCATGGAAACCTTTCCATGCCAGTTCACGGAGGGTGTCTCCGTGAACAGCCGGAGAGCCGCCGATCACGGCTCGCCGGCAAAATGTAAACACGCGGGGAAGAAATCCCCACTGTTTACATCATACGGCGCTGCTGTGCAGCACAGCAGCGCCGTGACGTAGATCGGTGATCCCCGGCCTCTGATTGGCCGGGGATCGCCGGCATCTGATAGGCAGAAGCCTATCCTATCAGGCGCAAAACGGATATCCGTCCTGCGCCGCTCAGAGGGTAAGGGAGAGGGAGGGAAAGCCGGGGAGGGCAGAAAGCGCTCCGGAGGGGGGTTTTGAAGAGCCCCCCCGGAAAGTGCGGGTAGCCGGCGGCGATCAGACCCCCCAGCAGGACATCCCCCTAGTGGGGAAAAAAGGGGGGAAGTCTGATCGCCCTGGCTATTTCCTGATCGGTGCTGCGGGCTGGAGAGTCCACGCAGCACCGATCAGAAGAAAATCCCCTGGTCCTTAAGTGGTTTTTAAGGGGGTGGAACTGATATAGCTCTGGCATTAACCCCACTTGCCTTTCTTTCTTGCCTTTCTTTTTTATTAAATTGTAATTCATCAAACAAGACAAATCTGAACAGAGCAAATGTTTATTTTGCATAACATAAGCAATGCTTGCACTATGAGTTTAGACCTAAATCAGACAGGTGTTAAATTAATCCTTTTAGGCGAGAAGGCTTAAAAGCTGTCATAAAATAATTGGTAATACAAAACAAGATCATTTTTGCTGAATTTTGTTGCTAGACTTTAATGCACTTACTTGGGGACTAATAAGTGCAAACATAACTCATGGATGTTTAATGTTTAGTGGATTATGATATAAAGGAATTTTAGAAAAAAAAAGTTAAAATATGAGATAAAACAGGTGTTAAAGCCATTGTGAAAGTTTTGTTAATCAATTCTTTAGCGAGACATAAAGCTCAACTTACAGCATCAGCAAAAGGGAAATCAGCTATTCTTCTTGTCTACAGCTTGGCTTCTTGAAACTTTTTGACAGCTCTAATTAGAAGGTCTTTTCTCTGTAGTAGTGGAACCAAAGCCATTTCCAACGTTGCTGTATCTCCCGGGAAATTTCCTACACTGTATTGTCAAAATCTCTTGACAATGCTATGTTCCGCTCTGCTCCTCTGAGCTGGAAAAAGAGTTTTTGGAGTGAATAATTATTGATTTAATTGGTTAGAGGCCAATGTATTAACGAGGCAGATTTGCTGATAAGGGAGAGTTGTGTAAGGGATACAAAACTCAAAGCTGTAAATTCTCCACTGACTGAGTTGCATGGTTTAATGGTTCAAGAAGCCTAATTATGGTGATAAAGGCATTGAATAAGCCAGTGGAGTAAATATCGTAAGAACATATGTGAAGATCTACGCCATTTAGAAAGAATGGATGAGTTTAGTATCTAAATGAAGAAAAAAAAAATCACACAGACAGCTATGGCCACAATTCACTAAGCTTATCTCCTATCTTTAATAATGATTCTGAGCTGTTTTAACTGTTTTCATTATGGTGATAAATCATTTAGTATAACTTAACAATTTACCTCACGCAATCCTTAAGTTTAGGATTCTGTCCTTAAGTTCAGGAGTAATTCAAAACATAACAATTGAATCCTTAAATGAATGACTGAATCCTAAACTTAAAGACAGGATGCTAAAAGCCAGACAACACAACCACATGCAGACACAGCCACACACAGACATGCAGAGGAACACACAGCCAGAGCCTCTTCTCTCTCTCTCTCTCTCTCTCTCTCTCTCTCTCTCTCTCTCTCTCTCTCTCTCCTTCTCTGGCTGCCATACACAGGATCCTCCTGCATTATCACTGTAATCTCTCTGGCAGAGGAGGCGGCAGGAGGGATGCACTTACATTCTGCCTGGGTGTGCTTATCCCCTCCCTGTCTACAGCATGTAAGTATAACTACAGAGGTGATAACTTACGGACTGGAGTGATGAAATAATGCTCTCATTGTGAAAACTTACTACACATTAATAAAGATGCTTACACACCTTTGACCGATGTTGCCGTTGGGTATCAGCACCTGATCTGCTTGGGAGACATTGCTGGGCCGGGCTCTACAGACGTGAAGTCAGCTGTATAGCTAATGATGTGTTCTGTGATGATGCAGGGAGGGCAGAAGTACGACAGAGTGGCGCGTGCGTGACATCACGTGGTGGATGGGGTAGCGGCGTGCACAATGCAATTGGCCATCACTCACCAAGTTGATCTGCCTGGTGGATCCCTTGTGGTGTGGTGGTGGGGGGCTACTATACACATGCCTGATTATTGGCTGAGATGGTCATTATCACCCGCCTCGGCCGACTTTAAAGCGGTTTAAAACCCTGACATAATATTCAATAAAAACATGTTTTCCTACTTTTTATATCATATTTGCATTTGTGCATAAGTATTATTATTCATTTAGAAATTATACGTTCCCAAAAGTAAAGTTTTTTGCTTTGTGAGCTGACTTTGCATTTTATTGATAACTGGTTTTATTCATTATGTATTACATTAAAAGAAAAAACAGGTAAGAAGGGAAGGAAACGGTGAATGGTACACACCAATAAATAGAATTGCGCAAAAATTTTTTTTAATATAAATAATATAAATCTTTATTGTATCAAAAAAGCAGTATCTATTAAAATGCCTGGCCTTATATCCCAACCACCACCCCTACATACCCCGGCAACTCATACGACACACTCAGCATACAACCTCATACACACTGTAGTGCAAATGGAGCTCCAATGGCAATAATGTATTGTTATGTCCATTTAGGTTGCAACCTCATTGATCACATGTACAGATCCGGACCGCCATTAAATAGCAAAATGGTGATTGTAGCCGGCAGACGGCAATAGTGGTGTAGCACGACCGTATTGTATATGCAGTCTCTTAATAAAGATTCCAAATATCAACAGACAGTCTGTTTATCACAATAGAGGATACAGCTGTAGGCGATGCATAGCCAAGTAGGAATCAATATAGCATCAGTAGCATTAGTAGCAGTAGCATACAGCCAAAGTCAGCAGCACAAATTAGATAACGGTACCATCACATGTAAGCTTTTTGTCATGGCAAGCACAGCATGTTGAGGCGTCAAAGCAATGTTCATCAGTAAAAGCCCAGATAAGCAAAGCAGTTCAGGAACACGAGTTGCACAAGTGTAGATCCAATGTTTGCTGGTAGTGTTGGGCGAACATCTAGATGTTCGGGTTCGGGCCGAACAGGCCGAACATGGCCGCGATGTTCGGGTGTTCGACCCGAACTTCGAACATAATGGAAGTCAATGGGGACCCGAACTTTCGTGCTTTGTAAAGCTTCCTTACATGCTACATACCCCAAATTAGCAGGGTATGTGCACCTTGGGAGTGGGTACAAGAGGAAAAAAAATATATGAAAAAGAGCTTATAGTTTTTGAGAAAATTGATTGTAAAGTTTCAAAGGAAAAACTGTCTTTTAAATGTGGAAAATGTCATGTTTCTTTGCACAGGTAACATGCTTTTTGTCGCCATGCAGTCATAAATGTAATACAGAGAAGAGGTTCCAGGAAAAGGGACCGGTAACGGTAACCCAGCAGCAGCAGCACACGTGATGGAACAGGAGCAGGCGCAGGAGGAGAAGGCCATGCTTTTTGAGACACAACAACCCAGGCCTTGCATGAGGACAAGAAGCGTGCGGATAGCATGCTTTTTACCGCCATGCAGTCATAAATGTAATAAAGATAAGAGGTTCAATAAACAGGGACCGGGCGTCAACGCTAACCCAGCAGCAGCAGACGTGATGGAACAGGAGGAGGCGCAGGAGGAGAAGGCCACGCTTTCAGGTGCAACTCAGGCCTTGCATGAGGACAAAAAAATGTGTGCGCAAAGCAATGCAATGAGTAGTTTTCAGGACACAATGGGCTATTCGGAGGAGCTATTCCCACCCCCACAATCTTCTACCTGTGAAAGGTCAATGGAACAGCCACAAATGTTGTGCCCGGATTCACAACCTTTTTCTGTGGAAAATGCACCTCGCACTGAAATGCAGGGCGAGGCCGAGGATGAACATGACGTCAACAACTCAACATGACGCAAAATGGGGGCGGAACAGAAAGCTGCTTTCAATGTTTTGAAGGCCTTAATTGCCTCCGGTGGCCAGTTAGATGCATCATTCATCACACCCAAATCCCAGAGCAATGTGTGCAGGAATTTGAATCTCAGGAGGTGTACCGAGATCATCTGGACAAGTGACCAAGTGACAAAGTGACTAGTGACAAAGTGACAAAGTGACAAAATGACAAAGTGACAAAATGACAAAGTGACAAGTGACAAAATGACAAAGTGACAAGTGACAAAGTGAGAAGTGACAAGTGACAAGTGACAAAATGACAAAGTGACAAGTGACAAAATGACAAAGTGACAAGTGACAAAGTGACAAGTGACAAGTGACAAAGTGACAAGTGACAAAATGACAAAGTGACAAGTGACAAAGTGACCAGTGACAAAGTGACAACTGAGAGGTTGTTCTGGGGAGCTCCACTGCACTCAGTCGCATATGAGGAGAGGTCTCGTCGGGACTGCTGATCCTCCTCAGCTTGCTCAAAGCCTTGAGGGTTCCTGAAGATCCTCTGCTTGGAGTTCGCCGGGGTTCAGCTTGGTGTCGGGGTCGGCGGCGTCCTCCTCACTCCAACGTGGCAGATCTTCTGTTAAAAGTCCAGTACCGCTTCTGAAGGACTCACCAAGAGATGCAGGAGCGCTTCAATCCAGCGCACCATCGCTCGCTGGGTGATGTCCCTGCCTACGCGCTGGAATTCTACGCTGCACATGCTAGCACGCTTTTGCGCAGTGCCGAGGCGCATTCCAGCAGCTAGTAGCTACCAAGCTTCTGTGGATCTGATTGGGCCACCATGTTGGATCTCTGCCAAGTCCTCCAAAATTTTGAGCAATCCACGTTGCGTGACTGAGCAGTGACAACTCTACAGTCAGCATTACAATACCACTGCTGTGTTTACTGAAGAAATCAATGTTGAAGATGGAAACCGCTGGCATGATGCAAGTGGGGGATTCTGAAGATGAAAACGATCAGCGTGATGATACCAACATCAGGCAACCTGCCTCAGGAAACGCTGGTCCCAGCTATGACAAAGAACAGGACGAGGAACAGCTGGAGTTGGAGCAGGAATTGGATGCCCCCACTGCCGAGGGACAGAGCGGTGCACGTTGGACTTCCACAATTTAGCGGGAAAGGACAGCAGAAGAGGAAGAAAGTGATGCTGGTGACGAATATGGTGCATCACAACAATCACAACTCTTACAAGAACATGAAGATAGAGGAGTCTGGCAGGACTCTCTGGCACACATGGCTCAATTCATGCTAGACTGCATTGAAAGCGGCCCGCGCATTATTCACTATTCATTATTATTCATTATTCTGGAATCTGGACAACACCAATTACTGGGTTTATACCCAGTTTATACAAACACAATGTTAAAAAACTGATTGAAGAAAGTGTCAGACAGGTCAAAAATGGAACAATTCCAGCAGGCCCTTGAGGATGGAGACTTTAGAGAGGAGATTGACATCCTCCTCCTTCTCTAGCCAGTTGTACGCCGACAGACTGACTTCAGCAAACCCAGGAGGACCAGGAGGGCAGCAAAGAACACAAGCTGCTGCTAGTGCCCAAAAGGGAATGGTATTGGCAGTGTCCTTGGAGTGGGAACATTTTCTGACACCCATGCAGCAGCCCACAGAACAGCAATCGGGCAGTTCCATGTCCTCCAACACCAATCGCCTAGAGAAGATGGTCAAGGTCCAGGACTACATGTCAGATGGCGTAGCTGTGTTGAACAATCCATCTGCAGACAGACGGTGAGTGTGACAGGCAGCACAGAAGGACCATGGCAACTCACTCATAGTACCACAGTTTGATAGTGCTGCCCAAAAAATTATATGGATCCGTGGACCCGGGCACTGCAGGCAGTACTGGGAAGTGGGAACGCAGATTTTAGTACCTAAACACACGATACAACATGTTTTCCGGGGTCGGACTCTGAGGCACATACAGATGGTCCCGATCATCATCCTCATCATACAACTCTTCTCCTGAGTCTGACCCACCCACCACCTCTGCCACCCCAACATCCCCAGACACAGACCCCTCATCGTCCTCAACATTAACTTGGGATGCTGGCCTGAGCCCGACCTCCTCCTCCACATCAGGCCCCATCATCTCCTCAATGGCAGCCCTCATTAATCGTTCTGGCGACGGACCGATGGACACAACATTCTCCTCCGGAGAGGGCTGCTGCTGACCACTCGCTGCTGTAGTGGATGTTATAGCTTGCGTGGGGCGTTGGCTGTTGCTGTTGTTGGGAGTGCTGCTCACAGTGGAGGTCTCTGAGGAACTCATGGTGAGCTCATATAGTGGTTGGCGGTGAGTGGAGTATTACTGATCCCAGCAATATACACACTGACTGGCAGAGTACGCAATGCTATATAGTCTGGCTGAGCGGTGTACACAGAGTGGCAGTACACACAATGCTATATAGTCTGGCTGAGCCGTGTACACAGAGTGGCAGTACACACAATGCTATATAGTCTGGCTGAGCGGTGTACACAGAGTGGCAGTACACACAATGCTATATAGTCTGGCTGAGCCGTGTACACAGAGTGGCAGTAAACACAATGCTATATATAGCGTGGCTGAGCGAGGTGCACAGTGGCAGTACACACAATGCTATATAGCCAGGCTAAGCCGTGTACACAGAGTGTCAGAAAACACAATGCTATATATAGCGTGGCTGAGCGAGGTGCACAGTGGCAGTACACACAATGCTATATTAGTCAGGCTAAGCCGTGTACACAGAGTGTCAGAAAACACAATGCTATATATAGCGTGGCTGAGCGAGGTGCACAGTGGCAGTACACACAATGCTATATTAGTCAGGCTAAGCCGTGTACACAGAGTGTCAGAAAACACAATGCTATATATATAGCGTGGCTGAGCGAGGTGCACAGTGGCAGTACACACAATGCTATATAGCCAGGCTAAGCCGTGTACACAGAGTGTCAGAAAACACAATGCTATATATAGCGTGGCTGAGCGAGGTGCACAGTGGCAGTACACACAATGCTATATTAGTCAGGCTAAGCCGTGTACACAGAGTGTCAGAAAACACAATGCTATATATAGCGTGGCTGAGTGAGGTGCACAGTGGCAGTACACACAATGCTATATTAGTCAGGCTAAGCCGTGTACACAGAGTGTCAGAAAACACAATGCTATATATAGCGTGGCTGAGCGAGGTGCACAGTGGCAGTACACACAATGCTATATAGCCAGGCTAAGCCGTGTACACAGAGTGTCAGAAAACACAATGCTATATATATAGCGTGGCTGAGCGAGGTGCACAGTGGCAGTACACACAATGCTATATATAGCGTGGCTGAGCGAGGTGCACAGTGGCAGTACACACAATGCTATATATAGCGTGGCTGAGCGAGGTGCACAGTGGCAGTACACACAATGCTATATATAGCGTGGCTGAGCGAGGTGCACAGCGGCAGTACACACAATGCTATATTAGTCAGGCTAAGCCGTGTACACAGAGTGTCAGAAAACACAATGCTATATATATAGCGTGGCTGAGCGAGGTGCACAGTGGCAGTACACACAATGCTATATTAGTCAGGCTAAGCCGTGTACACAGAGTGTCAGAAAACACAATGCTATATATAGCGTGGCTGAGCGAGGTGCACAGTGGCAGTACACACAATGCTATATAGCCAGGCTAAGCCGTGTACACAGAGTGTCAGAAAACACAATGCTATATATATAGCGTGGCTGAGCGAGGTGCACAGTGGCAGTACACACAATGCTATATATAGCGTGGCTGAGCGAGGTGCACAGTGGCAGTACACACAATGCTATATATAGCGTGGCTGAGCGAGGTGCACAGTGGCAGTACACACAATGCTATATATAGCGTGGCTGAGCGAGGTGCACAGTGGCAGTACACACAATGCTATATTAGTCAGGCTAAGCCGTGTACACAGAGTGTCAGAAAACACAATGCTATATATATAGCGTGGCTGAGCGAGGTACACAGTGGCAGTAAACAATGCTATATATAGTGTGGCTGAGCGAGCGGTGTACTACTGTTCCCAGCAGCGACACACAATGACTGGGGGGGACCCTGGCTAGCGTGGCTGGAGAGCGAACTACCCTGCCTGCCTACCCAAAGCTAAACCCACAGACAAATGGCGGAGATATGACGTGGTTCGGGTATTTATTTACCCGAACCACGTGACCGTTCGGCCAATCAGAGCGCGTTCGGGCCCGAACCACGTGACCCGTTCGGCCAATCACAGCGCTAGCCGAACGTTCGGGGGAACGTTCGGCCATGCGCTCTTAGTTCGGCCATGTGGCCGAACGGTTTGGCCGAGCACCGTCAGGTGTTCGGCCGAACTCGAACATCACCCGAACAGGGTGATGTTCTGCAGAACCCGAACAGTGGCGAACACTGTTCGCCCAACACTATTTGCTGGCAGATACTGGAAAAGGCTGCTCACCATACTAGTTGTAGATGTCACTTTTCAAGCTGCCAAATAGATCGGATGCTTCCTCCTATGCATGGGAGCAGAGGCATGCTCAAAAGGTACCGGGTCCAGTGAGGTAAGGTGGTCGGAAGGCCAGGCAGACAGACGGTGATGCCCCTCACAGCCCCGACAAGGACTCCACTTCTCAGGAAGTATTGTTTGCCCCCTCCATTGCTTCTTTTCTCTGTAATGATTCGGTGTTCCGATATCCGTCTGTGGAGAGAGTACCTCTCTAATATCGCAGCCCTTTGATTGGACACGCCTTTTTTATTTTCTTGGAACCTCCCAACAGGTAAGTCACAACACCAAATACCTGATGCCCTCTGTCTCTGAGTATAAAGGGGCACAGTCACTGCAGCTCGTATTACATTAAGAAATGCTTTGAGTCTCTGTCTGTGTCCAGCAGCTTCTCCACAGTCAGAGAATGTGTCAACATTCCTCACTTGATACATTTAAGTAAACACAAGAAAACATTATCTACGACTTCGAATGCGTCCAGATTTCACTGCACTGAACTGTCAAGCTCTGTGTGTAACCCTTTGAATGCTGGTTTAGTAAAAAAAAAAAAGCTGGCTGTATATAATATGCTGTAAATAATTTTTTAGAGCAAAGAAGAAATTCTGGATTATATTCTGCTTTAATTAAGCATGTGTACAGGGCTTAAGGCAAGCTTCTTTAGTGAAATAACACTTAAAATGCCTATCGATGTGTGGTGATAGGTTTCCACTTGCTTTATTAGCATGACCTTAGTGAATTGTGACCATTGACCAATCTTTGGCAAAACAGATCTATTCACATGTGATTTCCTGAAAGTATTTTGAGTTAGTAGTTTTGCAATTGTGGACATATGAATCCATCCACAGTGAGAACTTCCCTTGAATAAATTAAATTAAGTGTTTTATTAAGGGCTGATTCAGACAGGCTTTACATGTGGCATTTTTTAATGGCAGATGAAAGTGTCATTTCAAAGGGATCTACCGCTGTTCCATTCAAATTAATTGAAGTAGTTTTAAACAATAGTGACAATAGTTGGCGTCATTTGTGTAAATGCTGCAGATGAATGATCCTGTCCTGCTAGTGACCCATCTGAAACAGCCCTAAAGGTTCTTGTTGCAGACAAGGCAATAGTCAGGTGTGTGTCACCAGGGTGTCTCCCCAATTTACTGCATAAGAACAATTACTACACCCCAAGTCCATCCTGAGGAAACAGTGGGAGGACAACTATGTAGAAGCTAATAGCACCATGCAGAGATAAAGGGTAAGACTGTGTTCGGAAGGGAATCCAAACGGTAGCATGCCAACAGAGTCAAGGTAGGGAATGGTGCTGTACTTTCATGTAGAGCACACAACAGAAAGCAATTATGCCTATAAATTCCAGGCTTCTCTCAAACGAAACTTTGGTATTAAACAACTTTTATTGTTATTTCCAGTAGGAACATCATTTCTAAGACTAACGCTAAGGCCCTTCAGAGTAGCAGGTGGTAGCAGGACAGCCACCAGCCTCTTAGGAGGCCTCCCCCACAGCCCCCGCATCCTCTTCCCAGGCACCTCCAGTTGCTTCACTGTTTCCTGGTGGTGTCTCGGTCAGGAGACACTGCAGCCTCCATCTTTTGCCACACTATTGGGCCCAGTCCTCAGTCCTGGCCTGGACCTGCACACTGGCAGCCCCTGCCGCTGTACTGAGAGGGATATGGAAGCTGCCATATTTATTTCCTTTTAAACCATACCAGTTGCCTGGCATCCTGCTGATCCTCTCCCTCTAATACTTTTGGCCATAGACCCTAAACAAGCATGCAGCAGATCAGGTGCTTCTGACATTATTGTCAGATCTGGCAAGATTATCTGTATGTTTGTTTGGGGCTTGTTTCTGGTGTGATTCAGACACTACAGCAGCCAAGTGGATCAACAGGGCTGCCAGGCAACTGGTATTGTTTAAAAGAAAATGAATATGGCAGCCTCCATATCCCTAAGTTGTCCTTTAAGTAACTATTTCAGCCTATGCAGCAATGCTCTACTACAGAGATACGAAATTAAGCACACAGGCACACATAGAGCTTGATTCACTAAACCGGGATAACTCACATCATGGCCATTTTCACGCGCATTTTCACATTTGTGCGATTGCAAATGTTCACGTGAAAACGCGTGATTGTGCGTGAAAACTCGCAACCGCGTGCAAACACAAAAATGTGTGCAAAAATGGCCATGATATGAGTTATCACAGTTTAGTGAATCAAGCCCCTAGTGTTACTCCCCATCCTCTTAGCTCAGAGCTGTCAGACAGCGGCTGGGGGCTAGAATGTGATTTTCCACACAAGAGCAGCTTGCTAGCAAGGGAATATTGAATTCTGCCAGGCAAAAATATCTGTAGTTAACCTTTTTTCAATAATAGCACCATCATTTGGACAATCTGCTCTGCTCAAAACCTCTGTTTTGTGATGTTCACATTTTGTTCCGGCCATTGCTGAACTTAATCGCCTTAATTTTATCACCCAAGTAAGGGGCCCATTATAAAGATGACGGGGATCTCCGCTGACAAACGATTATTCCTGGATCCATCTGCTCGACTCTACAAGTGCCATTGGCGACCACAGGAATGTACAATCGTGCAAATGATAATTTACCCAATTGCAATAAATTACCATGAAAGTCACTTGGGATCAGAATGATTTAAAAATGAACAATTGCAGCTGGTGGCCTGCATCATGAAACATAAAGAATTTGCATTAATTGATTTTATGAGATATTGTGAAAAATCATTTGTTGTGAAATAATTATCCAGGCAATGGCACTGTGGGTTTGGACCTTTAGTGGGATTCTCACAACTCTAACAGTCAAGTTCACCATGTGGCAGGCTTAGGCAACAACAAAGAAGTACAAGGGACAATGTATTTATTTTTTTCTGTGTAAACAATTGTAAATTTGTTGATCTTAAAGAGACACTGAAGCGAAAAAAAAATTATGATATTATGAATTGGTTGTGTAGTACGGATAATTACTAGAACATTTGTTGCAAAATATTCTTATATTTTTATTTTCAGTTATATAGCGTTTTTTATAACATTGCATCATTCTCTAAAGTTTGCAGTTTCTACACTACTTAGCATTCTAAATGATTTTACAGAGCGGGCCAATGAACTATTGACCTGTCCTCTAGAGAGAAAAAAAAAATACAATGACTGACAGACATTAACCACTTAAGGACCGCAGTCTTTTCACCCTTAAGGACCAGAGCCTTTTTTCCATTCAGACCACTGCAGCTTAAATGGTTTATTGCTCAGTCATACAAGCTACCATCTAAATGAATTTTACCTCCTTTTCTTGTCACTAATACAGCTTTCTTTTGGTGCTATTTGATTGGTGCTGCGATTTTTACTTTTTATTCTATTCATCAAAAAAGACATGAATTTTGGCAAAAAAATGATTTTTTTAACTTTCTGTGCTGACATTTTTCAAATAAAGTAAAATTTCTGTATACATGCAGCGCGAAAAATGTGGACAAACATGTTTTTGATTAAAAAAAACCCATTCAGTGTATATTTATTGGTTTGGGTAAAAGTTATAGCGTTTACAAACTATGGTGCAAAAATTGAATTTTCCCATTTTGAAGCATCTCTCTCATTTCTGAGCACCTGTCAGGTTTCATGAGGTGCTAGAATTCCAGGATAGTATAAATACCCCCCAAATGACCCCATTTTGGAAAGAAGACACCCCAAAGTATTCACTAAGAGGCATGGTGAGTTCATAGAAGATTTTATCTTTTGTCACAAGTTAGCGGAAAATGACACTTTGTGACAAAAAAAATAAATAAAAAAAAGTTTCCATTTCTGCTATCTGGTGACAAAAAAAAATGAAATCTGCCACGGACTCACCATGCCCCTCTCTGAATACCTTGAAGTGTCTAGTTTCCAAAATGGGGTCATTTGTGGGGTGTGTTTATTGTCCTGGCATTTTGGGGGGTGCTAAATTGTAAGCACCCCTGTAAAGCCTAAAGGTGCTCATAGGACTTTGGGCCCCTTAGCGCACCTAGGCTGCAAAAGAAATGTCACACATGTGGTATCGCCTTACTCAGGAGAAATAGTATAATGTGTTTTGGGGTGTATTTTTACACATACCCATGATGGGTGGGAGAAATATCTCTGTAAATGAGATTTCTTTTGATTTTTTTACACACAATTGTCCATTTACAGAGATATTTCTCCCACCCAGCATGGGTATGTGTAAAAATACACCCCAAAACACATTATACTACTTCTCCTGAGTACGGCGATACCACATGTGTGACACTTTTTTGCACCCTAACTGCGCTAAGGGGCCCAAAGTCCTATGAGTACCTTTAGGATTTCACAGGTCATTTTGAGGCATTTATTTTCTAGACTACTCCTCACGGTTTAGGGCCCCTAAAATGCCAGGACAGTATAGGAACCCTACAAGTGACCCCATTTTAGAAAGAAGACACCCCAAGGTATTCCGTTAGTAGTATGGGGAGTTCATAGAAGATTTCATTTTTTTTTTCACAAGTTAGCGGAAATTGATTTTTATTGTTTTTTTCACAAAGTGTCATTTTCCACTAACTTGTGACAAAAAATAAAATCTTCTATGAATTCCCCATACACCTAATTGAATACCTTGGGGTGTCTTTTTTCTAAAATGGGGTCACTTGTGGGGTTCCTATAATGCCCTGGCATTTTAGGGGCCCTAAACCGTGAGGAGTAGTCTAGAAACCAAATGCCTCAAAATGACCTGTGAAATTCTAAAGGTACTCATAGGACGTTGGGCCTCTTAGCGCACCTAGGTTGCAAAAAAGTGTCACACATGTGGTATCGCCGTACTCAGGAGAAGTAGTATAATGTGTTTTGGGGTGTATTTTTACACATACCCATGCTGGGTGGGAGAAATATCTCTGTAAATTAAAATGTTTTGATTTTTTTTACACACAATTGTCCCTTTACAGAGAGATTTCTCCCTCCCAGCATGGGTATGTGTAAAAATACACCCCAAAACACATTATACTACTTCTCCTGAGTACGGCGATATCACATGTGTGACACTTTTTTGCAGCCTAGGTGCGCTATGGGGCCCAACGTTCTATTCACAGGTAATTTTGAGGCATTTGGTTTCTAGACTACTCCTCACGGTTTAGGGCCCCTAAAATGCCAGGGCAGTATAGAAACCCCACAAGTGACCCCATTTTAGAAAGAAGACACCCCAAGGTATTCCGTTAGGTGTATGGTGAGTTCATAGAAGATTTTATTTTTTGTCACAAGTTAGTGGAAAATGACACTTTGTGAAAAAAAACAATACAAATCAATTTCCGCTAACTTTTGACAAAAAATAAAATCTTCTATGAACTCGTCATACACCTAACGGAATACCTTGGGGTGTCTTCTTTCTAAAATGGGGTCACTTGTGGGGTTCCTATACTGCCCTGGCATTTTAGGGGCCCAAAACCACGAGGAGTAGTCTGGAAACCAAATGCCTCAAAATGACTGTTCAGGGGTATAAGCATCTGCAAATTTTGATGACAGGTGGTCTATGAGGGGCTGAATTTTGTGGAACCGGTCATAAGCAGGGTGGCTTCTTAGATGACAGGTTGTATTGGCACTGAAGTGCAGGAATGTTCTCAAATCATGACCTGGACATGGCAATTAAGTCGTACCAGCAGTGATCAGAAAAAAAATTTCTGTCACTGCGGTGGGGCGGGTGAGGGTTTGGCCGGGTGATCAGAAGCCCGCAGGGGGCATATTAGGGCCTGATCTGATGGGTAGCAGTGACAGGTGGTGACAGGGGGTGACGGGGTGGTTGATAGGTGATCAGTAGGTGATTACAGAGGAGAATATATGCAAGCAATGCACTGGCGAGTTGATCAGAGGGGGTCTGGGGGGCTAATTTAGGGTGTGGGCAGGTGATTGGGTGCCCGCAAGGGGCAGATTAGTGTCTGATCTGATGGGTAGCAGTGACAGGTGGTGACGGGGTGATTGATGGGTGATCAGTGGATGATTAGAGGGGAGAACAGATGTAAACAATGCACTTTCAGAGGTGATCTGAGGGTGGGTCTGCACGCAATCTGAGGGTGTGGGTGGGTGATCAGGTGCCCCACAAAAGGCAGGTTAGGGTCTGATCTGATGGGTGGCAGTGACAGGTGGTGACAGGGGGTGATTGATGGGTGATTGACAGGTGGTCAGTGGGTGATTATAGGGAAGAATAGATGTATACAGTACACAGGGGGGAGGGTCTAGGGAGGATCTAAGGGTGTGGGGGTGTGTGTTCAGGAGCCCCCAGGGGGCAGTTTAGGACCTAATCTAAAAAATAGCGTTGAGATAGTGACAGGGAGTGATTAATGGGTGATTAGGGGGGTGATTGGGTGCAAACAGGTGTCCCAGGGGTGGGCAGGGGGGGTCTGATGGGTGCAGTGGGCGATCAGGGGGCAGGATCAGTGTGCTTGGGTACTTACTAGGAGGGCTGCAACCTGCCCTGGTGGTCCCTCAATCACTGGGACCACCAGGGCAGGAGGCAGCCTGTATAATACGCTTTGTATACATTACAAAGCGTATTATCCGCTTTACATGCGGAAGATCGGGGGTTAACAACCCGCCGCCGCTGCTAATTGGCTGGCGGGTTGACGTCGCGGGTGGGCACATCCAGCATGCGATCCCCGGCCAGCTAGTCCGCAACGAGCCGCCGCCGATCGGCGTATTGCGCGGTCGTTGCGGGCTCCACTTTGCCGCCGCCCCTAGGTAGGGGCGGCCGGCAAGTGGTTAAAATCACAATCCAGTTTATATATATATATATATATATATATATATATATATATATATATATATATATATATATATATATATATATATATATATATATATATATATATATATATATATATAGAGACATATATATAAATATATATAGATCTATATATATATATATATATATATAGATCTATATATATATATAGATCTATATATATATATATATATATATATAGATCTATATATATATATAGATCTATATATATATATATAGATCTATATATATATATATAGATCTATATATATAGATCTATATATATAGATCTATATATATAGATCTATATATATAGATCTATATATATATATATATATATAGATCTATATATATATATAGATCTATATATATATATATAGATCTATATATAGGTGGTTGGGAGGGGATCAAGGGATACATGGGGGGGAGAGAGATGGAAAAAAGTTTATTTTTACACTAAAATCGCACAGCCTGTCACGGCTGCAGGCTGTGCGTCTCTCCCTGTCACACAAGATCCACAGTGACAGGGAGAGGGAGGCGGAGAGGGAGGCGGAACGGCAACTATGTTGCCTTTCGGAGGGTGATCGCTGTGATTGGCTCACAGCGATCACACGGCAGGGAGCCAATCAGTGACGGCTCCTGCCGATACCCGGAAGCTTTAGCTGTCATAAGACAGCTAAGTGCAGCCGGTTCGGTGCGCGCGATCGCGGCGGGGAGCGGCGGCGCCGGTGATAGAGATCTACGCCTTGCCAGCCAGGAGCCCATCAAAACAGGGCGTAGATCTCTATCACTGCGGTCCGGAAATGGTTAAAGGCTGTGTGTTATTTTGATGGGACAGCAAATGTTCACTGTTATACAAGCTGTACACTGACTACATTGCATCAAAGTGATGTATCTTCAGTGTCTTCCCATGAAAATATAGAAAGAATACTTACAAAAATGTAATGTAATGCTAAGTTACCTTTTCAGTTTGGTGTGTAGCCACCTATGGGTTATATGCAATTCACTTTTTCTCCTATTAGCAATAAGCACTGTGAGACTGCTCTGGTCATATATGTTAGTAAGGCTTACAGAGGTATTCTTATTCTTAATTATTTATGTTTTCTATAGTAGATCATCAGGAACATCTGTGTGGCTGAAATTGTGGTGAAACCCCTGCCACAGTTTTTTTTTTGGTCTGTGGATCTCATTGCATTGTGGGAAATAGTGGCTCTTTCCAACTTCCAAGCAAGTGGCCTCTCCCTCTATACAAAGAACATTCAGAAACAAACATTCCCTAAAGATCACCTGGCAGGTCTAAAAGCGCCCCCACTAATGATTAATATCAGAATGTAAATCAGAGAGAGGAAATACTAATTTCTAAATTATTATAGAAAAAAGATAAGAAATTGTATTTATTTTATTATTTTTTATTACAGTTCCTCTTTAAATTGTATACAGCAGCTGTAAGATTGTGAATTTACCATAAATGATTCATGACAGAGTTTTTCACCACATGTACACCACCAATGTATCTGTTATTTATTTTACGTGTCATCTAAACAGAAGGAAAAGCCAAACTCGAAGCCAAAATAACTATGTTGTGATGAATGGAAGAAGTACAATAATGACCTTAAAGTGACCATGAAATAAATCATAGCTAGTAGCTAAATACACTGAGTATATGAACATACTGTATACTATGTTGTTAGAGACTACCTTCAGTTACATGATAAAATACATTTTTGGTTCCTTTCGAATCATACACAAATACTTACTATTGTGTGGAGTGTAAGAAGGAAATGGCCCAGTGTTAGAAGAAAGTATCTCTCCTTTCACCTTTCAAACACCTCAGTTGGTCCTTTCCTATGAGGGATCACTTCACTGACCAATTGGGAAGGTCAGGTCACTTTGCTCTCAATTACAAATCAGACAAATCAGGACAAGTATTTTTCACTGTGGGCAACTTCTGATTTCATTACATTTGCTGTTTCTGTTACCTATACTGCAGGTCTACTGAGCCTGTAAGAAGACGGGCAATGACTTGCAATGGCTAGTAGAGTTAGTAGGCCTGATTAACTAAGACTTTCAAGGCTTATAAATCACTGCTGTACATACTGTATGTAATCTGCTCTGGACCGAAGCTGGTCATTTGAGCACTTGGTTTGGCAGGTGACTAATTGACGCCAATGCTGAGTATTATTAATTGGGCCTTGAGGCAGTGAATTGGGCACCCGATGTGAAAGTAGTAACCGATTGACTGTGTAAGTCAATCGGTTACTATAGAGGTGTTTTACAGTATCCGATCAGCTACAGATAGCGGGCGTCAGAAGGGGAGGTTAGGTTTAGGCATTAGAAGGGGGATTTGTTTTAGGCACTAGGTGTGTGTGTGTGTGTGTGGGGGGGTTGTTTTAGGCACTAGGGGGAAAAGTTTTAGGCATTAGATGGAGGGTTCGTGTTAGGCACTAGGAGGGGGGATAAGGTTTAGGCATTAGATGGAGGGTTCGTTTTAGGCACTGGGAGAGGGATTAGGTTTCGGCATTAGATTTAGGGTTTG
Organism: Hyperolius riggenbachi; assembly: GCF_040937935.1. NCBI lineage: Eukaryota > Metazoa > Chordata > Amphibia > Anura > Hyperoliidae > Hyperolius > Hyperolius riggenbachi. The sequence goes on from NC_090646.1 coordinate 458,865,579, forward strand.
TTTTAGGCACTAGGAGGGGGATAAGGTTTAGGCATTAGATTTAGGGTTTGTTTTAGGCACTAGGAGGGAGATAAGGTTTAGGCATTAGATTTAGGGTTTGTTTTAGGCACTAGGAGGGGGATAAGGTTTAGGCATTAGATTTAGGGTTTGTTTTAGGCACTAGAAGAGGGATTAGGTTTAGGCATTAGATTTAGGGTTTGTTTTAGGAACTAGGAGGGGGATTAGGTTTAGGCATTAGATTTAGGGTTTGTTTTAGGAACTAGGAGGGGGATTATGTTTAGGTATTAGGTGAAGGGGTTCACATAAGGCCCTAGGGGGAGGGTTCAAGTGAGAATGGATGCCGGGTCTGTCAATAATAAAATATCATTAATTTAAATTTCAAATATAAAATTTAAACTGCTCTGTCTGGTATACACATCCATCCACCATACATCCCCTTCATACATCTTGGATCTCATCCAGAAATGTTCCTCAACCTGCTCTCTCCACTTCTTCAACACTCTACAGATGTTCACCCCTCACATCACCTGCCTACTTGTGAGGCTTCTGGATTTCTCCTGAGCAGCCCCTTCTCTATGGAACTCCCTCCCCCCCCCCATTAGGCTTGCCCCCACCTTCAACTCATTCAAGCAGGTCTTAAAGACCCATCTGTTTACCTTTGCTTACCCGCCATCTTCAGAGCTCCAACCCCCTTCCTTGGACATACCCCACACCCCCCTTATGCATCTGTCTCCCATACCCCTTAGATTGTAACTCTATTGGCAATGTCCTCCTCCCTGTGTGCTCTTCTCCACCATCATATGGACTTGTCTGATATATTTATCTCTACATTGCAATGTGCACACCATTGTTTATAACACTGCAGCATTCCACTGTAACACTGTGTTATGTTATATATATATATAGGTAGTAAATATATATAGGTAGTAAAAAGCTGACAGATCTGACTAGTCTATCGCCTCATAGAAGAATGCCAGAATTTCCTTTATTCCTTACAAAACCACTACACAAAGGAACCAGCTGGCATCCCTACTCATTTGCATACTATTCTGGCAGTCAGAATGAGAAGCTGACATTCAATAAGTGCTTTTGTAATCGTAAATAAAGAAATACCTGAGAATCCCCTACGAGGAGATGGACTTGTCCAAAACCTGACAGATCTGATGGATTTTTAACTTCCTACCATAAATTCTTTATGATTGGAGATGTAGTGTGGGGGTGGAGTATAATATTGTCACACTAAAATGTGCCCCTATTTCTCACCACATTCCCTCATTCCACCACTGCTCCCCGTTGAATGTCCATGCCTTTGGGACTTCTTGGCAGGCTTCGGAATCACTCATGTTCCAAGACCGTATTTGACCAAGCTGGTTGAAGAACTTTACCAGAGCTTGGCAGTGGAAAGAGGGGATGGAGAGAGGACAGGCTCTATGGGATCCAGAGCGTTCCCTTTCTTTAGGTGAGTATCTGACTTTTTTTGTCACTTCAGTATTGCTTTAAAGGAAATGTCCGAGCTCCCGTAAAAAAATGACATCTACTTACCTGGGGCTTCCTCCAGCCCCTGGCAGCTGATATGTCCCTTGCCGCACCTCTGTTTTCAGCCAGTGACCCGGGGTCCCCTCTGTTTGCGATACAGACCTCTCCAGGTTGAGAACTTCTATGCCTGCACTAGAGCCACTCCACGTCACGGCCTCGTGGTTTGGAGTGTACTGTGCAGGCACAGTAGTTCTGCGATTGCGCAGTAGACTCCAGAGCACGTGGACAAGACATGAAGCGGCTCTCGCGCAGGCGCAGAAGATCCCGACCTGGCGAGGTCCTCCATCGCAAACAGAGGGAACCCCGGGCCATCGTCTGGAAGTGGAGCTGCGGCAAGGGACATATTATCAGCTGCCAGGGGCTGGAGGAAGCCCAAGGTAAGTAGATATCATTATTTTTTGAAGTTCAAATATCTCTTTTAATGCTTGTTAGTGGGTATAACTAAAAAAAAAAGAACAATGTAAGCAATGTTCAGTTTAGTTGCATGCACTTATTTAAAAGTTAAGTGTACTCTATACTGAACAAAAATTCCAAAATAATGTAAGTAAAAAACTGCATTTTATTACATGTTGTGAGATGTGAATGTATGTTTTTTGTGTTATTACTTACTGCCTTAATCTAGAAACATAATCTAGATTATAGTGAACCTGTAATTTTATTTTGTCCACACTGCTTACTATATAGCGTACTTTCTTCAGCTATAAAGAAAAAAACAAGCAATGATCCATATAAATACAGTACAAGAGAGTTATTGATGGAGCACATAAGCCTGTGTACTGCCAAAGAACAGACTGTGATCCAAATACAACAGAAAATAAGCAAAACTCTTTGACAACATTGCAGAGACATCAGAACTGGCTGTCATTTTTTGCTCTTACTTCTGGTTTATAGAAATACTTACCGTATGTAAACAGCAGACATGCTCATATCAGCATCAGTAATCCCAGGACTGCAGAAGTCTCAGAGAGGTAATATGAATATGCCAATTGGCTTAAAACATTTAGCTCAATAGAATTATTACATGTCTGTTTTCTTGTTTCTCTGAGTCTCGTGATGACATAATATCTGTCAGTCAGGAACAAATAAATATCCTTTATCATACAACCAGTGATGCTCGGATACCCCTTTTTATTATTCGAGTTAGGTCGAATTCGAATAGTAAATAATTCGAGTTCGGTCGAATATTCGAGTCGAATATTTTTTACTATTCGATTCGACCTCGAAATTCGAGCTCACTATTCGAGTCAGTATTCGAGCTCATTATTCGAGCTGACTATTCGAATTGGCCTTAAATAGCTTCCAACACTTGTTTTGGGGGTGAATGATGCAAGAAACATCTTTTTTTCCAAGTAACAACAGCAAGTGATTATGTGGGGATGTTCCTTTAAAAAAAAAAAAGGTGGAAAGAGAAGTTGTGTCCAAAATTCTGTTCAGTACTGCGTATATATACTTCTTCTTCTTCTTCTATATCTTCTTCTTCTATATCTTCTTCTTCTTCTTCTTCTATATCTTCTTCTTCTTCTTTTTCTATATCTTCTTCTTCTATATCTTCTTCTTCTTCTTCTTCCTCTTCTACTATATCTTCTTCTTCTTCTTCTTCTTCTTCTATATCTTCTTCTTCTTCTATATCTTCTTCTTCTTCTTCTATATCTTCATCTTCATCTTCATCTTCTTCTTCTTCATCTTCTTCTTCTTCATGTGTAGAGCTGTACAGAGGCGCCAGTAGGATAAAAGTCATTAAAATGTTTAAAACATTTGGGATGCGGTGGTGGACCAGCCAACCCAAAACAGACACAGGTACTGTCGATTCAAGTAATAAATAATTTATTTATATACTGGAGTATACTGGAGTATATAAATAAATTATTTATTACTTGAATCGACAGTACCTGTGTCTGTTTTGGGTTGGCTGGTCCACCACCGCATCCCGAATGTTTTAAACATTTTAATGACTTTTATCCTACTGGCGCCTCTGTACAGCTCTACACAACAAGAATCCACCCTTGGTGGAAGGGTGGTACACCCTCTTTTTTTCCTCTATCCACAGAGAGCGACGTCTTAATCCTGAGTGGGGACAGGTTTGGTCTCCCCACCTGCCTTTTCAGTGGTTGCCTTGGAGGTAACCCTGGTTTGTAAGTACAATACTTACGTTTTATCATTATCATTCGCACTCCTCCAATACAAACTACACTATATTGGGCTCTCGGTTTTCTACCTTTTATTCTTCTTCTTCATCTTCTTCTTCTTCATCTTCTTCTTCATCTTCTTCATCTTCATCTTCTTCATTTTCATCTTCTTCATCTTCATCTTCTTCTTCATCTTCTTTTTCTATATCTTCTGTTTCTATATCTTCTTCTTATTATTATTTTTCTATTTCTTCTTCTTCTTCTTTTTCTATATCTTCTTCTTCTTCTTCTTCTTTTTCTATATCTTCTTCTTCTTCTATATCGTCTTCTTCTTCTTCACTTATTTCTCTTCTATATTTTTTTTTTTAAAGTAATGCAGCTATTTTTGAGGGTAATAAATAGCTGGTGGCGCATGGTGGAAGCGCCATTGTATGTGCTCCCTGGCAGTGGAAACACACAGACAGCAGGAGGTAAATTCAGCAGCAGCAGGAGGAGGATGATTGTGTGGCAGCAGGCAGTCAATGAGGCAGGCAGCGAGACATAATAGGCTGTGGTACCTAGCGGTGGCACCAGCCCATAAATACACAACAGGAGGTCCCAGACAGCGGTCGTGAAGCCCACATCGTGTCCAATACACAACTGGGACAACACAGTTTTCAACCCGGGCACCTCAGAAAAATTGAACCTTTTTTTTTTTTATTGGTTTATTTTTTTTTTTTTTTACGGCAAATTTAACAGATAGCTATTGTTGGACGTAATAGCTGGTGGCAGAGTGGCAGCAGAAGGTAAATCTGTGTACCCTGGCAGTGGGAAACACAGACCGACAGCAGCAGCAGCAGGAGGAATGGAGGAGTAGTGTGAGTGTGGCAGCAGGTAGGCAGCGTGACATAATAGCCCTGGTACCTAGCGGTGATACCAGGGCTGTAAATAAACACAACAGGAGGTCCCAGACAGCGGTCGTGCAGCCCACATCGTGTCCAATACACAACTGGGACAACACAGTTTTCAACCCGGGCACCTCAGAAAAATTAAACCATTTTTTTTAATGGTTTATTTTTTTTTTTTTACGGCAAATTACACAGATATAGCTATTGTTGGACGTAATAGCTGGTGGCAGAGTGGCAGCAGAAGGTAAATCTGTGTACCCTGGCAGTGGGAAACACAGACTGACAGCAGCAGCAGCAGGAGGAATGGAGGAGTAGTGTGAGTGTGGCAGCAGGTAGGCAGCGTGACATAATAGCCCTGGTACCTAGCGGTGATACCAGGGCTGTAAATAAACACAACAGGAGGTCCCAGACAGCGGTCGTGCAGCCCACATCGTGTCCAATACACAACTGGGACAACACAGTTTTCAACCCGGGCACCTCAGAAAAATTAAACCATTTTTTTTAATGGTTTATTTTTTTTTTTTTACGGCAAATTACACAGATATAGCTATTGTTGGACGTAATAGCTGGTGGCAGAGTGGCAGCAGAAGGTAAATCTGTGTACCCTGGCAGTGGGAAACACAGACTGACAGCAGCAGCAGCAGGAGGAATGGAGGAGTAGTGTGAGTGTGGCAGCAGGTAGGCAGCGTGACATAATAGCCCTGGTACCTAGCGGTGATACCAGGGCTGTAAATAAACACAACAGGAGGTCCCAGACAGCGGTCGTGCAGCCCACATCGTGTCCAATACACAACTGGGACAACACAGTTTTCAACCCGGGCACCTCAGAAAAATTAAACCATTTTTTTTAATGGTTTATTTTTTTTTTTTTACGGCAAATTACACAGATATAGCTATTGTTGGACGTAATAGCTGGTGGCAGAGTGGCAGCAGAAGGTAAATCTGTGTACCCTGGCAGTGGGAAACACAGACTGACAGCAGCAGCAGCAGGAGGAATGGAGGAGTAGTGTGAGTGTGGCAGCAGGTAGGCAGCGTGACATAATAGCCCTGGTACCTAGCGGTGATACCAGGGCTGTAAATAAACACAACAAGAGGTCCCAGACAGCGGTCATGCAGCCCACATCGTGTCCAATACACAACTGGGACAACACAGTTTTCAACCCGGGCACCTCAGAAAAATTAAACCTTTTTTTTTTTTGTATTGTTTTTTTTTTTTTTTTTTTTACGGCAAATTACACAGATAGCTATTGTTGGACGTAATAGCTGGTGGCAGAGTGGCAGCAGAAGGTAAATCTGTGTACCCTGGCAGTGGGAAACACAGCAGACAGACAGCAGCAGCAGCAGGAGGAGTGGAGGAGTAGTGTGAGTGTGGCAGCAGGTAGGCAGCGTGACATAATAGCCCTGGTACCTAGAGGTGATACCAGGGCTGTAAATAAACACAACAGGAGGTCCCAGACAGCGGTCGTGCAGTCCACATCGTGTCCAATACACAACTGGGACAACACAGTTTTCAACCCGGGCACCTCAGAAAAATTAAACCTTTTTTTTTTTTTTTATTGTTTTTTTTTTTTTTACGGCAAATTATACAGATAGCTATTGTTGGACGTAATAGCTGGTGGCAGAGTGGCAGCAGAAGGTAAATCTGTGTACCCTGGCAGTGGGAAACACAGCAGACAGACAGCAGCAGCAGCAGCAGGAGGAGTGGAGGAGTAGTGTGAGTGTGGCAGCAGGTAGGCAGCATGACATAATAGCCCTAGTACCTAGCGGTGATACCAGGGCTGTAAATAAACACAACAGGAGGTCCCAGACAGCGGTCGTGCAGCCCACATCGTGTCCAATACACAACTGGGACAACACAGTTTTCAACCCGGGCACCTCAGAAAAATTAAACCTTTTTTTTTTTATTGGTTTATTTTTTTTTTTTTTTACGGCAAATTTAACAGATAGCTATTGTTGGACGTAATAGCTGGTGGCAGAGTGGCAGCAGAAGGTAAATCTGTGTACCCTGGCAGTGGGAAACACAGACCGACAGCAGCAGCAGCAGGAGGAATGGAGGAGTAGTGTGAGTGTGGCAGCAGGTAGGCAGCGTGACATAATAGCCCTGGTACCTAGCGGTGATACCAGGGCTGTAAATAAACACAACAGGAGGTCCCAAACAGCGGTCGTGCAGCCCACATCGTGTCCAATACACAACTGGGACAACACAGTTTTCAACCCGGGCACTTCAGAAAAATTAAACCATTTTTTTTTTTTAATGGTTTATTTTTTTTTTTTACGGCAAATTACACAGATATAGCTATTGTTGGATGTAATAGCTGGTGGCAGAGTGGCAGCAGAAGGTAAATCTGTGTACCCTGGCAGTGGGAAACACAGACTGACAGCAGCAGCAGCAGGAGGAATGGAGGAGTAGTGTGAGTGTGGCAGCAGGTAGGCAGCGTGACATAATAGCCCTGGTACCTAGCGGTGATACCAGGGCTGTAAATAAACACAACAGGAGGTCCCAGACAGCGGTCATGCAGCCCACATCGTGTCCAATACACAACTGGGACAACACAGTTTTCAACCCGGGCACCTCAGAAAAATTAAACCTTTTTTTTTTTATTGTTTTTTTTTTTTTTTTACGGCAAATTACACAGATAGCTATTGTTGGACGTAATAGCTGGTGGCAGAGTGGCAGCAGAAGGTAAATCTGTGTACCCTGGCAGTGGGAAACACAGCAGACAGACAGCAGCAGCAGCAGGAGGAGTGGAGGAGTAGTGTGAGTGTGGCAGCAGGTAGGCAGCGTGACATAATAGCCCTAGTACCTAGCGGTGATACCAGGGCTGTAAATAAACACAACAGGAGGTCCCAGACAGCGGTCGTGCAGCCCACATCGTGTCCAATACACAACTGGGACAACACAGTTTTCAACCCGGGCACCTCAGAAAAATTAAACCTTTTTTTTTAATTGGTTTATTTATTTATTTTTTACGGCAAATTTAACAGATATAGCTATTGTTGGACGTAATAGCTGGTGGCAGAGTGGCAGCAGCAGAAGGTAAATCTGTGTACCCTGGCAGTGGAAAACACAGCAGACAGACAGCAGAAGGGCAGTACACAGCAGCCCACTGTAGGTGTAAAATGTGTGGCTACAGGCGACGTAATAGTCAAACTGAACCAGGCTGGCTTAGTAGTGAGCAGGAGCCAGGAGGTGGTAAAGGGTGGTAAGGCATATTAACGATGGTTCCGGCAGCCAGTTCATGTCCCCCTCTCGCCGACAACAGGGGCCAGGAACTCGCCTTCCACCCACGCCTGGTTCATCTTGAGAAATGTCAGTCTGTCCACAGACTTGTGAGACAGACGTGAGCGTTTCTCGGTGACCACGCCACCAGCTGCACTGAAGCAGCGCTCGGACAGCACGCTGGAAGGGGGACAGGATAGCACTTCCAGGGTGTACTGCGCCAGCTCGCTCCAGATCTCCAGGCGCTTGACCCAATACTCCATGGGATCAACAGGGGCATCGCTGTCAAGCCCGCTGTAGGACCCCATGTAGTCAGCCACCATGCGGGTCAGGCGCTGGCTGTGACCGGAGGAGGATGCTGCTGCATGCACCTCCTCTCTAGTCACTGCTGGAGCCTCTACAGTCCTGTAGAGCTCATTGCTGAAAGACAGCAGGTCTGTGGGGCGCTTGCTGCTGGATGCAGGCACCTGCTGCTGCCTCTGTGCTGGCTGGACAGTGGGGGTGGAAGGCTGGGGGAAGGCTTCCTCCAAGCGCTCAACAAGGGCCTGCTGCAAGCTCCTTATTTGTTGCGCTGGGTCTCCTCCTGCAGGAGGCAGGAATTGGCTCAACTTCCCCTTGAGGCGCGGGTCCAACATCATGCTGATCCAGATGTCCTCCCTCTGCTTCATCTGGATCACCCTGGGGTCCTTGCGCAGGCACGTCAGCATGTGCGCTGCCATTGGGAAGAGGCGGGCCACGTGTGCTGGCACATCGACGGCAGTGCTGTCCTCATCCTCCTCCTCTGCCGCCTCATCCTCTCTCCACCCCCGCACCAACTCAGCTGCACTGTGCTGATCCCCCTCATCAGCAGCAAGGTCAGGGACCTCCACCAAGTCCTCCTCCTCCTCCCCCTCAGAGGTGGACTGTGCAGCTGCATGCCGCTCCTGCTGGGCCAAGGCTGCCGCTCCCTGTTCCAGCAAAGCATCGAGGGCCCTGTTCAGCAGACAAACCAGGGGCACCCACTCGCACACCATAGCATGGTCCCTGCTCACTATGTTGGTGGCCTGCAGAAAGGGAGCCAGCACTAAGCACACCTGCTGCATGTGCCCCCAGTCGTCATCGGGGATGATGGACGGGATGTTGCTGGTCTTGTCCCTTTTCTGAGCGGCGGACACAGTGGCCAGGGCAAGGTACTGGTTGACAGCGTGCTCCAACATCGCCAGGGTGGAGTTCCAGCGAGTTGGAACGTCAAGGATCAGCCGATGGCGTGGCAACTCCAGTTCCTTTTGCACGTCTTCCAGGCTCGCAGAGGCTGCAGGCGAGTGCCGGAAGTGACGCACAACATTCCTTGCCGTTTCAAGCAGTTCGCCCATCCCCTGGTAGGTGCGCAAGAACTTCTGCACCACCAGGTTCAGCACGTGGGCAAGACAGGGGATGTGGGTCAGGTTTCCCCTGTTGATTGCGGCAACCAGATTGGCCCCATTGTCGGCCACCACCTCTCCGACTCTGAGGCCTCTGGGGGTCAGCCAAATCCTCTCCTGCTCCTGGAGTTTGGCCAACACATGGGTTGCCGTCAGTTTGGTCTTCCCAAGGCTGACCAACTGCAGCAGCGCTTGGCAGTGGCGTGGCTTCACGCTGCTGCTGAGGCGGGGGGTTTGGCCAGGTGTGCCGGAGGATGGCAGAGGATCGGAGGAACCTGCTGCAGTTCCCCTGACCCTGTGGGGTGGCACCACCCACTGTGTTGCTGCTGCTGCTGTGCCCGCTGCTGCTCTCCCATCCTCACCCCCTTCCACCAAGCTGACCCAGTGGACAGTGAAGGACAGGTAGCGGTCTGTCCCGAAGCGGCTGCTCCAGGAGTCCATGGTGACGTGGACCCTTTCACCAACCGCGTGCTCCAGCCCTCGCTCCACATTGGCCATGACAAAGCGGTGCAGTGCAGGCATGACCTGGCGGGCGAAGAAGTGTCTGCTGGGGAGCTGCCAGTCTGGGGCTGCACAAGCAAGCAGTGCACGCATGTCGCTCCCCTCCTGCACGAGCGTGTACGGCAGGAGTTGGGAGCACATGGCCCGTGCCAGCAAGCCGTTCAGCTGACGCACGCGACGGCTGCTGGGAGGCAGAGCCCTAACCACCCCCTGGAAGGACTCGCTCAAAAGGCTCTGCCGTTGCCTTTTGCTAGCATGGGAATCAGCGGAGACAGCAGAGGAGGCCACTGAGGACTGGCTGCCAGAACAGGCCTCAGTGTCGGCGGCAGGAGTTGCAGAGGGGGGAGGAACAGTGCGTTTCCGCACTCCTGCTGGTGGTGCTGGAGGAGCAGGAGGGCGGGTGGCTGCTGTTGCTGCTTCTGCTGCTGAAGGCTGTGCAGTGATGGGTGTGGTGCCACTGCCTGCACCAGATGCCTTCAGCCTCTGGAACTCCTCATGCTGGTGGTAATGTTTAGCAGCAAGATGGTTGATCAGAGAGCTGGTGCTGAACTTTAAGGGGTCTGCACCTCTGCTCAACTTCCGCTGACAGTGGTTGCAAGTGGCGTACTTGCTGTAAACTGTGGGCATGGTGAAAAATTGCCAGATTGGTGACAAGAAAACCCCCCTATGGCCTGGAGCCGCTGCTGCCTGTCTCCCTGTGGTGGTTGGGGGGGGGGGGGGGGGTTGGGTGTGGCTGGTGGTGGTACTGGCAGATGCTGCTGCTGCTGCTGCTGAGCCTGAGACACCAGCAGGCTGTGGGACCTGCCTACTGCTGCCAATGCTTGCAATGATGCGCCTCCTTGCAAGGCCCACAAGCGCATCCTCCTCCTCCTCCTCAGAGCTGCTGATGATGACATCCCCAGGTGCTGGTGGTGGCGGCACGCAGTCTTTGTCTGTCACCCCGTCATCATCATCATCATCATCCTCCCCCTCATGAAACATGTCCTGCTGGGATGATGACCCCCCAAACTCCTCTCCTGATGCATGGATGGGCTGCTTGACTGTCGCCACAGTCTTGCTGTCCAATCCCTCCTCCCCCAAAGTGCCCATCAGCATCTCCTCCTCAAAATTGCCAACAACAGCAGACAATTGACTCATGATGCCTGGGGGCAAAAGACTGCTGAATGACAGATCGCCAACTGACGGTGAACTGGCCTCCTCCCCAGGCCCTGCTGGGCGGCTGCTGCGAACAGGGGTGGTGGTGGTGGTGAGGGTGGAGGCCTCGGATGCAGAGCTGATGGCGGGCTGCTCATCCTCCGTCATCAGTTGCACCACAGTGGCTGCATCCTTTTCCTCAATGGGACGTTTCCGACCCGGCTGGAGGAAAATAGGAGCAGGTACTACACGCTGCTGCTGCTGCTGTGTCTCTGCAGCGTGAGTTGCAGATGCTCCTGCTGGGCGGCGCCCAAGGCGTCCACGGCCAATGGCTATAGGCGGAATGTTAGCCACTGACGCAGCTGCTGCTGCTGTGGAACTGTGCATGGTGGCGCGGCCGCGGCTTGCCACAATGCTGCTCCCTCTCCTCCTGATTCCCTTGCTGCCCTTCCCTTTGCCCAAACCGCGCTGGCTGCCACTTCCAGACATCTTAGATGTTTTGGGCGTAAACAAAAAAGTTTTTTAAAAGGGCGGGTGAAAAAGTGGGGTACTTTAATGGAGTGGGTTAGTGGGTGAGGTGACACTAATCACTAAGTGATTAGATCGCTAAGTGATTACTAGTACAGTACAAATACAAAATACAATAATTCAGTAATCAGTAAGTGTGAACAGTGAACAGTGAGTGTGTCCCCTAGTACACTAACTAGAAAATACAATAATCAGTAGTAATCAGATTCAGTAGAAGGAAATAGAGTGTGTGTACACTACAGACAGTGCACGCACACACACACGCAGGAGCTAGCATATGAACAGTGACTGAGTGTCCCTAGTACAGTAAGTACAACTAGAAAATACAATAATCAGATTCAGTAGTAATCAGATGATTCAGTAGAAGGGAATACTATGTACTGTACACTACAGACAGTGCACGCACACACACACGCAGGAGCTATGAACAGTAACAGTGAGTGTCCCTAGTACAGTATAACTACAAAATACAAGAATCACTCAGTAAGTAAAGGACAAGACGGTAGAATACACAGCAGAAACACTGGTATAGATGAGAAATAAACTAACAGAGGACAGGAGGACAGCTGCCCACACAGGCAAGGCCCTGAGGCCTAAAGCTGTGTAAGCTTGCCTGCAGCAGCAGCTGTCTCTATGTAACACACAAGCTACTAACTAAAATACAATCTCTATCTAGCTAACAACAATATAGGTGTATATAGCAGGTGTATGTGAGCAAAAACGCTAGGTAATTGACCACTATAGAGCACTTGCTAAGCCAAAGCACAAAGGATCAGATCTCTCTCTGTGCAAGTCTCAGGCAAGGACGGAAAAAACCGAACATGGCGGCCGCTATTTATAGGGTAGGGGCTGGCCAGGGTCCCCCTCTGTGATTGGCTGCCGTCAGAGGGCCTGGGAGCCCTCTGATTGGCTCTAAGGACATCAATCTGGGCTATGATGCTATTCGAGCTCGGTATTCGAGCTCGAATAGCGCTGTTTGCTCGAATAGTGAATGGTGAATAGTGAATAGTGAATAGCTGCAGCTATTCGAGCTCGGTATTCGACCTCGAATAGCTGAAAAAGAGCTCGAATATTCGAGCTACTCGAATATTCGAGCTCTGCTGAGCATCCCTACATACAACACATGATGTGTCTGAGCTGCTGAGATAACTGCTTAAATCCCCAATCTAGGCACAGTTCTAAATATACCATCTGATAGCTTGGTTAACAGAGTCGTTCTATGAACCGACAGCTCTTCTGCTAACAATTCTAGTTTAAAGATGTAGTCATGTGACTTGGAGCAGCCAGCAGAAGGAAAGTTGTGGACTGGTTTGTTCATAATGTTTTCTATAGCATCATCAGTCAGCATCCTATCTTTTCAGGCTGCAATGGGAAGGGACAAAGAAAAAAAGTTACTAAGAGAAGTCTGTTATACAATGACTTGTGAAGAGGTCCTTCCTTATCCACATATTTGTTAATGATTTGTTTGGCATCAACTAATCAAGGAGCATCTTTATTTTGCTACATTACAGTCTTTGTTGATCATTAACAATTCCAGGTAATTACATTACATTCCATATACTTTCTTTAAGCACCATATTTCATAGAGTACATAGGTTCAAACATATACTTGCCATTCTTGCTCACTCTGCCCCCAGCTATCTTTACACTTGCACCTACTAGCTTCTGGGTCATTGAGTTTATCATTCATCTTCTTTATGCCAATCAAAGCTTAAAGCCCCATCTACACCATACAATTTTTTGTCCAATTCGATTCAATTTGATTCGATTTATTGATTCGATTCAATCCGACATGTCCGATTGGGATTCGATTCGATTCAATTCAATTTGCCTTTGCAAAACAATGGCAAATTGAATTGAATCAAATCGAATCCCAACCGTATTGAATCAATTAATCCAATCAAAATTGAATTGAATTGGACAAAAAATCATATGGTGTAGATGGGGCTTAGAGGACCACTATCCCAAAAAATTGTAGCATTAAAATGCATATATACAGTATATATATATAATGTACATTTTGCCATAGTAAAATGCACTATAAATTACTTTTATTCCTATGTTGCTGTCGCTTACAGTAGGTGGTAGGAAACTGATAGATCGGGCCGGTTTTGGACCAGTTCATCTCCCTTTTATTATTTACAAAAGCATTCCCTGGAAAGGATCTATATGAAAATGCTGGCCAGCCTCCCTACATGCATACACACTATTTTGGCAGTTGGACTGAGTGACTGCCCATTCAGTAAGCATTTTTGTAAATAAATAAATAAATATCTGTGAATTCGCCACGAGCAGATGGTCTAGTTCAAAACCTGCCAGTTCTGACATATTTTCACGACCTACTCTAAGTGACTGCAACATAGCAAAATGTTATTTATAGTGCATTTTACTCTCCTTTTTTATGCATGTATGTGTTAAATCGTGGAACGCGAACCAGTTAAAGAGGAACTGTAAGGAAAAAAAGAGCCCCTATGGAGCACTTACCTCTGGAGGGGGAAGACTCTGGATCCTAATGAGGCTTCCTCCGTCCTCTTCAGACTTGGAGATTCCAGCGCTGTCAGCGGGCACAGTAGGAACTCCAACGCAGTAATATTTACCAAGCCTCATTTCTGTGCAGCCGCAGTACAATCTTCCCCTCGGCTTCAGTGGAAATAGCCAAGCATGATCAGGTCCACTCTACTGTAGAGTGAGGCTTGGTAAATATCCCTGCATGTTGTTCCGGGGGTTCCAGCGCTAGATCCTGTAGTCAGAAGAGTACGGGAGAAGCCTCTGAATCCTAATGAGGCTTCACAAGGTAATTACCCTATACGGGTACTTTTTTTCCTTACAAATTCTATTTTAATGTAAAATGGTTTTTGCAATAGTTATCCTTTGAAATATCTAAGAACCTTTTAACTTTTCTTACCCAAATATAGCTCCACTGTCGGACCCAATAAGATGCCCCAACTTGTTCCAGTGTACAGCATGTTTTCAACTGTTGAGAGTCTGCCTAGCTTTGTAAAATTCCACCCCAAACCACAAAACTATGTGTTCTTGTGGCATACACTTTTCTACCACCCAACATCACCAATACATAGTCTCAGCATATTCACCCCAAATCTCAGCTACACTTTGTCTGGGAGTACCTTACATTTTTCCTTGTAATCAAATCTACCATGTCCACGCTGCAATAATTGCTTTCCTTACAAAGAAGACCTACTGTGCTACAATCAGTTTAATTATACATAAAATGGTGTGAAGTTTACCAAGCCGAGGCAAAACAAAGTAAAATTAGAGTCCTGCAAGAGAAGAAAGAAACTTTATGTGGTAACTTCAACGTTTGAAGATACAATAACTATAACTGCCTAGTAGTACTTTGTGAGTGTTTAACTCTGACCACATTAAAAACATTATTGTCTTATATCTATGACAGGGATTACACCTTTAAACAAACAGTACTTACATTTGTGCCCACAATGAGCATAAATCGAGGGCTGATGTGATGTTCACTGTAGGACTGCAAGGATCTGCTTCCTCCTAGCCCCGTATGATACTGGACCATGTGTCATGACCTAGACTAATGAAGTAGCACTCCTTAACCTCTGCACAATGTCTAATGGCAGGAGGCATGTCCTGTGCTTCTATTGTGGAGTAGTGTAGTCCTCTGCCAGGTGTAAAAGGAAACAGACTCCAGCAGGCATACATCTACCATCCATCAAATAATATATATATATATATATATATATATATATATATATATATATATATATATACATATATATATATATATATATATATATATATATATATATATATATATATATATATATATACACGGTTAGTATGGAAAGCTTCACTGGTGTTTGTGACTTCATTTGGTTTTAAATCAAACATTGGCATTTCAGTCAGACTCACTATCTTTAATCAATTCAAGCAGTAAAGAAAAAAATGAACAAGGTAAGTCTAAAGTAAAATGTGATTCATCATATCAGTTCTGGGAAGTATAAATATTGGTTTCCCATTTCTCATGCTGGGCCCGTACAATAACGTAATTCCATGGCATTTCATGTGCATTTTATCCAAGGCCAGCATAGTAAGTCTTCCTATCAGTATATAATCAATGCTTTGCTTGCTGCTGTGCATGAGACAGCTGAGATCACAGACTGTGTAACTATATCATGTTTAGTGCTTCTGGGAAGGATCACTGCACTCGACTGTGAAGTGTTCTATTGACAGTACGCAACCTGTTATTTCCATCCCATAGTCATTATGAGCCTTCCTCCATGTGTTGTGATGGAGACATGTTAATGGGCATTTCAGTGCATACGGTAACTCTGCTACTTCCGATTTCATGTCACTTCAAAGTTGTACAAATGTTATGGTCAATGGAAGAGAACGGACTTGCATATAGTAGAAGCACTTACTTAATTATCATCCTGAGCCGTCCATGGACAAGAGCGGCTCAATTTGATTTCACTTTGCAGCATTCGGTCTCTTTATTGGCATCAGAAAATGTATCATAATTGTAAAGGTGATAGTAGCAAGTCAAACTGAAATCAAATTGTGATGAATTAAGCAAATCTATACTGGAAGAGCCGGACTAACCTGTAAATGTCATCATTTGCGGACCGCAAGATATTCATGTAGAATGGAAATATGCCTGACAAAAGGTGACATTTTTTATTACATTTTGCTACAAACGAACAGTGATCCTTTAGAACAAATGATCAGTCCGATTTCACTGAAAAAAGTTTAATAAGAGAACAGGGGTCAAGATTTGAAAGGAAAATGAATTCACTTAAAAGGTCAGGGCTCTTTCTAACTCATATGCAGTATAATTCCATACCACTGCATATCTGTGCATCATATTCAAACTTAGCAGCACATAAGTTTCAATCATACCCAAATGGATATCCTACAAACACGAAACCCACAAAAATGGACTAGCACCAACCAAATCTGCACTTTTCTGCCTGGGTGTGGCAGCAAGTAATACAAATTTTTTTTTCTTTTGAAGGTAAGACCTGCAGACCTATTTTTGGCACTTTTTCAATTGCAGAGTGATTTTTGAACAGAAAATGAAAAATGATCTCCTAGGAGAAAACTTAGGAGAAAGAGTGAATGTAATAAGTGCTATAGTGGTGGCATCTTTGTACAGGTATATAAGCGGGTCAACTGCTCATTTAACCATCCCCAATGATGGCTTTATTCCGGCTGCTGGTGGTTAGATTGTTGTCCAGCAAGCTGGAAAATCTCTATGCTTATTTAGGTCGGGAGTTGTCCATCACAAAATGTGCTCTTTAATAACTTGTAGAATTCTTTGTCTCATAGAACACAAATAAATGGCAGAAAAAAATACTACGGCAGCATTTACACAAAACTGCAGCACCATAGTGATCACTTATATATACTCAACGGGGACTATAAATAAATGTTTTAATTACAACAAAGCCAATAACTGCAGGAAATTGGCATGAACAGTGATGAAACAATTTCACTTTGGTGGGATGTAAATTCTAGGGTATTGAGCAAATAAACCCTTTAAAAGTCACGTCTATATGTGGAAATCTCAATTTGGACAATAAATAACTTAGTGGTCTAACAAGCTTTATACACTAGGTACAACCACAGCCCCATATAAACCACCAAATATTACATATACTTTGCAATGCGTTGCTCTTTTTTACTTTGCTATGCCACACAGAGAAGGAAATTGAATGATGGTGATAAAAAAAGCAGAAAAGTTGTCATGTAATGAAAGAACATTTAAAAATTGCTTTCCTTGTAAATTGCTTTTTGTAAAGAACATTTTCAGCATTAGTTGCGGTAATTGCAAAGATATTTATGGAAACAGAAACATGGACTTTAAATGCAGTTTTGTCTTCATATATTAAATTAAAGCGAATTTATCATTTCAAACAAGGTCTGCCTATCTTGAATCACTGAGCAGTACATTGCTGGTTTACAGTTGTGGCTGTTTATCCCTGCGGTACATGCTTTACCAATTAAACACATCATTCTGCATTGAGGTATTAGAGGATCTGAAAAGATTGCACAAAAGTCATATGCTAGTCATTTCTATCTCCATGTAAAGGGCAGTAAGGCTGTGCTAACCCATGCATAAAACATTGCTGGTTACTACATCTCAATGAGCCCTATGATTAAGGCCCAGTTCGCACTGCAGGGATGAAAAGTTGATCTGTGGAAAAACTGAAAAAGTACCAAAAAGTAGGTGGAAAAGCGCTCTAATGCTATAGTGTGCGGGGCACAATTCGGGGTTCCGGCAATCGCCAAATGACTTCTCTTTCCAAGTTGCTACAACTCAGGGGAATAGTAATGTAAAAGTACTATCCAAATTATTCAGAGTATTTTCTTGCTTGCAGGCGGCTTAAAAGGCATTTTATTGATGTGAAAATATCACCTAGGAGAAAATATGGCGATAAAGTGAAAAGGGAATTGAATAAGGGCCACTAATGTCTGCAAAGATACAACTTCCTTTCTTGCTTAGTAAAGACAAGACAGAGACAGAACCACAAACTTCCTAATTTAAAAACATATGCCAAACTGATTTCCTTACAAAGGAATTTTATTGAGGCTTTAACCTCTTGCTGACCTCTCCATGCCGATTGATTTGAGCAGTGCGGCAGCCTCAGGACCGTTCCACGCCGATTGCCATTAACGGCTGGGAATGGGCTTTGCAGGAGAGCACATCCCCGCTCTGATGATGGAGCTCCGCCCCGCCTTCAGTCTCCCAGCGGCGATTGCCGCTGGGAGAATGTTAGATGGCGAAAACCGCCTTCTAATAGGACTGTACAGTGCTGCGATCTAAGGCGATCTGAGGCCTTAAAGCTGCAGTGGCCCAATTTGTGAAAAAAGGCCTGGTCACTAGGGGGTTTTAAGAATCACTTAGCCAGAACCCAGAAAGTCTAAAGCACTCCCAAATGGCTCAGTGGGAGAGAGAATAAAATTCAATGCACCTTTGGACAATTAGTTTCATTCACTGAGATCCTCTCCAAAGGGAGCAGGCAAAAAACTGCAACGGAAGTTTCCACTAGGCTGCTTTATAGAATATTTTTAGTACCCCAAAAGCTACCCAACGTTGTCCTCAAGTACCCCCAAAAGTGCATGTTTTGCAGAGAACCACAAACATTCACACGTGAAGTAATTAGTGTCTCAGCAGTGCTGATTATTAAAGGGACCCTGAGCAGTGGGTTAAATTTAAAATCGGTACTTACCTGGAGCTTCCTCCAGCCCACTGTAGGCTGCGAAGTCCCCCAGCGTCCTCCTGGCTGCATTCCAGGTTCCACTGGCGGCTCTTTTACTGGCTGAGTGTCGTCCCAATGCTTCCTGATACGTGACGCTCCGCATCATCACGCCGGCCGCTATGTGTCAACACGCTGGCTGGCGTGACAGTCCTGCGCTTGCACATATTTAGAGAACCGCACATGCGCAGGACTGTCACACCGAGCCATGGTGATGCATAGTGGCCAGCGTGATGACGCAGAGCGTCACGGTTCAGGAAACATTGAGAAACATTCAGCTGGAGTGTTGCCGGTAACAGAGCCACCAGCGGAACCCGTAATGGAGCCAGGAGGACACCGGGGGACCTCGCAGCCTACTGTGGGCTGGACGAAGCCCCAGGTAAGTACCAATTTTAAATTTAACCCATTTCTCAGGGTCCCTTTAACTACCTCTGTGGAATGCCACAAAACATGCCCTGTTGGTGTAACTTGAGGATAGGGCTGGGAAGCCCTGCTCTAGTGATGCTGGTGGTAGGCTTTCCCAAGCCATTGGTCTTCACCAGAGTGTCCTGTAATGTTAATGATGGATACAGAAGGTGGTTAAAGTTGGGATAAGGTTCAAGACAGTCAGAATACTTAATAGCTTGTATTTAAGCCAAGGTTCAGTGCAGGTGGCAAACAGGATGGCTGGTATTTTGGCCAAAGGTCAAGAAAGACAGCAAAAAAGGCAATGGTCCTTAAACAGAGTGGAAATCAATTCAGGTGGCAGACAGTTCAGTGGTCAAGTTGACAAGTCAAGGTCAATACAGGTGGTAGGCAATATGAAGGTCAAAAGCTGGCAAAGGTCAATAGTAATTTATCAGGAATGTATACTGATATAGTCCCTGATCAGAAATTACAACACTCAGCTGCAGTCAGAAGTAGGGAATGATCTGAATTGCCAATTTCCGAATCCAATGGGATTCCGAATTCCACCTGGTTCCACCTGAACGACCCTATACAAGATATGACAACTGGCTTTTTGTTAAAACCACTGATCAGTAGTGAATATTGCACATGCATACAGAAGTGACGTCAAAGTTATTGGGTGATGGATTATGCTTATGTGCAAATGATCGTTATCTAACGACATCTATACACACTTTTGGAGATAAACGATTGTTGTTCAATCAATCCCGTCATGACAGATGCATTTTCCACCGATGTCGGTCATTCGTCGTTAGTTTTAATGATCGTTTGTTAAAGTATTGTGCACAATTATCTAAGGAGCAATCATTTTTGAGCTGTTTCAAATGACTATGGTTTAAAGTGACAAGACACAAGACAAGACAAGACAAATAACATTTATATTGCGCTTTTCTCCTTGCGGACTCAAAGCGCCAGTGTGTACGTAGCATAAAACTATGCACAAGATTTTCCTGCAGAGTGGATAACAAAATTTTCATATATTTACCTAAAGAAGAAGAAAGACTTCAGATATGCTTTAAGAAGCAAGGTCGCAACTGACATAAAAGAATGATGGTAGCTACATAAAAATAGAGTCACGCATTAATTTAACCTTCCTGGCGGTAAGCCCATGCTGAGCACGGGCTATGCCGCCGGAAGGCACCGCTCAGGCCCCGCTGGGCCGATTTGCATAATTTTTTTTTGCTACACGCAGCTAGCACTTTGCTAGCTGCGTGTGCAATGCGATCGCCGCCGCTACCCGCCGATCCGCCGCTATTCGTCGCGCCGCGGTCACCCCCCCAGACCCCATGCGCTGCCTGGCCAATCAGTGCCAGGCAGCGCTGTGGGGTGGATCGGAGTCCCTTTTGACGTCACAATGTCGATGACGTCGGTGACGTCATCCTGCCCGTCGCCATGGCGACGGGGGAAGCCCTCCAGGAGATCCCATTCTTTGAAGGCGATCGGAGGATCGGAGGGGCTGGGGGGATGCCGCTGAGCAGCGGCTATCATGTAGCGAGACCTTGTCTCGCTACATGAAAAAGAAAAAATTAAAAAAAAAAACGGATTTGCTGCCCCCCTGGCGGATTTTTAGCAAACCGCCAGGAGGGTTAAAGGAATGTCTTAGAAGCAGAACCTGGCCATTTAAAAGATTTTTTATGTAATACAGTCTTTTACAGGTATGAATACATTTTAAACTTTTTAAGAATTTTCTGGAATAAAGAATTTTTCTGGAATTCTCCTTCCAGTAATAAACAAGCACAATCCAATTTAACAAACAACATACGCAAACGTAAACAATGGTATGAACAATTAGGGCTATTGATCAAATGTGTGTGCGTGTGATTCCCTAGGATAACAGCTTAATTGAAGTCAGGAATTCCAATCGATAATAAGTCAGGTTTTCCAATCAATGAAGGTGTTATAAAGAACACATAGAGCCTAATTTACTAAGGCATTTCCAGTGCTCCATGGGAATCCCCAGTGATACCATCAGATATAATGCAAGCCTGGGCTGCATTTTTTTTTAATTGCCAGTTAGGCAGCAGATGATTACAATGTGTACCTTGGACATATTAGAACAAAGTGGAGTTTGATGAAAGTTTAGTAAATCAGGAGTTGTGTGATTTGTAGTCTGGTGCACACGTTCCCAGCAGAAGCATTTTTTGATAAACCAAGGCTGTCCTAAATTTATTTAAAGAAACAAAGAAAAAAACAACCCGGAGACAGCGGATAGAGAATGCTACTGTTGTAATTTACCTGTCTGTAAACCATCACTGTGATCTGATATAACACATATGGGGACCGATCCTAACCACTAAATAGCAGGCAATTTTTTAATTAATCCAGTCTGGCTTTACTTTATCACTTGGGGTATACTTTTTATGGATTCTTAGGAATCACCAGAGATGCCTTAGTTAATCAGGCTCATACAGAGTTGGTTACATGTTCTCAGGAAAATAAATTCAAGTGCATAGAACTGTAAAAGTTAAGAAAGGTGTCTCAAAACTTGCATCTGTTCATAGTTAAGCACCTAGTTTAGGTGTGAGAAGAGCAGGTATTTGGGCTTGGCTGAATTCCTCAGGTGTCCCTAGGCATGCACAATAGTGTTTACCATAGTAACAAGCATAATCCAGTTGGAAGTGGAATATTTGAGCATTGGAGGATTGCGCCCACTATTTATGGCCCCGGTTTGCATAGCGGGCAGCCCCACCGCCTGCTATTTTATCGCACCGCCGGGGGGGGGGGGGGGGGGGCTAGGGTATTAGGGTTAGGCATTAAGGGAGATAAGGTTAGGGCAATGCATTCTCAGGGGGTTATTTAGGGTTTGGGATCGACAGGGGCCTTAGCAACATGAGAATGGATATGTGTCATTGTGCCGCCGATCACCTTGGTGCTGAAATTTCCGGCAGCATTAACTATTCCTTTTCCAAGTCATAGCAACTCAGAGGGAGAAGTAATTTGGGGCCGGGCAATCGCCGTACCCTGAATAACCCATGTGTGGGCTGCAAACTATAGCATTGCTGCTACAATGGCACCCAACTGGGGTGCTAAACGGCTGGCACAGTGTGCAGAGAAGAGGCACTTTGCATGAGAACTAAAGAGGTCCAGGTAGAGGGAATGGATGTGATGCGAGCAGGAGTAGAATATGCTGCTGTTGCACCAGGAATAAGAGGCAAGCTACAGCATTGATGAGAGAGCCATAACTTTCAAACAAAAAACTGAGGAATTCTCTGGACATTTTAATCATGATGAATACTATTTAAAAGGCTTATCATTAGATCCATATGAAATTGCAAAGGTAGCGTTACACTTTAAATACTGTGAGTTATAAATTAAAGGAGAACTTTAACCAAGGAATGAACTTCATCCAAATCAATAGCTGATACCCCCACAACCTTGTTGCATTGTGGGAAATAACAGCTTTTTTTTCAACTGCCAAGCAACCAATATCTTCCTCTGTGCATAGAACTCTCATTAATGAACATTCCATACAGATCATCTGGCAGACCTAAAGTTTGTCACCTCCAGTGATACATTTTAGAATGTAAATCAGGGAGAGAAAAGATTTTACAATGGGCAAACACTGGCTGAAAATAATGAATATTGTAGAAAAACTAAGCAATTGTATTCATTATGTTATTTTTAGTTCCCCTTGAAGTAAAAATATATTTACCTATGTTTAGAGACTTGCTGAAGTCTCACAGATCTACTGCAAAATCCGAATTTGCTTAAATCATAATGGATGTGAAAGGACATTCTAAACCTTGGGTTATTAACTAATCAATGTCGGATTGGTATGGGAACAACTATATTTGCTGTAGCAGGACCATTTTAATTAAGTTCTTTTGCCCTTGCTTAGTAGGCTGCCTTTGTAAAAATCAGACAAAATGTTGTCAGTATATAATTCTATTTGTGCCAAGTATTTAATGCACAGTGCCAATTTAAAGCAAGCTCATCATTTCAGCAACCAGTCAGGTGAGCCAGACATTTCCAAATTAATATAAGTCAGTGTAAAATAAAAAAGTACGGTAATCACTTTAGGAATGACTTACTAGATGCTTTGTGAAAAGGTATAGCCTAGAACATTTATAGAATTGTTTTCCAAACAGATCAATGTTAGAGGCCATTAGAAACAAAACAAAAGCACATGAACATCTTACTTAGAGATCTCGTATTAAGATGATATCTATTACGAATGACTATTCAAAAAGCAGTCTTTGCAACTACTGTATTTATTTTAATTGTTGCTGACTGGCCATGTTGATGCAGTCATTATACATTACAGACTATTCATATTATTTAGTGTTTATATAGCAGTGACATTTTGCACAGCGCTGTACAGAGTATATTGTCTTGTAACTTAACTGTCCCTCAGAGGGGCTCACAATCTAATCCCCTACTATAGTTACTATAGTTATATATCCATCATTATGGACAAATTTAGGGGAAGCCAATTAACTTACTTGTATGTTTATGGGATGCGGGAAACAGGAGTGCATGGAGGAAACCCATGCAGCCACCACAGGGAGAAGATACAAACTCCACCCAGATGGTGCCCTGGCTGGGATGCAAACTGGGGACCAGGGGTGTAACTATAGGGAAGTAGCCCCCTGCGACTGCAGAGGGCTCCAGAGCTGTAAGGAGGATCCAAATACTACTTTACGCCCTCTGATAAAGGGGCCATCCTTTGTATCAGATGTTTTTGTGGCTACACTTGTAGTGGGTGTGAAGAGCATGATCACCACACTTATCATATAACCCTTGCAACATTCCCCCCAGGCTGTGAGGGTCACCATGGATAGGCAAAGGAAAGGAAGTGGACATTCGGGGGGCCCCCATGCTGGGGGGCTCATGATTTGTAGTTATGCCCCTGCTGTGGACCCAGTGCAGCAAGGTTAGAGTGCTATCCACTACGCCACCATGCAAAGGTTTGTATACCTTAAGATGAATGTTATCTTTTAGGATGCATTCTGTCATTTAACGGAGCGTATTATCTTGTCTTCAGATATTTATAACAACAGCTGCAGGTATCAGCATCCTAACATAGAGGCTTTATAGTCTACTCTAAGGAGACATTCATGGATAATACAAAAGTCTAATGCTGGATACACGCGGTGCGTTCGCGCACTCGATTTTCCCGTCGATTCGTTTATTTCCAACATGTCCGATTTGGATTTCGATGGATCGTTAGGTCGATTCGGCATACTTTGCATGCGAATCGACCTAACGATCCATCAAAATCCAAATCGGACATGTTGGAAATAAACGAATCGACGGGAATCGACGGGAAAATCGAGTGAGCGAACGCACCGTGTGTATCCAGCATTAAGCAAGATAAGAAGTGGGTATAAGTATCATGTAGCTTAGCTGCCTCAGGTCCAGTCTTGCAATTGTGAAAGCTTGTGCTGTATATTCAAAAATGTACATAGAACCTATGAGTGCTAAGGACTTGCGAGCCCTTTAACTGGGAACTCATTGTAAAGTCTGCAACAGGTACTGATCAGCTAACACAATGCATTTGACTGGTTGGTTATTCAGATATGAGATAGATATATCGTCATTATTATTCTGAGCGAATGTTAACACGTCCCTCCCATTCCATGTGCAGCTCCAACTTCCATGCGTATCATCCATGTACTGTAGGCCATTTCTTTCATGAACAGTTTCCTTGGGCATCAGTTTCCCGTTTTCATGTGTTGCTCTTCATTTTCAGCCTCCTCTTTCATATCTAGTAACCCCTCTTTCATGCTGAGGTGCCCCCTTGGGCTGCAGCCGCTGAAAGCCCGGGCCATTGTAGCGTACATATGATTTTGCCGCCAGTGTGCTGGGCGTAGGGTGAGACGAATGACAGCTCACCCTGCTGCCGCTCAAATCCCCAGTGGCGTTAAATACTATTCCCCCTCCGAGTTGTAGCAACTGGGAGGGAGATGTAATTCGAGGTCTGGCGCGGGGCGTGTAGCATAGCACTAGTGCTTTGACTGTGCCCAAGTTTGGCGCTCAGTTCTGAGTGCTGGGCACCAAAATTACCTGCTTCGCCTTTGTGGCCTTTCCAGAAATGTGTCCCAGTTTGTGTCCCTCAACCTGCAAATGCCTCATGTACAGGTTATACGATCTTGTGAGTTAGCATGTTACAGTATGTTTTTACTTAAAGGGTACAGTTTCACTGGGGGGATGGGGTGTCACCCATCTGCTTTTATCTGCTGCTAGAGCGTTTTAGGGCTTCTGGCCCGCTGGACAACTTTCAGGTGAGTTCACGCTCAAGTCTTATTTATTCTGATATGTTTTCCATTGTGAAAATATTGTGAAAATACCCATTATATATGCAGGATGGAAACCATCCAACATTAGCACAAAGACCTTTTGCATTTCGGCTCTATTCATGCATATCTGGAGCTGACAAATTCTGTTTATTTATAAGGTGTCATCATGTGCTAAGCTGGGGATCTCCTCTGTGTTTACTGTCGCACTGCTCACTAGTGATGGGCGAACAGTGTTCGCCACTGTTCGGGTTCTGCAGAACATCACCCTGTTCGGGTGATGTTCGAGTTCGGCCGAACACCTGACGGTGCTCGGCCAAACCGTTCGGCCACATGGCCGAACTAAGAGCGCATGGCCGAACGTTCCCCGAACGTTCGGCTAGCGCTGTGATTGGCCGAACGGGTCACGTGGTTCGGGCCCGAACGCGCTCTGATTGGCCGAACGGTCACGTGGTTCGGGTAAATAAATACCCGAACCACGTCATATCTCCGCCATTTCTCTGTGGGTTTAGCTTTGGGTAGGCAGGCAGGGTAGTTCGCTCTCCAGCCACGCTAGCCAGGGTCCCCCCCAGTCATTGTGTGTCGCTGCTGGGAACAGTAGTACACCGCTCGCTCAGCCACACTATATAGCATTCTGTTTACTGCCACTCTGTGTACCTCGCTCAGCCACACTATATAGCATTCTGTTTACTGTTCTGTGTCTGCTGGGAATAGTAGTACACCGCTCGCTCAGCCACACTATATAGCATTCTGTTCACTGTTCTGTGTCTGCTGGGAATAGTGGTACACCGCTCGCTCAGCCACACTATATAGCATTCTGTTTACTGTTCTGTGTCTGCTGGGAATAGTGGTACACCGCTCGTTCAGCCACACTATATAGCATTCTGTTTACTGTTCTGTGTCTGCTGGGAATAGTGGTACACCGCTCGCTCACCCACACTATATAGCATTGTGTTTACTGTTCTGTGTCTGCTGGGAATAGTAGTACACCGCTCGCTCAGCCACACTATATAGCATTGTGTGTACTGCCACTCTGTGTACACGGCTCAGCCTGACTATATAGCATTGTGTGTACTGCCACTGTGCACCTCGCTCAGCCACGCTATATATAGCATTGTGTTTACTGCCACTCTGTGTACACCGCTCAGCCAGACTACATAGCATTGTGTGTACTGCCACTCTGTGTACACCGCTCAGCCAGACTCTATAGCATTGTGTGTACTGCCACTCTGTGTACACCGCTCAGCCAGACTATATAGCATTGTGTGTACTGCCACTCTGTGTACACCGCTCAGCCAGACTATATACCATTGTTTACTGACACTCTGTGTACACCGCTCAGCCAGACTATATACCATTGTTTACTGACACTCTGTGTACACCGCTCAGCCAGACTATATACCATTGTTTACTGACACTCTGTGTACACCGCTCAGCCAGACTATATACCATTGTTTACTGACACTCTGTGTACACCGCTCAGCCAGACTATATACCATTGTTTACTGACACTCTGTGTACACCGCTCAGCCAGACTATATACCATTGTTTACTGACACTCGGTGTACACCGCTCAGCCAGACTATATACCATTGTTTACTGACACTCTGTGTACACCGCTCAGCCAGACTATATACCATTGTTTACTGACACTCTGTGTACACCGCTCAGCCAGACTATATACCATTGTTTACTGACACTCTGTGTACACCGCTCAGCCAGACTATATACCATTGTTTACTGACACTCTGTGTACACCGCTCAGCCAGACTATATACCATTGTTTACTGACACTCTGTGTACACCGCTCAGCCAGACTATATACCATTGTTTACTGACACTCGGTGTACACCGCTCAGCCAGACTATATACCATTGTTTACTGACACTCTGTGTACACCGCTCAGCCAGACTATATACCATTGTTTACTGACACTCTGTGTACACCGCTCAGCCAGACTATATACCATTGTTTACTGACACTCTGTGTACACCGCTCAGCCAGACTATATACCATTGTTTACTGCCACTCTGTGTACATGGCTCAGCCAGACTATATAGCATTGTGTGTACTGCCACTCTGTGTACACCGCTCAGCCAGACTATATAGCATTGTTCACTGCCACTCTGTGTACACGGCTCAGCCAGACTATATAGCATTGCGTACTCTGCCAGTCAGTGTGTATATTGCTGGGATCAGTAATACTCCACTCACCGTCAACCACTATATGAGCTCACCATGAGTTCCTCAGAGACCTCCGCTGTGAGCAGCACTCCCAACAACAGCAACAGCCAACGCCCCACGCAAGCTATAACATCCACCCCAGCAGCCAGTGGTCAGCAGCAGCCCTCCCCGGAGGAGAACGTTGTGTCCATCGGTCCGGCGCCAGAGCGATTAATGAGGGCTGCCATTGAGGGGATGATGGGGCCTGATGTGGAGGAGGAGGTCGGGCTCAGGCCAGCATCCCAAGTTAATGTTGAGGACGATGAGGGGTCTGTGACTGTGTCTGGGGATGTTGGGGTGGCAGAGGTGGTGGGTGGGTCAGACTCAGGAGAAGAGTTGTATGATGAGGATGATGATCGGGACCATCTGTATGTGCCTCAGAGTCCGACCCCGGAAAACATGTTGTATCGTGTGTTTAGGTACTAAAATCTGCGTTCCCAGTAGTGTTGGGCGAACAGTGTTCGCCACTGTTCGGGTGCTGCAGAACATCACCCCGTTCGGGGTGACTATATAGCAGACTATATAGCATTGTGTTTACTGCCACTCTGTGTACACGGCTCAGCCACACTATATAGCATTGTGTTTACTGCCACTCTTTGTCTGCTGGGAACAGTAGTACACCGCTCACCCGCCACTGTATAGCATTGTGCTCTGTGTCGCTGCTGGCAATAGTGGTACACCGCTCACCCACCACTGTATAGCATTTCTGTACTGCCACTGTACTGCTGCCAGTCAGCGTGTACTGTAAGGATAAGTGAAATGAGGAAGAAATCCGGTGAAAGAGGGAGGGGCAAGGGAAGAGGTGTTTCCCCTGACGGTTGTGCTGGGGAGCTGTACTCCACGGCGGCGGCCCCCCACAATGACATATGACGAGTTTGAGGAGATGGAAGAGGAGGGTATGGACAATGTGGACATAGACCCAGATTTTGTTTGTGAACGAGAACATCGCCGTCGTAGCAGCAGCACAGATGAGTCTGTTGAAGAACCCACTGCTGCACGAGTTCGCCTTGTGCCACAAGGTAGGCGGCGCGCAATTTCAGGCACCACAAGCGTGGAAGTTCAAGTGAGAGGCAAAAGAGGCGCAAACAGAAATCGCCAGCAAGGCAGGTGCTCCAAATTCTGGGCTTTCTTTGAAGACTGCACTGAGGATGTTACCATGGCGATTTGCAAGGTGTGCAAGACCCGCCTGAGCAGGGGGAAAAGTATTAACAACCTCTCCACCACCAGCATGAGCCGCCACATGCTATCCAAACATCCCACTCTGTGGGCAAACGCGGCAGGACAGGGTACCACCAGCAACACTGCCTCCCTTGGGTTCACCAGACTCACCACCAGACCCGCCTCAGCAGCAGCAGTAGCCCAGCCATTGCGTGGTTCAAAACATTCCAAAAAATCAGATGACGCTGACACTGTCACTTTCCGGAGTAGTGCTCTTGAGGTCTCCCAGTGTTCATCAAACACAACAACCAACAGCCCTTCGTTGTGCAGCCCTACGGTTCAGTTGTCTGTCTCGGAGATGTTTGAGCGCAAGAGGAAATTGCCAGCAAATGACCCCCGGGCCGTGGCAGTAAGAGCCAGCATAGCCAAGCTTCTGGCCTGCGAAATGCTGCCATATCGAGTGGTGGAGACAAACAGCTTCAAGGGCATGATGTCAGTGGCCATCCCACGTTACGTGGTTCCCAGCCGCTACCACTTTGCGCGCTCTGCAGTGCCTGAGTTGCATGAGCACGTGGTCAGCAAAATAACCCGAAGCTTGAAGAATGCCGTTGCCTGCAAGGTTCACGTATCCGCCTCTCCACAGAAAATGCAGACCGTCTGACTCAAATTAAAATGAATCAATCCTGGATTGGAAATGACTACGCAACACTCCAGGACCCCAACCAAGTAACATGACCAATGAACATCTGGGATGGTTTAGCGTTTCCGGTCCCTGTTTATTGAACCTCTCATCTGTATTACATTTATGACTGCATGGCGGCAAAAAGCATTGCTGCTATATCCGCACGCTTTTTGTCCTCATGCAAGGCCTGGGTTGTTGTGTCTCAAAAAGCATGGCCTTCTCCTCCTGCGCCTGCTCCTGTTCCATCACGTGTGCTGCTGCTGCTGGGTTAGCGTTTCCGGTCCCTGTTTATGGAACCTCTCATCTGTATTACATTTATGACTGCATGGCGGCAAAAAGCATTGCTATATCCGCACGCTTTTTGTCCTCATGCAAGGCCTGGGTTGCGTCTCAAAAAGCGTGGCCTTCTCCTCCTGCGCCTCCTCCTGTTCCATCACGTGTGCTCTGTGCGGCTGCTGCTGCTGGGTTAGCGTTACCGGTCCCTGTTTATTGAACCTCTCATCTGTATTACATTTATGACTGCATGGCGGCAAAAAGCATTGCTATATCCGCACGCTTTTTGTCCTCATGCAAGGCCTGGGTTGCGTCTCAAAAAGCGTGGCCTTCTCCTCCTGCGCCTCCTCCTGTTCCATCACGTGTGCTCTGTGCTGCTGCTGCTGCTGGGTTAGCGTTACCGGTCCCTGTTTATTGAACCTCTCATCTGTATTACATTTATGACTGCATGGCGGCAAAAAGCATTGCTATATCCGCACGCTTCTTGTCCTCATGCAAGGCCTGGGTTGTTGTGTCTCAAAGCGTAGCCTTCTCCTCCTGCGCCTCCTCCTGTTCCATCATGTGTGCTCTGTGCTGCTGCTGCTGCTGCTGGGTTAGCGTTACCGGTCCCTGTTTATTGAACCTCTTATCTTTATTACATTTATGACTGCATGGCGGTAAAAAGCATGCTATCTGCACGCTTCTTGTCCTCATGCAAGGCCTGGGTTGTTGTGTCTCAAAGCGTGGCCTTCTCCTCCTGCGCCTCCTCCTGTTCCGTCACGTGTGCTCTGTGCTGCTGCTGCTGCTGGGTTAGCGTTACCGGTCCCTGTTTATTGAGCCTCTTCTCTTTATTACATTTATGACTGCATGGCGGCAAAAAGCATTGCTGCTATATCCGCACGCTTCTTGTCCTCATGCAAGGCCTGGGTTGTTGTGTCTCAAAAAGCGTGGCCTTCTCCTCCTGCGCCTCCTCCTGTTCCATCACGTGTGCTGCTGCTGCTGCTGGGTTAGCGTTACCGGTCCCTGTTTATTGAACCTCTTATCTTTATTACATTTATGACTGCATGGCGGTAAAAAGCATGCTATCCGCACGCTTCTTGTCCTCATGCAAGGCCTGGGTTGTTGTGTCTCAAAAAGCGTGGCCTTCTCCTCCTGCGCCTCCTCCTGTTCCATCACGTGTGCTGCTGCTGCTGCTGGGTTAGCGTTACCGGTCCCTGTTTATGGAACCTCTTCTCTTTATTACATTTATGACTGCCTGGCGGTAAAAACCATGTTACCTGTGCAAAGAAACATGACATTTTCAGCATTTAAAAGACAATTTTTCCTTTGAAACTTTACAATCAATTTTCTCAAAAACTATAAGCTCTTTTTGCTAAATTTTTTTCCCTCTTGTACCCACTCCCAAGGTGCACATACCCTGTAAATTTGGGGTATGTAGCATGTAAGGAGGCTTTACAAAGCACAAAAGTTCGGGTCCCCATTGACTTCCATTATGTTCGGAGTTCGGGTCGAACACCCGAACATCGCGGCCATGTTCGGCCTGTTCGGCCCGAACCCGAACATCTAGATGTTCGCCCAACACTACTGCTCACCCACTGTGCTGGAACTGGTAGACAATTTGTTAAGTTAATAATTATTTCTCAATCTTGTCTGACACCTCCATCCTCTGTGCAATGTGGGATTATTTGATTACAACAGGTACCCGAGGCTCAGGACCTTGCGGCGCATGCTGGAGCAGAATCATAACAAGATGCAGGTAGCTGCTATCATGCCGTTTGGTTTCAATTGTGTATTTTTTGTTTTTATGATGATGTATTCATTTTGTCGTTGATTAATCCTGTAGGCTTATCACAGTTCCAGGCGATAGGAGTTCCTGAATTAATCAGCAAGGTAGTTTGCGCAATTAGAATGCCATCTACAACATAGCAGCTGCCCAGAGCAGGTAAATGTTCTATACATGAAGATACGAGAGGACCGTGTTATGTAATTGTGTAATGTTTCTGGTCCATCTGGCGCATAATAAGATGCAACCTTCCCGCTAACTGACAGAAATAACAGGTTTTGATTGACTTTTTAATTTTCTTCTTCAACTTTTTAATTATTTTCTAATAATTGTAATGCATGACTAATTGGGATTTAATAGATCTACGAATCCTGTCTTAGCAGCATGCAGAATAGTTATTTTAACTGACAGTGTGGGGCTATAATACCATCTGCAGCAGACATCTGTGTGTTACAGCAAGTTCTAAATAAAACAGAACGAAGCTGATGCTATCATTAATAGAAAACTTTGGAAGGCCTGCAGGCCTGCGGTTTGTTGTGTCCATTTGGATATATAGATTATATAGACTAAAATTTATAACACGTATTGCTTTGCAAAAGCATCTAAACAAGTTTGCTGTAAGCGGGGATGAACAAGCTTTACATGCAAAATCAATTTAGCAGAGAAGACATCAAAAGCGTTTTTACAGCTAATGATAAATCGGGCCCTGAGTTTTAAGTTAGCTTTAGATTGACTGTAAAGTCACAGTAAGAAATGTTTAACAGTAAGTAAGAAATCTTTAACTATATTCGAGACTGAGGCCCCTTTCACACTACGGCATTTTCATTGCATTGTAATACTAAAACAATGAAAGTCAATGGGAAGCATCGCATCTGACGCAAAAGCAACTGTTCGTTACTAGGCAACATTCACGCTGACGTGCAGCAAACAGAAGTCATTTAAGTCAATGGCAAGGCAGATATTTTAAAGTTTTTGCATTCTCATTGTTGTGGGCATAAACAGAAGCATATTTTTTCAATACTAGCTAGCTAGAGAGCCTCATTTATTCTTTGGCTCACAGCCAGAAGTGAGATTGCTGCGCATTGTCGCGGTAATTAGTGTTGGGCGAACATCTAGATGTTCGGGTTCGGGCCGAACAGGCCGAACATGGCCGCGATGTTCGGGTGTTCGAGCCGAACTCCGAACATAATGGAAGTCAATGGGGACCCGAACTTTCGTGCTTTGTAAAGCCTCCTTACATGCTACATACCCCAAATTTACAGGGTATGTGCACCTTGGGAGTGGGTACAAGAGGAAAAAAAATTTAGCAAAAAGAGCTTATAGTTTTTGAGAAAATCGATTTTAAAGTTTCAAAGGGAAAACTGTCTTTTAAATGCGGGAAATGTCTGTTTTCTTTGCACAAGTAACATGCTTTTTGTCGGCATGCAGCCATAAATGTAATACAGATAAGAGGTTCCAGGAAAAGGGACCGGTAACGCTAACCCAGCAGCAGCACACGTGATGGAACAGGAGGAGGGCGGCGCAGGAGGAGAAGGCCACGCTTTGAGACACAACAACCCAGGCCTTGCATGAGGACAAGAAGCGTGCGGATAGCAATTTGCATTTTGTCGCCATGCAGTCATAAATGTAATACAGATGAGAGGTTCAATAAACAATAAACAGTAATTGGTGTTGTCCAGAATGCGCACAATGCGTGGGTCGCGTTCAATGCAGTCCTAGGCCGAAGAGGTCATAGCCTAGGGTCACAAAAACCTGTTTATTTGGGCAATTTCAATGGTGGCGAGTCTGACGTACATAAATCGCAGCAATGGCCGTTAGCAACGTCTGAATCTCACGAAATGTCTCATGCAGGTAGAAGACATATTGTTAGACTTGGGCTCCAAAGATGGGTTCCCTACATCTCTGCAAACCAGAGTTACAGGGCTCCAAATTTGGTAAAATCCCCCATAGGCTTTCATTGGGCCTCCTATTTACAGTTCCAAAATCTCACATCTTTTCAAAGGGCAATTGCTCAGCAGTGGCAAATTTTCTAGCATTGTAGGGACCCTTAGGGGGAACATGACTGGTGAGTTTCGGGCCCCTAGGCCAAAGAGGTCATAGCCTAGGGTCACAAAAACCTGTTTATTTGGGCAATTTCAATGGTAGTTATGCTGACGTACATAAATCTCAGCCATGGCCGTTAGCAACGTCTGAATTTCACGAAATGTCTCATGCAGGTAGAAGACATATTGTTAGACTTGGATTCCAAAGATGGGGTCCCTACATCTCTGCAAACCAGAGTTACAGGGCTCCAAATTTGGTAAAATCCCCCATAGGCTTTCATTGCCTCCCTATTTCACTTTCCAAAATCTCACATCTTTTCAAAGGGCAATTGCTCAGCAGTGGCAAATTTTCTAGCATTGTAGGGACCCTTAGGGGGAACATGACTGGTGAGTTTCGGGCCCCTAGGCCAAAGAGGTCATAGCCTAGGGTCACAAAAACCTGTTTATTTGGGCAATTTCAATGGTAGTTATGCTGACGTACATAAATCTCAGCCATGGCCGTTAGCAACGTCTGAATTTCATGAAATGTCTCATGCAGGTAGAAGACATATTGTTAGACTTGGATTCCAAAGATGGGGTCCCTACATCTCTGCAAACCAGAGTTACAGGGCTCCAAAATTGGTAAAATCCCCCATAGGCTTTCATTGCCTCCCTATTTCACTTTCCAAAATCTCACATCTTTTCAAAGGGCAATTGCTCAGCAGTGGCAAATTTTCTAGCTTGTGATGTATGTGGAACTCCGCTCACGGCTCCATCCACCAACAGTGCAGGAAAGACGGGCTGCTCGAACCCCAAATCCAGTACAATAGAGAGTAGATTCCGCACTAGGTCAGTGGAAACAAACTTCGCTTTATTGAATCACGTACATGACAAGCTAAAATCCATCACCACATGCTGACATGTTTCGGACGTTACACGTCCTTAATCATAGCATGGGTGCAAGTGAACAGGGATGACCCTTAAGTAGGAAGGTACCACACCCAAAGTCACATGTTCACAAACCCCACCCACAAAGAGGTGCATACATTAAAAAAAGAGAATTGAGAAACAGCCTCAATTATATAATCAAATAGATAAAAACATAATACACAATAAAAATGTAAATACATATGATTATACATGGCACAATATTACGCAGCAACTAGCAAATAGTCATCACAAAAAAGGGGTAGTGTATACAGACAGATGTTATTATTGTTGTAGTATTGCACTGATCATAGTCAGGGACGGTAAATCCACATTAGGTAACCGAATTCAGGTCCCATCTGGCATTAAGGCCTCTCGGTGAGCGGGTCCCTAATTTGAAGATCCAATATGCCTCGCGAGTGAGGAGTCGTTTGTACACGTCCCCTCCTCTCACTGGCGCATGGACACGCTCAATACCTTGGAATGAAAAAGAGGACATGTTGACCAGATGGACAGATCTAAAATGTTTGGCTACATTTGATACCTCCATAGTCACCCACCCGGCACCCCTATAGTGTTCACCTATTCGCTGCCTGAGATGTCGGGTAGTACACCCAACATACTGTAATTGGCATGAGGAACAAGAGATAAGGTAAACCACGGATTTTGTGTCACAGTTAATGTATTGCTTCATAGAAAAGGTATTTCCGTTGGAAAAGGATACAACAGAACGTGTAGGTCTATGGACAACACAGTACCTACAGGTGGAAAAGTTACACCTATAGGAACCTAAGGTGGTTAACCAACATGGACGCTGAGAACCGGTTGAAAATAAACTAGGGAACAAGATACTTCCCAATGTAGGGGCCCTCCTGCTAGCAAATCTAACTCCTGGTTTAAGGATAACGTTAAGAGCTGCATCGGCCTCCAGTACAGGCAGGTACTTTTTCACAATCTGCGTGACCTGTCTAAATTCCTGGCTGTAGGTAGTCACAAAGACTGTTCCACTAGTCGATTGTGACGGTACCTGACGAGAGCCAGGGGCGAGTAGTTCTTCCCTGGTCCTCATCAGGGCCGGTTTTTTTCCCCTCTCAATCATCCATCCTGGATACCCCCGCTCCACAAGTCGGGAGCCCACAACACCTAACTCCGCCTGAAGTGCTGAGGCATCAGAGCAATTCCTACGTGCCCGTATCGACTCACCCACCGGAATTGCACGGATGGTGTGAGATGGATGGCAGCTATTGGCCCTCAAGGTGGAATTGCCACTGCAAGGTTTACGATACGTGGCAGAGACTACCGAGGCCAGAAGGGGGTCTCCCCTGAGGGTGAGGTCAAGGTAATTGACCTCCACAGGTGACCACTGAAAGGTAAAAACAAGGTTCATGGTGTTGACGTTGAGGAACTCAACAAACCGTGTGGCCTCGTCGCGCGTGCCGTCCCAGATGACCAACAGGTCATCTATGTATCTGCCATACCACACAATATGACTCGAGTAAATATTACTCTCACTAAACAAGTGGAGCTCCTCCCACCAACCCATATAAAGGTTTGCGAGTGAGGGAGAAAATTTCGATCCCATCGAGGCTCCACAACGTTGTAAATAGAACTCAGAGTCAAATAAGAAATAATTGTGGGCAAGCAGATATTGTACGGCAGCGCGACGAAGAACTGGAGGTCCGTGGAAAAGGCAGAATACCTGGCCATATGGTACTCCAGAGCGTCCAAGGCAAGAGCATGTGGGATGCATGAGTACAATGATTTGACATCAATGGCAATCCAGCTGAAGTTGTCATGCCATCGAAAACATTGTAGACTGCTCAAGACATGCTTAGTGTCACGAACATAGCCTGGAAGTCGTCGTACAAGAGGCTGCAGGTGTTCATCCACCCAATTGCCCAGGCGCTCCCCCAGGGATCCAATCCCGGCCACAATTGGCCTACCCTCTGGGGGAAAGCCCTGTTTATGAATTTTAGGTAGATGATGAAATACCGGTATAACAGGAGATGGAACGGCCAGGTATTCTGCCACGCGTTTAGAGATCACTCCCAAACTCTCACCTAACGATAAAAGTGAGAGTAATTGGTTGCTGAATTCTATAGTGGGGTCGCCCCTCAACCGAGAATAAGTAACTGGATCCCGAAGCTGTCTCAGTGCTTCAGCACAGTAGACCTCAGTGTCCAGTATGACCACTGCACCCCCCTTATCCGCATTTCTAATGACAATGCGTGAATTCTCTTTAAGGGAGGAGAGGGCCTGCTTCTCAACGGAAGAGAGGTTGCAACGAGAACTGGCGGTGCTGGCAGAGGCAAGCTCAAGCAGTTCCCGTTCTGTC
The DNA here is from genome assembly GCF_040937935.1 of Hyperolius riggenbachi. Lineage (NCBI taxonomy): Eukaryota > Metazoa > Chordata > Amphibia > Anura > Hyperoliidae > Hyperolius > Hyperolius riggenbachi. The sequence continues at coordinate 458,902,216 of NC_090646.1, forward strand.
AGCATGTGGTGATGGATTTTAGCTTGTCATGTACGTGATTCAATAAAGCGAAGTTTGTTTCCACTGACCTAGTGCGGAATCTACTCTCTATTGTAGCAAATTTTCTAGCATTGTAGGGACCCTTAGGGGGAACATGACTGGTGAGTTTCGGGCCCCTAGGCCAAAGAGGTCATAGCCTAGGGTCACAAAAACCTGTTCATTTGGGCAATTTCAATGGTAGTTATGCTGACGTACATAAATCTCAGCCATGGCCGTTAGCAACGTCTGAATTTCACGAAATGTCTCATGCAGGTAGAAGACATATTGTTAGACTTGGATTCCAAAGATGGGGCCCCTACATCTCTGCAAACCAGAGTTACAGGGGTCCAAAATTGGTAAAATCCCCCATAGGCTTTCATTGCCTCCCTATTTCACTTTCCAAAATCTCACATCTTTTCAAAGGGCAATTGCTCAGCAGTGGCAAATTTTCTAGCATTGTAGGGACCCTTAGGGGGAACATGACTGGTGAGTTTCGGGCCCCTAGGCCAAAGAGGTCATAGCCTAGGGTCACAAAAACCTGTTTATTTGGGCAATTTCAATGGTAGTTATGCTGACGTACATAAATCGCAGCAATGGCCGTTAGCAACGTCTGAATCTCACGAAATGTCTCATGCAGGTAGAAGACATATTGTTAGACTTGGATTCCAAAGATGGGGTCTCTACATCTCTGCAAACCAGAGTTACAGGGCTCCAAAATTGGTAAAATCCCCCATAGGCTTTCATTGGGCCTACTATTTACCGTTCCAAAATCTCACACCATTTCAAAGGGCAATGGCTCAGCAGTGGCAAAACTCACCAGTCATGATCCCCCTAAGAGTCCCTACAATGCTAGAAAATTTGTTACTGCTGAGCCATTGCCCTTTGAAAAGATGTGAGATTTTGGAAAGTGAAATAGGGAGGCAATGAAAGCCTATGGGGGATTTTACCAATTTTGCACCCCTGTAACTCTGGTTTGCAGAGATGTAGGGACCCCATCTTTGGAATCCAAGTCTAACAATATGTCTTCTACCTGCATGAGACATTTCGTGAAATTCAGACGTTGCTAATGGCCATGGCTGAGATTTATGTACGTCAGCATCACTACCATTGAAATAGCCCAAATAAACAGGTTTTTGTGACCCTAGGCTATAACCTCTTTGGCCTAGGGGCCCGAAACTCACCAGTCATGTTCCCCCTAAGGGTCCCTACAATGCTAGAAAATTTGCCACTGCTGAGCAATTGCCCTTTGAAAAGATGTGAGATTTTGGAAAGTGAAATAGGGAGGCAATGAAAGCCTATGGGGGATTTTACCAATTTTGGACCCCTGTAACTCTGGTTTGCAGAGATGTAGAGACCCCATCTTTGGAATCCAAGTCTAACAATATGTCTTCTACCTGCATGAGACATTTCGTGAAATTCAGACGTTGCTAACGGCCATGGCTGAGATTTATGTACGTCAGACTCGCCACCATTGAAATAGCCCAAATAAACAGGTTTTTGTGACCCTAGGCTATGACCTCTTTGGCCTAGGGGCCCGAAACTCACCAGTCATGTTTACCCTAAGGGTCCCTACAATACTAGAAAATTTGCCACTGCTGAGCAATTGCCCTTTGAAAAGATGTGAGATTTTGGAAAGTGAAATAGGGAGGCAATGAAAGCCTATGGGGGATTTTACCAATTTTGCACCCCTGTAACTCTGGTTTGCAGAGATGTAGGGACCCCATCTTTGGAATCCAAGTCTAACAATATGTCTTCTACCTGCATGAGACATTTCGTGAAATTCAGACGTTGCTAACGGCCATGGCTGAGATTTATGTACGACAGCATAACTACCATTGAAATTGCCCAAATAAACAGGTTTTTGTGACCCTAGGCTATGACCTCTTTGGCCTAGGGGCCCGAAACTCACCAGTCATGTTCCCCCTAAGGGTCCCTACAATGTTAGAAAATGTGCCACTGCTGAGCAATTGCCCTTTGAAAAGATGTGAGATTTTGGAACTGTAAATAGGGGGCCCAATGAAAGCCTATGGGGGATTTTATCAAATTTGGAGCCCTGTAACTCTGGTTTGCAGAGATGTAGGGAACCCATCTTTGGAGCCCAAGTCTAACAATATGTCTTCTACCTGCATGAGACACTTCGTGAGATTCAGACGTTGCTAATGGCCATTGCTGCGATTTATGTACGTCAGACTCGCCACCATTGAAATTGCCCAAATAAACAGGTTTTTGTGACCCTAGGCTATGACCTCTTTGGCCTAGGGGCCCGAAACTCACCAGTCATGTTTCCCCTAAGGGTCCCTACAATACTAGAAAATTTGCCACTGCTGAGCAATTGCCCTTTGAAAAGATGTGAGATTTTGGAAAGTGAAATAGGGAGGCAATGAAAGCCTATGGGGGATTTTACCAAATTTGGAGCCCTGTAACTCTGGTTTGCAGAGATGTAGGGACCCCATCTTTGGAATCCAAGTCTAACAATATGTCTTCTACCTGCATGAGACATTTCGTGAAATTCAGACGTTGCTAACGGCCATGGCTAAGATTTATGTACGACAGCATAACTACCATTGAAATTGCCCAAATAAACAGGTTTTTGTGACCCTAGGCTATGACCTCTTTGGCCTAGGGGCCCGAAACTCACCAGTCATGTTCCCCCTAAGGGTCCCTACAATGCTAGAAAATGTGCCACTGCTGAGCAATTGCCCTTTGAAAAGATGTGAGATTTTGGAACTGTAAATAGGGGGCCCAATGAAAGCCTATGGGGGATTTTACCAAATTTGGAGCCGTGTAACTCTGGTTTGCAGAGATGTAGGGAACCCATCTTTGGAGCCCAAGTCTAACAATATGCCTTCTACCTGCATGAGACATTTCGTGAGATTCAGACGTTGCTAACGGCCATTGCTGCGATTTATGTACGTCAGACTCGCCACCATTGAAATTGCCCAAATAAACAGGTTTTTGTGACCCTAGGCTATGACCTCTTCAGCCTAGGACTGCATTGAACGCGACCCACGCATTGTGCGCATTCTGGACAACACCAATTACTGTTTATTGTTTATTGAACCTCTCATCTGTATTACATTTATGACTGCATGGCGACAAAATGCAAATTGCTATCCGCACGCTTCTTGTCCTCATGTAAGGCCTGGGTTGTTGTGTCTCAAAGCGTGGCCTTCTCCTCCTGCGCCGCCCTCCTCCTGTTCCATCACGTGTGCTGCTGCTGGGTTAGCGTTACCGGTCCCTTTTCCTGGAACCTCTTATCTGTATTACATTTATGACTGCATGCCGACAAAAAGCATGTTACCTGTGCAAAGAAAACAGACATTTCCCGCATTTAAAAGACAGTTTTCCCTTTGAAACTTTAAAATCGATTTTCTCAAAAACTATAAGCTCTTTTTGCTAAAAAATTTTTCCTCTTGTACCCACTCCCAAGGTGCACATACCCTGTAAATTTGGGGTATGTAGCATGTAAGGAGGCTTTACAAAGCACGAAAGTTCGGGTCCCCATTGACTTCCATTATGTTCGGAGTTCGGCTCGAACACCCGAACATCGCGACCATGTTCGGCCCAAACCCGAACATCTAGATGTTCGCCCAACACTACACGTGACCCGTTCGGCCAATCACAGCGCTAGCCGAACGTTCGGGGAACGTTCGGCCATGCGCTCTTAGTTCGGTCATATGGCCGAACAGTTTGGCCGAACACCATCAGATGTTCGGCCGAACTCGAACATCACCCGAACAGGGTGATGTTCTGCAGAACCCGAACAGTGGCGAACACTGTTCGCCCAACACTAGCGGTAATCTCTGAAGTCTATTTTTAACATTGTGGCGCGATGCGATCAGTTGATCACACCACTCCTATAACACTGGTTGCTGGTGTGCAGTGGTGTAGCTCAGGAGCTAGGGGCCCCGGTGTGAGTTATACATGGGTGCCCCCCAGCACTTTATACATAACAATTGATACCGTGCACCAAAACCTGCCTAGGACAACTACAGTGTCAGGGGGGCAAGAAGGGGTTGGGGAACAGCTTGTTAATAATTATTATCATTCAAAGCATCTATAGAAGTGATTATTATCAGCACAGGACCAATAAAGAGCTAATATTGCAGTTGAAGGAGGGCCTTACGGGGCCCCTCGGGCCCAAGGACCCCAATGCGGTGGCAACCTCTGCAACCCCTATTGCTACGCTACTGCTGGTGTGAAACCATCCTGAATCTTGTGGTACTTTACACACATGCTTAATTGTTCATTTTCCATAAAAATAGCAATTGGTACCTTTATTCTAATATGGTTATTGAGGCTGGTAAAATGGGTGTCAGGAAATGGCAGAGAATATCACAGAAAATTGCGGTCTGTATGGCAGTGTGGCAGTGTACCGAATGTGACTGGAGAAGGTATTGCAATAATCTCTTTCATGTTCTACATATCTAAATAACAACCTTTTATTAGTGCACAGTGTTACGCCACCTTTGTAAGAAGAGCTGAAGACTGGCTCTTGCTAGAAAGCTGATTACATTAATATGTAAACACAAACCGTGCTCAGGGTCTATAGTTCCAGGCAGACAGATCCCACTCAAAATGTAAGTCATGCTACTTACAGTCTACCCAATGGCGGACAAACAAAGCCAATAGTGGGCCCCTGTGCAAAATACCAACTGAGGGCCCCTCTCATGAGGCAAAAAGTGAAAGTGGTCACAGTACAAAGCAGGTATAATTAAACATTGCACCACATACCCAACTTTTTGAGATAAGAAAGAGGGATGCTTAAGCCCTAATCACACCTTCGACACACCCCTAGTGTCGCATACCATTAAGATTTCATAAGAAAAATATGTTGTCTTGTAATTCAAACCCCACTGGTTCTTCCATTTCTGGTTCATTATCCTTCATATTAACATTTGAAATAAGAACTATATCAATTTAAAACCTAGGAATAAAGTTTATAGTCAATTTAACTCATTTTCAGTAGATAAAATACATATATTTACATAGATCTGTACACCAGTCCTGAAAGAGGGACAAATAAGGAGGAAAGAGGGACAGAGGAACAGGGTCCCCAAAGAGGGACTGTCCCTCCAAAAGAGGCACAGTTGGGAGCTATGCACATATTTACCACAAAAGCCTGTGGCAACCTTCCCTGAGCCCCAAAAGTGCTGGCAAAGTAACGGAGATTTAGTCTTTCACAGTTAGCCATGGAAATGTAATCATACATTCGTTCTTTTCTTACTTAAAAAATATGACAAGCCCCCAAATGATAAATGTGGCAGTGGTCGGGCACCCAAATAACAGTTATGCAGCACGGCCTCCCAATTAAGACGGTTAGCAGCATAGACACCCAATTAACACAGTTATGCAGGATGCCCACCCAATAAACAATCTTTTATGCAGCATGGCTGCCCAGTTAAAGGGACTCCGAGCAGTGCAGAAACTATGGAAAGATGCATATCATTTTAAAGCTCTCTTTCTCCTCTTTCCAATGATATATAAACCGCCGCCCTACTCCTTTTAGTTTTCACGATTGTAGAGAAAACTAAAAGGTGTAGGGCGACGATTTAGGGGTCGTCAGAAAGAGGAGAAAGAGAGCTTTAAAATGATATCCATCTTTCCATAGTTACATTGTATTACACAGGGCGACTTTTTCTCAAAGTCAGCAGCTCCATTCAGCAGAAAAAGTCACCCTGTGTAATACAATGTAACTATGGAAAGATGGATATCATTTTAAAGCTCTCTTTCTCCTCTTTCTGACGACCCCTAAATCGTCGCCTTACGCGTTTTAGTTTTCTCTATTTTCGCGATCGAAATCACGGCCGCGGCAATTACAATCGCGAAAATAGCGAAAACTAAAAGGCATAGGTCGGCGGTTTATATATCATTGGAAAGAGGAGAAAGAGAGCTTTAAAATGATATGCATCTTCCCATAGTTTCTGCACTGCTCGGAGTCCCTTTAACACAGTTATGCAGCAGTGAGGTTAGAGTTAGGCGTAACATCCAGTAAGGTTAGTGTTAGCCATAGAATCCACAGTGAGATTAGAGTAAGGCGTAGCATCCAGTAAGGTTAGCGTTAGCCTTATAATCCACAGTGAGGCAACAAGGGTAGGAGCGGCACACCTTTCCGTTTTCAAAAGTAGGGTGCTGAGTCCTGGATGCTAAGCAAACATCCAATACTTATAGGTGAGGTAGGAGAGTGGGCTCGCACACCAGCTTCTCAGTCGAGCAAGTAGTTGTTTATTAATCCATCATATGCTGTGTATCTGACATATGATGGATTAATAAACAACTACTTGCTCGACTGAGAAGCTGGTGTGCGAGCCCACTCTCCTACCTCACTTATAATCCACAGTGAGGTTAGTGTTAGGTGTAGCATCAGTGAGGTTAACCTTCCTGGCGGTAAGCCCGAACTGAGTTCGGGCTATGCCGCCGGAAGGCACCGCTCAGGCCCCGCTGGGCCGATTTGCATAATTTTTTTTTTGCTGCACGCAGCTAGCACTTTGCTAGCTGCGTGCAGTGCCCGATCGCCGCCGCTACCCGCCGATCCGCCGCAATTCCTCTCGCCGCGGCCGCCCCCCCCCCCAGACCCCGTGCGCTGCCTGGCCAATCAGTGCCAGGCAGCGCTATGGGGCAGATCGGAGTCCCCTCTGACGTCACGACGTCGATGACGTCGGTGACGTCATCCCGCCCGTCGCCATGGCGACGGGGGAAGCCCTCCAGGAGATCCCGTTCTTTCAACGGGATCTCCGGATCTCCGATCGCCGGCGGCGATCGGAGGGGCTGGGGGGATGCCGCTGAGCAGCGGCTATCATGTAGCGAGACTTTGTCTCGCTACATGAAAAAAAAAAAAAAAATTTAAAAAAAAAAGATTTGCTGCCCCCTGGCGATTTTTTTGCAAACCGCCAGGAGGGTTAATGTTAGGTGTAGTGGCAGTGTGGCTAGCATTAGGTGTGGCGCATATATTTCAAACTCTGGCTTGTTGGCAAAATTTGGCCCCCAAGTGTTCTTTTCATTTAACATTATATTTGGCCCGGGAGACCACTCTCGTGCTCCTCCCCTCCCACACTCTTATCCCCAATAGAGTGGGGCCGAACCTCCGATTTTCGGTTCGCGAACCGGGTTCGCGAACTTCCGCGGAAGGTTCGGTTCGCGTAAAAGTTCGCGAACCGCAATAGACTTCAATGGGGAAAAAAAAAATTATGCTGGCCACAAAAGTGATGGAAAAGATGTTTCAATGGGTCTAACACCTGGACCCCCAGGTGGAGGAGTGGGATACATGCCAAAAGTCCCCGGGAAAAATCTGGATTTGACGCAAAGCAGCGTTTTAAGGGCAGAAATCACATTGAATGCTAAATGACAGGCCTAAAGTGCTTTAAAACATCTTGCATGTGTATACATCAATCAGGTAGTGTAATTAAGGTACTGCTTCACACTGACACACCAAACTCACCGTGTAACGCACCGCAAACAGCTGTTTGTGTAGTGACGGCCGTGCTGGACTGGTGCGCACCATGGCGAGAGTGCAGGTTTTGGTGGCTTTACAGCCCATATGGTCGCCTGGCTGATGTAGGTGAATGACAGAACAGTGACTGTCCAGCTGATCAAATTTGGTCTGACCACAATGAGGCAACAACCTTATTATCGTGGGTGTGCCACCCGAGACACTCATCTAGGCGCCGGTCATTGCTTCATTGTGATACGCAAGCCCCTTCACCACGGCAAGGTAATGATCACGAAGGGGAATGGGCGCATGTACATGCCTTTTCTTTTGTTGTTGCAGCTGCCCGTAGTGCAGCCAGAAAAATTAGGCAGTCATGTACACGCACCAGAAAAATTATTACAGTGGCCGCTGCTAGCAGCGGCCTAAAAAATTCAGCAATTCGCCTGGAGTCCCGGACCCTGTTGGTGGTGGCGGAGAAGGTAGTCAAGCGGCCTGCAGGCAGATATGCTGTGTGGAGGGACTGGGAGCGACTTAGTCTTCTTGGGGCAGGCCAGGCAGCCAGTCACACGGCGTGCAGGCAGAGATGCTGTGTGTGCGGGGACTGACTTAGTCTTGGGGCGGGCAGCAGTCTTCCGGGATCCATGCCTCATTCATTTTGATAAAGGTGAGGTACTTAACAGTTTTGTGACTTAGGCGACTTCTCTTCTCAGTGACAATGCCTCCAGCTGCGCTGAAGGTCCTTTCTGACAGGACGCTTGCGGCAGGGCAGGAGAGAAGTTGGATGGCAAATTGGGACAGCTCTGGCCACAGGTCAAGCCTGCGCACCCAGTAGTTCAAGGGTTCCTCATCGCTGTTCACAGCAGTGTCTACATCCACACTTAAGGCCAGGTAGTCGGCTACCTTCCGTTCCAGGCGTTGGTGGAGGGTGGATCCGGAAGGGCTACGGCGAGGCGTTGGACTAAAGAACGTCCGCATGTCCGACATCACCATGAGATCGCTGGAGCGTCCTGTCTTTGACTGCGTGGACACGGGAGGAGGATTAGTGGCAGTGGTACCTTGCTGGCGTTGTGCTGTCACATCACCCTTAAAGGCATTGTAAAGCATAGTTGACAGCTTGTTCTGCACCTTCAGGTGAGTTGGTAACAGGTCCGCCACTTTGTGCCTGTACCGAGGGTCTAGTAGTGTGGCCACCCAGTACAGCTCATTCCCCTTGAGGTTTTTTATACGGGGGTCCCTCAACAGGCAGGACAGCATAAAAGACGACATCTGCACAAAGTCGGATCCAGATGTACCATGCATCTCCTCTTGCTCTTCCTCAGTGACGTCAGGTAAGTCAACCTCCTCCCCCCAGCCGCGAACAATACCACGGGAAGGTTGAGCAGCACAAGCCCCCTGCGACGCCTGCTGCGGTTGTTCTCCTGCCGCCGTCCCCTCCTCCTCCTCCCCCAAAGAAACACCTTGCTCATCATCCTCTGAGTCTGACTCGTCTTCTGCACACGACTTCTCTTCTTCCTCCTCCTCCCCCTCTGTGCTGCCGCAGGTGTTGAGGAAACAGCTGGGTCTGATGAAAATTGGTCCCATGCCTGTTCCTGCCATAACTGTTCCTGGTCACGCTCATTCGCAGCTTCATCCGCCACTCTACGCACAGCACGCTCCAAAAAGTAAGCGTAGGGAATTAAGTCGCTGATGGTGCCTTCACTGCGGCTCACCAGGTTGGTCACCTCCTCAAACGGCCGCATGAGCCTGCATGCATTTCACATCAGTGTCCAGTTGTCGGGCCAGAACATCCCCATCTTCCCAGACTGTTTCATTCTACTGTAATTGTAGAGGTATTGGGTGACGGCTTTCTTCTGTTCTAGCAGGCGGGAGAACATGAGCAGGGGCGAATTCCAGCGAGTCAGGCTATCGCAAAGACCGCCTCAAATGCCCACAGAACTTCCTGGCCTGCTTCAGGACATCCGCTAAGCCAGGGTACTTTGACACAAATCTTTGAACAACTAGATTCATGACATGTGCCATGCAGGGTATGTGTGTCAGCTTCCCCATATGCAAAGCGGCAAGCAGATTGCTGCCGTTGTCGCACACCACATTGCCTATCTCCAGGTGGTGCGGGGTCAGCCACTCATCCACCTGTTTCTTAAGAGCAGCCAGGAGAGCTGCTCCAGTGTGACTCTCCGCTTTGAGGCAAGACATGTCTAAGATGGCGTGACACCGTCGTACCTGGCATGCAGCATAAGCCCTGCGGAGCTGGGGCTGTGTAGCTGGAGAGGAGAACTGCCACTCAGCCAAGGAGGAGGAGGACAGCGAAGAGCATGTAGCAGGAGGAGAGGAGGTGGCAGGAGGCCTGCCTGCAAGCCGTGGAGGTGTCACAATTTGGTCCGCTGCGCCCTGCTTGCCATCGTTCACCAGGTTGACCCAATGGGCTGTGTACGTAATGTAGCGGCCCTGCCCATGCTTGGCAGACCAGGCATCCGTGGTCAGGTGTACCCTTGACCCAACGCTCTTCGCAAGAGATGACACCACTTGCCTCTCAACTTCACGGTGCAGTTGGGGTATGGCCTTTCTAGAAAAATAAGTGCGGCCTGGCATCTTCCACTGCGGTGTCCCGATGGCCACACATTTACGGAAGGCCTCAGAGTCCACCAGCCGGTATGGTAACAGCTGGCGAGCTAACAGTTCCGCCACGCCAGCTGTCAGACGCCGGGCAAGGGGGTGACTGGCCGAAATTGGCTTCTTCCGCTCAAACATTTCCTTCACGGACACCTGACTGCTTCTGTGGGCAGAGGTGCAGGAAGCGCTCAAGGGCAGAGGCGGAGTGGAGGAGGGTGCCTGTGAAGGTGCAAGGGAGAAAGCGGCAGAAGCAGATGATGCACCTGAAGGAGGAAGAGGAGAAGGAGGGTGACTTTTCTTTTGTGTGCTGCTGCTGCTGCTTTTGCTCAGGTGGCCATCCCATTGCTGTTTGTGCCTTTTCTCCAGGTGCCTTCGTAAGGCACTTGTCCCTACGTGAGTGTTGGCCTTTCCACGGCTCAATTTGCGTTGGCAGAGCGAACAGATGGCTTTGCTCCGATCTAAGGCACACACATTAAAAAATGTCCACACCGCTGAGCCACCCTGGGATGTGGGCACTATGGGGGCCTCAGCAGCTGATGCTGAAGGGCAAGTTGGCTGGCTGTACATAGGTGGCGATACATGGTGCCGGACACTGCCACCAGCTGTTTCTGACGAAGAGCTGCCCCAGCTTCTTTCAGCAACTTCTCTCCTCCTACTACTCTCTGACTCCCCCTCTGAACTGTCCCCCTCTTCATCTCCTCTATTGGGAACATACAGAGGATCCGTATCATCGTTATCACCGCAATCATCCTGCCCAGCTTCGCTTGCCTCAGAAAAATCCAAACATGCACCATCAGTAGGTCCTTCAGCCTCCTTTCACGTTACATCCATAGTGTTGCTGCGTAACTCAGACATATGAGCTGGTGAAAATTCATCTGGCTGTAACAACAATGGCTGTGCATCAGTGATTTCAACACTAAATAATTCTTGCGAAGTGTCAAATGCAGCGGAAGTGGTGCTAGTAGTAGCGCTGGTGGCTGAGCAAGATGAGGTGTTCTGTGTCGCTAAATACTCAACCACGTCCTGACAATCTTGGGAGGTGATGGGACGTGCCTTCTTCTGAGCACTGTTCTGTGGGCCAGGTCCACACGAAATTACATTTACACAACCTCGCACAGACCTGCCGGGTGGCCTTCCTCTGGCTCTGGCACTACCTCTTCCTCTACCTGTTTTGTCCATATCGGGTATGCACGGAGTGGTATATTACACTGCGTGCACTCACGTAGGTAGGTGGGTTCACTTAACTGCACAGGTATGCGCACTGATGCGGTGGGTTCACTGAACAGAACAGGTATGCAGTGGCGGGTTCACTGAACAGAACAGGTATGCAGTGGCGGGTTCACTGAACAGAACAGGTATGCAGTGGCGGGTTCACTGAACAGAACAGGTATACAGTGGCAGGTTCACTGAACAGAACATGTATACAGTGGCGGGTTCACTGAACACAACAGGTGTGCAGTGGCGGGTTAACTGAACAGGTATACAGTGGCGGGTTCACTGAACAGAACAGGTATACAGTGGCAGGTTCACTGAACAGAACAGGTATGCAGTGGCGGGTTCACAGAACAGGTATGCAGTGGCGGGTTCACTGAACAGAACAGGTATGCAGTGGTGGGTTCACTGAACACAACAGGTATGCAGTGGCGGGTTAACTGAACAGGTATACAGTGGCGAGTTCACTGAACAGAACAGGTATACAGTGGCAGGTTCACTGAACAGAACAGGTATACAGTGGCGGGTTCACTGAACAGAACAGGTATACAGTGTCAGGTTCACTGAACAGAACAGGTATACAGTGGCGGGTTCACTGAACACAACAGGTATGCAGTGGCGGGTTAACTGAACAGGTATACAGTGGCGGGTTCACTGAACACAACAGGTATGCAGTGGCGGGTTCACTGAACAGAACAGGTATGCAGTGGCGGGTTCATTGAACAGAACAGGTATGCAGTGGCGGGTTCACTGAACAGAACAGGTATACAGTGGCAGGTTCACTGAACAGAACAAGTATACAGTGGCGGGTTCACTGAACAGAACAAGTATACAGTGGCGGGTTTACTGAACACAACAGGTATGCAGTGGCGGGTTAACTGAACAGGTATACAGTGGCGGGTTCACTGAACAGAACAGGTATACAGTGGCAGGTTCACTGAACAGAACAGGTATGCAGTGGCGGGTTCACTGAACAGAACAGGTATGTAGTGGTGGGTTCACAGAACAGGTATGCAGTGGCAGGTTCACAGAACAGGTATGCAGTGGCGGGTTCACTGAACAGAACAGGTATGCAGTGGTGGGTTCACTGAACACAACAGGTATGCAGTGGCGGGTTAACTGAACAGGTATACAGTGGCGAGTTCACTGAACAGAACAGGTATACAGTGGCAGGTTCACTGAACAGAACAGGTATACAGTGGCGGGTTCACTGAACAGAACAGGTATACAGTGGCAGGTTCACTGAACAGAACAGGTATACAGTGGCGGGTTCACTGAACACAACAGATATGCAGTGGCGGGTTAACTGAACAGGTATACAGTGGCGAGTTCACTGAACAGAACAGGTATACAGTGGCAGGTTCACTGAACAGAACAGGTATACAGTGGCGGGTTCACTGAACAGAACAGGTATACAGTGGCAGGTTCACTGAACAGAACAGGTATGTAGTGGTGGGTTCACAGAACAGGTATGCAGTGGCAGGTTCACAGAACAGGTATACAGTGGCGGGTTCACTGAACAGAACAGGTATACAGTGGCAGGTTCACAGAACAGAACAGGTATGCAGTGGCAGGTTCACTGAACAGGTATGCAGTGGTGGGTTCACTGAAGAGGTATGCAGTGGTGGGTTCACTGAACAGGTATGCAGTGGCAGGTTCACTGAACAGGTATACAGTGGCGGGTTCACTGAACAGAACAGGTATGCAGTGGCGGGTTCACTGAACAGGTATACAGTGGCAGGTTCACTGAACAGAACAGGTATACAGTGGCGGGTTCACTGAACAGAACAGGTATGCAGTGGCGGGTTCACTGAACAGTACAAGTATGCAGTGGCAGGTTCACTGAACAGGTATGCAGTGGTGGGTTCACTGAACAGGTATGCAGTGGTGGGTTCACAGTACAGGTATGCAGTGGTGGGTTCACAGAACAGGTATGCAGTGGTGGGTTCACAGAACAGGTATGCAGTGGTGGGTTCACAGTACAGGTATGCGGTGGTGGGTTCACAGAACAGGTATGCAGTGGTGGGTTCATAGTACATGTATGCAGTGGTGGGTTCACAGAACAGGTATGCAGCCAGGGACAAGCTAAGCCTAACTAATCTTTCCCTATGAGAGAGAGTGTGCAGCAGCTCGCCCTACTCTCACTAATGCAGGCACACGAGTGACCGTAATGGTCGCCGCTGCCTGCCTTTTAGTAGGGGGGGAGTGGCTCCAGGGGCTAGTGTAGCCTAATTGGCTACACTGGGCCTGCTGACTGTGATGTAGAGGGTCAAAGTTGACCCTCATGGTGCATTATGGGGCGAACCGAACTTCCGCAAAAGTTCGTCTGCGGGACGCGAACGCGAACCACGGAAGTTCGCATGGAACCGTTCGCAGGCGAACCGTTCGGCCCAACTCTAAATATAGGTAACCCTATGAGGCAGTTATGGATCCAGGCTTGTTGCTCTTTCACACTACAAACTCAATCGGATCTTATATCGTGTGAAGACCATTTAATTAATATAAGGATTTAAATGACACCCATAAAGGTTGGTGAATCAAGGCCATATAACAAGACTGAGGGACAGCGTCCCGGGTGACTGCTCCCCCAACTTGTGCCTCAGGATCTTGCGTCTTTGCTAAGTCAGCTGATCACATGGTGACATAGCTCTGCCCTACACGTGAGAGCCAAAAAGAGGCAAAGTCTAGGAACTAGTCCAAAGGCCAAAACTGGAGGTCAGATAACTGTCAATCCAGGGGCTGGGCAAACTCGAGGTCAGGGACAAGCCAGGGGTCATACTCAGAAGATCAACAACCAGACAGAAAACCAGGGATGAGGCAGTAACAAAGTCAGACTAGCAGTAATTCAAGACAGGCAGCAAATCAGTATGCAGTCAGGGATCAAACAAAAGTCATAACAACAAAGCAGTCTGAATTAGACCCAGCAGTTTAGTACTAGCACCTAACTACTATCATGGGCATGGTTCTCAGACAGAAAAAGACTTGTGTGCAACAACTAAACAGAGAGCCCATGTAAATCAGGATCACCAGGACAATAATTAGCCCTAGTGAGTCAGAAGAAATTGGCTGCATACCACAAGCTGCTGCATGCAAAACAGGCTCCCCTGGGGAAATAATGAGCCTAGTGTGAACCAGGATAAATGAGCTGCAGTACCTAGAGCTGTCACAGGGTGGCAGTAGCACCCCTGAGCTGCATATTTGTCCCATTTTCGACTGCAGTGATTACACCAGGATTCCAATGCAATCCATCAGGTGCACAGTGAAATTGCATGGGGAAAATATTTTGAATTACCGAATCACTGGAAAATCACAGCAGTGTGATTGCTACTTGGTGATTCTAAACTGAGTGCAGGGAAGAGGAGTAGCTACATGACAGGAGCTGCAGTCATCTTCACTGGTGGTGGGGCGGTATGCAAATACAGAGGTGGGGGGAGGGGAGGACAAAAAGGCTGATGGATACTTCCTTTCTTTACTGCAGATCTAAGATGTTTGCTAGCATAGATGACATCATCATACTGAGTCTCCTTTTGCAATTAGATTAATACATTGAAATAAGCTGTCATTATTTTCACAGTATTTTATAGACAAAACAAAAAATGATGATCCAGAATCCATTTCTTTGTTGTCTTCTATCTTCTGTCTTTAAATGGCCTTGAAATGAAAAACAAGTTTGCCACGGACAGGAGAAAAATGGTGGTGCTTGTGTATTTTGCGTTGACTGTTTGTGGCAGAGCAACCAATAATACATCGTGATGGATTCCCATCTGCTCTGCTCTGCTGACTTCAATGTTCTGTGTTGTTTGATGTATTTCCTAAATGCTTCATAACGCTCCTTTTTCCTGTGTCGTCCCTATGAATGCTTGTCAAGAGGTTAAAAGCAATACCTGTTTCCAGCTTTCTAAACCTTTAGGTTAATGTAAAAACATTAGTCACCGTTTCACACCGGGCAAAAGAAAAAATGCTTAAAAGTAACGTTTTTGGTGAAAATGTTGCTTGTCCGTATCTCATGCATTTACTAAGCACGTGTTTAGCCTGCTCCATGTTTATCAGTCATAGTGATGGATGCCTTTTTCTGCAGAAAGTGTGTGGGTGCCTCTGCCCTGCACTGCACAGCTTCACAATAATGAGAAAAATGGCAGGGCACTCCATAAAACATAACTTTAATTATTCAATCCAAGGCATAAACCATACTTCATACAAAGTAGAAGGAAACTGAGTAGGAAAGCCATGAGCAAGTTCATGAGTACAAAGAGCTTTTTAGTAACTTTATAATATTGTAAATATTAACTTAATAATATTTGAAGTGCTACTTTTTCCATGTTATGCTTATTGGATACATTAATTGCAATGAGGTGTTTAATGTAATGCACTAAGCACTTATTTCACTTTCTTTGGTTTAAATACAGAGCTTTACAGGGGCATAACTAGAAATCACTGGGCCCCCCTGCGAAACCTTGGATGGAGCCCCACATGAAACTTTGGATGGGGCTCCCCACCCCCCTCGCTTTCTGCACAGGAAAACTGAGGACCAATGTGTTTTCCCCATGCAGATAAAAACCCTTAGACTTAAAGGAAACGTCAGGCAATCTATGCTACGCCCAGATCTACTTACCCGGGGCTTCCTCCAGCCCCTTGCAGCCGACAAGTCCCTCGTTGCAGCTCTGCTCCCAGTACATACATACACACGCAGCCATATTATTTTACTACATGAGAGCACATGCTATATGGAGTAACAATGACATGCTGAACATAAGATTTAGTGTTCAACGTAACTTTGGCAAAACATTCAGATTGTCACTGATTGATACTGTTATTACGGGATCTTGGACTCCATGTGAGACACAAGCTCTCAATGAGGCAGCAACAGTCAGACATCAATCTCCACTCCATTGTGTTGTAAAAGTATTCAGAGGTCATAAAGTCATTAGCCTGTGTGATAAGAATCTAGGAATCCTTTTGCTGAAAAGGGAAAGTGGTACAACCTTACAAACAAAGGAGTCACATTTTGAAAAAAAGTTGTAATCTAGCCATCAGAACTTTGCAGCAGTGAGAGACAGATGTTTTTTTACGAACCCTAGGGAGCAGGGACAGTGTACAAATTCCAAAGTGTGTATGAGACCTTATCTGTGTGCTGGACACATGCAGTCAATATAACAATGGTGTGAGAGCAGAATACGTTTTTTTTCTACATGCCCTTAGCTGTCAGTCTCTCAAACTTTCTCCCCCACGGGCCCCCTGTGGCTTCTGGGCCCCCCTGCGAAGGCATTCCTTGCAGGGTCTATTGTTACGCCCCTGGAGCTTTATCATCTGTAGCAAAAGACAGCATTAACGATGGATGAACACATTCGCCGGCGAAAAATCGTGGCTCACTGCATTTAACAATAAACGGCAATACACCATGTGATACCTAACCTGGATGCTCCCCCCTCCAAAACAGTGAGACCAGCAGAAAAGGGTATCTATATCCTATATTATAATCTCCCTGTCCTGCATCCTCCTATGTCCATGCGTCATGTCTGGTGCGCATGCGCGACATGTAGACAGTCTTCAGACAGCAGAGGAGGATGGGCACTGGGGATGGGAGGGCACTAGAGATGGCCTAAACAGTTCGGCGGTGGCCAGTTCCAGGAGAATTTCCGATGTTCGCATTCTCGGCGAACTGCAAACATATGGCATACATCATCATGGAGCCAAACGTTGACCCCTTACCTCACAGTCAGCAGACACATTGCATCCAATCAGCTAGCACCCCCTCCTGGACCCCCCCCAACCCACTATTAAAAAAGCAGTTGCGGTGGCCATATTGGATTCATTCTCTGCTGGCTGCTGACTGTTAGAGAGAGCAGGGTCAGTCTTGCAGCAGATAGGTAGGGATAGGTTCTTGTTTCTCACTTGTTGTGAAAGCACCCCAAACAGCTCTTTTGTGGGCTTGTTCATTGGTCTCCTGTGGGTTTTTTTTTTGTGTGTGTGACATTCCACAGCCCACTGGCACCCAGAGCTGTGTGCACTCTACTGCTGTTGCCTCATTAAGTTGCAGGCACAGTACCACTCCAGTGCATTATTATTTCACTGTATTCTAATAGTACTATTGCATTTCTCTGTGTGTGACACTCCACAGCCCACTGATACCTCGAGCTGTGTGCACACTACTGCTATTGTTGCTATATTAAGTTGCATGCATAGTACCACTTCAGTGCATTATTTGTAGGAATGTAATGTGATTTCTGCCCTTCAGGGATTAAAACCCGACTTTGCGTCAACTCCGTAATTTTTGGTGGGACTTTTGACATGGATCCCCCTCCGGCATGTCATAGCCCAGGTGTTAGACCCCTTGAAACAACATTTCCATTCCATCACGTTGGGGCCAGAAACAGTCTTTGTAGGTTTTAAAATGCACCTGCCCAATGAAGTCTATGGTGGTTCGCATGTTCCTGAACACTTGTGAAAGTTCGCGCTCACTGTTCACGAACGAAAAAATTCTACGTTCGCAACATCTCTAGAGGGCACATGCGTTCGTGCGTGCATCACGGCTGTGCACGTGCTATCATGTGAGCTGAGTGCACTGGTTGTGGGGAGGAGGTTCATGGCCAACTACAGCTCTATTGTGAGCCTCGGACCTTTTTTTATTATTATTATTATTTAGTATTTATATAGTGCCGACATCTTCCGCAGTGCTGTACAGAGTATATTGTCTTGTCACTTAACTGTCCCTTTGAGGGGCTCGCAATCTAATCCCTACCATAGTCCTATGACTATATTGTGTAGTGTGTAGTGTATGTATCGTAGTCTAGGGCCAATTTAGGGGGAAGCCAATTAACTTATCTGTATGTTTTGGGCTGTGGGAGGAAACTGGAGTACCTGGAGGAAACCCACGCAGACATGGGGAGAACATACAAATGCCTTGCAGATGTTGACCTAGCTGGAATTCAAACCGGGGTCCCAGAGTTGCAAGGCGAGAGCGCTAACTACTACGCCACCATGCTGCCCTTATCATTATAAGGTAAAAGTGCCATCTACTACACCACTGTGCCACAACAACTGTGGATACGTTGAGTAGACTCGAGACAGGGATATTTGCACAATAGCCTAGATGAGCATTTTAGAGATTTTTTTTCAATGGTCTTTTTTTTATTTAAAAAAAGGAAAAGGTTACTACACCCTGCCTAGGTAAATCATATCAAAACTTTGGCCAAATGAAGGGAATTAATTATGACAAGTCTCTTGCTGTGACAGTTAAAACAAACATGTGCAAGTTTTTTCATGATTTTAAATAGTTTGACCAGTTAATGAAGTCTTAAATTTTTTACTATGAGATCTAAAATGTTTTTATTAAACCGATCTTTGCTTTAGGACTAGCTTTTACGTAATGCTTTCTACGCACATACAATGAAAACCTACAGGGGCTCATTACTAACCAGACCAGCAGAAAGTTATTGTAGTGAGTTGCTATCCAATTTCCATTTCTTTTTAAGTGTGCCCACTGTGCTGGGCAACAGCTGGATAACAATTATGTAAAACCAGGCACCTGGCAGTGAGAACTGCAGATTATCATCTATTTAACATCCTCCCCCAGACCTGCTGAAATCTTTAAACTGTACTCTCAGAATTTCACACCGCAGTTACCGAAGAGCGATGGAAAATGATTGTTTTGTTTTATGCCTAGGTATATTTTTTATTCAGTCAATCATTTGTGTCTCGTCAGATATAATAAATAAAGTATGCTTTTCCTGATTCATTTTACTGGTTAATCTTGCATCTGTGCGATGCTGAAGTCTGACACCCACTTTCTCCATTTCGGTGTTGCATAAAGCTGTGAAATAGAAGACACATTTTTGATAATTAAGCTTTAAAGTATGTGGAAGCTGTGAAATTGAAGTAAATGCCTCATTAACTTCTTATTTTATATTTGCTTGTGCTGTATTTAACAGGTGTATACCTGGTAATTTGCATGATGTAGATTTTTACATTTTAGCAGTCTACAGTAAATATATTCTATGTTCAATGATCTCTATGTAAAGAATCCCTAACAAGAAACGCTCCTTTGGGGAGTTTATTACTTTACATTTTTCTTGGCAGCTGGGCTTCAAAACATATTTTCAGGATTTTTTTTAGATTTTGGTTTTGAATAGCCTACAAAGGGAAATGCAACTTTTGAGGCTTTTTATTGTATCACCATTGGAGAGATTTCCCTCAATTGCTGTTCATTGGATCTCCAGGAAGTGCTATAGCTTTAATGTGAAAACTGGCTATCCAAAGAACAGGAAATTATGGAAAACAATAGAAAAAGTCACCTTAGTCAAGTAGTAGCACTAGGTTTTTTTTACCTACATCTGGTCATCTAATTGAGTATATTTAAAGTTAGTCCTTATATGGCCAGAGATGTCAGTAAAACCACCATCCAGCATTCAGGATGTTCTACCAGTTCTCATTGAACACTGAGAAGATGCGGGACCTATGCCCTGGAAAAAATTAAACTCCTATGGCAGGAAAGGAAGAATAAACAACAAAGTTTATTTTAAAAGCAAATTTTTGATTTTTTTTTTTTTATTGTTTTTAACAAACCTGTCAGTGTTCTTTTTATTTTTTAACCCCTGTAAGAATGGTGAACGGGTAAGGAATAAGAAAACCCCCTTTATTAGTATTTATATAGTAACATTATCTTCCGCATTGCTGTACAGAATATATTGTCTTGTAGCTGTTCCTCAGAGGGGCTCACAATCTAATGCCTACCATAGTCACATGGTATGTATTGTGTAGTGTATGTATCGTAGTCTAGGGCCAATTTGGGGGGGAAGCCAATTAACTTATCTGTATGTTTTGGGATGTGGGAGGAAACCGGAGTGCCCGAAGAAAGCCCACAGAGACATGGGTAAAACATACAAACTCCCCTCTACTAACTCACATGGAAGGGGGCAGTTATCTACTTGACACCAACAGGAAAGCAGGTAGATATAATAGAACCTTCTCCTTTCTGGACACAAAGTATCAGCAAGCATCAGACACAAGCGATTTCCATGGGATGCTCAGTTTCAGGTTCCTTTTGGCAAATTAACCCTCTTGTGCTAAAGAACATACGAGATGACTTATCAACAATGATGGAGGCTGAGTAAACAATGTGCTGGGTTCCTAGTCCTTAAAAAAGTTGCGTTCCAACAGTTCTTTTATATATTTATTTTTCATTTTATTCCTTTATTTATATATGTTTTTAAGGTATAATAGAGTAAAAACATATTTCTCTGTCTTTCTGACACTATCCAAAAAAGCCTTGGTACCTGTTTCAGTGTGTCCTGATCTTCAGGTACATAATGAGTATAGCAGCTAGAGCAGTGTTTTTGAATATACTGCACTACTACTCCCTATGGCCACTATGAGGTACTGCAGAATAGATGGTAGATTGCCTGTCCATTTCAGTGAAGAGCATATCTACAATGCACAACACAGTACCTGAAACAAACTGGAGAGAGCAGTGGTTGGAATGTAAATAAACTAAACACGTTTTTTTATTGAGAACAAATGAAGAAAAATCTGAAAGGCTAAGTTCACGGTGGTGAATTGCGGTGAGGCATAATGGCCACTTGGTAACGCAGCTTGCTGCGCTGCAATGCACCACCTATAGCATGTGACATTGTAACGCACTGCATGCATTAGGTTATTGCAAATCGCGTGTAAAACAGTGAGAATAAAGCATACTTTTCATTGACTGCATCTGACACAATGCCCGAGTAACATGTGACTCCGCTTGCCTGGTCTGTTGCATTGTATTCCTGCTGTTTCAGGGAAGGCGGTGGCCACTGTGAATGCAGCCTAAGAGATATCTCTATACATTACTCCACCATTGCCTTAAGGATATATATATATAGGGGATGAGCAGCACAAACCAAATTATATGCAATACTATGCAAAGCATGCACGCAGCACTGGAGATCCCCAGTCTCCATAAGAAATATATATATACAGAGGGGCTGCAGCACACAACAGGAAAGCAGTGACATGGGCTCTTAGTTACGCTTTAACGCGTTTTAGCTCACCAACTGCGCCAAAGTGTCCCCAATCTGGTGAATCCTACACTCTAACCAGGCAAAAATGCTAGTTTTTATCAGCGTTCTAGTGGGAACCATGGCAAAAGCCCAATGGTCAACTAAATGGGAGAAAGGAAATTAAAACCACCTCACCTTCTACTAGCTACTGACTGAACTATGAGCTCCGCTCATTTATATGCTTAACTGTTGTTAACAGTGGTTATGCACGCTCACAGGGGAAAATAATATATAACTGGGGATGAGAAGCACAAACCAAATTATATGCAATACTATGCAAAGCATGCATGTAGCCTGGAGATCCCCAGTCTCCATAAGAAATATATATATACAGAGGGGCTGCAGCATACAACAGGAAAGCAGTGACAGGGGCTCTTGGTTACGCTTTAACGCGTTTAAGCTCAAGCGTGCATGCTTTGCATTGTATTGCATATAATTTGGTTTGTGCTGCTCATCCCGCTATATATTATTTTCCCCTGTGAGCCTGCATAACCACGCCCACCTCTAGCACAGTTAAGCATATAAATGAGCGGAGCTCATAGCTCAGTCAGTAGCTAGTAGAAGGTGAAGTCAAAATAGGAAAATTCTGAGTGTGGTACATACATACTATATTATCTGCTAATTGAAGAACTACCAAAGCCACTCCTTTTTGTTTATATATAAATATATTTGATTATGTATTTGTCAAAAAAAATCTAAAGAAATAAAAAAAAGGGAAGAAAGAAACCTTTTAATACATTGTTTAGAGTGTCTGTTTGTTTTGTCATATTTAATAGGTGAGGAGTCATTAATTAACTATTTACTTGGATATCTGGGGGCACCTTATTACAGGGAGACTTCCAGATCACAACATATCTTCAGTGTTGCCCCATGAAAAGATATCATTAAATATTTACAAAATGTGAGAGTTGTACTCATTTTTGAGACATACTATATGTTCCCTCATTCTATTACCCTCACTTCCTTCTGGGCACTGGGGGTGCTGATGAGCTCCGTGTCACCTAAGGGTGCTTTGTAAAGGAGAGGAGGTTTTGAGATCTCCAAAGTACCTTCCTTCAAAGTTAAAGGGATACTGTAGGGGGGTCGGGGGAAAATTAGTTGAACTTACCCGGGGTTTCTAATGGTCCCCCGCAGACATCCTGTGCCCGCGCAGCCACTCACCGATGCTCCGGCCCCGCCTCCGGTTCACTTCTGGAATTTCAGACTTTAAAGTCTGAAAACCATTGCGCCTACGTTGCCGTGTCCTCGCTTCCCCTGATGTCACCAGGAGCGCACGGCGCAGACACAGACCATACTGGGCCTGCACAGTACGCTCCTGGTGACATCAGCGGGAGTGAGGACACGGCAGCGCAGGCGCAGTGCTTTTCAGACTTTAAAGTCAGAAATTCCAGAAGTGAACTGGAGGCGGGGCCGGAGCATTGGTGAGTGGCTGCGTGGGCACAGGATGTCTGTGGGGGACCATTAGAAGCCCCGGGTAAGTTCAACTCATTTTCCCCGACCCCACTACAGTATCCCTTTAAACACCATGTGGTTGGGTACACATGTCTGGTACTTTTAAACTGTTTTAATCATTTTATTTTTTTGGCACCTCTGAACCACATACGCCTTTCACAGTTCCTTTACACTGAGTGAGTGTGTCACCTTTTTCTACCATTGCTTTGCTTACTTTGAGGATTTGATCTTGATTTATTTTTTTACCTCTAGAGTGCACCTACAAAGGTCAACAGGTGAAAGAGGAATAAACCCAGTGTGTCAACAATTAAGCCAAAGTGTATTTCATAGTGCTTTGAACATGAGTAGGAACTTTATAGACTCTAGTTTAAATGGGTGCAAGATGCAAACTGTTTAAAAGGGTGCCCACTATAATAGTGTGCAGCGGGGCTGCCTGCTATGCAAACTGCAGGTTCAAACGGCAGGCACAAAGCCTGCTAATTTAACTCTTTATGTGATTCCTGAAAGTTAATCCAGTACATTTTCAGGAATTTTTTTTAGGATTTCTGTATATTGTAATGAAGAAATGTTTTCCCTAATGGTTATGGTTATGGTTATGGTTGCCTAATCTTTTAGAGAGGAGAAGAAGTTCTGAGTTTTATATCCACTTTAAATGCATGCGCTGAACTTCATCATAGGTAGATAGATAGATAGATAGATAGATAGATAGATAGATAGATAGATAGATACTGAACAAATCAGGATCATTCTCAAGGCAAACTAGGCAGGTGCCTGAGGCCTAGCCAAAGCTAACACCTTGGGCTAAATTTCTTCTTAAGCCATGTCTGAAATAGAACACTCTAAACAGCACTTTGCACATTACCAGAACAGGCCAATCTGAGATGATTTCTGAAATGAAGAGACCAGTGTAAAAACTTATATCAGAAATAATGTTGTATGCCTTGTTGCTAAGCAACCACATTTCATGGACACTAGAAGGCCATCACAATGTTAATTGTTAATTATATGTCAGCTACTTTATCTGTTCCACTCCTGACACTTTAGTTTAGTCAGCACACAAACCAGCTAAAAACGCTGTTATCAGCCAATTCATTTGAAATTGCCAAGTATAAACACCCACAGGAATACGTTTGCAAATTGAAGACAATTATTATGTCATACGCTAAAGCTAAAGACTTGAACTTTACTACCAAAAAACACTCCCAGTGAAGCAGTAATCCCCAACAACGGTTTGTGGTGTCTGTACTACATTTGTGAAGCTAGACCAGGCACGGGCAAACTTGGCCCTCCAGCTGTTAAGGAACTACAAGTCCCACAATGCATTTGCCTTTATGAGGCATGACTGTGGCTGTCAGACTCCTGCAATGCATTGTGGGACTTGTAGTTCCTTAACAGCTGGAGGGTCAAGTTTGCCCATGCCTGAGCTAGACATAGACCTTATGGCTGAGCCTCACCACGCTACTAATCTAACTGTGGCTGTTACTTCATCTAGCCTTGTTGCTATCTCTCTACAGATACGTGAAACATAAACATCTATTTTATTGCAATCTAAATCCCTGCTTACTCTGGTGACTTCCACAGAACAAGTGAAATATGATGGCGTTGACCTAGCTTGCATTTTAATACCCATCTCTCCAGTTAATGAGCTTTTGTTTTCTAGATTCCTAATATCATTATTGTTATGTGACACATTATTATAAAATCCTCACAGAGGGTGCTCTACTTATTAAAAGCAGAGAAGAGAATCGTGTTCTTTATTCCACGGCAAGGCTGGTTAAAAATTGATTTTTATTAGAAACAAAAATCCCTGCTTAACATTACTAAAGTCCACACCACAAATGAAATGTGATGGCTTTAAGCTACCTTGCATGTTCATACCCATAGTTTCAGTTAATGAGACAATGTTTACTGGATTTCTAATAATATCTATTCCATGTAAAAGACTATCATAAAGTCTCCTTAATAGAAGTTCCACTTATTACTAGGTAAGAAGGGAACATCATACTACTGCAGTTTCATTTAATAGCCTAAAATGAGAAAAGTATGAAAGCTGCCATTTTTATTCATTCATTTTAGAAAATACTGCTTGACTGGTTGTCTTATCGATCCTCTGCTTCTAATACTTTGAATTATTGAACTTAAAGGAGTTATCAAGCCATAATTAAGCAAAATAAGTGCTACTTACCCAGGGCTTCGTCCAGCCCCAAGCTCCCAGCATGTCCCACGCCGCAGCTCTCCCCGCAGCCGTTTGCCGCCTCTGCCTCCCGGTCTGCGCAGTACGCTTCGGTCCACGTGGCAGTGATTGACAGAGCCGATCGCGCAGGCGCAGTACAGGCCAACCTCCAGGTCGGCCTAACGTCATCACCGCGGATCGGGAGGCTGAGCCGGCAAACGGCTGTAGGCAGAGCTGCGGCGAGGGACATGCTGGGAGCTTGGGGCTGGACGAAGCCCCAGGTAAGTAGCACTTACTGTGCCTAATTATGCCTGATAACTCCTTTAAATGAGTATACAGATCAGGTGTTCTCAATTTCATCTGAATGTACTCAGAGCGCACTTATTGGCAATATGTGACTCTGTGAAAGACAACGAGTCATCATGATCAACAAAATAAAGTTAAAGTGTTCCTGAGACAGGGGAGTGTAAGATGACTTTTACATAAAAATGGTCTAACCCAGTGATCTGCAAACTTGTCTCTCCAGGTGTTAAGGAACTACAAGTCCCATAATGCATTTGCCTTTATGAATCATGACTGTGGCTGTCAGACTCCTGCAATGCATTATGGGACTTGTAGTTCCTTAACAGCTGGTGAGCCAAGTTTTCAGATCACTGGTCTAACCAAACACAGCGTCTCCAAACACTTTAAAGATATGCAAAGAAAAAACTTTGCCCACCTAAAAGCTACAATATCATCATTGAACAAATTCCAAACACGAACGAACAAGACCGTTTTAGAACCCTTTGCGATTTACGGTTCTGGCGTCCGAGAAGCAGGATGGACGCGGCAGCGCTCCACTAATTAAAGGGATTCTCTCTCCCCTGCTTGCCCACTTGAGACCCCCCATGAGCTGAATGGAAACTTGAGCCACTTGGTAAACTGGAGGATAGCTGTGAGACTGCCGATGAAGCGTTACCTTACTCGCTTAGCATCTAGGCAGGACAGAGCCATGACCACGAGGCAATCCAAGATGGCGGCCGGAGAAGCGGCGGAGAGGAGCGGAGACTCTGATACAGACTGGCCAGAGGTGTCTCAGGCTTCACAGGTACCACACATAGACTATGAGCACCTGGCCAAAGAGGTCGCTAATCAACTCTCCCACAGCCTCTCAATACTTATTGAGGCACCTATGAAGCGTATGTTGGGTGATCTAAAATCTTACATGGTGACCTGCCGGGGGAAAGTGGCAGACACAGAAAATAGACTTTCCTTGTGTGAAGATGAGCTAGCACAAGTGAACACTAAGCTGAGAGAGGTGATTAAACAAAACGGCCATTATGCTGAGAAGAGCGACGATCTGGAAAACAGATGTCCTTGGAATAATTTGGGAATAGTGGGTCTCCCAGAGTTACTGCAAGCCCACTAAAGGATTTCTGTGAAAGTACCATTCTGCAATTGCTGGGACTTGCATGCAGCTGCAAAGCAGAAAGACCTCATAGGGTGCCTCCCCCTCCCCCCCCAAGAGAAAGCTACTAACACTAGGCTTAGAATTGCCTTAGTCAGATATCTTGACTATGAAGACAAAGTGGCCATTTTAGCGGCTTATACAGCAAGAAAGGCAACAAAGTAATCTTTAAAAACAGCACTACTCTTGTGTTTCAGGAAATTGTAACAGCACCTCAGCAATCCTCAGCGGGTGTGCGAGAACCAACCCCTTGTACCAACAGGGTGAAAGCAGCACTTGTTGAAGATAATGGTTGGCACCACTTCCAGATTAAGAATCAGCCTTATTAAAGATCCATTAAAATGCTGTGTAGAAGTAGAAGCACTGCATTTTAATGGATCTTCATTAAAGTTGATTCTTAATCTGGAAGTGGTACGGACCATCATCTTCAACAAGTAATCTTGTGTTTCAGGACTTTTCAGCAGAAATATCAAGAAAAAGAAAAATGTTCAGTGTGGTCTGTATGACTCTGTACAAGACTCCCAGCCAGCCAGTGTGCTATTGTGTTGAGCTGCAGCATGTCATGTGAGAACATGAAATGAATGTCAGGTGCTGTGCAATCATTCCAAATCAGGGGGTGGGGGTGCATCCTCACAAGTTTGCCTCAGGCAGCAAAAAGTCTAGAACCGGCACTGGCTGAAAGTGACTCTAGTTCAATAAAATACATTAAAAAAAAACCTTTGCAAGAGGAAAACATATTGGATCATACAATTGAACACCCTCACCCCAAAAGGACTCAATTCAGCTGTACAGAGTATTGAATGACCATAAAGTGACTCCCCTCACCAGAAGCCCATAATGTCACTGAACGTTTCAAGCCCACCCTATAAAACTCCCAGAGACCTCATGCACAACCCAAACGACTCTGAAGATTTGCCATAACCTGCACAAGACTACCCACCTCACTCTAATTTAAAACAAAAATCTTTTGTAGATCCATTAATTGCAACATCAGATTAACTGTAACCCTTTATTATATGTATGTATGCTCTATCAATATCATTTTTACACGATATTACTTTGTTCTTGTACTGTATTATTATTTTCTATTAATTTTTTATGTATTTTCTCTCTTTTATATTTAACCATTGTGATTTTTATTGCTTTTATGAGTTTCTTATAAGAATTCTATGCAACTTTCATTCATGTGACATCCACGGAAATGGCAACTAAAATGCAGAAATTTCTTGCTTGCACTTATGAATATCCCTGCTTTCACTTTCCAGTTTACCCTAACAAAACACCTAAAAACGGCCACCCAGGGACCCAAAACTACTAAAGACCAGCCCCAGGAAGGCACAGACCAGTCTCCATAGACTCACCAATGCAATGCATCCCATCATCATGTGTATTTTCTTGACACTCAAATTACCACTTTTCAACCTTTCATAGCCCTTCCCCCATCACAACTCTGTTGGCATTCAATCACTCACAACAAGTCACCCTGCACCTCCATGGCCCACCCCATATAAAACCATGACAACAGGATTCCTTTCCCAACCTCTCCTCCATCAGCATAACCAATGCCCATCTCCTCACTTAATACCTGGGCTGTTATGATCGCTTCTGCAGCGTTTACTGCTGACTGCACTGGTATTGCAAACCAAGCAGTTCTAATGTCATTACATGCATTTGCTTGCATAGTTTGGTTTGCACTTAAACTAGTTGCTGATTCCATCTGCAGTCGCTCTGAAGTTAATGACAGTTTAATATGCTTTTGTGTAAACAAACATTGTCTGCTGCAGTGGAGGGGCGGTCCCTTTCCTGCAGGCTGCATATCATTGTCTGCCTTTTCCTGCTATCAGCCTGTGATTAATTACCATTCACTTGTGTGGGAATCTGCAGGTCTGCTCCCATTGGATGACCTCAGTATAAAGAACTGCTTCCTGCAATGCCTCATGGGCTATCATAGTTTCAGACTCTATCTGTTACTCTGCTCGTGCCCCACCTCGTTCCTGGTCCGTGTGGACTGCGCTGACTCCTGCGAAGGGGTCAGCGAGTCCTCCTAGTTCTGCTCTTGTTCTAGAAGTTGCTACTTGCTTGTCTTGTGTCATATATTGGTTCATCGCCAATATATACGCATACTTGCGCATTTTGTTATTTTCCTTGTATTCGTGTTACGTTAATATATCAGTGTCGCTGATATATACGTACACGAACTGTTTATTCCCTGTGTTCAGTTAGTCAGTTTTCCAGCACGTTTTGGTAGTTTGCGCGTATCGTGAACACCCGTGCTGAGCTAGTTATCCTGTTCCTGGTCCTGTTTGTGGATTGCGTTCATCTCTGCGAAGAGATAACGAATCCTTCTGAATCCTGTTCCTGGTCCTGTTTGTGGATTGCGTTCATCTCTGCGAAGAGATAGCGAATCCTTCTGAGTCCTGTTCCCTGTATTACTTCAGTCTTAGTCAGAGTTCCTGCTTATGTCATATATCGGTTCATTGCCAATATATACATATGTTAGTCAGACGTTACGAATAGTTTCATTGATAGCTGTAATTGTAATACGCTAGGAAAACATACTTATTGTATATTTATCTGTGTTACGTTCATCTATCTCGATCCTGCTATTTCCTGTCTCTCCTGTCCTGTCTTTGTGAGGCACGCCATCGCCGCAACGCATTGGCTGCCTCATTCCAGTCTGTCTGGTTTTGGACGCTTGCTGTCGCTAAGTAATCGCTAGCTGGCAAGCGTTCATTCTGTCTACCTGTCCTGATCTCCTCAGTCCTGGTTTATGCGCTCAGCGCTACTTTGCGCTGAGACGTTATTACGAAAGTGTTTGTGGCTGTTCAGATCTGCACCGGCTCTGTGCACCACAATCTCCTATTGGAGTCAGTCCTCTCCTCCACTAAACTGGGGATATCCTGATCCCTTGTGCTTGTGTGTGTACCTCCTTCACGTCAGCTTATGTGTTGTATGCTGACTGTGGAGATTACACCCCCAAGCTTAACATTATGATAGCCCCATTACCAATCCCCATTGTGGGGGGGGGTTCCCAGCAAAAATGACACTGTTTGTTATGGTTCCTGTTCCTTTAAGAAATTTGAGAAGCTCAATTCTGAAACAGAAAATGAGTTTTTTTCTGAATGTGCCAGGTTCCTGGCCAATCCTGAGCTCCAGGCTACTCCTGTTTCAACGTGGGCCCCCCAGCTAGTTTATGTTTTATTTAAGGGAAGATTGTTTCAGTGGGCCTACGATGTCTTGGATCATACCAATTTAAAAGAAAGACCACTGGAATTTCTAGCGTTTGTGATCCATAACTGGCTGCGCAAAACCGATTTGCCTAGCCCTTTTGATAAGCTCCTGGCAGCTTGTCAATCAGCTGCTCCTTCTACTGCCTACAAAAATAATCAACAAGCAGATAATTGTTCTGATAACTTTTCTTCTGCTAAGGCAGCAGGGTCTAAAGCCAAACGTAAACGCTCCAAAAGAAAAGCGTTACAATCAGCGGAGTCGTTGCCCTTGGCGACTGCGCATCAGATCTGTAACGAGACTCCACCATTAGCAGATAATGAAATTCAGTCACCATTCAGGGGAGTCAAATGGACCTATGAAACTACTAATGAACTTTCATTGCTAGCCAGGGAAAATAAAGGTTCTTGTTTAAATGAATTATCTGAATATGATTATGAAGATATATTACAGAGTATTGAACAGATCAATTTATTCGTGCAGCAAGGGAAATTTGCATACACTACAGTTCAATACTTGCTACAGGTATTGGAGATCCTTAGGAATAAGAAATCGGCCAATCACCTGCTAAATAACCCAATGTATGTTTCTGCCACTAACACATTTGCAAACTATGATCAGCTGGAATGCTCAGCTGTTAATTATGCATGGGATCCTCCATTTGAGAAAGGAGAGATGGAAGCTCTGGTCTATGAATGGAAGAAAGATGCAAGTTCATTTTGTCAGTTTTACAGTGCAAAAAGTGAATTAGTATTGAATGCATGCATTAAGTCTGCTTATAACCTAATAAAAACTGGTGTGTGTGGGTATGACTTTGTGGCTCCATTGATCGATGTGTGGAGAATGATTCTGGACGATTTTTATGCAATTCAATCAGTTGATACCAGGGAAGACACACTGTCAAGTGGAGATTGTTCCACTTCCTCAGTTCCTGAGGACTCGCCTGCTTCAGCACCTTTGGCTGATTCAGCGAGTGATTCTGAGCTCCTTTTGTGTGAAATTGAAGTTCCTGTAATTCCACCCTGTACCATGGATAACTCAGTGTTACTTCCCAGTAAGACAGAAATTACTAATACTTCCTTAATCTTGCCCTGCACAAATTTCTCAGCAGAGGACCCAGAGGTCCTGCTGACTTTCGAGTCCAGCCTAGCCAGTACTCATGACTCTTTGTTTAGTGAAACAGACACCAGAAAAATCTTGCCTGTCTCTGCAAACACTTCTGCAGAAATTACCTGTGTTAATAAAGTTCAACTCCTGTCTGATCCAGCAGATGCCAATAGATGCACTACATCAGTTTCCGAGTCCCAGCAATCCTGCCTAGTAAACTCAGAACCCCAGCATCTGAATTTTCCAATTTTACAAATGAATGGTGATTCAGATGCGCAAACATTGTGTCTTGATCTTCCTGTTTCTACACCTCGCTCTAGTTTCGTGAATAGCTCAGAGCATCTGCTATGTGAACCTGAAATCACAGAATTATTACCTTGTTCAGAAAATTTTCCAATAAATTTGCCCTGTACCATGAATTGTGCAGTAGATCTCTCCAATGAAACTCAGGTCACAGAATCATTATGCTGTCCAGCAGGTGCTTCCATGGTTTTGCCCTGCAATATGGACTGTTCAGTGATCCTGTCCAGTGAAGCTGTGGTCGCAGAGTCTTATGCTTCACCCAGTACTTTGGATACTTTAAACCCTTTAGCAGAGGAGGCTGAAGCACTGCTTACCTCAGTTGGTGTTGCAGTAATATTCACTTGTCTAGCAGCTGTTTTGGAATTACAGTCTGCTCTAATAAAACTTGATGAATTTCTGCCCAGCGAAGCAGAAGCCATTGAAATATTGTCCTCGTCAGCAAGTGTGTTAGATACCTTGCCCTGTACACAGTCTGATTTAACCAATGTTGTTGAGTCCCTCTCCAGTGTTGTAACAGCCGAGGAACTCCAGCCCTGTCCTCTGAATGTTTCAAAAGTCTTGCCCTGTAACATGGATAATTCTGACTCGCTGGAAAAAATAATAGAAATCTCAGAATTTCAGTCCGGGTTAATGAGTGTTTCTGAAACCCAGCCCTGTATCCTGGAAAATTCTGGTTCTCTGGCCGGTGTGGCAGAAGTTCCAGAGCCCCCTTCCTGTCCAGTGAGTTACTCAGTTTTGCCTAGTTCAGTGGGGATTGCTGCAATATTGACTTGTTTTGCAGCCCTTCATGAGCTCCAGTCCAGTGTATTTGATGAGTCTCTGTCTAGTCCAGAAGAAGCTATGGGAACCCTGTCTAGTTCAGTGCATACATCAGAAGATTTGCCCTGTCTTGTAAATGCCCCTGAACATGATTTGTTAATAACCCTGCTGGAATCAGCGACATCTAAGTCTGATCCTGCAGTTTTTAGTGAGAATCCAGTAACTATGAAGTCTAGTCATGATGAATTTTTTTTGCCCAGTTCTGGTTTCGGTCCTGTCTTGACTGACTTTGAGGTTCGCAGTTCCTTGACATGCCCAGAGGTTTCTCTTGTGCCGGTGTGCCCAGATGTGCTTCGTATGCCAGACTGCCCAGATGTGTCTGTGTTAGCGTGCTCACGTGCTTCCCTAGTGGAGACATGTTCTGATGTTGCCGGTTGGCCTGCATGCCCGGAGATGGTTCTGGTCCCTAAAAGCCCTGATCTTGATGTTTGTCCTTGTGACCCTGACTCTGGAGTTGCCCTGGGTTCCATAGGGGTTCTTGATAGTTCTCCATGTGAGCCTAAGGGGCGTTCTGACCTGTGGGGATCTCTTTGGAGCTTCCAAGTGTTCTGGGAGATCTCTGAGGAAACTTGTCCTGGTACCTTGGACTGGTTCAACGGTGGGTTTTGTGTTGGTAGGGACAGTTCCGGTGGGCATTGCAAAGGCTTTGGCGTTTTTGGACAGTCCTTGGAAGGCGGTGGGTATCGCGCAGAGAGTTTCTTGGGGTTGTTTTCTGGAAGTCGTGGTTCTGATGGGTGTCACACTGAGGCTTGTAGTGCTGACGGGCATGGTTCGGTAGGTTCTGGTTCCAATTGGTCTAGTTTTGGTGAGACTGATTCGGGAATTTGGTTTTGTCGGACGGATCCGACCTTCATGAATTTTCAGTCAGATCAGTTTGCTGGATTTCCCACTTCTGATTTTTTGGTTTGGGTGGTTCAGGAGAAATATGTCAGTTTTCATAGGCGTCCAGAGGCCGCGTTTAAGGGAGGGGGTACTGTTATGATCGCTTCTGCAGCGTTTACTGCTGACTGCACTGGTATTGCAAACCAAGCAGTTCTAATGTCATTACATGCATTTGCTTGCATAGTTTGGTTTGCACTTAAACTAGTTGCTGATTCCATCTGCAGTCGCTCTGAAGTTAATGACAGTTTAATATGCTTTTGTGTAAACAAACATTGTCTGCTGCAGTGGAGGGGCGGTCCCTTTCCTGCAGGCTGCATATCATTGTCTGCCTTTTCCTGCTATCAGCCTGTGATTAATTACCATTCACTTGTGTGGGAATCTGCAGGTCTGCTCCCATTGGATGACCTCAGTATAAAGAACTGCTTCCTGCAATGCCTCATGGGCTATCATAGTTTCAGACTCTATCTGTTACTCTGCTCGTGCCCCACCTCGTTCCTGGTCCGTGTGGACTGCGCTGACTCCTGCGAAGGGGTCAGCGAGTCCTCCTAGTTCTGCTCTTGTTCTAGAAGTTGCTACTTGCTTGTCTTGTGTCATATATTGGTTCATCGCCAATATATACGCATACTTGCGCATTTTGTTATTTTCCTTGTATTCGTGTTACGTTAATATATCAGTGTCGCTGATATATACGTACACGAACTGTTTATTCCCTGTGTTCAGTTAGTCAGTTTTCCAGCACGTTTTGGTAGTTTGCGCGTATCGTGAACACCCGTGCTGAGCTAGTTATCCTGTTCCTGGTCCTGTTTGTGGATTGCGTTCATCTCTGCGAAGAGATAACGAATCCTTCTGAATCCTGTTCCTGGTCCTGTTTGTGGATTGCGTTCATCTCTGCGAAGAGATAGCGAATCCTTCTGAGTCCTGTTCCCTGTATTACTTCAGTCTTAGTCAGAGTTCCTGCTTATGTCATATATCGGTTCATTGCCAATATATACATATGTTAGTCAGACGTTACGAATAGTTTCATTGATAGCTGTAATTGTAATACGCTAGGAAAACATACTTATTGTATATTTATCTGTGTTACGTTCATCTATCTCGATCCTGCTATTTCCTGTCTCTCCTGTCCTGTCTTTGTGAGGCACGCCATCGCCGCAACGCATTGGCTGCCTCATTCCAGTCTGTCTGGTTTTGGACGCTTGCTGTCGCTAAGTAATCGCTAGCTGGCAAGCGTTCATTCTGTCTACCTGTCCTGATCTCCTCAGTCCTGGTTTATGCGCTCAGCGCTACTTTGCGCTGAGACGTTATTACGAAAGTGTTTGTGGCTGTTCAGATCTGCACCGGCTCTGTGCACCACAATCTCCTATTGGAGTCAGTCCTCTCCTCCACTAAACTGGGGATATCCTGATCCCTTGTGCTTGTGTGTGTACCTCCTTCACGTCAGCTTATGTGTTGTATGCTGACTGTGGAGATTACACCCCCAAGCTTAACACTGGCCTACCTCCCCACCTTTTTTCCTCAGCTTGCCTCAAAATAATGTACCCACAGAACCATATCCCTACATCTGCCAGCCCCAACTTAAATGTAATGACGCGCAGAGGCAGCCTTAGAGTATGCGGGGCCTGGGGCGAGTGTCACATGCGGGGCCTAGAGCCATAAGTGTAGGCCATATACCGTATCGCCACGTTCATGGGCTTGTACGCCTTTAATGCAGTATTCCTTATTATTATTGTTTGAAAACAATTATGTCAGGTAAAGGCCACTAAGCCAACCAATATAAAAACAAACATTTTCATGGTGGTTTTAAGTGCGGGGGTGGGGGAGCTCATGCTTCAATTAATTTGGAAATTCTAAGGTTCATGTTTCATAAAATTCACATTGTTGTAGTAACTTTTGTCTTGCAAAACTCAGCAAATTCAGCAATCATGAGGCCCCCAACATGACCAACTCAGCAATCATGAGGCCCCCAACAAGACCAACTCAGCAATCATGAGGCCCCCAACGAGACAAATTCAGCAATCATGAGGCCCCCAACAAGACAAATACAGCGATCTTGAGGCCCCCAACAAATCATGAGGCCCCCAACAAGACAAATTCAGTAACCATGAGGCCCCCAACAAGACAAATTCAGCAGTCATGAGGCACATAAATAGACAGCATTTCACATAAATAGGCAGAATGCCCCCTTAATATGATAGACATCTCTCACCTGGCAGCAGTTCCCCAAAATACACTCAATCTGACAGCAGTGGTTCCCCAAAAATAGGTAGCCCCAGGTCTATAGGTGTCCCCAGAATAGGTGGCCAGCGGTATATATGTCCCCAGAATAGGTGGCCAGCGGTATAGATGTCCCCAGAACAGGTAGCCAGGAGTAGAGATGTCCCCAGAACAGGTAGCCAGGGCCAGGGGTATGTGCCCAGTATATGTAGCCAGAGGTATATGTGCCCAGTATATGTAGTCAGGGGTATATGTGCCCAGTATATGTAGTCAGGGGTATATGTGCCCAGTATATGTAGTCAGGTGTATAGCTGTCCCCAATATATGTAGGAAGGTGTATATGTGCCCAGTATATGTAGTGGGGGGTATATGTCCCCAGTATATGTAGCCAGGGGTATATGTGCCCAGTAAATGTAGCCAGGGGTATATGTGCCCAGTAAATGTAGGAAAGGGTATACAGTGGGGTGCAAAAGTATTTAGCCCCCTTGAAGTTTTCCACATTTTGTCATATTATTGCCACAAACATTAATCAATTTTATTGGAATTCCACATGAAAGACCAACACAAAGTGGTGTACACATGAGAAGTGGAACGAAAATCATACATGATTCCAAACATTTTTTACAAATAGATAACTGCAAAGTAGTGTGTGCACAATTATTCGGCCCCCTTTGATCTGAGTGCAGTCAGTTGCCTATAGACATTGCCTGGTGGGTACTAATGACTAAATAGAGTGCACCTGTGTGTAATCTAATGTCAGTACAAATACAACTGCTCTGTGAGGGCCTCAGAGGTTGTCTAAGAGAATATTGGGAGCAACAACACCGTGAAGTCCAAAGAACACACAAGACAGGTCAGGGATCAAGTTATTGAGAAATTTAAAGCAGGCTTAGGCTACAAAAAGATTTCCAAAGCCTTGAACATCCCACGGAGCACTGTTCAAGTGATCATTCAGAAATGGAAGGAGTATGGCACAACTGTACACCTACCAAGACAAGTCCGTCCACCTAAACTCACAGGCCGAACAAGGAGAGCGCTGATCAGAAATGCAGTCAAGAGGCCCATGGTGACTCTGGACAAGCTGCAGAGATCTACAGCTCAGGTGGGAGACTCTGTCCATAGGACAACTATTAGTCATGCACTGTACAATGTTGGCCTTTATGGAAGAGTGACAAGAAGAAAGTCATTGTTAACAGAAAGCATAAGAAGTCCCGTTTGCAGTTTGCCACAAGCCATGTGGGGGACACAGCAAACATGTGGAAGAAGGTGCTCTGGTCAGATGAGACCAAAATGGAACTTTTTGGCCAAAATGCAAAACGCTATGTGTGGCGGAAAACTAACACTGCACATCACTCTGAACACACCATCCCCACTGTCAAATATGGTGGTGGCAGCATCATGCTCGGGGGGTGCATCTCTTCAGCAGGGACAGGGAAGCTGGTCAGAGTTGATGGGAAGATGGGTGGAGCCAAATACAGGGCAATCTTGGAAGAAAACCTCTTGGAGTCTGCAAAAGACTTGAGACTGGGGTGGAGGTTCACCTTCCAGCAGGACAACAACCCTAAACATAAAGCCAGGGCAACAATGGAATGGTTTAAAACAAAACATATCTGTGTTAGAATGGCCCAGTCAAAGTCCAGATCAAAATCCAATCGAGAATATGTGGCAAGATCTGAAAACTGCTGTTCACAAACGCTGTCCATCTAATCTGACTGAGCTGGAGCTGTTTTGCAAAGAAGAATGGGCAAGGATTTCAGTCTCTAGATGTGCAAAGCTGGTAGAGACATACCCTAAAAGACTGGCAGCTGTAATTGCAGCAAAAGGTGGTTTTACAAAGTATTGACTCAGGGGGCCGAATAATTACGCACACCCCACTTTTCAGTTATTGATTTGTAAAAATGTTTGGAATGATGTATTATTTTCGATCCACTTCTCACGTGTACACCACTTTGTATTGGTCTATCATGTGGAATTCCAATAAAATTGATTCAAGTTTGTGGCAGTAATGTGACAAAATGTGGAAAACTTCAAGGGCGCCGAATACTTTTGCACCCCACTGTATGTGCCCAGTAAATGTAGGCAGGGGTATATGTCCCCAGTATATGTAGCCAGGGGTATATGTGCCCAGTATATAT
The DNA here is from genome assembly GCF_040937935.1 of Hyperolius riggenbachi. Lineage (NCBI taxonomy): Eukaryota > Metazoa > Chordata > Amphibia > Anura > Hyperoliidae > Hyperolius > Hyperolius riggenbachi. The sequence goes on from NC_090646.1 coordinate 458,939,282, forward strand.
AGCCAGGGGTATATGTGCCCAGTATATGTAGCCAGGGGTATATTTGCCCAGTATATGTAGCCAGAGGTATATGTGCCCAGTATATGTAGTCAGGGGTATATGTCCCCAGTATTTGTAGTCAGGGGTATATGTCCCAGTTTATGTAGTCAGGGGTATATGTCCCCAGTATATGTAGGCAGGTGTATATGTGCCCAGTATATGTAGCCAGGTGTATATGTCCTAAGTATATGTAGGCAGGTGTATATGTTCTCAGTATATATAGCCAGGGGTATATGTCCCCAGTGTATGTAGGCAGGGGTATATGTCCCCAGTATATGTAGCCAGGGGTATATATGTGCCCAGTATATGTATTCAGAGGTGTATGTCCCCAGTATATGTAGTCAGGGGTATATGTTCCCAGTGTATGTAGTCAGGGGTATATGTCCCCAGTATGTGTAGCCAGGGGCATATGTCCCCAGTATATGTAGCCAGGGGGTATATGTCCCCAGTATATGTAGCCAGGGGTATATGTCCCCAGGCCAGTATATGTAGTCAGGGGTATATGTCCCCAGTATATGTAGTCAGGGGTATATGTCCCCAGTATATGTGGCCAGGGGGTTTATGTCCCCAGTATATGTAGCCAGGGGTATATGTCCCCAGTATATGTAGCCAGGGGGTATATGTTCCCAGTATATGTAGCCAGGGGTATATGTACCCAGTATATGTAGCCAGGGGTATATGTCCCCAGTATATGTAGTCGGGTGTATATATCCCCAGTATATGTAGTCGGGTGTATATATTCCCAATATATGTAGTCGGGGGTATATGTCCCCAGTATATATAGCCAGGGGTATATGTCCCCAGTATATGTAGTCAGGGGTATATGTTCCCAGTATATGCAGCCAGGGGTATATGTGCCCAGTATATGTAGCCAGGGGTATATGTCCCCAGTATATGTAGTCAGAGGTATATGTCCCCAGTATATGTAGGCAGGGGTATATGTCCCAGAATAGGTAGCCAGGTGTGCCCCCAGCAGGAGGGGAGCAGCGCAGAGAAGAGAGAGAGCTGGGGGCACAGCGGGGAAGGGGTGCCATCTCCCCCCTCCTTCCCTCACCTTAGTGCTCTCCCTCCCTCGCTCTCCCCTACAGAACTAATGTGCGGGTGGCTGGCAGGCAGCGGGAGGAACTTACCTCCGTCTCGTCGCAGGCGCCAGATGGATTTGCCGCTAGTCTGGTCTGGTCCAGACCAGAACAGCGGCACCAGAACTTCCAGCGCTGGAGCGAGACGGAGGTGAGTTCTGCCCGCTGCCAGCCACCGCACATTAGTTCCAGAGGGGAGAGCGAGGGAGGGAGAGCCCCCTAAGGTGAGGGAAGGAGGGGGGAAATGGCTCCCCTACCCCGCTGTGCCCACAGCTCTCCCTCTTCTCTGCTCCCCTCCTGCTGGCCGCACGGGCACGCGGCCGGGGGGGGGGGGGGGGGGCAGCGGGCGGTCAGGTCCGCAGTGAATATTAAATTAGTGGCAGTGCGCTGGGCCTCTTCAAGCGTGGGGCCTGGGGCGATTGCCCCACTTGCCCCCCCCAAAGGCCGGCTCTGATGCCGAGCATCACATGGTTACATTCCTGACCCCTTCCACTTACTATGACTCCTCCACAAACCCAGCCCATTCGGAAGCCCTGTTTGCCCATACAACTATTAGGAACACATTTGTTGAATGAACCTCTCGATTCCCGACCCTTTCACGGACCTCTACCAGAGCTAATCATAAAAATAAAAACAAATAAAAACAGAAGCAAATTTAAGCTGAAGAAATGTTATTTTGTACCAAACACACAACTCACCTGTGCATCTTTACCTACTTCAGTGAGGCCTCAAGTTAGTTATTAAAGTAAGTCAAGAAAATCTAGATAAAAATCAGGAATAATTTGGTGATAGTAAATGATGTAATTAATGTGTGATTATATACACAATGCGGTGAAAAATGAATACTAAATATTTCTCATAACTGTTTTATTTTAAAAATTCAAGAGTAGTGATGGCCCGAACATCAAATTTTCGGTTCATGAACTTTGAAGGTGAATTTCCACAAAAGTTCCCGAACAGGCGGATCTGGCGAACCGCCCTAGACTTCCATTGGCCATGCAAATTTTAAAACCTATAGGGACTATTTCTGGCCACAAAAGTGATGGAAAGTTATTTCAAGGGGCCTAACAACTGGACCGTGGCATGCCGGAGGGGGATTCATGGCAAAGGTCCCTGCAAAAATTACATAGTTAACGCAGAGTCGTGTTTTAATCTCTAAAGGGCAGAAATCACAGTACATTCCTAAATTTGTGGAATTAAGTGCTTTAAAACTTCCAGCGTGCGTACATGGCGATAAGGTAGTGTAAGGTTTAGGCCCAGTTCACACTGACAAATGAAACGCTGCATTTAACGCCTCGCAAACAACCGCAAAGAGCTTTAGTGATAATGCCAGGTGAGAAAACAATTGTTTTTGCTAGTTGACACCTCCAGGACATAAATGTTAGTCCTCTAAGTGGCAATCTTTGTGTAGTGATGTGTAGTGGCTACCGTGCTTGTGCGCACGTTAATGGGAGTGCAGGTGATCGCGGTTTTCCAGCCTGTATGGTCAGCCTGAGGTCGTTTACTGACAGTTAAGTGACCAAAAAAAACCAGTGATTCTGCACTAAGGCCATATACATGGGGCAGTAGTGGATACTAGATGCCAGTAGTAATGGTGAAGGATTATTGGGTTATGGTCGGTGTACTACTACCAGCAGACCTGTCGCCATTCCAACAGCTAACTTGTGCACTGTACACAAAACAGCAATATAATAACAAGAAAAAACAATGTACCTGCTCTAAGAAGGACAATGTGGTAGCAGCAGGAATCTGCACTGAGGACACAAAACACAGGCCTACCTAATACTCTCCCTGTCAGCAGCACACTCTCCCTGATCTGCCTAGCACAAAAGCCAAACACAGACTGCAAAATGGCTGCGGTACTGGCATTCTGATAGGTGGGGGGGCAGTCCAAGTGGGAGGGATAGCTGATTGGCTGCCATGTGTCTGCTGACTCTGGGGTGAGGGGTCAATTTTTGGCTCTATTATAATGTATAGGGGGCGGGTCGAACACGCTAACTGTTCTCCTGACGATGCGAACATCCCTTGCTCACCTGTACTACTCGTCAGAGAAACAGTCTGGGCGATCTCTAATCAAGAGGTAAAATTAGCATGTATACTAAAGGTACTGGGAAAAAAACAGGCATTAAAGGCACTAGATAAGTTTTGACAGGCTCTGTGTTAATAAAGATAGTTGGGGGGATCACGGGCAGAGGCAATGTTTCCGGAGAGCGCCACAGCTCTTCGGAAACCTCCCCCTGCATGACCACGCCTGCCCCCAGCTCCCCAGCCACCAATCAGGCCGAGTCTGACAAACTGGGGGCAGGCCACAGCCATACAGGTGGACATGGCCAGAGCTTCAGTGGGCAATTAAAAAAATGCCAGGGCCCGTCTCTGGGGGGTGGGGGGAATTGGGGTGCAGAATGATCACCTGCCTTGAGGAAAAAAAGGCAGGATGGGTGAGTATTTACTTCCCCCATCCTTCATCTTTTATACAGAACCTGTCATGACAGACTCTGTCATTTTGACCTCAAGTACTCTTTAACTGCATTTTACATACAGGATGCCACGTAAAAACCTGCCCAGATGTTATGTACACAATCAGATGCAGAGGTGCCAATCCCTGCAGCCCTCTTACTCTATTCCTGCTGTGTTTTGGGTTCCTGAGTTTATTGAAGCCTGTGTCACCTGCATTTGCTGCTGTATGAGAGTGTTACCCATGTGGCAGCAAATGCAAGAAGGTTTTTATAAAGCCAGGGAGGACACACAAAGTAGGGATAGAGTAAAAGGTGCACGGGAACTGGCCAGTCTGCATTTTCCTGTATATTCACGCACATGACAGGCAGCCATCCAATCTTTCTTGTGCCACCCTGTATAATTTTGAGCTTTCCTGGAGTCTCTGGATTTATGTTTATAAACAGAAAAAAAAAGAAGACAAAAACATAGGTTAAATGGGAGTTATCTAAGATGTGTAAAATGGGCTTAATAATGTCTTAGTGTATCATAGTATAAGGTTATGCAGCAGGAAGCTACAGTTCTATTACAATAACTCATAAGGTGCTGTAAATAGACATTGGCCTAGTGGTACTCAAACATGAAGATAGAGGTCCTTATGCAATCAATTCACTGCTTCTCCTAAGTTTTCTCCTAGGTGATATTTTCTCACCTTATCAATAAAATGCCTTTTAAGCCACCAGTGAGCAAGAAAATACTCAGGACTTTTTAACCTACATTTTAATACTTTTTTCAAATGCAGAGTGCTAGAAGATGAAAAATGATATCCTAGGAGAAAAAGTGAATTGAATAAGGGCCATAGACACATTCGGATCTCTAGCAGAGGGCTCAGTAGAGGACATAAATCATCACCTTCCAAAATGGACCTTTGCAGACTGATGGAAAATTCAGCAAGTACTGTATAAAATCATGATAATAATAACAGCAATAATTATAATTAACTGCAAATGTTAATTTGCTTTCCAAAGTGAGCTCAGTCTGCAAGTAGAGGTGAATCTCAATCATCTTAAATAAAGAATGATGTTTTTATTTTGGAAGGTCACCAGCTATTCGATGTAATAGATGTCCATTTATCTCTGACACCGATGTCACAGAATTAGTCTATGGAGCATTGTAGTTAGAATTCCAAACCATGGCTGCCCTAGCTTGGTGAACTGCCCGCAGTGAAAATTATTTCAATTGTGTCGATCTTCTTTGAAAGGATGTATTTAGTTGGCACAGGAGTTCAATGCAGTAGAACAATTTAACATTGACTTGCACTACCCAAATAAGCATGAAATTGAATCCTATCAGACCCGGAGAAAGAATGGAAAAGATCTGTCAATCAAGTCTGAACTCAAAATTAATGTACTTCAACTGATTGCAGTGCAGCTACAAATAACTTCATTAAAGCGAATGTGAAACTGCATCTTAAAGATCTCTTCTAGAATATGAAAACCTCACATCTCTGGGAAAACTTAATAGCAGAAAACAAATAGTCAGCTATAAACTTATAAATAAAACTTATATATAAAACTTAATAGCGGAAAACAAATAGTCAGCACTGAAGAAATAGACGCTGTGCTGCTGAAAGGGTTGTACCTGCTGAGTTCTACCTCCATTGCAAAATAGGGAAGTAAGGCAGAAACATTACAATTCAGCAGTATAGTAATATACAACAAAAGGATTCTGAAAAACTGACTATGGGCTAAGGAATGGCAGATGACAGTTAGTGTTACAGTGTGAGGATAGAGGCCATTCACCTTGCAAAACAACATTTGAGCTGTACCTTGGGGTATATTCAGTAACCTATAGTAAAGGCCCGTGCGCACAGAACGTATGGCAGTTTTACTGGTGATCCCGACGAGTGGCGTAGTTAAAGAGCTATGGGCCCCAGTGCAACTTTTACATTGGGGCCTCCCAAGCATTCTATACATAACAATTGGTATGGTGCACCAAAACCAATCAAGGACAACCACAGTAACAGATGCAAAACAGTGTCTTAATGATCCCTACTATTCCTAGGATTGATAGAAGAACCAAACATAGAGCTAATACTGAAGTTGAGTATAGCCTGAGGGCCCCGATGCAGTTGCAACATCTGCAACCCCTATTGCTATGTCACTGATCCTGACAGTAAGGTAGCCGTTGTTGTGCTGTTAATATGACCCATGTTACCTAGGTTACTCCCCTTGTCACCAAAGTAAGGAGTTTAACCCAGCCTTTTCTTTAAAGGGAACCTGAATCGAGTAAAATTATTTAAAATATTTATTTAAAATAAACACACAATGTACCTGCAAATAAATATTACATACCTCAACTTCAGTTTCTCTCCGAAGTTCACCATTTTCTTCTAATGACGACTCCTTCCATTTCCAACTAGACATCGTCATAACTGGACGCTTTAGGGCCCTTTTCCCCTGTTTTAGTTGCTGTCAGTTATAACTGAAAGGACAACTGATGTGCAAGGTAATGTCCATGTTTTCCTATGGCCCAAGTGGGTTATATTACAGGTTAACAGAGTACTGTCCCCGAACAGAAGCTGTTATGGGGCCATTACCATTTGTAAAATGTAGGATGGAGAATTTCATTGATAACAATGGACAGACAGGATGGGAGAGAGGAGAAAGAGATTGATGAGCAGACTACGTGTGAGGTAAGTATGATATGTGTATGTTTATTTTGACTTTTATTTTTCAGTTCAGGTTTGCTTTAACTTCCCTACAGGGAGTGCAGAATTATTAGGCAAGTTGTATTTTTGAGGAATAATTTTATTATTGAACAACAACCATGTTCTCAATGAACCCAAAAAACTCATTCATAACAAAGCTGAATATTTTTGAAAGTAGTTTTTAGTTTGTTTTTAGTTTTAGCTATTTTAGGGGGATATCTGTGTGTGCAGGTGACTATTACTGTGCATAATTATTAGGCAACTTAACAAAAAACAAATATATACCCATTTCAATTATTTATTTTTTACCACTGAAACCAATATAACATCTCAACATTCACAAATATACATTTCTGACATTCAAAAACAAAACAAAAACAAATCAGTAACCAATATAGCCACCTTTCTTTGCAAGGACACTCAAAAGCCTGCCATCCATGGATTCTGTCAGTGTTATGATCTGTTCACCATCAACATTGCATGCAGCAGCAACCACAGCCTCCCAGACACTGTTCAGAGAGGTGTACTGTTTTCCCTCCTTGTAAATCTCACATTTTATGATGGACCACAGGTTCTCAATGGGGTTCAGATCAGGTGAACAAGGAGGCCAGTCCATTAGTTTTTCTTCTTTTATACCTTTTCTTGCCAGCCACGCTGTGGAGTACTTGGACGCGTGTGATGGAGCATTGTCCTGCATGAAAATCATGTTTTTCTTGAAGGATGCAGACTTCTTCCTGTACCACTGCTTGAAAAAGATGTCTTCTAGAAACTGGCAGTAGGACTGGGAGTTGAGATTGACTCCATCCTCAACCCGAAAAGGCCCCACAAGCTCATCTTTGATGATACCAGCCCAAACCAGTACTTCACCTCCACCTTGCTGGCGTCTGAGTCGGACTGGAGCTCTCTGCCCTTTACCAATCCAGCCACGGGCTGGCCCATCAAGACTCACTCTCATTTCATCAGTCCATAAAACCTTAGAAAAATCAGTCTTGAGATATTTCTTGGCCCAGTCTTGACATTTCAGCTTGTGTGTCTTGTTCAGTGGTGGTCATCTTTCAGCCTTTCTTACCTTGGCCATGTTTCTGAGTATTGCACACCTTGTGCTTTTGGGCACTCCAGTGATGTTGCAGCTCTGAAATATGGCCAAACTGGTGGCAAGTGGCATCTTGGCAGCTGCACACTTCACTTTTCTCAGTTCATGGGCAGTTATTTTGCGCCTTGGTTTTTCCACACGCTTCTTGCGACCCTGTTGACTATTTTGAATGAAACACTTGTTCGATGATCACGCTTCAGAAGCTTTGCAATTTTAAGAGTGCTGCATCCCTCTGAAAGATATCTCACTATTTTTGACTTTTCTGAGCCTGTCAAGTCCTTCTTTTGACCCATTTTGCCAAAGGAAAGGAAATTGCCTAATAATTATGCACACCTGATATAGGGTGTTGATGTCATTAGACCACACCCCTTCTCATTACAGAGATGCATTGCACATCACCTAATATGCTTAATTGGTAGTAGGCTTTTGAGCCTATACAGCTTGGAGTAAGACAACATGCATAAAGAGGATGATGTGGTCACAATACTCATTAGCCTAATAATTCTGCACTCCCTGTATACTGCCCTACCAAATGCTAACCTAACTTCCTTTCATTTTATCTGTCTAACAGCATCTTCACTTTCTGTACATTTAACCTTCCACCTAATCTTAACAGCTTCCTTGCCAAATATCTAACAAATGCTCTTTCACATAAGCCTAACCCGAGCGTTAACCCTGTGAGTGATGCTCCATACTAATTCATTACGAAAAACAGATAGAGTAAGTCTCAATACAAAAATTATATGGTAATTCATTTAACAGCAATAGGAATTTTCAATAAGAAAATAACATAGTGGAAGCCTCCGGGTGCCCACATTTTCCTGTAATGCTGGCAATTGCAGCTTTGCTTAGGGAAGGCAGGGGGAAGGCACTGCGAGGGGGGGGGGGGAGGTTAAGGTATAGGCACCACCAGGGGAGTGTTAAGGGTTAGGCACCAGTGGGAAGGAGGGGAAGGGTTAGGCATTGGTAGAGGGAGAGTTAAAGGTTAGGCAACGGTAGGGGGGGGGGAGGTTGAGGGTTAGGCATCAGTAGTGGGCAGATTCTGTGTGAGAGTAGTAGATAGATTACAGACATTTTACTATTGGAATTGTCAAATCTGCAATTTTACTGATATTCTACCATCGGAAATATTCGGTTCCCTTTTTTTGTACGCTCCTGAACTAGCATTTACCTTTAGCTACACTAGAAATGTCATCAATTCTAATATATATCTGTTACAATTCTAATATAACATTGGGCTTGATTCACAAAAGAGTGCTAACTGTTAGCACGGCCGTTTTCACACGAATTTTCGCAATGCGTGTTTTCGAGTGAAAATTTGCGTTTGCGCGCAAAAACTTTATCGTTTCGCGAGAAAATTCGCGAACGCGCGCAATGCGAAAATTCGCACGAAAACGGCCGTGCTAACAGTTAACACTCTTTTGTGAATCAAGCCCATAGAGTTTAAAACTAACCTTCTTAACTCCCATCAGCTCTTGTCCAATCAGGAGGTGAGTAGTGACAATATTTACTTTCACTTCCCCTATACTTCTGCAAGATTAAATTATGTTTGCAAAATTACTGAGACTTTGAAAAACTAATTGATGGCTCCAAGCTTTGCCACCCTCAGTTCCTCCCCCATCTCCAGCCCCTTTTCACATTTTTTTCACAAGTTCCCTATTGCAAGCAGAAATCTGAGAGTTCATCAGACTGATAGGGTTGTACCGCTCAATGTGGTCATCAATGCCTCATTCCTCTTCCCTCTACACAACATACCTGAAAAACCATTTACATTTTAAACAGTCCCCTTGAAAGGTAATAGATAGGCATACTACCAGCAGTAGATTCCCAGTAGAAGCAATCAAAGTGATCAATTTGCTGGAAAGATTGATTCATTTGTGGCCACTTTACTACATATGTAGCAAATGCATCAGCTAACATATATACACCCACAACTGTGCAATGATTAATATACACATACAATGCACATGTATGTTCCCAGGTATTCTTGAAAAGGAAGCACACTATGCAGAGCCTGCCCCTAGTTATAGCTGTGCAGCTGTAACGCACATATACTGTATAGAGCTTGGCCAAAATCTTTCTAAGAGCTGGTCAGGTACCCACTACAGATGCTTTGCAGCAGTCACAAAGGGATTTCCCAGAGTCTCCCAGAGCAATCATGATTTGGCTACTGTAGCCACTGATGTGAAGCCTTTAGGCTTGTAACTGGTACTACATTTTTAGTCTTTGTTTTCTACTATTGGAGTCCAGTTTGCAGTACTAATGTGCTGGGGATTTTTATAAGCCACGGTTGTGGGGAGGGGTTGTTATATTATTATCTTATATTATCTGTACTAGAAAGACGGTAGTCAACATTCAAAATGATATAGTCAGAGCAGGGACGAGGTCCTCCAACACCAAAGGCTGAGACACTAAAGTGCGCCCCTCCATCCCTCCCACCCCAGCCGTCACACACACATTGCTTTTAGACTAAGAAGCCCACCAGGGCCCCCAACACATTAATCTCTAGTTATCTGGCTTGAAGTCACTGCTATGTATTCCCTTTTCTTATTTCTCTCTACTTCAAACACAATAGAGGAATGATAGCTGAGTGAGCTGTGAGCCCCCTCCTACACTGCGCCCCGAGGCTGGATCCTTTCTCGCCTCTGCCTTGGCGCAGCCCTGGATATAGTACTTGTTGAGCAGAGTCAATATAGGAGCTTTGGATAGAGCTGTGAATCATATGACGCCTTTTTTTATGGTAATTAAAGGAAATGAGCATTTAAGCAGTGGTGCTGCATCTTTTTTGGACCCTGGGGTGTCAGGGAAACGTATCTACTGCACATTTGCTTCATCCCATTGGATGCAAACTACTTTCGAAATATATTTTAAAGCCACATGATACATTGGATTCCAGACCTTATGGATGTAAATATGCAGCTATCAATCCAGACAAATTCCTTTTAATTTACCATAGAGCAAGCTACACAGACAGATTATGGTGCATTCTTGACAATCCAGAGAACCCTGAAAGGTTACCTATTCCAGACAGGAAAATTGAACAACTGAACATGGAACTTAAAACAGCAGTACATTAGGAGTTCTGCTTTCATAAAGAAAGTCTAAAAAAATTATAGAGAACCATAGAAAATCAATACAAGGTATGACAAGACAAGCATTTATGGGGGATAATCATGGCTATGCTACATGATATGTCTAAGAAATCAATGATCACAGGAGATAGATGTTTGATAACTAACATGTCCAGCAGGAAGAAGAATACAACTAAGAAGGGATCACAGCAACAAGAATGGACAAGCGATGAGGGTACTATTACTAAAGAGGATTGTTCAGATTTTTTACCAACATCATTGGATAGTTTTCCTGGATGGATAAAACATGTATTATTATTATTATTTAGATTTTGATTTCTACAGAAATCAATTTTTTTCATGGTTCAACCAGACCTAACAACTGAGGAGAAGATGTCTCTCAAGAATTCTACTCTTATGCCTGGAACCCACTAGCAGCGCTTTTCTAAGTCTTTTGTAAGCACTTGTGATTGGAAAAGATCCTGCTAATGTAATGCTATAGGTGTGATCCCACTTGAAGGATGTGATTTTTTGTTTTTTTAAACATCACCCATAGCCATATAAAAAGGCTCAAGAAAATAATCTTTACTAGATAAAACACCCATAAAAGTGGGCGATAAAATATCTGAATATCATGGCAAAACAAAAATGGACGTATTTGCTCATTTCATCTCTTGAGGTCCTTTGCTTTTTTTTTTGCTAACTTTATTTGGAAAAGACAGCTACAGTCAGTGTCGGACTGGGAGGTGGAAAAACTGAGGAAATCCACCTGCTGGCCAAGCAGCAGTAACCCTGTGTTATCACTTCCAATAGAAACCTGCAGCAAGTCTTCACTGTGAGCAGCAATACCTGATTACTGCTGCTTGGCCAGCAACTTTTTTTTTTCGTCAGCTTTTCCAGCTCCCAGTCCGACACTGGCTACAGTATATGTTTACTGAGAAAATTAGTCTAATACATTAAACCACATGATTTGTTTCTAACCATAGATGTGAAGTTTCTGTCTACCTCCAGCCTACATGTAGAGGCCATAGACCATTAATTATTTTACAACTCGCTCTGACCTCACTAAAAAGGCTTTTAGGCTTTAGGAATTATTATTTGTTCGACGATACATCTTCTTTTTGAACAGCAGATGGGGACAGATAGCCATATGCTAATTTATGTATGTATTCATATGAAGAAACATTTGTCTATCACACTATATCATTTCAGACACACTGGTTGGAAGTTTATTGATGATATGTTTGTAACATGGGCACGGGTCAGGTCATCTGGGCACCTACACACATAGTGCCTGATTTGGGCATGATAGACTGTAATGTTATTTACGGCTATAGCGGCCCTGGGGCAATTTCTCTTAAATACTGTAAAGTGGGGGTCGTCAATAGCCGGACCCTGAATTACATGTCCAAAGGGACTAATTAGGTTATCAGTAGGGGAATTTTTTTGTTGAATTCCCTTATTGTTGTATCCCCCTACATTGCCTAGCACAGGGCGAGTCGTCATTGCCGGATATACATACGCACATGGGCATGGCCAATCGTCAAGGCCATTGTAGGCAGTTGTTAGTACTCTCACCTTGCAGCACTGGGTGCCTGGTTCGAATCCCAGCCAGGGCACTATCTGCATGGAGCTTGTATGTTCTCCCCCTATCTGTCCTCTGGGCATTTTGGTTTCCTCCCACATCCCAAAAACAGATGTTAATTGACTTCCCCTAAATTTGCCCTAGACTACGATATATACACTACACAATACATACATAGATAAATGACTATGGTAAGGATTAGATTATGAGCTCCTCTGAGGGAAGAGGTCGGCGCTATATAAATACTTAATAACAAGTACAGGTAGTCCCCAGTTAACGAACAAGATAGGGACTGTAGGTTCGTTCTTAACCTGAATCTGTTCTTAAGTTGGAGCGCTGTGCCTTTTCTGTCCCCTGTGCTTCCAGTGTCCCCCTCTGTGTCATCTCTGCCCCCCTATGTGTCTCCTTGTGTCTCTATTGTGCCTTTCGTGCCACCTAAAGCAGAGTATGCGCAGCAGAAGCCACTACAAGTGTCACCTCATCCATGGCGGCTCCGAGCCAATCAACGACGTCCTCTCTCCCTTCACCATTCCTCCCAGCAGCTTCACTAGTAGCATCGTGTAATGACGCAATCAGAAGGAGCCGCGGGGGCTCTTTTTGATTGCGTCATTATGCGCGTTAGGGAAGCCGCTGGGAGGAACATTGAGGGGAGAGAGGACGTCGCTGATTGGCCCAAAGCCGCCATGGATGAGATGAGACTTGTAGTGGCTTCTGCTGCGCATACTCTGCTCTAGAAAAGGGGGCACAAGAGGTAGTCCCCGGCTGCGTGACTTAATCGTGGCAAGTTGTCGGGCGTTCATATCGGCAGGTCATTCGTAAGTCAGTCATTCGTAAGCCGGGGACTACCTGTATAACAATAATAATAACAATAATGATAATGCAATGTCTTAGCACTAAAATGAGCAAAATATGTATTTTCTTTTGCTATTATTTTTACAAATTTTAAGTATTTGTAAAAACTGTTGATCAGTATCGAGAGCTACAAAGGACTGTGGGACTAAGATGGTATTATATTGAATTGTACATTAAAAGAAGACCTGAATGCTTGCACAGCACAGAATAAAAAGTCTTTATTCCACATATAGTTGCTGAAGAAATTCACTTCTCTGTGTTCTGTGTTTGTTTAGGCAGATCAACATCTAATTATTTCTTGTCAGCAACTGTGGATAGACTGCAGGAGAGCAGCTCTCTATATATTAAACACTGAGGCTTAACCCTTTTGTGCCTTCTGCAAGAGTGAAACCAAGTAACGGTAAATGGCATTTACTCATAAAACTTTTCATAAAAGTTATCATGCTGTGGTTAATCTTTTAGAGCAGAGAAGACGTTCTGAATTTAGTTCCACTTTAAATGATACCCATGTTTCTTGTGTACTGTACAATATATGGGCTCCCTAAGTACAAGAAAGTATTAAAAAAAAATAGGAAGCACATATCAATTCAAAGCTAAGATAAGTGACAATCTGTGATAGTTTGAAGTATTTTAATAGTTCACTTTAAGGTGTGCTTTTTCTTCCCCTTTTTACTTTGTACATTATTAGATTACACGTAGCAAGTGTTGAACGTCTCTTGTATGTCATCATTGTCAGTCAGTGCATTGGAAACGTGTTCCTCTGTATGTGCCAGTCAGTATCTGGGAGCCAGCTCTGGACCAAATGACTCACATTATCACAATCTGTACATGCTTCATCTTCAAGATGTTCTTCTCTTCATTATCAGTAAGCTGCTAGATTACGCTGGCTGTGCCATCCCTTGATTAGACACAAAGAAATGGAATAAATCTAAACTGGGAGCATTTTTTTCTTTAGCTAAAACAATCTTGCTACTGAACTGCAAATAAGATGAATTGTAGACATCAGGGTTGACTTTCAGTCTTTCTTTTATTTGCAATTGATTGTCTGTGTATTAAAAGATAAGCTTACCTAAAACACTGCCTTGTTTGTGAAGTATTTGGTCCTGTCACTGTGTGTTTATGGGTTTTCCTTTAAAGCTATGTATAGTCTGTATATCTCTGTAGCCCCCAAAAATGTAATGGTTACTTCTGATGACTAGGGATGATCCATGAAATAATTTTTCCTTGCATTAAAGAGGAACTCCAGTGAAAATGATGTAATAAAAAAAGTGCTTCATTTTTACAATAATTATGTATACATGATTTAGTCAGTGTTTGCTCATTGTAAAATCTTTCCTCTCCCAGATTCACATTCTGACATGTTTTACATGGTGACATTGTTACTGTGGGCAGATTATGTAGCTGGTCTGGCTTTAACAGACAGCTGTAAGCAGCTATTTCCTGTCTGAACATTGTTACATTGTGGCAGTTTGCCCAGAGTACCGTACGGTACCAGAGCCTCTTGTGGGAGGGGTTTCAGCACAAAATCAGTCATACAGCGCCCCCTGATGGTCTGTTTGTGAAAATCATTATTTTTCTCATGTAAAAGTGGGTATCAGCTACTGATTGGGATAAAGTTCAATTCTTGGTCGGAGTTTCTCTTTAAAATATCATGTAAATTATATGCAGCTTGAAATTGGACCAATCAGAATAACTTCCTCTTAATTTGTATTGGTCCAAGTTCAAGCTGCATAACATTTACTTGAGATTTGAATAGAAGGAGAAATTATTTGCCTCTCATTGATCTTCCTACTGTTGACAGTATGCCAATGATTAGTGTATAGATTTCCTAGGTTCTCCGCTTGGCAGCATGTAAGTATATACGGTTCTATGAAGTGAGGTAGGGGAAGACAAACAAGAGATTTCCCATTACAAGCTGTTGCAATGACAGTCATTTGAATAAATACAGCATAATTGACCGATGAAAAGGATCACCCTTTAAAGACAGTAGCTCTAAATAATTTAATAGTGATTGTTCAGGAGACATAAACCTACTGTTTGTATTAAAGAATGTTGTTGCATTTTAAGCAAACTGTTAGGTTAGGTGCCTCAAGTAGATTAGATTAGTGTTACTTAAAGAGAACCCGAGGTGGGTTTGAAGAATGTTATCTACATACAGAGGCTGGATCTGCCTATACAGGCCAGTCTCTGTTGCTATCCCAAACCCCACTAAGGTCCCCCTGCACTCTGCAATCCCTCATAAATCACAGTAGTGCTGTGAGTCTGTGTTTACATCTGTAGTGTCAGTCTCAGCTGCTCCCCCGCCTCCTGCATAGCTCCGGTCCCTGCCCCGTCCCTTCCCTCCAATCAGCAGGGAGGGAAGGGATGCAGGCGGGGACTGGAGTTCTGCAGGAGGCGGGGAGAGCAGCAGACTGACACTATAGAGATAAACACAGCCAGCTCTGACAAGCTGTTTGTCAGCAGCGTGGCTGTGATTTATGAGGGATTGCAGAGTGCAGGGGGACCTTAGGGGGGTTTGGGATAGCAACAGAGGCTGGGCTGTATAGGCAGATCCAGCCTCTGTATGCAGATAATATTCTTCAAACCCACCTCGGGTTCTCTTTAAGTAACACTAATCTAATCTACTTGAGGCACCTAACCTAACAGTTTGCTTAAAATGCAACAACATATGGACAGTGTGATTAGCCCTTAGTAGTTTAGCTCTTTAGTTGTGTCCTTTGCTAAATTTCAAAGCACAATATTTTCACAAAGGCCACCCTTATTAAATATATTCTAGAGTTACTGGTCTAAAGGCTCATACACATGTCGGATTTGAACGTCAAATCAAGCGTGTGTACGGTCGGCCGTTCACCTGATAAGACTGGATTTGAACGTCATCAAAACCAGTCTCATCAGGTGAACGAACGACCGTACACATGCCTGATTTGACATCCAAACGACCGGTCGTTTAAACATCCAAATGACTGGTGGTTTGCAAAAATCCGACGTGTGTATGCACCTTAATTAGACCCCAACCTCAGGAACCAGTAACTCAAGAAAGACAGACTCCAAAGATAAACCATTCAGTTGCTAATTCAACAAATAAATGGGCTAATCCTGAATAGCTGTTTTTTTAGGTGTCTTTGTCATGTGATATAGGTGTTCAGTGTGAAATATGCATTGGGCCACATGGCTCTGTAACTACACCACTGAATGCACAAATAGATAGCTAGACAGTCTATTTTCACAGGTAAGGTTTTGTTACAGTGGAATAAAATTCTGAAATAACATTCAATAAAAATGTGTTTTCCTACTTTTTATTACTCATAAAGTTATCACAGTTGCTTTTGTGCACAAGTAATATCACCTGTTTACAAATTACAAGGTCCCAAGGTACAGTTTTTGTACTGCTCTAAAAGCTGCAATTGCATTTCATTCATAGATTTGAATACATAAATACAGCAGCTACCTAGTGATAATTTCTCATTTGTCTCTGCTTGTCAGCTCAGTACAATTATGTTTCAGCAAGTGGCTGGCTATAACTAATTGTAGCAACAGAGCAATGTAAACAAAAGATAATGTTATCACCTCTTTGGATGCAGATCACAAGCTGAATGAGCTTTCCACTGGAGAACAAAGTGCTGTGTTTAACTGTTTGAATGCTGTTCTACTGCTTTTTTGTGTGGTAGTAGGTTTAAGGCTGTAAATAATCTTTTAGAAAAAAAGAGGAAATACTGAGTTTCAGAACACTTTAATCTAAAGTTTGTATACTAAGAATAAGCAGCACGCTGAATATGAAATAATATTAGAAATATTTTTCCAAAGATTTTGTAATTTGTAATATTTTATTTTTTCTTGTTTTTAGCTTTCCAAGAGGACTGGGACTAGAAGCCAGATCAATGTGTGCAGTTTTAGGGAAAATGTAACTGAGTCTCATTGGACTCTCCAACATGCTAAAACAATATACAACAATGTAACAAACACAACTTCATTTTGCATTCTTCGTGGTTGATGTTCATCATAATTTCCAAGTTCCTGCATGGAAAGACACATTTGATCCTGTGACTTTATACAGCCACAGCATGAAAAGCCAATATATTCTGTTTGTTGCAGTTTGTGTGATCTCTGCATTGCAGAACCAATCAATCAGAATTATTCCACTGCTCTGCAGATCCTCCCATAGCATTAAGGATTCAGCTTTTACACATTCACTTCTGGGAGTCTTTTCAACACAAGTTAATAAGAAACATTAGACAGAAGGAGAAATAAAACCCAGGCCTTATTATAAATGTATTACTGACATCCTGACAAAGTGAAATAGACAGCTTGAATGGATAGATTGTAAAATTGTAAACTGAGATAGACATCACAAGAGATACCGATTGTAATATGATTTTAATTTGGCACATTTTTTTTTCATTGAACGTCTGGGTTTGCGTTTGTGCTGTGTGATTATCTGTGGTCACTCCAAAGCATTTGAAATTAGAGATGGCCGGAACGGTTCACCGGCGAATAGTTCCCAGCGAACTTCCAGGAGTTCACGATCGCGGAGAACCACAAACTTTACCGGAAAGTCAGTTCGCCCCCATAGTGCACCATTAGGGTCAACGTTGACCTTCTACAACACAGTCAGCAGGCACATTGTAGCCAATCAGGTTACACTCCCTCCTGGAGCCACTCCCCCCCCTTATAAACGGCAGGCATCGCCGGCCATTTTACTCACTCGTGTGCCTGCAGTAAATAGAGAAGGGACAGCTGCTGCTGCTGCTGCAGACTCTCATAGGGAAAGATTAGTTAGGCTCTTGTAGGCTTCTTAGCTTGCTCCTTGCTGATTCTTATTGCCAAAATAGCACCCCACAACAGCTCTTTTGAGATCTAATCTTGTTCTTGTGATCTTTTTTTTTCTGTGTGACCCACTGACACTTGTGTTGCATAGACAGCCTTGATAATTCATACTGTGTGTGCCACTGCCAGGCCCAGCACATTCAGTGACTACCTGTGTGTGTGACAGGTGCACATTGTAATACACATTACTGCATATACCTATCTACCTGTTATTCACAGTGCACCCACCTACCTATGTGAGCTGAGCGCACGCAGTGTCACTGTACCTGTCCGCTACCTGTCTGTGTGTGACAGGTGCACATTGTAATACCCATTACTGCATATACCTACCTACCTGTTGTTCACAGTGCACCCACCTACCTACGTGAGTTGAGCTCACTCGTGTGCCTGCAGAAATTAGAGAAGGGAAAGCTGCTGCAGACTCTCATAGGGAAAGCTTAGTTAGGCTCTTGTAAGCTTGTTGGCTTGCTCCTTGCTGATTTTTATTGCTAAAAAGCACCCCTCAACAGCTCTTTTGAGAGCTAATCTTGTTCTTGTGATCTATTTTTTTTTGTGTGTTTGTCTCACTGACACTTGTGTTGCATAGACAGCCTTGGTAATTCCTACTGTGTGTGCCACTACCAGGCCCAGCACATTCAGTGACTACTACCTGTGTGTGTGACAGATGCACAGTGTAATAACCATCACTGCATATACCTACCTACCTGTTGGTCACAGTGCACCCACCTACCTACGTGAGGTGAGCGCACGCAGTGTCACTGTGCCTGTCCAGTACCTGTCTGTGTGTGACATGTACACATTGTAATACCCATCACTGCATATACCTACCTGTTGTGTTCAGTGCACCCACCTACCTACGTGAGTGCACGCAGTGTTATATATCACTCCATGCATAGATGTTAACTGCACCTGTGTGACTGCACATTGTATTAGTCAAGTCAGTGCATACCTTTCACTTCATCCCCCCCCCTCGATATGGACACAATGGACAAAACAGGTAGAGGCAGAGGTAGAGGCAGACCCAGAGGGAGGCCACCTGGCAGGTCTGTGCGAGGTCATGTTGATGTGATTTTGTGCAGCCCTGGCCCAAAGTACAGTGCTCAGAAGAAGGCACGTCCCATCAACTCCCAAGATTGTCAGGACGTGGTTGACTATTTACCACAGAACACCTCATCTTCTGCAGCCACCACCGCTACTACAAGCACCACATCCGCTGCATTTGACACTACGCAGGAGTTAATTGGTGGGGAATTAACTGATTCACAGCCATTATTGTTACAACCAGATGAAGGCGCTAAGCAAGTTACTCCACCTCATATGTCTGAGTTAGGCGGTGACACTATGGACGTAACGTGTGAGGAGGAGGATGATGAAGTACCTGCTGTTGGTGCATTTTTGGGCGTGTCTGAGGCAAGCGAAGCTGGGCAGGATGATTATGATGATTATGATGATACGGATCCCACATGGGTTCCTAAGAGACAAGATGACCAAGGGGACAGTTCAGAGGGGGAGTCAGAAAGGAGTAGGAGGAGACAAGTTCCTGAAAGAAGCAGGGGGAGCTCGTCATCAGAAAAAGCTGGTGGCAGTGTCCGGCGCCATGTATTGCCACCTATGTACAGCCAGCCAACATGCCCTTCAACGTCAGCTGCTGATGCCACCACTGTGCCATCACCCCAGGGGGGCTCAGCAGTTTGGAAATGTATTAATGTGTCTGCCTCAGATCTGAGCAATGCCATCTGTTCTCTCTGCCTCCAAAAAATTGAGCTGTGAAAAGGCCAACACTCATGTAGGGATAAGTTCCTTACAAAGGCACATGGAGAAAAGGCACAAACTACAATGGGAAGAGCACCTGAGCAAAAGCAGCACACAAAAGAAAAGCCACCCTCCTTCTCCTCTTCCTCCTTTAGGTGCAGCATCTTCAGCTGCTTTCTCCCTTGCACCTTCACAGCCACCTCCTCCACTCCGCCTCTGCCCTTGAGCGGTTCCTGCTCCTCTGCCCATGGCAGCCAGGTGTCCGTGAAGGAAATCTTTGAGGGAAGAAGCCAATTTCTGCCAGTCACCCCCTTGCCCGGCGTCTGACAGCTGGCGTGGCGGAACTGTTAGCTCACCAGCTGTTACCATACCAGCTGGTGGACTCTGAGGCCTTCTGTAAATTTGTGGCCATTGGGACACCACAGTGGAAGATACCAGGCCACAATTATTTCTCTAAAAAGGCGATACCCAAACTGTACCGTGAAGTGGAAAGGCAAGTGGTGTCATCTCTGGCACATAGAGTTGGATCAAGGGTCCACCTGACCACGGATGCCTGGTCTGCCAAGCATGGTCAGGGCCGCTACATAACTTACACAGCCCATTGGGTCAACCTGGTGACTGATGGCAAGCAGGGAGAGTATGTGGCTGTGCAGCGGACAAACTTGTGACACCTCCAAGTCTTGCAGGCAGGCCTCCTGCCACCTCCTCGGCTGAGTGGCAGTTCAACTCTACTGGTGGTGCGATCTCCTCTCCAGCTACACAGCCCCATCTCCCCAGGGCCTATGATGCATGCCAGGTACGACGGTGTCACATCATCTTAGACATATCTTGCCCTAAAGCGGAGAGTCACACTGGACCACCTCTCCTGGCAGCTCTTAACAAACAGGTGGATCAGTGGATGACCCCGCACCAGCTGGAGATCGGCAATGTGGTGTGTGACAATGGCAGCAATCTCCTTACTGCATTGAATTCGGGAAAGCTGACACATGTACCCTGCATGGCACATGTGCTGAATCTAGTCATTCAAAGATTTGTGTCAAAGTACCCAGGCTTAGAGGACATCCTGAAGCAGGCCAGGAAGTTGTGTGGGCATAGCAGGCGGTCTTACACGGCCATGGCACGCTTTAAGGACATTCAGCGGAGAAAAAACTTGCCGGTGAGATGCTTGATATGTGATAGCCCGACTCGCTGGAATTCGACCCTGGTCATGTTCTCTCGCCTGCTAGAACAGAGGAAAGCCGCCACCCAGTACCTGTACAATTACAGTAAAAGGACACAATCTGGAGAGATGGGGATGTTCTGGCCCAACAACTGGACACTGATGCGAAATGCATGCAGGCTCATGCGGCCATTTGAGGAGGTGACCAACCTGGTGAGTCGCAGTGAAGGAACCATCAGAGACTTAATCCCGTACGCTTACTTCTTGGAGCATGCCATGCGTAGAGTGGTGAATCAAGCTGTGGAGGAGCGTGAACAGGAACAGTTACAGCAGGAACAGTTGTGGGAGCAAATTTCATCAGAACCAGATGTTTCCTCAACACCTGCGGCAGTACAGAGGGGGGAGGAGGTGGAAGAGTCATGTGGGGAAGAAGAGTCAGACTCGGATGGTGGCTGGGGGGAGGAGGAGGACTTACCTGACGTCACTGAGGAAGAGCAACAGTAGATGGATTGTACGTCTGGATCCAACTTTGTGCAGATGGCATCTTTCATGCTGTCCAGCCTGTTGAGGGACCCCCGTATAAAAAAACTCAAGGGGAATGAGCTGTACTGGGTGGCCACGCTACTAGACCCTCGGTATCGGCAGAAAGTGGCAGACATGTTACCAACTCACCAGAAGGCAGAAAGGATGCAGCACATGCAGAACCAGCCGGCAACTATGCTTTACAATGCGTTTAAGAGTGATGTCACAGCACAACGCAATAAAGGTACCGCTGCCAGTAATCCTTCTCCTATGTCCATGCAGGCAAGGACAGGACGCTCCAGCGATCTCATGGTGATGTCTGACATGCAGACATTCTTTAGTCCAACGCCTCGCCTTAGCGTTTCTGGATCCACCCTTCACCAACGCCTCGACTGGCAGGTAACAGATTACCTGGCCTTAAGTCTGGATGTAGACACTGTAAGCAGCGATGAACCCTTGGACTACTGGGTGCGCAGGCTTGACCTGTGGCCAGAGCTGTCCCAATTTGCCATCCAAGTTCTGTCTTGCCCTGCCTCAAGCGTCATGTCAGAAAGGACCTTCAGCACAGCTGGAGGCATTGTCACTGAGAAGAGAAATCGCCTAAGTCACAAAAGTGTTCAGTACCTCACCTTTAGCAAAATGAATGAGGCATGGATCCCGGAGGGCTACTGTCCGCCCAAAAGTCAGTCAGCATCTCTGCCTGCACGCCGTGTGACTGGCTGCCTGCCCCAAGACTAAGAGACTCCCCACACAGCACCTCTGCCCACAGGCCGCTTGACTGCCTTCTCCGCCACCACCAACAGGGTCCAGGACTCCAGGTGGATTCCTGCATTTTAAGGCCGCTGCTAGGCAGGCATGTACACGCACCAGAAAAATTATTACAGCGGCCGCTGCTAGCAGCCGCTGTAATAATTTTTCTGGTGCGTGTACATGCCTGCCTAATTTTTCTGGCTGCAGTGCAGCTGCAACACCAAAACAAAAGGCATGTACATGTGCCCATTCCTCTTCGTGATCATTACCTTGCTGCTGTGAAGGGGCTTGTGTATCACAATGAAGCAATGACCGCCGGTTATATGAGTGTCTCGGGGGGTGGCACACCAAAGATAATAAGGTCATTGCTTCATTGTGGACAGACCAAATTTAAACAGCTGGACAGTCAATGTTGTTCTATCATTGAGCTACCACAGCCCGGCGACCATATGGGCTTGAAAACCGCCATGGCCTGCACTCTTGTCATGGTGCGCACCAGTCTAGCATGGCCGTCACTACACAAACAGCTGTTTGCCATGCATTACGCAGTGAGTTTGGTGTGTCAGTGTGAAACAGTACTCTAATTACACTCCCTGATTGATGTATACACATGCAAGATGTTTTAAAGCACTTTAGGCCTGCAATTTAGCATTCAATGTGATTTCTGCCCTTAAAACGCTGCTTTGCATCAAATCCAGATTTTTCCCTGGGGCTTTTGGCGTCTATCCCACTCCGTCATGCCCCCCTCCAGGTGTTAGACCCCTTGAAACATCTTTTCCATCACTTTTCTGGCCAGCATACATTTTTACATTTTTCTTGTTTTCAAAGTTTGCCTCCCCATTGAAGTCTATTGCGGTTCGCGAAAGTTCGCACGAACCGAACTTTCGCAGACGTTCGCGAACTAAAAATCGGAGGTTCGGGCCATCTCTATTTGGAATCACTGAAAGGCTCTAGTCTGAGACCAAGCGATGAAGGCCTAAGCTTAGGTGTATGGGGAACAATGGATAGCTTTTGTTATCATGAAGTCCTAAAATAAAATGAGAATGGGCAATGATACTCTGCTCCTTTTTATAAAATACTAGCTGCCTGGCTGCATAATAGTGGGTCGATTAAATGATCAGCAGAACATTCAAACAGCAGGGCCGTATTTGTACGGCAGCATCCTAAACCCCCGCCCCCAGAGATCACTGTAAGTGTGTAGTCACTGCACCTTCCTCCCCTGAGTGCAAGATCCAGCTGTTAGTAGCCACTCACTGCTATGTGCAAACTCTGTGTAGCAGGATAAATGTTCAGCAGGCTAACAGCTATTACCACCCTGCTGCCCTCAGCCCGCCCCTTGCTTTCCTGGTGCCCTAGGCCATGGCTTATGTGGCCTTTCCTGAAATCCGGCCATGTCAAACAGAAGCAATGAAATATACTTATGTAGATATATATATATTCCCTCATATTTATCCTATTCCAAGCTTGCATTAAAACGTCATTAGAGGCTTAGAGCAACCCTGAAGCGAAATTTAAAAAAATTACTTACCTACGGAAAGAGAAGGATCTGGATCCCCTCTGTGCCCTCATTCTACCGTTGTCCCCCTGTTTAAGTTTTGTACACCTTTGGTACTTACACGTACATCTTTGGCACTCCTCCGGCATCTGCAGAAGGGACTCTGAAAGACGAGCAGATTTGTACTGCACACGCTCAAGCCCGTGCTCATGCATCCAAAGTACAGATGAGGTTATCTTCACAAGCACTGAGGGATGTGATTGCTTCTGAAGACTCATGAAGGCACAACATTTAAAATGGGAAAAGCAGTGGAACAAGCTGACAAATGGGAGGACCACGAAGGCTCTATGGGATTCAGGGCCTTCCCTTCGCATAGATAAGTATCTAACTCCATTTTTTTTACTGACTTTTTAACTACTTAAGTTTATCTCGATGTCTATAGTCATTCAGATAGAACCCACTCAAGTTTAACTGGACACATATACACATCTAGTGTTGCTATGGTGGGTGCATGCACATGTATGCACACACCTGCCGTTCGTTTACAGGGTAATTTATGTGGCGGAAATTGGTGAAGGGAAGCTAGTGTTCCCCGAGCCAATTCCACTGCCTACAATGAATGATCATGATCCTGATAAGGGGCCAGGTCCATTCAAAAGTGAATGTAAAAGGAAGTAAAAAGAAAAAAAAATCCTGGTAACCCAGGATAGTGGTTGTAGTGTCATGTCATTGCAAAAAAGAAAAGAAATACAGTCAAGGTACATTGTAATTAAATATGTATAAAGCTAATCCCTTCTCTAACCCCCACCCCCCAACACTGAAAAAAACCAAACAAGAAACCAGTTTAAAAAGATACATATATAGTCGCCTTAGGGACTATGCTTCTTTATTATGCATGTCATGGGGGTATATTACTGATAAGTTAGCAAATAAGGGCTTGTATTTATTGACCGGATAATTAAAAATAAAAAAGAACAAACAAAAAAAATACACCACGATTTTCAAATAATATATTGTCGCCATACATTGTAATAGGAACACAATTTAAATGTTGTGATAGCCGGGACTAATGGCAAATAAAATGTTTAGGTTTTATTTATAATAGCATTGCTTATTTTAAAGCTATAGTGAATGAAATTGGAGTAATTTGATATTTTTGTTTGTGACGAAATAAACAAGATATAGGTCATTAAAGGGGAACTGAAGTAAGAGGTACACGGAGGCTGCCATATTTATTTCCTTTTAACCACCCTGGCGTTCTGATTAAATCGCCAGGGTGGCTGCGGGAGGGTTTTTTTTAAATAAAAAAAAAACTATTTCATGCAGCCAACTGAAAGTTGGCTGCATGAAAGCCCACTAGAGGGCGCTCCGGAGGCGATCTTCCGATCGCCTCCGGCGCCCAGAATAAACAAGGAAGGCCGCAATGAGCGGCCTTCCTTGTTTTGCTTATATCGTCGCCATAGCGACGAGCGGAGTGACGTCATCGACGTCAGCCGACGTCCTGACGTCAGCCGCCTCCGATCCAGCCCTTAGCGCTGGCCGGAACTTTTTGTTCCGGCTGCGCAGGGCTCAGGCGGCTAGGGGGGCCCTCTTTCGCCGCTGCTCGCGGCGAATCGCCGCAGAGCGGCGGCGATCAGGCAGCACACGCGGCTGGCAAAGTGCCGGCTGCGTGTGCTGCACTTTATTTGATAAAAATCGGCCCAGCAGGGCCTGAGCGGCAGCCTCCGGCGGTGATGGACGAGCTGAGCTCGTCCAGACCGCTCAGGAGGTTAATCAATACCAATTGCCTGGCAGCCCTGCTGGTCTATTACTCTGCAGTAGTATCTGAATAACACCAGAAACAAGCATGCAGCTAGTCTTGTCAGATCTAACATTAATGTCAGAAACACCTGATCTGCTGCATGCTTGTTCAGGGGCTATGGCTAATAGTATTAGAGGCAGAGGATCAGCAGGAGGGCCTGGCAACTGGCATTTCTTAGATGAAAATAAATATGGCAGCCTCCATATCCCTCTCACTTCAGTTGTCCTTTAAGGTATGATCAGTAGTGATAAAGTTATTGACAAATGAATGGGAGGAGTGCTAAAGGAGAAAATTGCTTCCGACCATGAGAAGAGAACACCTGTAGGCGGAAGTGGTTAAGAGATAGCAAAATATTTTTTTGTATTCCTGTTTAAACAGGATGATTTTTGTGAAATCTGACCCTTCCAAGCTGGGGTCATAAAAAGTCTTATCCATAGTTGACAAGGGGTCCCTGATTTGTTAACAAAATTAAGCCTGAGTCATATCAGATTGCTCAAAGATTGGTGAATTATCTGTACTATGATTGTGAGCAGAGGAATGTTTACATTTAAAAGAAAAAGAAGCCTTATAATACCATGTTAGGCTTTGCATAACCACGTCTGATTTCTGGTCATCTCTGGCCCAGAAAGCTATTGGTATATTACTGTATGTCTTAAGTCAGGGAGAATTGATGTTTTACAGGGCTGCATTGCTTAATTCCAGGTACATGTTGTCCATTGTTATCTATTTTAAATGGAAAGTCAGCCAAAAGTTGGAATATCTTAAAAGAAGACATAAATGACAATAAAAACTTTACTAGAGTTCAGAATTTTATCTCTTCCCCACTCTATCAGACAATGTAAAATAAATCAATAAATAAAGCTGTTACTGAAGCTCAATGCTGAAACAAAAGATAAATGAAAATTACAATAAAAACTCAAGTTTTCTCCATTCCCCGTGCTATATGGAAATGATGCCAATATCTTCATGGTCATCTTTGCTTTGCAGTCATGTGACGACCTCTAAGCTTCCCCCTTTTGGCAGGAATTTCCAAACTTCCTGTGTACTGAGTCCCCAGGAACCTGGCAGTCTCTGGGAGGATGAGTGTCAGTCCAGGCCGTGCAACCTTCATATAAACTAGTGCAAGTATTGCATTATTGACTTGGAATTTAGAGCCCTGCTTCCAGGAACTGAGAGGGTGGAGAAAAAATCCATGTGGTCGTTATGTGACTTGTAGATGAAAATGAGTCTTTTGACATGTTATGTTACCACAGGTTTCAAATTTGTTTCAGGTTGGAAAGTGAGAATTGTTCACTGTAGCTGTGCATGAAAATAGTGAATATCTAAAGTGGACAGAACAGAAATCTGAAAATCAAAAGGGTAGTGTACCAACTAGACGGCCTAACTTAAAGGATACCCGAGGTGACATGTGACATGATGAGAAAGACATGTCTATGTACAGTGCCTAGCACACAAATGACTATGCTGTGTTCCTTTTTTTCTTTCTCTGCCTGATAGAGTTAAACATCAGGTATGTAAGTGGCAGTTGTTGTCTGAGTCAGGACTGGGTCAGACTACAGTGTGACCCTCACTGATAAAAAATTACAACTATAAAACACTTTCCCAGCAGAAAAAAACTTAAAAAGTGGATTTAAATATAAAATAAAACCGTGGAATATCTCAAAAGTCATTTTTAGGAGAAGGAGGATAGATACAATTGTTTATTTTACTATTTTATTTTCACCCTGGGTGTTCTTTACAGATTTGTGCCAATGTTCCTTACTCCCTGAGCCCCGGCAGGTTACCTACACTAATGGTAAGTAAAATGGCTTTAGCTATTCTCCCATGTGACTGGGCTTGGTGCAGAGTGTAGAGTACAATGTTTGCAGGGGGCATACCTGAACATACAGTACACAGAAGTGTAGGAAATCCAGGGTCACACAGGTGCTTGGGCACAAGGGTTTTGCCTAATGGGGAAAAAATCCTTTATCATACTATAAAATATAGTTGGATCAAGGGCCTAAATCAAATAAAAATGAAATTATTAATAATTAAATCAGTAGATACTACTCTTTTTGTCAGAAAATCACACAGTGATTTCATGAAGTCCCGTTGCTTCTACACTGGCATGCAATGTGCAGTCCATATAGCATCAAATCAAAGATAGCTTTATTGGAGCAACCAACATTCCTACATGCATTGCCAAAGCAAAAGAGGAATAGGGGGACACGGAATGGAGCGTGGTAGGGGTACAGTGGCTTAGCAGTTCGTGGACATTTTTAGGTTTACAGTTCATTTATGCTCTTCTCACTCCGTGGCATGTTGTGACATAGTTTGCGGTGATTGTCACTGTGGATTCCTCTTCTCCAAGCAGAAGGTAGAGTTTTCTCTCAGTCTCTAATGTGTGATAGTCTGGAAGTAGTTCCATCAATTTCTTAAATAAGGTTTCTCTGGTTACAGTATAGTTGGGGCACTGCAGCAGGAAGCGATTCTTGTCCTTGAGGGTCTTCTGCTCACAGTGTTGACATAGTCTATTTTCCCTGGGTTTGTATGTCTGTCTGTGTCTCCCAGACTCAGTTTTGAGGTTGTGGGCACTCTGTAGACACTCAGGATTTGCCTCTTGAGAGTTTTGGAAATTTTCCAGGTATAGGGCCATTTAATATTCTCTCTGTAGGGACTGATATATGGTTAGTTTTTGTTTTATTGCACTCCTCCATTTATCTACATAGTTCTCTTTGCTCTTGGCTGTGGTGTGCTGTATCTGGGCTCTTGATAGGTCCCGTCGATCTGGGTATGAAGGGTGCATAGAGTTAACAGTTAGCAGTTAGCAGTAATGCTCTTTGAGTCCTATGGGAGAAAAGCGCTTTGCAAATGTTATTGTATTATTATTGTATTATAATGAAAATCTACCCAGCTCAGCTCGGCAGGCATTGCTTGAGGTACTCCGGTGGACATGGAGGAGGTGTTTGCATATGGCATATAGACACAGAAATGTCAAGTCACAGGATTCAGGAAAGGTTAATGAACACCATCACGACCACCTCCCCTTAAATCAGTAGTGCAATAGCTATAGATACACCCCTGATCAGGACCCTTCATAAACATTGGTAAAAGTTGTTGGCCATTTTTGTTTAAACCGGGGCAAGCATGTCAGTCTGCATTCTCTGTATCTATATAAAAAGACCCTTAACATACAACTTAGAGAGTGTTACATCAAATCTTAGGTTCCAACTACAATTGTATATAGACTTTGCACTGCATTCCATTACCTGTAATATACCTTCAATATAGTGTGCGGTCCTATCACTTTTTTAGTTGGGAGTCACCTTGTTTTAGCTATTATTTAGCCCAGTATGTCTCTATGTGTTACCTTCCCTTGCTGTTCTCCTCCACTAAACCTCAGTAGGAACATTGATTAAATGTTGCATTTTTCAAATCATCCTCCAAGGCAACATTCTGTCTGCAGATGCATCTTTCTCTTCCCAGGGTCATTAATGTCACACAAGCCACAATGAGATCCTGTGGTTTCCCAGTGAATGAAATGTCGGCTTGGCTATTTCCGTAGACATTGAAACCAATGGATTTCATTTTTTTTTCTGCTTCAGAATCCTAGCCCGGAGTGCTTCATGTGCAACTGATGAGAAAGCAAATAGGACTTTGAAAGCATCATCAGTCCTGGCTGTACTGTTCCCTTATTCCTCTATGGATTGGAGAGCTGCCAGAATGACAGACTAAAGGACATACTAAGAAGCTTTCTTCAACATTTCTGGTAGGTCAAGCTGCTTTGTAATAGAAATTACCAATAGCAATCACTGTGATACAATAGCTGTGACAGGTTGAATCAGCCTTATGCAATATGCAGCTAGAAGATAGGCTATAAGCAGTGGAGGGACCTTCTGGCCAAGAGCCAAGGGAAATCAGAAGTGAATGGGCATAAATGGGCATTATAGGTAGTAATGGAGTAATAGCTATGAGAATACAGCAGTTTTATCTTTCAAGGCTGTGATTATTTTTCCTACACATTTTAGTGATTTTCTTTTAAAGAGAAATTGCAACCACGGATTGAACTTCATCCTAATCAGTAGGCGATGCCCCCTTTCCCATGACAAATCTTTACCTTTTCTCAAACAGATCATCAGGGTGGTCTGTATGGCTGATATTGTGGTGAAACCCCTCTGACAGTGTGATGTCAAGACTTAGGTCCTGACAGTTTCCTGTCTGTGAACCTTGTTGCATTGTGAGAAATAACATCTGTTTCCAACCGCCAAGCAACCAGTATCTCCCTCTGTGCATATGTATAGCTATAAAAAAAAACGTTTTAGCCTATCGCATTGTTAGAGGGTGTGGTTAAAGATAAAGACAGTTGGTGCTGTCTGTTTTTTTTTTTGTATTTTTTTTCATGTTTGTCAGTAGTAAGGATGTAGACTTGCAGGCTGATTGTGATTTAAACAACATGATCAATAATTTCGTGATCTCTCTCTTGATTTCTTTACTTCTCATTTTGCAATGTATTGATTATTTTTTTTCCTCCTTTTTATAAAGTTCTTTTTTTAAGTACAACTATCCTATAAGAAATGACAGTCGTTCCTCAACTTATTCTTAAAATGCAGATCACTTGGCTGTTACTCTGATTCACTATTAGTTGGAATGCATCAGAAAAGAGTGTCAGAGAAGTGTGGAGACATGATCTGCATAATTATTTCTGGTGAGTGATTTAGAAAAGATTCTTACCAGTTTTACAACCAGGAAATGAGCATGTAAAAAAAATAAATTTGGAATTGCTACTTTCATATTTCTCTTATGAAGTTGTACTTCAACCCCTCCATGAGTGAGTATCATGGTCAAGGCAACAGAGAGGAGCTTTTCCAATTTGCAGGTGATCTGACCACCACCGGCAATTGATGCAGGCTTGCATGTGGCATTAAGTCAGACAGAAGATGGAAAGGGTTGATGGCAGACAGTTATGGTCCAATGAGAAGTCAAGGTCACAGGCACAATCAAGATACAGAATCGGTGTGATGGACCAAATAGGAAATAACAGGGTCAAGAAATCTACATTGTCAATAGTTAATAGTAACTCGCAGTCTTGGCAAGAATACTAGAGCTGGAAAGAAGTTTCAGCACTTGCTGCTGGACAGAGACTTTGTAATTTCCAGGATACATTATGCATGACTCCACACACAGTGCACAATACCAGTTGCAAACAAGTGCGGATGCGCAATAATTTATGGTGGCAGATATTTGTGTACAACCTACCAACCACAGCCATACATTGACAAATAGTGGCCTGTATGCAGACTACTGCACATGTAGGGAAAACTCCTAGCCACCAGACATGCTGTGTGCAATGTTTGGATTCAGCTGAAAATAAGGCGTTATCTGTGTTATCAAAAATACATTTTAAATTTTATTTTGTGTTTGGTATTCAGTATGCTTTGGTTGAAAGCAACAATCTAACACCTTGTGTAAGAAAGGGCAGGCACACTTTGCAAGCGCTGAAAAATATAATTATAGCTTTTTTTCCTGCCATAGAGCTGCAGCTGCCAGTCTCCCTTGCTCCCTCCGCCTCATGTCTAGTGACAATGCCCATCCTTTAGGTCTGCCTAAAGACAGTTTTGTACAGGATGACTAAGATTTTTTTCTTAATCCAGCATTTCATATTTCTATCTAGCATTTAATGTAATATTTTAATGGTTTGATCTTAATTATATTACATTTCATTTAGTTGGTTTATGTGCTGAACATAAGCATGTATGTAAATGCTCTTTAAATAATATTCTAAGGGTGGCCATACATGGTACAATTTTTCATTTTTTTTCGTTTAGATAATTTAGTTCGATTATTCCATTAGATCGAATATACAGATTTTTCCAGCATATCCGATCCGATATATCTCGAAAAAACGGGATAATCGTTCAAACTTCTTGATCGGAAAAAATATATATTTTCAACTTTTTTCATTCGATTCGATCATTTACATCGAATAAATGGGATAATCGAACGTTTTTATTGTACCATGTATGGCCACCATAAGAGTGACTGATTTTCAACAGCAGCCCCGAATCACTAGTGCACAGTTGCTGGTGTAACATAGCTTTTAGCATGAACGCTTGGGTAAGGTGGCACTAGAAATGGTCTATGATATGCACATTTTATAATTTTATTTAAAAAACGAAGTTGCCTGCTGGGACTGAGCCCCCCACTGGCATCAAGCCCCATAGCAGCCGCTATGGCTGCTATGGAGATTCCTATGCCACTGCTTGCAAGCCAACTGAATGCAGATTGTATATAGCTTAAGAATGGACCAACCAAACAATCTTGCCACTGATTTGGAATTATATTGTCACTGACAAACTCATGTGGACACAGCCAGTAGAGATGACGAATCTGGCGAACTGCCATAGACTTCAATGGGCAGGATAATGTTAAAACCCACAAAAGTGATGGAAAACTTATTTCAAAGGGTCTAACACCTGGACATGGGCATGCTGGAGGGGGATCCATGCCAACCATCAGACCAAAAATTACGGAGATGACGCAGAGTCTGGTTTTAATCCCTAAATGGCAGAAATCACAGTATGCACAGCTCTGGGTGTCAGTGGGCTGTGGAGTGTCTCACACAGAGAAATGCAATTGTACTATTATAATACAGTGAAATAATTAACTGGAGTGGTTCTGTGCCTGCAACTTAATGAGGCAACAGCAGTAGTGTGCTCACAGCTCTGGGTGTCAGTGGGCTGTGGAGTGTCACACAAAGAAAAAAAACACAGGAGACCGATGTGCTAACCCTCAATATGGCTGTTTGCTTTCACAGCTATTGAGGAACAAGGACATAGGCCTAGCTAATGCTTTCCCTACCTATCTGAAGCAAGTATGACCCTGCTCTCACTAACAGTCAGAAGCCAGCAGAGAATTAATCCAATATGGTCACCGCATCTGCTTTTTGATAGGGAGGATGGAGGTCCAGGAAGGAGTGCTAGCTGATTGGCTGCCATGTGTCTGCTGACTGTGAGGTAAGGGGTCAAAGTTTAGCTCAATGATAATGTGTAGGGGGCGAATGCGAACAGCTGATGTTTGCAGAATACTGCCCGCCGGCGAATTGTTCGGGCCACCTCTAACAGCCAGTAGCCCATATATGGATAATTGATGGTTTTAAGAAACATATATACTACTTAGTAGATATTTTTGCACGTTTGATTGCATACAGAATAATGTGTTTACTTAATGCTGATATTTATCTAAAAGAAAAATGTTTTTGCCGCTTGCTTAATGGAGAATTAAAATAAATAAGAAAAACAATATAAACCTTTGAGGTGTAATGTGGAAGATTTCAGAGCATTCCAGCACCACAAATTCAGCTAGCAAAAGAATAGCAGACTATTTCAATTTAAGAAGTAATGCTGCACCCCTTGTAGCCATTCAGCATCTAGCCAATGTAACACATAGATAATAGATGACACTGCAGTCACAAAGTTATCGTCTAAGTATAATCTGGGGATTTTTGTCATCTATTTTCTACAGGCAGCTTAGAAGTCCAGCAGCTACCGTACTATTATCTTGCTCCTTTATTTTATAAGTTGACACTTGGTAGAAAGATAAACTTAAAAACACTCTCACTTGCTCAGTTCTTCTTATTAATAGCAAAGCACTCTCCACGCTAATTTTCCCAAATACAAATCTTTTGAATTACAATCATTTGTACCCAGAACTCCAGCAAGGTCAAGTCACGAAATGCAAAAACAATAAATACTTATTATATGCATTTCCATAAAAAGCTTGCCGTGTGGCAAAATGAAAGCATCATGCCTACACAAAAGCAAACAACAAATTATAATATAACCAAATAATTTGTTAATTAGGCCACAGAAATAAGCATGTTTGATGTATAAAAAGCATTTTTACATGCAGTATTTTGTTACATTGAGGGCATATTCACAGTGGGACATTGCGTTTTAATCCAACGTTAAAGTCGCAACGCATCTGCGTTTACGAGCAGTGCGTTACCATACCGCAACATTTTTCACTGCAACATTAACATTGCACTGTGAGCGCCCCATAGGATTATCATTGCAGTGCGGTAAGCTGCGTTATTAGACTATAGAACGCAGCTCCGCAACGTGCCAATGTGAATACGACCTGAAAAATCACTGCACACAGACTTCATGTTGTGGGTGACACGGGTATCATACTGATGTGGCTACAGCTGAGGGATGCATCTGTTCATGTAGAGAAGGGACAATGGCAGGGTGTGGGTGACACGGGTATCATACTGATGTGGCTACAGCTCAGGGATGCATCTGTTCATGTAGAGAAGGGACAATGGCAGGATGTGGGTGACACGGGTATCATACTGATGTGGCTACAGCTGAGGGATGCATCTGTTCATGTAGAGAAGGGACAATGGCAGGATGTGGGTGACACGGGTATCATACTGATGTGGCTACAGCTCAGGGATGCATCTGTTCATGTAGAGAAGGGACAATGGCAGGATGTGGGTGACACGGGTATCATACTGATGTGGCTACAGCTGAGGGATGCATCTGTTCATGTAGAGAAGGGACAATGGCAGGATGTGGGTGACATGGGTATCATACTGATGTGGCTACAGCTGAGGGATGCATCTGTTCATGTAGAGAAGGGACATTGGCAGGGTGTGGGTGACACGGGTATCATACGGATGTGGCTACAGCTCAGGGATGCATCTGTTCATGTAGAGAAGGGACAATGGCAGGGTGTGGGTGACACGGGTATCATACTGATGTGGCTACAGCTGAGGGATGCATCTGTTCATGTAGAGAAGGGACAATGGCAGGATGTGGGTGACACGGGTATCATACTGATGTGGCTACAGCTGAGTGATGCATCTGTTCATGTAGAGAAAGGACAATGGCAGGGTGTGGGTGACACGGGTATCATACGGATGTGGCTACAGCTCAGGGATGCATCTGTTCATGTAGAGAAGGGACAATGGCAGGGTGTGGGTGACACGGGTATCATACTGATGTGGCTACAGCTGAGGGATGCATCTGTTCATGTAGAGAAGGGACAATGGCAGGATGTGGGTGACACGGGTATCATACTGATGTGGCTACAGCTGAGGGATGCATCTGTTCATGTAGAGAAGGGACCATGGCAGGATGTGGGTGACACGGGTATCATACTGATGTGGCTACAGCTGAGGGATGCATCTGTTCATGTAGAGAAGGGACAATGGCAGGATGTGGGTGACACGGGTATCATACTGATGCGGCTACAGCTGAGGGATACATCTGTTCATGTAGAGAAGGGACAATGGAAGGGTGTGGGTGACACGGGTATCATACTGATGCGGCTACAGCTGAGGGATGCATCTGTTCATGTAGAGAAGGGACAATGGCAGGATGTGGGTGACACGGGTATCATACTGATGTGGCTACAGCTGAGGGATGCATCTGTTCATGTAGAGAAGGGACAATGGCAGGATGTGGGTGACACGGGTATCATACTGATGTGGCTACAGCTCAGGGATGCATCTGTTCATGTAGAGAAGGGACAATGGCAGGATGTGGGTGACACGGGTATCATACTGATGTGGCTACAGCTGAGGGATGCATCTGTTCATGTAGAGAAGGGACAATGGCAGGATGTGGGTGACACGGGTATCATACTGATGTGGCTACAGCTGAGGGATGCATCTGTTCATGTAGAGAAGGGACAATGGCAGGATGTGGGTGACACAGGTATCATACTGATGTGGCTACAGCTCAGGGATGCATCTGTTCATGTAGAGAAGGGACAATGGCAGGGTGTGGGTGACACGGGTATCATACTGATGTGGCTACAGCTGAGGGATGCATCTGTTCATGTAGAGAAGGGACAATGGCAGGGTGTGGGTGACACGGGTATCATACTGATGTGGCTACAGCTCAGGGATGCATCTGTTCATTTAGAGAAGGGACAATGGCAGGATGTGGGTGACACGGGTATCATAATGATGTGGCTACAGCTGAGGGATGCATCTGTTCATGTAGAGAAGGGACAATGGCAGGATGTGGGTGACACGGGTATCATACTGATGTGGCTACAGCTGAGGGATGCATCTGTTCATGTAGAGAAGGGACAATGGCAGGGTGTGGGTGACACGGGTATCATACTGATGTGGCTACAGCAGAGGGATGCATCTGTTCATGAAGAGAAGGGACAATGGCAGGATGTGGGTGACACGGGTATCATACTGATGTGGCTACAGCTGAGGGATGCATCTGTTCATGTAGAGAAGGGACAATGGCAGGGTGTGGGTGACACGGGTATCATACTGATGTGGCTACAGCTCAGGGATGCATCTGTTCATGTAGAGAAGGGACAATGGCAGGGTGTGGGTGAAACGGGTATCATACTGATGTGGCTACAGCTGAGGGATACATCTGTTCATGTAGAGAAGGGACAATAGCAGGGTGTGGGTGACACGGGTATCATACTGATGTGGCTACAGCTGAGGGATGCATCTGTTCATGTAGAGAAGGGACAATGGCAGGGTGTGGGTGACACGGGTATAATACTGATGTGGCTACAGCTGAGGGATGCATCTGTTCATGTAGAGAAGGGACAATGGCAGGGTGTGGGTGACACGGGTATCATACTGATGTGGCTACAGCTGAGGGATGCATCTGCTCATGTAGAGAAGGGACAATGGCAGGATGTGGGTGACACGGGTATCATACTGATGTGGCTACAGCTGAGGGATGCATCTGTTCATGTAGAGAAGGGACAATGGCAGGATGTGGGTGACACGGGTATCATACTGATGTGGCTACAACTGAGGGATGCATCTGTTCATGTAAAGAAGGGACAATGGCAGGATGCGGGTGACACGGGTATCATACTGATGTGGCTACAGCTGAGGGATGCATCTGTTCATGTAGAGAAGGGACAATGGCAGGATGTGGGTGACACGGGTATCATACTGATGTGGCTACAGCTGAGGGATGCATCTGTTCATGTAGAGAAGGGACAATGGCAGGATGTGGGTGACACGGGTATCATACTGATGTGGCTACAGCTGAGGGATGCATCTGTTCATGTAGAGAAGGGACAATGGCAGGATGTGGGTGACACGGGTATCATACTGATGTGGCTACAGCTGAGGGATGCATCTGTTCATGTAGAGAAGGGACAATGGCAGGGTGTGGGTGACACGGGTATCTCACTGATGTGGCTACAGCTGAGGGATGCATCTGTTCATGTAGAGAAGGGACAATGGCAAGGTGTGGGTGACACGGGTATAATACTGATGTGGCTACAGCTGAGGGATGCATCTGTTCATGTAGAGAAGGGACAATGGCAGGATGTGGGTGACAGGGGTATCATACTGATGTGGCTACAGCTGAGGGATGCATCTGTTCATGTAGAGAAGGGACAATGGCAGGGTGTGGGTGACACGGGTATCATACTGATGTGGCTACAGCTGAGGGATGCATCTGTTCATGTAGAGAAGGGACAATGGCAGGGTGTGGGTGACACGGGTATCATACTGATGTGGCTACAGCTCAGGGATGCATCTGTTCATGTAGAGAAGGGACAATGGCAGGATGTGGGTGACACGGGTATCATAATGATGTGGCTACAGCTGAGGGATGCATCTGTTCATGTAGAGAAGGGACAATGGCAGGATGTGGGTGACACGGGTATCATACTGATGTGGCTACAGCTGAGGGATGCATCTGTTCATGTAGAGAAGGGACAATGGCAGGGTGTGGGTGACACGGGTATCATACTGATGTGGCTACAGCTCAGGGATGCATCTGTGCATGTAGAGAAGGGACAATGGCAGGGTGTGGGTGACACGGGTATCATACTGATGTGGCTACAGCTGAGGGATGCATCTGTTCATGTAGAGAAGGGACAATGGCAGGGTGTGGGTGACACGGGTATCATACTGATGTGGCTACAGCTGAGGGATGCATCTGTTCATGTAGAGAAGGGACAATGGCAGGATGTGGGTGACACGGGTATCATACTGATGTGGCTACAGCTGAGGGATACATCTGTTCATGTAGAGAAGGGACAATGGCAGGATGTGGGTGACACATGTATCATACTGATGTGGCTACAGCTGAGGGATGCATCTGTTCATGTAGAGAAGGGACAATGGCAGGGTGTGGGTGACACGGTATCATACTGATGTGGCTACAGCTGAGGGATGCATCTGTTCATGTAGAGAAGGGACAATGGCAGGATGTGGGTGACACGGGTATCATACTGATGTGGCTACAGCTGAGGGATACATCTGTTCATGTAGAGAAGGGACAATGGCAGGATGTGGGTGACACGGGTATCATACTGATGTGGCTACAACTGAGGGATGCATCTGTTCATGTAGAGAAGGGACAATGGCAGGATGTGGGTGACACGGGTATCATACTGATGTGGCTACAACTGAGGGGTGCATCTGTTCATGTAGACAAGGGACAATGGCAGGATGTGGGTGACACGGGTATCATACTGATGTGGCTACAGCTGAGGGATGCATCTGTTCATGTAGAGAAGGGACAATGGCAGGGTGTGGGTGACACGGGTATCATACTGATGTGGCTACAGCTGAGGGATACATCTGTTCATGTAGAGAAGGGACAATGGCAGGATGTGGGTGACACGGGTATCATACTGATGTGGCTACAGCTGAGGGATGCATCTGTTCATGTAGAGAAGGGACAATGGCAGGATGTGGGTGACACGGGTATCATACTGATGTGACTACAGCTGAGGGATGCATCTGTTCATGTAGAGAAGGGACAATGGCAGGATGTGGGTGACACGGGTATCATACTGATGTGGCTACAGCTGAGGGATGCATCTGTTCATGTAGAGAAGGGACAATGGCAGGATGTGGGTGACACGGGTATCATACTGATGTGGCTACAGCTGAGGGATGCATCTGTTCATGTAGAGAAGGGACAATGGCAGGATGTGGGTGACACGGGTATCATACTGATGTGGCTACAGCTGAGGGATACATCTGTTCATGTAGAGAAGGGACAATGGCAGGATGTGGGTGACACGGGTATCATACTGATGTGGCTACAACTGAGGGATGCATCTGTTCATGTAGAGAAGGGACAATGGCAGGGTGTGGGTGACACGGGTATCATACTGATGTGGCTACAGCTCAGGGATGCATCTGTGCATGTAGAGAAGGGACAATGGCAGGGTGTGGGTGACACGGGTATCATACTGATGTGGCTACAGCTGAGGGATGCATCTGTTCATGTAGAGAAGGGACAATGGCAGGGTGTGGGTGACACGGGTATCATACTGATGTGGCTACAGCTGAGGGATGCATCTGTTCATGTAGAGAAGGGACAATGGCAGGATGTGGGTGACACGGGTATCATACTGATGTGGCTACAGCTGAGGGATACATCTGTTCATGTAGAGAAGGGACAATGGCAGGATGTGGGTGACACATGTATCATACTGATGTGGCTACAGCTGAGGGATGCATCTGTTCATGTAGAGAAGGGACAATGGCAGGGTGTGGGTGACACGGTATCATACTGATGTGGCTACAGCTGAGGGATGCATCTGTTCATGTAGAGAAGGGACAATGGCAGGATGTGGGTGACACGGGTATCATACTGATGTGGCTACAGCTGAGGGATACATCTGTTCATGTAGAGAAGGGACAATGGCAGGATGTGGGTGACACGGGTATCATACTGATGTGGCTACAACTGAGGGATGCATCTGTTCATGTAGAGAAGGGACAATGGCAGGATGTGGGTGACACGGGTATCATACTGATGTGGCTACAACTGAGGGGTGCATCTGTTCATGTAGACAAGGGACAATGGCAGGATGTGGGTGACACGGGTATCATACTGATGTGGCTACAGCTGAGGGATGCATCTGTTCATGTAGAGAAGGGACAATGGCAGGGTGTGGGTGACACGGGTATCATACTGATGTGGCTACAGCTGAGGGATACATCTGTTCATGTAGAGAAGGGACAATGGCAGGATGTGGGTGACACGGGTATCATACTGATGTGGCTACAGCTGAGGGATGCATCTGTTCATGTAGAGAAGGGACAATGGCAGGATGTGGGTGACACGGGTATCATACTGATGTGACTACAGCTGAGGGATGCATCTGTTCATGTAGAGAAGGGACAATGGCAGGATGTGGGTGACACGGGTATCATACTGATGTGGCTACAGCTGAGG
Organism: Hyperolius riggenbachi; assembly: GCF_040937935.1. Classification (NCBI taxonomy): domain Eukaryota; kingdom Metazoa; phylum Chordata; class Amphibia; order Anura; family Hyperoliidae; genus Hyperolius; species Hyperolius riggenbachi. The sequence continues at coordinate 458,978,627 of NC_090646.1, forward strand.
GATGCATCTGTTCATGTAGAGAAGGGACAATGGCAGGATGTGGGTGACACGGGTATCATACTGATGTGGCTACAGCTGAGGGATGCATCTGTTCATGTAGAGAAGGGACAATGGCAGGATGTGGGTGACACGGGTATCATACTGATGTGGCTACAGCTGAGGGATACATCTGTTCATGTAGAGAAGGGACAATGGCAGGATGTGGGTGACACGGGTATCATACTGATGTGGCTACAACTGAGGGATGCATCTGTTCATGTAGAGAAGGGACAATGGCAGGATGTGGGTGACACGGGTATCATACTGATGTGGCTACAACTGAGGGGTGCATCTGTTCATGTAGAGAAGGGACAATGGCAGGATGTGGGTGACACGGATATCATACTGATGTGGCTACAGCTGAGGGATGCATCTGTTCATGTAGAGAAGGGACAATGGCAGGATGTGGGTGACACGGGTATCATACTGATGTGGCTACAGCTGAGGGATACATCTGTTCATGTAGAGAAGGGACAATGGCAGGATGTGGGTGACACGGGTATCATACTGATGTGGCTACAACTGAGGGATGCATCTGTTCATGTAGAGAAGGGACAATGGCAGGATGTGGGTGACACAGGTATCATACTGATGTGGCTACAGCTGAGGGGTGCATATGTTCATGTAGAGAAGGGACAATGGCAGGATGTGGGTGACACGGGTATCATACTGATGTGGCTACAGCTGAGGGATGCATCTGTTCATGTAGAGAAGGGACAATGGCAGGATGTGGGTGACACGGGTATCATACTGATGTGGCTACAGCTGAGGGATGCATCTGTTCATGTAGAGAAAGGACAATGGCAGGATGTGGGTGACACGGATATCATACTGATGTGGCTACAGCTGAGGGATGCATCTGTTCATGTAGAGAAGGGACAATGGCAGGATGTGGGTGACACGGGTATCATACTGATGTGGCTACAGCTGAGGGATACATCTGTTCATGTAGAGAAGGGACAATGGCAGGATGTGGGTGACACGGGTATCATACTGATGTGGCTACAGCTGAGGGGTGCATCTGTTCATGTAGAGAAGGGACAATGGCAGGATGTGGGTGACACGGATATCATACTGATGTGGCTACAGCTGAGGGATGCATCTGTTCATGTAGAGAAGGGACAATGGCAGGATGTGGGTGACACGGATATCATACTGATGTGGCTACAGCTGAGGGATGCATCTGTTCATGTAGAGAAGGGACAATGGCAGGATGTGGGTGACACGGGTATCATACTGATGTGGCTACAACTGAGGGATGCATCTGTTCATGTAGAGAAGGGACAATGGCAGGATGTGGGTGACACGGGTATCATACTGATGTGGCTACAACTGAGGGGTGCATCTGTTCATGTAGAGAAGGGACAATGGCAGGATGTGGGTGACACGGGTATCATACTGATGTGGCTACAGCTCAGGGATGCATCTGTTCATGTAGAGAAGGGACAATGGCAGGATGTGGGTGACACGGGTATCATACTGATGTGGCTACAGCTCAGGGATGCATCTGTTCATGTAGAGAAGGGACAATGGCAGGGTGTGGGTGACACGGGTATCATACTAATGTGGCTACAGCTGAGGGATGCATCTGTTCATGTAGAGAAGGGACAATGGCAGGGTGTGGGTGACACGGGTATCATACTGATGTGGCTACAGCTCAGGGATGCATCTGTTCATGTAGAGAAGGGACAATGGCAGGGTGTGGGTGACACAGATATCATACTGATGTGGCTACAGCTGAGGGATGCATCTTTTCATGTAGAGAAGGGACAATGGCAGGATGTGGGTGACACGGGTATCATACTGATGTGGCTACAGCTGAGGGATACATCTGTTCATGTAGAGAAGGGACAATGGCAGGATGTGGGTGACACGGGTATCATACTGATGTGGCTACAGCTGAGGGATGCATCTGTTCATGTAGAGAAGGGACAATGGCAGGGTGTGGGTGACACGGGTATCATACTGATGTGGCTACAGCTGAGGGATGCATCTGTTCATGTAGAGAAGGGACAATGGCAGGATGTGGGTGACACGGGTATCATACTGATGTGGCTACAGCTGAGGGATACATCTGTTCATGTAGAGAAGGGACAATGACAGGATGTGGGTGACACGGGTATCATACTGATGTGGCTACAGCTGAGGGATGCATCTGTTCATGTAGAGAAGGGACAATGGCAGGATGTGGGTGACACGGGTATCATACTGATGTGGCTACAGCTGAGGGATGCATCTGTTCATGTAGAGAAGGGACAATGGCAGGATGTGGGTGACACGGGTATCATACTGATGTGGCTACAGCTGAGGGATGCATCTGTTCATGTAGAGAAGGGACAATGGCAGGGTGTGGGTGACACGGGTATGATACTGATGTGGCTACAGCTCAGGGATGCATCTGTTCATGTAGAGAAGGGACAATGGCAGGGTGTGGGTGACACGGGTATGATACTGATGTGGCTACAGCTGAGGGATGCATCTGTTCATGTAGAGAAGGGACAATAGCAGGGTGTGGGTGACACGGGTATGATACTGATGTGGCTACAGCTGAGGGATGCATCTGTTCATGTAGAGAAGGGACAATGGCAGGGTGTGGGTGACACGGGTATCATACTGATGTGGCTACAGCTGAGGGATGCATCTTTTCATGTAGAGAAGGGACAATGGCAGGGTGTGGGTGACACGGGTATCATACTGATGTGGCTACAGCTGAGGGATGCATCTTTTCATGTAGAGAAGGGACAATGGCAGGGTGTGGGTGACACGGGTATCATACTGATGTGGCTACAGCTGAGGGATGCATCTGTTCATGTAGAGAAGGGACAATGGCAGGATGTGGGTGACACGGGTATCATACTGATGTGGCTACAGCTGAGGGATACATCTGTTCATGTAGAGAAGGGACAATGGCAGGATGTGGGTGACACGGGTATCATACTGATGTGGCTACAGCTGAGGGATGCATCTGTTCATGTAGAGAAGGGACAATAGCAGGATGTGGGTGACACGGGTATCATACTGATGTGGCTACAACTGAGGGGTGCATCTGTTCATGTAGAGAAGGGACAATGGCAGGATGTGGGTGACACGGGTATCATACTGATGTGGCTACAGCCGAGGGATGCATCTGTGTTGATGTAGAGAAGGGACAATGGCAGGATGTGGGTGACACGGGTATCATACTGATGTGGCTACAGCTGAGGGATGCATCTGTTCATGTAGAGAAGGGACAATGGCAGGATGTGGGTGACACGGGTATCATACTGATGTGGCTACAGCTGAGGGATGCATCTGTTCATGTAGAGAAGGGACAATGGCAGGGTGTGGGTGACACGGGTATCATACTGATGTGGCTACAGCTGAGGGATGCATCTGTTCATGTAGAGAAGGGACAATGGCAGGATGTGGGTGACACGGGTATCATACTGATGTGGCTACAGCTGAGGGGTGCATCTGTTTATGTAGAGAAGGGACAATGGCAGGATGTGGGTGACACGGGTATCATACTGATGTGGCTACAGCTGAGGGATGCATCTGTTCATGTAGAGAAGGGACAATGGCAGGATGTGGGTGACACGGGTGTCATACTGATGTGGCTACAGCTGAGGGATACATCTGTTCATGTAGAGAAGGGACAATGGCAGGATGTGGGAGACACGGGTATCATACTGAAGTGGCTACAACTGAGGGATGCATCTGTTCATGTAGAGAAGGGACAATGGCAGGATGTGGGTGACACGGGTATCATACTGATGTGGCTACAACTGAGGGGTGCATCTGTTCATGTAGAGAAGGGACAATGGCAGGATGTGGGTGACACGGATATCATACTGATGTGGCTACAGCTGAGGGATGCATCTGTTCATGTAGAGAAGGGACAATGGCAGGATGTGGGTGACACGGGTATCATACTGATGTGGCTACAACTGAGGGATGCATCTGTTCATGAAGAGAAGGGACAATGGCAGGATGTGGGTGACACAGGTATCATACTGATGTGGCTACAACTGAGGGGTGCATCTGTTCATGTAGAGAAGGGACAATGGCAGGATGTGGGTGACACGGGTATCATACTGATGTGGCTACAGCTGAGGGATGCATCTGTTCATGTAGAGAAGGGACAATGGCAGGATGTGGGTGACACGGGTATCATACTGATGTAGCTACAGCTGATGGATGCATCTGTTCATGTAGAGAAAGGACAATGGCAGGATGTGGGTGACACGGATATCATACTGATGTGGCTACAGCTGAGGGATGCATCTGTTCATGTAGAGAAGAGACAATGGCAGGATGTGGGTGACACGGGTATCATACTGATGTGGCTACAGCTGAGGGATACATCTGTTCATGTAGAGAAGGGACAATGGCAGGATGTGGGTGACACGGGTATCATACTGATGTGGCTACAACTGAGGGGTGCATCTGTTCATGTAGAGAAGGGACAATGGCAGGATTGTCGGTGACACGGGTATCATACTGATGTGGCTACAGCTGAGGGATGCATCTGTTCATGTAGAGAAGGGACAATGGCAGGGTGTGGGTGACACGGGTATCATACTGATGTGGCTACAGCTGAGGGATGCATCTGTTCATGTAGAGAAGGGACAATGGCAGGATGTGGGTGACACGGGTATCATACTGATGTGGCTACAGCTGAGGGATGCATCTGTTCATGTAGAGAAGGGACAATGGCAGGATGTGGGTGACACGGGTATCATACTGATGTGGCTACAGCTGAGGGATGCATCTGTTCATGTAGAGAAGGGACAATGGCAGGATGTGGGTGACACGGGTATCATACTGATGTGGCTACAGCTGAGGGATACATCTGTTCATGTAGAGAAGGGACAATGGCAGGATGTGGGTGACACGGGTATCATACTGATGTGGCTACAACTGAGGGATGCATCTGTTCATGTAGAGAAGGGACAATGGCAGGATGTGGGTGACACGGGTATCATACTGATGTGGCTACAGCTGAGGGATGCATCTGTTCATGTAGAGAAGGGACAATGGCAGGATGTGGGTGACATGGATATCATACTGATGTGGCTACAACTGAGGGATGCATCTGTTCATGTAGAGAAGGGACAATGGCAGGATGTGGGTGACACGGGTATCATACTGATGTGGCTACAGCTGAGGGATACATCTGTTCATGTAGAGAAGGGACAATGGCAGGATGTGGGTGACACGGGTATCATACTGATGTGGCTACAACTGAGGGATGCATCTGTTCATGTAGAGAAGGGACAATGGCAGGATGTGGGTGACACAGGTATCATACTGATGTGGCTACAACTGAGGGGTGCATCTGTTCATGTAGAGAAGGGACAATGGCAGGATGTGGGTGACACGGGTATCATACTGATGTGGCTACAGCTGAGGGATGCATCTGTTCATGTAGAGAAGGGACAATGGCAGGATGTGGGTGACACGGGTATCATACTGATGTGGCTACAGCTGAGGGATGCATCTGTTCATGTAGAGAAAGGACAATGGCAGGATGTGGGTGACACGGATATCATACTGATGTGGCTACAGCTGAGGGATGCATCTGTTCATGTAGAGAAGGGACAATGGCAGGATGTGGGTGACACGGGTATCATACTGATGTGGCTACAGCTGAGGGATACATCTGCTCATGTAGAGAAGGGACAATGACAGGATGTGGGTGACACGGGTATCATACTGATGTGGCTACAACTGAGGGGTGCATCTGTTCATGTAGAGAAGGGACAATGGCAGGATGTGGGTGACACGGATATCATACTGATGTGGCTACAGCTGAGGGATGCATCTGTTCATGTAGAGAAGGGACAATGGCAGGATGTGGGTGACACGGATATCATACTGATGTGGCTACAGCTGAGGGATGCATCTGTTCATGTAGAGAAGGGACAATGGCAGGATCTGGGTGACACGGGTATCATACTGATGTGGCTACAGCTTAAGGATACATCTGTTCATGTAGAGAAGGGACAATGGCAGGGTGTGGGTGACACGGGTATCATACTGATGTGGCTACAACTGAGGGATGCATCTGTTCATGTAGAGAAGGGACAATGGCAGGGTGTGGGTGACACGGGTATCATACTGATGTGGCTACAACTGAGGGATGCATCTGTTCATGTAGAGAAGGGACAATGGCAGGATGTGGGTGACACGGATATCATACTGATGTGGCTACAGCTGAGGGATACATCTGTTCATGTAGAGAAGGGACAATGGCAGGATGTGGGTGACACAGGTATCATACTGATGTGGCTACAACTGAGGGATGCATCTGTTCATGTAGAGAAGGGACAATGGCAGGATGTGGGTGACACGGGTATCATACTGATGTGGCTACAACTGAGGGGTGCATCTGTTCATGTAGAGAAGGGACAATGGGATGATGTTTGTTGACACGGGTATCATACTGATGTTACAGCTCAGGGATGCATCTGTTCATGTAGAGAAGGGACAACGGCAGGGTGTGTGACAGTAATGATGATCGTAATCAGCTAATTACAATTGCTCTAAATTTTGTATAAATTTTGCATTTACACCTACTGTATACCTAATTACGGTTTGTAAATTCAAGTTATTTCGTATACACATTTGTAATTTCATGTACATTTTTGCATAATTTTGTGCCAACTTTAGCCGTGAATAGCAAAGCTCCCATACATGCTACTGACACCAAAATTGCTACATAAATTTAGAAGACTACTGTGAACAAGTCAAAAAAAGTTTTTCAAAAAAACCTTAAAGGGAACCTAAACTGAGAAGGATATGGATTTTTCCTTTTAAAATAATACCAGTTGCCTGACTCTCCTGCTGATCCTGTGTCTCTAATACTTTCAGTCACAGCCACTCAACAAGCATATCAGGTGCTCTGACTGAAGTCAGACTGGATTAGCTGCATGCATGTTTCAGGTGTGGGATTCAGCCACTACTGCAGCCAAAGAGATCAGCAGGACTGATAAGCAACTGGTATTGTTTAATAGGAAACACTCATATCCCTCTCAGTTAAGGTTCCCTTTAGGCCTCTTTCCCACCAATACGTTGCATTTTAGGGGACGTTATGGTCGCATAACGTGCCCCTAACGCAACGCATGGTGGTGTTGAAGTTGGACGTCAGTTTGAGCTGCATTATGCAGCTCTCAAAGCAGCCGCTCCAGGTTAGTGATAGGAAGTCCGGATCTTTTTACGGATTTGGATCATTTGAATGGGATCATTGAAAAGATCTGGATCTTTGAACCGAATTATTTGAATCATTTTACTAGGGAAGCAGACTGGGTGAAATGACTAGCAGGACAGAACTTTCCCTGCACTGTACATTCTGTATGTTCCTGTTTCTTCCAGAAAGACATCCACTGTGAACCGAATCTTTCATTGTGATGATCCGGATAATTCGACTCACAAAAAAGATCCGGATCAACCGGATGTTCATGATCCGGACAACACTACAGTCCCACCACGAGTCACCACAGTGCAGTGAATATTAATTAGCCATGTGGCTGGCCATGGAGGAGGAGGGGAGACCTCTGAGCATGTGCAAACAGTCTAACGTGGCTTAGCCACATATAACGTACAGCATGCAGCACTTTGTTTAAACGTGCTGCATTACTATGTAACGCAACGTGGGCACTGTGAACAGCACAATTGATTTTACAGTGCTGTGAGTTAGGCTGCGTTACTGGCTGCTGTAACGTGGTACTTTAACGTCCCACTGTGAAACCAGCCTTAAAGTATATAAGAAGATTTTGATAATGCAAGGAAAATGGTTTTAAAAATTGACAGTTTTGCATGTTTAAAATTGATTTTCTCATAAACTATAAGGTCTTTTTGAAAATAAAATGTTTTGACTTGTTCCCAGTATTCCCTTTAACATACTTAGGTATTTAGTGATGATAGCAGGTATGGGGCTATTAACTGCCAAAGTCAGCACTAAATTATGCAAAATGATGGATTAATTATGTTTACATGTGAAATTTATTGAAATTTATCTGTCATCATAATTCCGAACTATGACGCAAAATTATGACTAAGCAAAATGTGTGCTCATCACTACTTGACTGAACATTTCCCGATTTACTGCAACTCTGTAATTTTAGTCTTAAAGGGACTCCGAGCAGTGCAGAAACTATGGAAAGATGCACATCATTTTAAAGCTCTCTTTCTCCTCTTTCCAATGATATATAAACCGCCACCCTACGCCTTTTAGTTTTTGCTATTTTCGCGAGTGAAATTGCCGCGGCCACGATTTCGATCGCGAAAATAGAGAAAACTAAAAGGCGTAGGGCAACGATGTAGGTGTCGTCAGAAAGAGGAGAAAAAGAGCTTTAACATGATATCCATCAAGCCATAGTTATATTGTATTACACAGGGCGACTTTTTGTCAAAGTCAGCAGCTGCATTCAGCATAATGGAGCTGCTGACACTGGGGAAAGTGTCGTCCTGTGTAATACAATATAACTATGGCTTGATGGATATCATTTTAAAGCTCTCTTTCTCCTCTTTCTGACGACACCTAAATCGTTGCCCTACACCTTTTAGTTTTCTCTATTTTCGTGATCGAAATCGCGGATGCGGCAATTTCAATCGCGAAAATAGCGAAAACTAAAAGACGTAGGGTGGTGGTTTATATATCATTGGAAAGAGGAGAAAGAGAGCTTTAAAATGATATGCATCTTTCCACAGTTTCTGTACTGCTCGGAGTCCCTTTAATCACAGAACCACAGAAGAATTGGACCAAACAGAGAATACAGAATTTTTCTGTAAATTTTTAATTTTAGGCCAATCACAAGACTGATTTTCCATTTTTCTGCTTTCCATTTTTTCTGCTTTTTTCCTTTTTTTTGCATTCTCTGATGCAAAGAATGACTAATAAAATACTCCTCAAAAATCGGAAATTGGAAAAATAGCAAAATCAGAAAAAATGAAAATTGGAAAAACAAAAGAACCGAAATTGGAAAATCGGAAATCGACATTTTTGCCAAATCAGAAAATTGCATTTCCAACCATCCCTAGTCCCCAGCTTAGAGGCATAGAAGCCTTTATTGCTGTTCACCCATATGACTTTCCCAGCCATTGGAACCAGGTGAGAACATTCCAAATAGGGAAATATGGGTATATGCAAATTGCCTCTACTTAATGTGTGCCAACCCTTTTTTGTATTCTCCTCTCACAGTAGTCACTGTTAAAGATAACCTAAAGTAAAAAAAAAAAATTAGATTAACTCACCTGGGGCTTCCCTCAGCCCCCTGCAGACAATCGGTGCCCTCGCAGCCCCGTTCCGATGGCCCAGGACCCGTCGGCGAACAATTCCGGTTTGGCAGTCTGGGAACGCGAACAATCACTCGCTTTCCCATGCCTGTCGGCCGGTGACGGCCAAACCGGAAGTGTTCGCCGGCGGGTCCTGAGCCATTGGAGCGGGGCTGCGAGGGCACCGATCATCTGCAGGGGGCTGAGGGAAGCCCCAGGTGAGTTAATCTCATTTTTTTTTGACTTTAGGTTATCTTTAAGGGAGCAGCTCATGAGTTACACTCTCTGAGAGCAACCTTGGACATTTCTATCTCAAGGTAACCTACAGTTACTAGTCACACTTTACAGGCCATATTACCTTGTTTGCATGTTAACCCTTGAAAGAAACGATCACAAACACAGCTCCAGTAAATAAAATCAGTATGTACAAATTGTGTGTGGTCAGTATAAAGCAAAATTGATTCATATTTATAAAGCAGCTTTAGCTGCTGTGACTTCCGGCTAACAATGTTATAAATTCATTAAAAACAAAAGACAGTATGTTGGTTTTGATGCTGACATCTCAGCCTTTACATTTTATAAACGGTACTCTTTCTAACCACAAAGAAAAACAATGTGCCCATCATTCCACTTAAGGGATCTCAACCCGATAAATATTTTTAAAAAAATGGCAAGAGGTAGGTAAACTCTCTTACCATATGGAGGTGGTAAAATCGGCCACTGATTGTGGAAAATATAATTTGAGATTTTTAAAATGATTTTGATGCACAAATCTATGAAATCTTGCATGCATACTGCGTATATCCATCATGTGATGTGTTCTTGGGCAGTTTAAAGTCCCAACCACTGATTGGTTTGCAGAATCCTGTACAACCTACATAAGCCATTGACTACTAAGGGTACATACACACTTCCGATTTTGATTGGACAATCAGTGGCCGATTTTACCGCCTCCATATGGTAAGAGAGTTTACCTACGCAATCTGTTCAAAGTATTGAAAATGTATTGGCCCTCCTACTACAAGGAAGTTGTAAAATTGGCTAATAAAAATTGGAAGTGCATAAGAAGCTTTAAAAAGGGGAAGGTGAAGAAAACATGAGCCATTCTTGCTTAACTCCTGACTGTACATTGTGAGGTAGTCTGTTCTTTCAACCGGGTGTAAACTGAAAGTTGGATACATCTGTCTGGATTATTTGCAGCATCTACTGCTGGCTGCATATGACACATACCATCCCATAGTTAAAGAGAGTTTGAAGCAAAAATTAAACAAAAACAGATACTCACTTAAGGAGAGGGAAGGATCTGGATCCTATAGAGCCTTCCTGGTCTCATGGGGCCATATGCAATTCACTTTTTCACCTGAGTTTTCTCCTAGGTGATATTTTTAAACTTGTCAATAAAATGCCTCTTAAGCCACCAGAAAGCAAAGACATGCTCAAAATAATGTTGATAGTACTTTTTAAGCAACCTTTTGGTACTTTTTTAGTTGAAAAGTACTGGAAAGTTATTTAAAATTAAAGATGAAAAATTATCTCCTAGGAGAAAACTCAGGTGGAAAAGAGAATTGCATCTGGCCCATGGTCTCTAAATTCCAGCTCTGGATTCCCCATTAGCAATCTCCGACCAATCGGTCGGAGACTGCTCTCTGCCGCTGCACGAGGCATCTGAAGTCCTCGGAAGCCTGAGTGCTCCCAAAGATGGGCCGCTCCTTACTGCCTTTGCGCAAGCACGCTTTCTTCCGAAGCCTCCCGCAGCTATTCAACCGGGTATCCAGCGTTGGAACACAGGGACTGTGAGGAGAACGGGAAGGCTCTACAGGACCCAGAGCCTTCCCTCTCCTTAGACAAGTATCTGATTTTATTTTTGCTTTAGATTTTCTTTAACTACTTAGAGACCACCCCATGCCAATGGGCGTGGCCGTGGCGGCAGCCCCAGGATCGCCTAACCCCAAGTGGCGGCAAGTCCTGGGGATGCAGGTTGCAGGAGATTGCAGGCTGCGCGCGCATCTCCTGCTTGGGGGTGGAGCTCCACCCCGCCTTCAGCCGCTCAGGAGACTGTTAGACAGCGAAAGCCATCTATAGGGTAGTACAGCGCTGCGATCAGCAGCAGCGCTGTACTGGGGCTGGGACATTAGAGAGCGATCGGCTCTCATAGGCAGAAGCCTATGACAGCCGATCACCTAATTGGCGGCCTGGGGGGAGGGAGTTTTTCTTTTTAAATAATAACAATACAATAAATAGTAATAAAGACATAAAAAAATGAACATAAATATTTATTAAAAAAAAATAATAAATACTGGGGGGGGGGGGGGGGGGGGGATCAGAACCCCCCAACAAAGAGCTCTGTTGGTGGGGGAAAAGAAGGGGGAATCACTTGTGTGCTGTGTTGCATGGTCCTGCAGCTTGGCCTTAAAGCTGTAGTGGCCAATTACTCAAAAAACAGCCTGGTTCTTAGGGGGTTTAGCACTGTGGTCCTCAAATGGTTAATGATATCAAAATAAAATTATTTCATGCAATACATAATAAATATGATCAAAAGTGTCAGATTAGCTTATTCTGCATTAAAAAAAAATGTGAACTAAGGCTCTTGCTCATTAAAAGTCAAGGCTATCAGGCAAGTCTCCAAAGGAAGAATAGCTCTGTAAAATATTGTGCTTGTTTGAGTCTAAGCCTGGAACTGATGAATTGGTGATTCCTCATCTCATGTGATTTATTCCCTTTTACAGTTTATACCAGTAAAAGTCTGAAAAATCAAAACTTTACTAACAATCTTTTCTTCCTCCACAGAACTGGTGTTTGGCCTGTAATAAATTGTACAGTAAGTGTTGGTCTGAGGATACGATTGCACTTGACAGGCTTAGTGAATGAAGGCTGAGTTCAGGAGAGGGCACTGTGGGCAGAATAGGTTCTACTTAACTGGTTATTCGCATAGAGGAGGTGGAGTAGCACTGTTTAACATGCTGTCTTTTTTCCTCTGAAGTACTTTAAATTCAGTTAAGCATTTCTTGCTGTTGCTGCAAAATGTGTACCGGTTGCTGGCAAACAGGTCTCACTGTGATGTGAAAAACAAAAAATCTGTAAATGAGTGTCATGCATTTATATGATTTCTTTCTATTGTAGAGCTGGGAGCAGACGTGAAACAAGTATACTAACACTTCTAAATAAACTGAATCTACAGTTCAGGGATAGAAAATGTACAAAATATGTGTTCCATATGTGCTCTAGGAACCCTAGAAAAAAATGTAAGAAAAGACAATATATATGTATGTATGTATGTATGTATGTATGCATATAATTGAGGAAGGTAATCTTTGCATGTTTGTTTGCTGAATAAAATAATATTGCCACATTCCCTGAGTTAGGATAACAATAGGCGTTAGTTACACAGAGTCTCATCTTTGCTTTGTCACCTGATGGCCTACAGAACTACAGACTGACATAAACCATCAATGTTAAATGGAACAAAACTCAGAATTGGCTCTCTGCTCTAAAAAGTAAACCGCGCAGATTTTTGGGATTGTGAAAACCGACTCATTGACTATAATAGGTTATGCGAATCTGCATGCAGAAAACGCATGCAGATTTGCTCTAGTGGAAACGGGCCCTCAATGTTTACTGTATGAGGAGAGAGCCATGGCTGTTTTCCTGCAATCTATTCATAGCTGCTGAGAGAAACTAAATATACACTTTGTTCTGGATAAATGAACACAGAGACACAGAAGAGTGGATTTCTTCATTGTGTGTCTATTCATTGTGTGCTGTGCAAGAGTTCAGTTCCACTTTAACCAGTTCGGCCTATCTGGACGAGCTTCCTCGTCCAGATAGGCACTGCTGCAGCCGCCGGCTAGTGCGCGTGATCGGGCGCGCCCCCACACGCGCTCCCGCCGCCTGCCGCTAGCCCCCCGATCAGTGAATGGGAATATAATTCCCATTCACCGATCTAACTTCCCAGCAGAAATACCGACGCTTTCTATCCAGAGAGCGCGGTATTTCTGCCCCCAGGAAACTTCTCCCCAGCATTTTAGTTCCTGGATGCGAGATCGTTCGCATCCAGGACTTTTTTCACTGTGGCCATCTTGTGGCCAAATAGTAAACTGCACCCACATACATTTTTAGTAAAAAAAAATATTATTTTACATTTAAAATTAGCAATTTCCCTCCCACACCAAAAATTACCCACATACATTTTTTTTAATAAAAAAAAAAATACAATAAAAAAACAAAACAAAAACAACATAAATAGTTACCCAAGGATCTGAACTTTTTAAATATGTATGTCAAGAGAATATGTTATTATATTATTTAAAATTATAAGCTTATAAATAGTGATGGACGCAAATTGAAAAAAAACACCTTTATTTCTAAATAAAATATCGGCGCCATAAATTGTGATAGGGACATCGTTTAAATGGTGTAATAACCGGGACAGATGTGCAAATAAAATACATGAGTTTTGATTACGGTAGCGTATATTAATTTCAAACTATAATGGCCAAAAACTGAGAAATAATGATTTTTTTTTCATTTCTTTCTTAATCTTTCTGTTAAAATAGATTTAGAAAAAAATAATTCTTAGCAAAATGTACTACCCAAAGAAAGCCTAATTAGTGGCGGAAAAATGTTTCACCATGCTTCTTCAGAGAACTGGCCCTGCTTGCAGCCTTAGCAACAGTACTGTCTGTACTCTGTTAGGAGTACAGTTCCCGCGCCTGTCCTGAAACACCAATATTGCTGTAGTAATAATTACTTGCACAAAAAGACTGCTAATCATTGACTGCTGGCAAATAATACTACCTGATTTTTAAGCTTCTGTCTAAAAGTACTGTGGAACACTGATACTCTACAGTATATGCACATATGTAATCACGCTAAAACAATGTTTCAGATCAATATTTACAACAAACAGACCTACACTGAAAATACAGAGTTTTTTCTTTAATTTAATAATTTCCCTTTTAAAATTATTACACAGTAATCCGTTTTGATGATAATAATACTGCAATGTGAATACAGTGTATTGGTTACATGAACCACAATTGAGGTAGGCCATATAAAGGCACATACCTCACTGACACACTGGTATTTTATATAGCTGGAAGCATTTAGTGGTCTGTAAACAGTGTGGTATGCCCTGGCATTCCCCTTTCGATCAGCGTACATGCATTTTATTATTTGTAAAAACAAAACAGAGGACACCGAGAGCCCAATAGTGCAATAAGCTCAATATATAAAATAATGTCAAAGGTTCTTATACTCACAAAGGTGGGTTACCATCAGGCAACCACTTGACAGGCAGGTGGGGAGTATTAGTACCTGACCCCACTCAGGTATAAAAGTCGCTCTCTGTAGATAGGAAAATGGGGAAAGAACCCCTCCACCAGGGGTGGACTTAATAGTGATGTAATATGTACGAACAGAGGCACCAAGCAGAGTAAAACAATGTTCTAAAAATGATAAAAAGAGGGAAGTCGAGGTGGACTTACCTCCCTCTGGTAGTGGACATATACTCAAATGCAGAGTAAAAATATATACAATTTATTCACAACTCCATAAAATCGCAACACGTTTTGCGGTCAACAGTCCCGCTTCATCAGGCAGCATAAGAGCATATAAGACTGGTTCAGGTCCATAAAGTGTGTGAGCGCCTCTGTCAAAGAGGCGCTCACACGCTTTATGGAACATTTAGAACATTGTTTTACTCTGCTTGGCGCCTCTGTTCGTACATATTACAGCATGCATTTTATTATTGCCTTTCCTCTTAAAGTGGATCCGAGATGAACTTTTACTCATTGCATAATTGTATTCCTTTCCTATAGTTTATAGGGCGTTCCTCAAGCCAAATACTTTTTTGTTTTTGTTTTAATACTCTAAATCCCTATAAACTAAATAAGCCCCACCCACAGTTTGCAGAGAGCCTTGGCAGTAGCAAGGGCTCATGGGAGCTCAGTCTGGGCAAGAGGAGAGGGAGGTATTACTATCCAGAGATTTCAGAGGCAGAGGGGAGGAGGGAGGAGGAGGGGGGATTAGGTTTTTTTCAGTCTGAGTGCTGATGGTGCAGATAAGCCAGCCTCTGTGTAATGTTTACAAACAACATGGCTGCTGTCATTGTATCACAGGAAAAAATAATCATATTCTATTAAAGCAGTATGCAGACAGGTTTGCTGTTTAAACCATCTAAACTGTACATTAGATATTACATGTTATAGTTAGTTTTTCATCTCGGATCCGCTTTAACAAATGCTGCAGAGAAGTATTGCCCTAATTGAGGAAATCTTTTAACACTTGTGCCCATGTTACAGTATAATCATGTCCTCTCTGCCGCCATCTGTAACAGAAGGACGTGATTGTTAGTCTGCAGCACCTGATGAGCATAGCACATATGTTAGCATGCGTCTGTGCTCATCACCCAGGGCAACATGTGGGGGACTAAAAAGGGTGTAAAGGGGGTGGGGGGTACTGCTTCACCACATCATATAACCCCACCCACTTTTAAAAACACTTCCCCCTGCCTAATAAAGCAACTAATTATGCTTTCTTTAAACCTTTTATATCCTGCATTTACCTTCAGACATGTTATAACATGTATCATAATGGGAAATTCAGCAGCACATCAGTAATGCCAGGTAATCACTCCAGAAATCTATATTTAGTTTATGTACAAAGTGCCATTTAATTTTAAATAAGGACACTGAAAATTGAGAAACCTACAGCTTTATTTTTAGAAAGCAAACAAATTACAGAACATCTTAAATTTTCAGCCATTAATTCATTTTTACAAACTTGTGCTTTTGGCAGATACATAGTGCAAGCTTCAGACGAAAGATTACAAACAGCCGGAGTGAGTCCTTCAGAACAGGGAGACATCATTAGCCAGAGCCTAAAAGAAAACACATTTATTGTCGTTAAAAATATTATTTCCTTCTTGACCACTGAAACCCTGCACAACGTAATTACTTCATGTGTTTCAGAGAGTATAGCTACAAACTAAACATTTTACACATGTGAAATAAGTGAGTAGGACTTCATATACAATCCTAAAGTAAAGTAAACTGGTGATTAGAACATTTGCTTTTCAGGCACATTTCAGTATGACAGTAAAATATAGGCCTTGCCCTTGGGACTAATCAGAATGAGGGACTCCAATCAAATGACTGACAGATTATTCCCCCTCCCCCTCCCCTAAATTAGCCCTAGATTGTGATACAGACACTACACTACCCATACATAGACATCAGCCTATGTATGGGATCAGGTTGTGAGCCAATGGGAGAGACAGTTAAGCGACAAGGCTGTCCCCTGTACAGCCCTGCGCTAGATTGCAGTGCTGTACAAATGTTTATTTGCTTTTGTTTTCTTTATTTCAGCCTGCCAGCTCCAATCGTGGCTAGCAGGCTGATGATGGATCCCCGCTGTGTTTATCCGCAGGGAACACGTGTGTGAGCAAGCACACAATCCCTGCTAATCCTGCCCACCACACTTTGACGCCAAACGGCGATAGGCGGTCCCCAGATAGTCACGCTCCCATTGCCGATCGGCGTTATGCAGTAGGGAGCTAGTTAAAATCCATACTCTACCTTCTTACAGTGAAAGAGGAAAAGCAGTAATGCCGATTTGAATTTTCCTTTACTTGAGCCTCGTTAAAAGCCTTATCTCACTGTTTCTCAGCTCTTTTAACCTATATTTACCTTTCAGGAAACAAGACTGAATTCAACAAGCAATGAACTAATATTATACTGTATGTACCTATGTTTATCTCATCATTGGGGTAATCCACTAAAATCATAGTAATACTAACGTGCACAGACAGAGCACAGCAGCATTACCTTTATTTCCGTCTGCAAGTACTGTGAGTTACCCTATTAATGTGACCCGTGGTACTGGAGTAATGCGACCGTTGCTACAGTAATTGTGCATCACTAACAAGAGTTACCTTTAGTAATGCGCTACCATAGATACTGTACTTGAGTATCGCGGATCGCACTAATAGCATAACGTGCGGTACTTGTGGCCATTAATAAGGGTAATACTTCGTTGAGTAGCAAGGGGCACACATACATGACACCCATACCACTCAGCTTTTGCAGGGGTGGGAGGTTAAAGTCATCATCTCCACACCCACATGTAGCGGGGGGCATACAGGCATTACACCTACACCACTCTGCCTATGGTGGAGAGGCACTCCACAGGAGGAGTTGTGAAGGCCCTCTGGGTCGTATTCATCAACATTGCATTAAAGTATTCTTGCTGCCTATAGCATCCAATCTGAATCTGTACACTGTGCTGGGATGGTCTGCTAAATCAGTCCATATTGTTAAATATAGACAGTAGCTGAGTGTGAGCTCACTGGCGGGAAGGCTAAGTTGCTGTCCTGTGGTAATGTACTGCACTAAGTGATTTATTTATGCATCATACCTCACACATCAGTGTGTTGAAGTCGAGCACTAAGTGAGCCTAGGAACAGAAACAGACGATGGTGCCTGCAGCCTCTAGGAGGGCACAAACCCATCACTGCTACATTCTGCCCGCACCACCAAACAATTGTGATTTACTTACCTTGGGCTTATATCAGCTCCCTGCAGTCTATCAATTTCCTACTGCATTTCCTACCCTCAAGTTATACTCGAGTATATATGGTACTGATGTTAAGGAACTAAAAATTATTTTTTATATCTCTTTACATTTTAAATAAACTGTTTATTTAATAATAGTTGAGGTTGGTGAGAAATACATATGTTACATAATTTCACCATCAAGAGGCAGGGGAAAGATGCAAAACATATCATACAAAGTTTCCAAATCATTTTTCATTCTTTCAAGTCTACATATGTTTAGCTCCATGCTCTGGCTTTCCTTTGTAAATAAGAGATCTAAAGGAAACAGGAAGTCTAAATACGTTTAGCTCAGTGCTAAATCTTTGCAGATTAATTATAATGCACTTTGATGGTGGAAACAGCTGCAGTACATCCAACTTTGTTGACAATCTATAATAAGTTGTAGCAAAAAATATTGAACAATAGCAGGGCTCAAAAGTCACAGAAGTCATACAGAATACAGCTAATCTTGGGAACTTTAAAATTCTAATGGTTGTGTCTTGAATTTACTGCAGAAAAAAGATAAGACCTAGTGTGGATTTATTCACTACTGTAATATGGTCACATTAAATTTAGATGAAAGCCTGTTTTCTCGTAATGTTAAAACAGCTAAACGGTCTTAAAGGGAACCAGAGATGAACGTTTCACACAAAATAAACATATCAGTTGATAGCTTGTAAAAAATAAATGCTCTACCTGATAATTTTGCCGCTCTGGTGTGCCTTTTTTAGTGTTTTTTATCCATTATTGCTCCAGGAAAAATCAAATATGGCCGCCGGCTCATATCCCTTCTCCTTCCGGGTTATCAGTTGTTCTGGATGTGCTGTCTAGGCTATATGAGACTATGCTGCTATCTAGGCTAAATGCAGCCTTCCATCTATGTGCTTTCATTTTGGTATGATATCTGCCTGTAGGAAGTGTCTCTCATAGGAATGAAACTGCCGTTATTATCAGTATCTAGTGCACACAGAGCACACAGGGATCATATTACAGCCACAGAGCTTCTCTCTCAGGAGCAGCAGCCTCTCCCATATCATCACAGCTCTCAGTATGCAAAGCAGGAAGTCTAAGCCAGGAGAGGGGCAGGCTTGGGCTTGAAAAGACTACCCAGAAGAGTGACTCAGCTATAATGATTCCAGGTCAAACCTCGACTGAATAGTCGGTGCATTCTTATCACAGTTGCTAATAGACTAATTAAGCAGATAACAATGAAACTAAAAGCAGGGTAGGTGTTTACTGTCATGTTCCCACTGATAAATGTAATAAAATACATGAGGGTGCTTCATCTCTGGTTCTCTTTAAGTAATAAATTGTTTGATATGTGCATTTATTGGATACTTTCACTCCCAGAGAATATTTCTTTCCCAACTCTAAAGCCCAATTTACACGTTACAATTCCCGGGCCATCATACGAATCGATCAGATCGAATCGACTAAATCCAACAGGTCCGATTGGGACTCAATCGATAGTGTGACCGATTTTGCATTGATAACCAAAATCAATCACACTATCGAGTCCCAATCGGACCTGTTGGATTTAATAGATTCGATCCGATTGATTTGATTGTTCGCACAGGGAATTGTAACATGTAGATTGGGCTTAATGGTTACAATTACATGACAATTTTTTTTTTTATTCAATTCGACAATTTCAATAGTTTTTTTTTGCTTGAATAAAAAATTCTGACTCTTGAAACCAATGCACCACACATATATGATCGATTTCGAGACAACAGGTTACGCCGCCCCTCCCTACCCCCCCCCCCCCCTCCCTCCTTGAATGCATATGATTTGGAGGGGAAATAGTATCCTGCGCCCAATTGCTCGGTGTCATAATAATATGTACGCCTCTACATATGCCTATCACCAACCCCCTACCAATGCCTAACACTAACCTACCTAAACGTAACACAACACCCCATCCCTGGGGTCTGGGGTTTAGCTACATGATAGCTGAACCACATGCACCGCCAACTGATTCTACTACTATTACTACTATTACTACTACTGCTACTACTTCCTCTACTACTAATACTTACCTACTACTAAAAGAACACTAAAAAGCCTTAGATAAATGTTAGTTTATCAATGCCATTCTATTTTGGTATTTTTTCACTTGGCTTATTATGAAGAGTTATTATTTAATTACATTTTATAACATGAAAATAATTAAGGGAAAAACAAATGACAAAATGTTATTTACCAAATCTTAGCTATGTACATTGCAGGTTCATTTGAAAGAGAAATATTATCTCTTGCCTTTATACTTCCAGTCAAATCCCCTGGAATTTAAAACAAGGTAGATGTTTTCAAGAACTTGATTGGTAAGTCCAGTAGTAAAAGTAATGATTTGCCTCTTTAATGAATCTATTCCATAAAATGCTTGCAGAAGGCTCTAGGATATGCAATATTCATTGGTGCCTTTATAAATCTTTTTAAAAGAACTCATGAGTGCATTTTATATTCAGCATCTCTTTCTTTTAGTGCTAATACTTGGGTGCACACAAGACAGCCAAGTAGCTGAGCTGAATGTGGACTAATGAGGCATGTAGCATGGCTTTTGTCAGCTAGCGTCAGATAATGAACACATTTAATGAGATGGACAAGAAATGGAAAATATCAGTCAGGTGTGACACAGAATGGCTTCGTAATAGAAACAAATATTTCTTCTAAACTTTTTTTGTGGCTAATACTGGGTAAAGTTTGTGTAGACATCACATTATACCTACATTTTATTTCCATGCTCCGAGAACTCCTCGGCTGATATATTGTGTACTATGAAAAGAAGCCTATTGGATCCTTTTTCAATACACTGGGAGGAAGCTTTTTCTAAGTTGTGACTTTCTTTGTATTACTGAAAGGCGATCTTAAGATTCGGCAAGGTGAAAAGGTCTTGTTTTAATGCTAGGGTTGAAAGATGAGTGACAGTTTGTCGAGAATTGCTGATCGTAATTGGTGGATTCAGAAGCTGAGACATCAACCTCCTGCTGAAGTAATCAGGGAGAAGTGGTGTGTTTATTTCTCCATGCAAAAAATATACTTGTCATGATTTTTCTCTCCAGCTATTATGCACAACAGAAACTATGCATGGAAGATATATATATATATATATATATATATATATATATATATATATATAGTCCAAATTTATCCTTTAACCAATATGCAGCTTGCACAACTTCTGACTAGCAGTGATAGAAGAAGAATTATACATACATCATAATTGAGCTGGCTCTTCTATAATTTCTGTAAAGAGAACCAGTAGTAGAAGGATTATGGAGGCATCTTTATTGCATCAATGCTTTATTGTCATTTTCCTGAATGCCAAGCTGATCCTTTGATTTCAGTAGTGTCAGAGTCACACCTAGAATAAACCTGCATCCTCCGTTGTTAGAACACCTGATCTGCCGGGGCATAACAAGAGGGGAGCAATCCCTTAATTTGGTATGGATGTAAACAATATCATGTCCACACTTGTCTTAAAACCCCTTCAAGGTGGACCCCCCCAGGATGTGAGGGTCACCAGGGGTAGGCAAGGGAAAGGGTGTGAATATTGGGAAGGTCCATCAATGTTTCGCTGGGGGGGGGGGGGGGTCGGCAGGATTTGTAGTTATGCCCCTGCTGATCTGCATATTTTATTATTTTATATATTTTTAGCATCAGTGATTGAATTCAGAGGACAGTCACAACAGCAAGGCAAACAGCATTTTTTAAAGATTTACTTTAAAATGTTTGTTAGTTTGCCGGATTTTCTACCTGTGCTTTCTTTCACTATTGTATGTGGTAAACATAGCATAATACAGTGAAATATGTTTGATCTAAATTTTACTTTGGTACCTCAAAATGTGCCCAAATCCCAATAAACTCAAATGTGCCCAAATCCCAATAAACTCAAATGTGCCCAAATCCCAAAACATTATCTCCAGAGTCCAGAAAGTGCCTGTGAGAGTCTCATCTTAGCTTTCTCCTCTTCCTGCAATTTTCTATAGTGTCACTAACCATAAAGAAAGTATCACAGGCAGAGAAAATTGTGAAGATATAGTTTAAAAATCCTTATTTACAATATCTTGATACGACCTCTTGAGAAACTTTCTTTGGAAAGTCTGATTTGGCATGATGGATTGTAAGTCCAGGATTCACTCAGATGTGGTGCTTTAAGCAGATCAGATATAATATTGTTAAAGGACAACTACATCGAAAAACGCAAGCAGTTAAAATGTGACAGAACCGACAGGTTTTGGATTACCGGTAGTCCATCTCCTCATGGGGATTCTTAGCGTTTTTATTGTTTTAAAAAGCATTTGCAGTTTACCTGCCAAAATAGTAAGATACCAGCCAGCCTCCCTACTTACTTGCACACTATTTTGATTTAGCAACTTCCGTCCAGGAAATGCTTTAGAAAAAAGAGAAAACCCTGAGAATCCCCCATGAGGATATGGATTAATCCAAAACCTGTTGGTTCTGTCAGACTTAAACTGCTTACTTTTTTTGCTACAGTGGTCCTTTCAAGGGATAGAGAGATTTGTTCATTAAATTCAAAGCCAAACAAGTATAAAAAATGATGACCTCTGTTCAATCCTATACCTATATACGCTTCAACTTTTGGATACATTTGCATTCCACATGAATCTTTCTGAATAATGTCATTGGCTGCAGAAATGTGCTACTACAGGAACACAAGTGCGATCCGTGTTAAAAGTAAACCTCTGAAGTCTGTATGTTAATTAATTGATACAGTTTTTGCTCTGTTTTTCCCATATAACGTTTTGTTGGGCATTTGGCTCACATGATAATATGATGATGGTTTGTTCAACTTGGTACTTTCTACAACAAGTGTGATATAAATATCCTGCTTATTGGAAAGGTGTGTGTGGTTCCCATACCTTCGTTTTTATCACTCTGGCCTAGGGTTTACGACTACATTTAATTACACGTAATTTTCAGCAATTACACGTAGCTGAATTACAAGTGTGTAACCAGCTTTCACCTACGGTTGTCAACAGTAATTACACATTAAATTACGCAATTACGCGTAAGCTAAACGTAGTTGCATGCGGACACTTATGTCTGTATGCATAAAAATGTCTGCATTCAGTTACTGTTTCTATGCGTAATTGATATCCGGTACATTAGGTCAATGTGAATGCCTATGCGTCATTTTCATCCGTACACGTAAAACTGTATGCGTATAGCACATTCGTAAGTGACTTCGCAATATACATGTGAACTACGCGTAACAGGCGTAATTACACATAGCGGTAGATTTTATGCGTAAATTCGTAAAGCATAATTTACAAACTGCTTTACAATTACGATGCGTAATTATGAATTACGATGTATTCATTTAGGGATAGTCAGGGAGAAGAAGTCTGAGTTGGCACACATTATGCTAATTTTATGTATGCAGCTTGTCAATGTACTAACCAAACACAGTAGCTGCTGCATTTCATTGGTTCACTTCTGAGAATCATTGATTTGTATAAAATGTGCATCAACATGGAATTATTACCATCTCTACCATATCCTTAGTCTTCATAAACCATGTTGAGAACAACAAAGAAGGTGGTGGTATTTATAAGAACCTTGTTGCCTTGTGCCTTTGGACTCACAGACTTAGCATGTGATTTCCCTTGTGGGAGAGAAATTACGGTTCTAATTTTACGCTGTAAAGTCTGAAAAGTCTTGAACAAAACAAAAGGTGGAGATGACAAAAACTTTTAGAGTGCTGGAACTGGCTATGAACTTTCAAGTGGTTCTGCAGTGGTGGCAGCAACGAATACAGGTTTTGCTGAGGTTCTAAGAGGGGCAGGGGCAAATTATTGTATGCAACTCTCCAGATGAAAATATCCATGTTGAGTCTCTTAAACTGAGATGAATAGCTCAGTGAACTGTTTTCAAAGTTCTTCCACAGAGGTTGCACCTCTTACATGCTTAGTCTATCTGTCATTTACAGCTAGCAGGAATGTTGACCCTGTCACCAGTGGTAGGGGTGAGCTCTCCCCAGAAGTCACGTTTAATTTGGCACCTAGTCTTCACCAGAGTGCCCTAAAAGAGACAATGGAGTACTAACTTGGGGGCAATGAACGACTTTGCCACTGATGTCCACCAGGTTTCAGCCTGTGGGATAACCCCACCAGTGACAGAGAGAATAGGTTATTCTCCAGTTGAGAGGAGGGAGCTTGGCAATAGAGTTGTGTGACCAGCAGAATCTGGTCAGGTTTAGACCTGAAGTCAGGATGGCTGAGAGAAGACTTGATATATGTAATCCGAGTGAATAGTTGGGGCTAGTGCCTGAGATGATAGGTTATATAGCTGGGGCTGGCAGCAGGCATGGTATTATCATTATATATGTTTAGGTCATGGAAATTGACAGACAACACAAAGGTGAGGTTCATGTGACAGATCAAGGAAGACAGTGACAACAGAAACAAAGCTAGGTTTGGCAACTGGTATTAGGATCAAAATAGCTTTTGTACCAGAAAAGGGAGCTGGACAGAAGTGACAACAGGGGGCTGCAGTAAATATAGGGATCAAATATCCTTCACTTCATTCAGACAGACACATCCAAAATTCCAAGGAGCATACACGTGAATCCCCAACAAAGCACTGCCCCCATTCCTGCATTTAGGGGTGTAGCAATAGGGGGTACAAAGGTTGTGATTGCATCGGGGCCCTTGGGCCAGAGGGGCCCTCCCTCAACCACAGTATTAGCTCTCTATTGGTCCTGTGCTCATAATGATCACTTCTATAGATACTTTGAATAGTGGTAATCATTAACAAACTGTTCCCCATCCCCTTCTTATACCTCTGACACTGTAGTTGCCATTGGCAGGTTTTGGTCTGCCATATCAATTGTTATGTATAGAGTGCTTGGGGGGCCCCAAAGTAAAACTTGCATCGGGGCCCACAGCTCCTTAGCTATGCCACTGCCTGCGTTGTATATTATGTACATGTCTACACACACATGCACAAAAGCACACCCAAGTACAGGATGCAGGGAAAGGTGTAGAACATACTTGATAGAACACATCTTTTTAACAAACTGGCTGATATTTCACGTATCTAAAGAGTACAAGGCATCTTTTTGGTGGATCAGCTAACCTAGTGTACCTGACCATGCATGAAAAATGATCCACAGAACAATGAAAACAACAAGAAACAATGAGAGACATTTGAGGTAAGAGCTTCAAAATACAGTGCTGACCACAACTTTTTTGGTGGTGGAGCTCAGATAAGCTTTTGCATAGATAATAACTGAAGTTTCTGTACTTCTGTGTTCATGCTGCAGTTGCTATCTAGTCAGTGGAATAGATGGGTGTGCAGTTTTTGCACTACGTTGGCAGGGAGATATTTCATTTTGCATTCTTATCTATTCAAGGAGCTCCTTACATTGAACTGTTTTACACTGGCTATCGATATGCCAGAATTGAAAGAGGGAGATCTATCATTCTTACATAGCATAGGCTGAAGTGATGATGTGTAGAAGTCCAAATTGTTTCAGATTGATTTTACAATAGATTTTGCCTTGATAAGTACCCAAAATCTATTGAAAAATCTGTTGCAATCCGACACGGTTGGAAATTATCGAATAGATCCGATCTGACGGAAAATTGTACCGTGTAGATGAGGCTTAACTTTTCCTGTACTGGAAACAATATCTGTGCTTCTCATGTTTTATTTCTTAGCTTTACTACACAAGAAATTCATTACATCATAAGTTTATTTTCACTTCAGATTCCCTTCAAAGTTACTGTGCTTATTTATGCCCTCAAGTCAAAGAGAGATACAGTTATATTGGAAACACAATGGATACAATGGGCTTACAAAGTACTTAGCACGCACCAGTGAAATTTAGATTTCGCGCAAAGTTGTGCGTGCATAGCGCGGTGCGTGCAAAACGTCGCATCGCTGTGCGACGATAACGGCGCACATCGTTACAACATTTCGCGCGAGAGACTTTGCGTGCGAGTGCTAGTTAGCACGCACAAAGTGATTTTAGGCGTGAAGAGGGGCTTTTCACAAGCGTGCTAATAGTTAGCACGGTTTACTGAATCAAGCCCAATGTTTGAAGCTGTAGGCCTAGTCCTGAACAGGGATTGTGATTTTTCTATGCTTGTATGATTTTGAGCAAACTAGATTAACACATCTCTCATCCCCTCAAATAATATTGTATCTGCTCTACTTAAACATCTTTATGTGAGAGAATGATAGATTTATAATCCCTTCAAACCATCTCAAGATTTCCAAGGTACTTTATATGAAAGCTTTCACTAGGTTTCTAGGTTGTTGTAAAAAAAAAATCTTTGCAATGTCTCAATGGCATTGTTCTGTGTTGAGAAAATAGTCTCAGTGCTTGTCTCTGATTTTTTAAATGCACAAAAGACGTGCTTTTAGGATAAGAGTCAGTTCCAGGATGAAGTCTGTAGAAGGTTTTACAATAAAAGTCTATGCTTTTTATCTTTTGTGTTAGCCAATAAATGGCTGCCATCATACTGATTCTAAACTTTATGTCTTAGTCCAAATACATATAAAGCAGCACTGTCCTATTTCCTTGCACAGATGTATACTTTTAAATTGTACCTATGCTTATCGTGCTCACTAGTCTTTAAAAGCTTGAGCATATACAAATCTTATATTTATCTAGTAAAAGTATTTTTTCTACATGGCTCTTCTCCCTGGTCCCCTCTTTTTGCTGATGCTGGTGCCACAGAGTGAGATAAGATCAGCTGATGCTGAAGTGCTTTAGTGGCCCAAAACCCCTCACTTTATACTCCTATCTGCTCCCCCATATTGTTCCCATTCCTCCCATTGATATTCAGGATGTAGGCATAAGTGCAGTGCCAATAGCCTAGCAGCCATTGGACATACTGCATGTTGTGACATCATTGCACATGTGCACTTGCTTTCTCATTGGCCATGAGAAAGCAGAGAAAAAAAGAGACTAAAAGTGGCCACACACCATACAATTAAAAGATCCAATTTTTCACCAATTCGTTAATTTTGACTGGTTGTCCCGAAAAACCTAGAACTTTTCTTTGTTTTGGATCAATAAGTCCGATCGAATTTCCCATTTTTTTTTTGATTTTTGGAGATTGGACATGTTGGAAAGTTCAGACCAACTCTATCAAGAATTGTATAGTGTGTGATGGATTGTCAATTACTTGATGTACAGATCCAATCATTTTTTTTTCTGAACTTTCAATTACTTTATTCATGATTGATGAAAAATTTAACATAGGTGTGTAGTACACTGGTCAGATTTTTGAATTGTTACAATCGGTCAGAAAAATTGATTACTATTCTTTAAATAAACAGATATGTAAAAAATTATATGGTATGTGGCCACCTTAACCACCCTGGCGTTCTATTAAAATCGCCAGGGTGGCGGCACAGCAGGTTTTTTTCAGTTTTTTTAAATCATGTAGCTAGCCTACCGCTAGCTACATGATAGCCGATGTGCAGCGGCATCCCCCCACCCCTTCCGATCGCCTCCAGTGATCAGAGCAAACAGGAAATCCCGTTCAGAACGGGATTTCCTGTTTGGCTTCCCCTGTCGCCATGGCGACGATCGGGATGACGTCATCATCTACGTCATCCACGTCATGGCATCGGAGGGAGTCCCGATCCACCCCATAGCACAGCCTGGCGGTGATTGGCCAGGCTGCGCAAGGGGTCTCGGGGGGGGGGGGGGGGGCTGGCGGTGAGTGGCGGCAATCGATCACAACACGCAGCTAGCAAAGTGCTGCCAGGATCAGTGGGTAAGGGCCTGAGCAATCCACCGCGGCGGTCATGGACGAGTTGAGCTCATCCATACCGCTAAGGTGGTTACGGTCCACAGAGGCTCTCTGAAAGTAAACGGGGGGGGGGGGGGGGGAGGTGGGAGTCACAGTACAGCCTCTACTGTTTCTCCACTAGTGATAAATTATCTTTGAGGATCCTTAAGTTACCCTTCCTGTCAGTAGGGAAGTTTGTTTCTTGTCCTTGTTACAGACATCACTAGGACATTACTAAGATTGAGGATAAGGGGCCCAATCCAATTCACATTTTCTCCTAGTAGATAATTTTCATCTTCTGTTTAAAATAACTTTTCAGCGCTTTGCAATTGAAAAAGTATCAAAAACTAGATGAAAAAGTTCTATCAAATTTATTTCGTGTATTTTCTTCATTGCTGGTGGCTTAAAAGGAATTGTATTCATAAGATGTGAAAACATCACCTAGGAGAAAATGTAGGAGAAAACAGTGAATTGGATCAGGCCCAAAGTTTTTAATCTCCTTCAAAATGAACCAAGACCTAAAATAATAGTTCAATTTTAAAGTATTTTTTTTAATATCATTAGTTGTGTTATTGATTAAAGTGTAATTGAAGTTTACCACAAAAAAAATACAATTGTAAATATATATTTTATTTAGTTTAATGAAAGCATGAAAGATACTTCAGATAGGTTTCTTTTTATTCTTGAGCACCACTCTGTTGTAACAGATAAAGTTTTGTGAGCAGAAAAGAGTCCCACATCACTGTTGTAGTAAACAAATTTTTAACATTACTAAAGCAAAATGTGCAGACTAGCTGAGTGTGCTGACTGATAAGTAAGCTGCGTCGTTCTCTATGGAGCCATCTTATTTTTACTATGCAGCAGTAAAATTTTGAATTTCAAAACCTGTCTGGTCAACAAGCACATATATTGCTAAATAAAAACATATTTTTATTTTTAATATTTTCCAGATCGCAAAATATAAATTTTTTTTTAAAAAATCAACTTAAAAGACAACTGTGAAAAATTATAAAATGTAAAATACATATAAAATGTAGCTTTGTCTAGAGTAAAATTAACTATACATTTATTTTTTTTCCTATTTTACAGTCACTTACAGTACAATAGGTAGTAAATGTGTAATAAATCTAGTTTTGGACTAGTTAATATCCTTACTTACTGAACAGCAGATGGTCTGCCAAAATAGTGTGCAGAGACTGGGAGAGCTGGTTGGCATCTTGGTATACATTCTTTCAAGGGAGCGCTTTTGTAAAAAGTAAAGGAAATACTAAGAATCTCCCCTGAGGAGACAGTTTTTTGTCTGCCTACTGACTAAAAAATTCCCGAGGCGAGTGCAAAAAGTTCTGTGTAACTTACCTTGAAGTTTTCTGGCTCTCCCCCTACTTCAGTCTATCGGGTCCTTCGCTGAAAGATCTGCAAGTCACACTAAGTCGCCCATGCTGAGCCTGCATGCCTCCTTAATAGCACGCTATGGCCAGGAGTTATCTGCACATGTGCAGTTTATAAAAACTTAAACTGCACATGTACAGAACACACCCAGCCACGGGGGTGTAATCAAGTGCTATTTGCAGATCTTTCAGAGGGGGCTGTGTGTCACTGGATTTAATCAGAACTACAGCGAGGGACTCAGACCTCAGGCTCAAAGAAGCTCCTGGTAAGTTAAACATAACTTCTTGCACTAGCCTTGGTATCCTTTAAATGACAGTGACATAGGAAAAAAAAGTAATTTAGACTACACTTCCTTCTGGGAGAAGTGTACATTTTTATGCATTTTAAATTTTACAAACTTGTACAGTTTTACAGTTCATGATAGCTGTTGATTAACAAATGAGCAAAACAAACAAAAAATATCAGTACACACAGGTTGTAAAGAGTACCGAGAGTAAAAACAAAATAAAACAATAATATTGCAGTTCTTTGTCTGTGGGGGTGGCCACAGAGCTTTGCAACACTTCAGCCAGCCTGGAGGTGGAGATTCAGACATCTGTTTTAGGGGTGAGCAGGTGAGCTATTAACCCTACTACCCACTGATCCTGGCAGCACAGATACAGAGCCTTACATAAAACGCTTTATTACACACATGTTTTTTACTCTTGGTCCTCTTCAACAGCTTACTGATTCCCCTCCTTCTCATGTTTACTTATTATCCCCTTATACTGTAAGCTTGTAAGGGTAAGGCACTCTCTCCTATTCTTTTTGTTATTACTGCATCTGCATAGCTCTCCCATTTACATGTACATCATACAAGACATGATATAAATCTCGATATTATCTATATTGCACCAGGAGAGAGAGGTATTAATGATACTACACCAATATCGTCAGAAATGATCCCATGCCTTGATTGAAGATCTCCTTCCCACACACACTGGTCACGTCGAACCTCACTAGTACTTTTCTATACTAGTGTATAGCAAGCTCCAGCAAAAGCATCTCTAACCATGCCACCGTGGCTCCCTATTGGTGCCGGAGGAGGATTCCTATTAGTCTGTTAATGGACACATAGGGAGCCCCGGGGGCACTTTAAAGATGCTTACCCGGAGCTTGCTATATTTGACTTGCTATACTCACAGAAGATTGCTATTAGTCTGTTATGGGACCAATGGGGAGCCCCAGCGGCCCATTAAAACATGCTTTTTCCAGGCCCTGTTAAAAATAAGTATAGCAAGTGCTGGTGGAGAGTGAGGTGTGCGGCGGGTGCACGGTGGTGCTTCAATAAACATCCAGAGGATATTGACATGGCATCAACATCAAGGATATTGATGAGGAACCAATAATTAAAGGTAAGTATGTATGGTTAATTATGAAAAAATAAATTACTTTTTTCATTGTTACGTTTTTATTTAACTTTAACCCTTTGTGAAAATGGGGAAGGGGTACATTAGTATCCCCACACCAATTTCACCTGCAGATAGGGGGACCCCCAGATGCCACCATGAACTCTCCCAGGTTCCCCTCCTCCTCCTGGGCGCTGGAAGTGGGGAAGAGCCTCTTGTCCATGGTACGGATAAGGGCTGTAGGGGAGACTTTGCTGCCCTTCTTTACCAGAGCTTCCCATACCATGGACCATGTGAGCTGGTATAGCTCAGGATGGGGAGCCCCACCTAGTCCGAGTTATGAATTCTGCCTAAACCAACCTGCATGGGTGAAAAAGCGTAAAGAGGCTTGGGAAGGGATGCACATCATTTTTTGAAAATTATTATTTTTTTAATGCAAATAAAAAGGTATATTTTCCAGGAATTCCTATTTTGTAGTACAGAAATCTCTGACAAAATCATTGCAACTAGCCCCAGGGTTTCTTCTTGGTTACAGTGTACTAACCAACAGGAAATAACCCTGGTAAGAAATTCCCTGCTAGATTTTTTTGAAACACTTAAACATTGAATTCAGGACCAATGACTTCAATGCAATTTCACCACAAAATCTGATGGCAAATTTGTAAAATGTTGATAAGCAAAAATGGGCCTATTTATTGCGAAATTGAACTTTAAGAATGAATCTTCTCATCCCTAGTTATACTATTATAATTTCAAAATCAACTTTTAACTGCTTTAACGTTAATAAACAGTATTAATAGTGGACTATTACAATCAGTTTACTATTTACCTTGCTCTTCATCAATTTTCCGTAGATATTTCATCATTATGCTATTTACATCATCTTCTTTGCCTTCTGCTTCAGGTCTTTTACTTTCTTGCAACATTTCAGGTGAAACTGGCTTCCTGGCAATGCCTTCTCCATCTAGTCTTTGAACACGTGGCCGACTTTTAACACTATCTGCACTTTTGCAAGAGAGAAGTGATCCAGAAGATGATGATGAATCAGAGAGATTTCCTAGATCTTCACCAACGCTGGAGCTTTTCTTCAGAGCACTCTTTAATACACCTGTAGAAAAGCTGCTCTCGCTGCTAGGTAAATCACCAAAATGAACACTAAGTGGTCGCTGACCATCTCTTCTATCCCTGGAATATCTTGATAAACTTTGAGTTGACTGTGACTTTCTGAGAGCAGGGAGAATATCATCATTATCATTCGGCAACTTTCTTTCAAAGCTGAGACTAGGTAACCTCCAGTTTGATGAGCTTTCATCATTTTCATCATTTGCCAAATTGGAAAACCTTTTGTTTTGGAATACAAGAGGTTGCTTATCAAAATCATTTTCTGCCGTCTCCTCCATTGGTGGGTCAAGATATTTCCTCCAAGGCCTTGGATTTGAAGGAAGAATGCTATCCACCCCTAACACAGGAGGATGCTGAAGTGACTCACAAGAGCCAAATCTTGCCATGCGTTTAACTGCAGGTGATAGTGTTGGGTCAGACTTTTCTGAAGGTAAGCATCTAAGGCTTGCAGAACGGGTTAATCCATAACTCGTTGATGGTTTTTCATCAGAGAGCTTCCCCAGTGCCAAAGAGAAATCTTCCTCCTCATCATCCTTCAAGCGTGTACATCTTCTAAGTGAGGAAGCACCAGTAGTACGATAAATTGGCAGTGAAGATGTTTCATCTATAACTAGAGAAGCTTGATCTTTTTCAGATGCTCTTTTCTTTCTCACTTCATCTAAAAACTCAGAAAGTGCAGAGGAAGAACGTGAAAATGTGTCCTCTTCTGGAGTTGATCGTTGTCTTCTGAGTGTTGGTGAAAACTTATCTTCTTCTGGTGATGATCGTCTTCTACCAAATGTTGGTGTTATGTTCCCTTTGTTGGGCATTGATGTGCTTGCTGTATTTTCATTTTCTGAAAATAAGACGTTGCTTCCATACACCTTTGAGCCAGTGCTTAAAGATGAACTTGGCCGGCTGGCATTCTGTTCATTTACGTCTTTGTGTCTGAAAAACATAAATACGGTGATATTTTTATGAGAGTTTCATAAAGTATTTTTAGAATTTACCTTAATGGTTTCCAAACTAGTCCTTCAGTTTATGTCAATAACAATTAATTAAAGAGACACTAAAGCAAAAAAAAAATTATATAATTATTTTTATGTGTAGTACAGTTAAAAAATAAATCATTAGGAGCAGAGACGTAAGTCTAATATTGTTTCCAGTACAGGAAGAGTTAAGAAATTCCAGTTGTTGTCTATGCAAAAGAGCCATTGAGCTCCATGTCTTTCAAAGTCGCACAGAGCTCTGTCTTCTGAAGCTTATTATCTCAAGTCTCAGTCACTGTACTGTTTTTTTTTCCTGCAGAGGACAGTTCAAATGTTCGCAAGCCTGCTCTGTAAAATCATTTAGAATGCTGAGTAGTGTGTAAACTGCAAATATTAGAGAATGATGCAATGTTATAAAAAAAACCTATATAACTGAAAATAAAAATATGAGAATATTTTCTTTGCTACTAATGTTATAGTAATTATCCGTACTACACAACCAATTCATTATATCTTCCTTTTTTTTCCCCTCAGTGTCTCTTTAAATCTCAATTTCCATATTACCAAAAAAATGTAAATAAACCACCAGGATAATTCTTCCATGTCATTTCTGTAGGTAAGGAAAATTAAAATAAGAAGGTTTCTTTTTTTCTAGTTTTCCATAATTAACCTAATTGTTCTCCTTTACAGATTGTAAGCTTGCAAGGGCAGGGCTCTCCGACACTTTTGTGTCTTGGAATGTGTTACTTATTATGTGCCTGGCAATCTGTTATACCATTTTATTCATCATGTTAAATTTGTCACTATAATTACCAATTCTATATTTTGTGCCAGTGTCTACATTTGAAGAATACAAGTGTCCGTATTATTATGTATCTCTTGTTTGTTTTTATAACTTTGTACAGCCCCATTGAATATGTTGACATTTTATAAATAATATTATTATCAATAATAATAATAATAATATTACTTATTTTATTAATAAAGTGCCAACATACAGTATTATGCAGCGCTGCACAATAGATACATGGTGTTAACCTACAAGGTAGGACACACAAGAAGCTCAAAACTAAAAAAAAGGGTCATGAAAATGTCTAACAGTAAAAATAGATAGAGTCTGATCTAGTTTGCGAGAGGGGTGTCTGACAGTGGGGGTGCAGGATCAAGCTAAACACACATAGGGGAGAGGGCCCTGCCAGAGGCTTACAAGCTAAAGGAGGGAGGGGGGAGGGGGGTAGCGGCACAATGGGTGGGGAGGGTGGAGACGAGCATGAAAAGGTGGGTGTTCAGGGCTCGTTTGAAGAAGTTAAAGGTAGGGGTGAGATTGATGGCTGGTGGGAGAGAGTTCCAGAGAATGGGGGCAGTGAATGGGGGCTGCAATGGGAAGAGTTAATCAGCCTGGCTGCTGCATTCAAAACCAATTGAAGGGGGGGGGGTATGCAGTTTTTTTGGGGGCAAAATAAAGGGGAATTGCAATAGTCAAGGCAGGAGATGACAAGGGCATGAATAAGGAGTTTAGTGCTGTCAGGGGACAGGTAGGGGCAGTTTCTGGAGATGTTGCAGAGGGGGGAGTTGCAGGATTAGTAACACTTTAGATGTGTTGTGCAAAGGACAGAGTCAAGTCCAGGTTGACACCTAGGCAGCGGGTTTAGAGGGTAGGGCAGATTGTAGTGTTGTTGACCATGATATGCATATTTGGGAGTGGTCCAGATGTGCGGGGTGGGAATATCAGAAGCTTAGTTTTGTCCACATTACGTTTCAGAAACCTGGTGGCCATCCAGGAGGAAATAGATGTGTAGAAGGTATTTCTGGGTGTCGGCATACAGGTGGTAGTTGAATCCCATGGAGCAAATTATTTCCCAATCATGGCTATGTAGAGTGAGCCTTGGGGGTACGCCACATAGAGGGGTGTGAGAGTGGAGGAGGAGCCATTGAAGGATGTTGTGAAGGAGTGGTTGGAGAGGTAGGGGGAGATCCAGGCTATGGCTAGGTCATGGAAACACATGGACTGCAGGAAATGGAGGAGGGTGTGGTCGATGGTGTCAAATGCTGAGGAAAGGTCCAGGAGGTGCAAAGTGGAATATTTACAGGCCATTGATCACTTCAGTGAGGGCTGTTTTGGTAAAATGAGTTCGACGAAATCCAGATTGCAAGGGACTGAAAATGGAGTTGGAGCTGAAGAAGGGGTCAAGCATCTGTGGACCAGGTGTTCAAGAATTTTCAAAGCAAAGGGGAGGAGGGAGATTGGGTGGTAGTTGGATGGCAGTGCATGGTTGAATGAAGGTTTATTACAGAGGGGGAGGTGCCAGTGTAGAAGGAGAGGTTGAACAGGTGGGTGAGGACAGGGGCCAGATCAGGAAAGTGTGGCTGGAGGGAGTTGTATGGGACCACATATAGGGGGCAGGAAATGGCAGGTGTTTACTTCCTCCACAGTAATGGGTTCAAAGGAGTTGAGGGGAAGGGGCAGAAGTAGGGTGGGGGGAAGCAGAGGGGGTGGTGGACTGGAGGAAAGAGACATCTCTTTGGATGGTGGTCATTTGTTGAGAAAGTGGTTTTACAGGTCAGTGGCTGAGAGGGTGGAGGTGAGGGGGCAGGGGTGGGGTTGAGTAGGGTATTGAAGGTGACAAAAAAGACAATATGGGTTGGAGGCTTGGGCAGAAATCAGACCAGTTAAGTATTCACCTTTTTTCTCTGAACATCCAAATGTACTGAAAACAAATATATTTTGTTGATTTGGCATTATGTCACTTACTTTCAATACTGGTGTGCTATGGCCAGGTTGTCTATAGATATAAACCGTGACATGTACACTCACATACCTACTATCCTCTGACAGCAAACCTATGGGGTCAGGGCATGGGCGTTGCAGTTAAAACTTAGCATTTGGTCCCACACTCATTCATACTTGGGTAATGCATCAGTGCATTCACTCCTACAGATCTATAAAATTCTTCACTCAGTCATACCAATCACAATCTAATAATTCTCCGTATTCTAAGATATAAAGGGGTTATTATCTGACATCCAGGATTCAAAAGGTCACTGCACTTTAAAAGCATGAGGAACAGCCTGCAGGCTTGTGGAATCAAATAGCTTTATGAGAGAAAAAAACAAAAACAAAAACTTCTATCATGTTACTGTAAATATTCCAAATACCGTATTTTCCGCCATATAAGACGCACTTTTTCTCCTCCAAAAATGGGGAGAAAAAGTCCCTGCGTCTTATATGGCAAAGGCAGGGAATCCCCGACCTCCGAACGCCCGCCGATAAGAACCGCCGCCATGTCGGGGATTCCCTGCCTGTGTGTGCCCACTCCCCATGTCTCTGATGCCTGTGTACAAGTGTATCAGTAATGTTCAGGCAGCCGGATCACATACCGCATGGCCGCCACCGCCGGGAACTGCCTCCTGTGTAATGCTGCTGACGGCTCTTGTCCCGTGTGCCCGCTCGTTCTACTGCATCTCCGCTCCACCATTTGCCAGTGTAAATATCGGGCAGCTGGCTTCCCTATCGCCGCGAGGATTGCAGACCTTGTCCCCTGTGCGCGGCTGGCTCTATTGAAAGGCTCGTTCTGATTGCGTCATCAGTACGAGCCTTTCAATAGAGTCAGCCGCGCACAGGGGACAAGATCTGCAATCCTCGCGGCGATAGGGAAGCCAGCTGCCCGATATTTACACTGGCAAATGGTGGAGCGGAGATGCAGTAGAACGAGCGGCATGGGCGTAGGGCCTGGGGTCGCAGCAGTCGCCTTCGCGACCGGGCCCGGCTCCTGAAGAGGCGGGGGAGGGGCCCGGGGGGCCCATACCCGTGCTGCCTGTGCCGCTCGCTGCCCTGTTGGTGTGCGCTGTATTGGAGGGGGGAGCCTCAGCCGCGGGGAGGGAAGACCGACCTCTCCCTCCCTTCCTCTCCCCGGGCTCCCCCCTCGAAATTCTGAGTGAGCGTGCAGGGTAGCGGCGCTATACTAAACTACTCACCTCCGTCCCAGGTTCCAATCGTCGCTGGTCTCCTCCCGCTCCACATAGATGCTGATACACACGCTGCGTACACGCTGACGCAGCAGCGTGTGTATCAGCATCTATGTGGAGCGGGAGGAGACCAGCGACGATTGGAACCTGGGACGGAGGTGAGTAGTTTAGTATAGCGCCGCTACCCTGCACGCTCACTCAGAATTTCGAGGGGGGAGCCCGGGAAGAGGAAGGGAGGGAGAGGTCGGGCTTCCCTCCCCGCGGCTGAGGCTCCCCCCTCCATTATTGGGGTGGGGGCACCTACCTAACCTGACCTAACCTGGGGGGCACCTACCTATTCTATCCTGGGGGGCAGCTACCTAACCTATCGTGGGGGGCAGCTACCTAACCTATCGTGGGGGGCATCTACCTAACCTATCCTGGGGGGCAGCTTCCTAACCTATCCTGGGTGGCAGCTACCTAACCTATCCTGGGGGGCAGCTACCTAACCTATCCTGGGGGGTAGCTACCTAATCTAACCTATACTGGGAGGCAGCTACCTAATCTAACCTATACTGGGGGGCAGCTACCTAATCTAACCTATCCTAAGGGGCACCTACCTATCCTATCCTGGGGGGCACCTACCTATCCTATCCTGGGGGGCAGCTACCTAATCTAACCTATCCTGGGGGGCAGCTACCTAATCTAACCTATCCTGGGGGGCAGCTACCTAATCTAATCTATCCTGGGGGGCAGCTACCTAATCTAACCTATCCTGGGGGGCAGCTACCTAATCTAACCTATCCTGGGGGGCAGCTACCTTATCTAACCTATACTGGGGGCAGCTACCTTATCTAACCTATACTGGGGGCAGCTACCTAATCTAACCTATACTGGGGGCAGCTACCTAATCTAACCTATACTGGGGGGCAGCTACCTAATCTAACCAATACTGGGGGGCAGCTACCTAATCTAACTATATACTGGGGGCAGCTACCTAATCTAACCTATACTGGGGGGCAGCTACCTAATCTAACCTATACTGGGGGGCAGCTATCTAATCTAACCTTTACTGGAGGGCAGCTACCTAATCTAACCTATACTGGGGGGCACCTACCTATCTAACCTATACTGGGGGGCACCTACCTATCTAACCTATACTGGAGGGCAGCTACCTATCTAACCTATACTGGGGGGCAGCTACCTATCTAACCTATACTGGGGGCACTTACTTATCTAACCTGTATTGGGGGCACCTACCTACCTAGTTAGCCTATACAGGTGGCAACTATACTGGCTACCTATATTGGAGGCACCTACCTAACTAATCTATACTGGGGGCATCTACCTATCTAACCTATGATGGGGGCAACTATTCTGACTACCTATATTAGAGGCACCCACCTAGCTAACCTGTACTGGGGGCACCTACCCATCTAACTTATACCGGGGGTGCCTGCCTATCTTACCTATACTGGGGGCAACTATACTGGCTACCTATGCTGGAGGCACCTACCTGGCTAACCTATACCGGGGGCAACTATACTGGCTTACCTATGCCTGGCTACCTATACTGAAGGGACCTATAGCTGGCTATAGGGATTTGTGTGCGTCGAGTGTTGCTGGGAGGGGGGCCCACATCCAGATTCCGCATCAGGGCCCAGAGGTTTGTAGCTACGCCACTGACGAGCGGGCACACGGGACAAGAGCCGCCAGCAGCATTACACAGGAGGCAGTTCCCGGCGGCGGCGGCCATGCGGTATGTGATCCGGCTGCCTGAACATTACTGATACACTTGTACACAGGCATCAGAGACATGAGGAGAGATACGACCACCCACTTGGCACCAGGGAATGGCCACACATATGGGACACAGGAGGAAACAGAAAGGGACACAGGTACACACATATGGGACATATACAGTAAAGCGACACAGGTACACACATATAGGACACATAAAGGGACACAGGTACACACATATGGGACACAGGAGGTCGCATAAAGAGACACAGGAGAACACAAAGGATACATGAGAACACATAAAGGTAAACAGGAGAACACATAAGGGACACAAGAGGGCACATAAGGGACACAAGAGGGCACATAAGGGACACAAGAGGGCACATAAGGGACACAGGAGGGGACATGGGGACACAGGCGGACACCATTTGGGGGAGAACATGTATAAGACGCTCCTGGAATATGGACGCACCAGGTTTAGTATATACATATTTTTTCCCTGGTTTGTGACCTCTAAACCTGGGTGCATCTTATATTCCGGAGCGTCTTATACGGCGCGAAATAAAAGTTCCAACATCAAACACAACAAACACAAAATGGCTAAAATGATAAAGAAAAAAAATCTATATGTCTCACCATTGTATGACTGCTGATTCTAAGCGACGGACCACTCATGCATGACAAATATACCTTGCAGTTTATAGGGGATGATTTACAAAGGCATCTGCAGCAAATGTGACACATCTATACAGAGCAACCAGTTATAATCCTTGTTTCATTGAACAATTAAAATCATTACTGTCTTTGTTAATCAGGCACATGGAGCCTGAATTATGAAAGCTTGATTAAACCATAACGACCAACGATGAGGAAGGAAGGGGGGAGCTGGAGGAAGTTATGGGGAGAATTATTAATGGCGTTTATTAAAACAAATCAAATGAGCTGTATGATTCCTAATGGAGCTTATCTGAATTTGCCACAGTCTGGACCAATGGAAATATTCAGTGGGAATTTTAAATATGCTGAATCCTGGGTTCAGTTGTGGTGGGAAAGGGATGAAATCCGGTTGTTTCATTGATAAATATTACTGATGAAAATAAGTTGAATGGTGGTGAAACAAAAAATAATTATTGATTTCAGTCAAATGAAATGTAATTTGTGTGAATAGATGCAGGCTCTGAAATGACCTCTTTACTTGGGGGGATGGCTATTTAGCTGCCCCCTTACTAAGGGAGGGGCCAGATAGCAAAATAAGCTCCCCATTCAATTAACCAGGGACACTGGGAAGTGGAAAAGTCCATCAACGAGCCAGACAGGTGGGGATTGATTTGTGGGAAGGGTGCTTCCTGGATTCTCCTTCCTGGTAACAATGTGCAAATGGCCTTTATTGAATTCACTTTTCTCCTAGGTGATATTTTCACACTTTATTATTAAATTGCTTTTTAAGCTACCAACAAGCAATAAAATATGTTCCACAGTACTTTTTCACTTGCGTTTTGGTACTTTTTCATTTGCAGATTACTGAAAAGTTATTTTAAACAGAAGATGAAAAATGATCTCCTAGGAGAAAACTTAGAAGAAAAAGTGAATTGCATATTGCATATATCTCTGGAACACTTCTAGACTGCTTTTCTTTTTTTTAACGTTGTAATTATTTGCACACACTGTACACATGCACATGTAAAAGACTGTAGAAGGTGGAATCCGCACAATGTCGGTGGATTCAAAATGGTTTATTTAATCAAAAACACATAACAAGCTAAAACCATCGCCACATGCTGACATGTTTCGGGCGCTATACGGAGTTCCACCTGTATTGCACATGTAAAAGAAAAGGTGTTTGCAAGGAATGGCATTGCATGACCATAACACTTTCATTTTTCAAAATTCAAAAATACAGTACATAATGCATGTGCAGCCAGAGGCGTCACTAGAGGGGAGGAGCCCCTGCGCTTGCAGGGGGACCCAATTAGTAACCTTCCCTTCCTCTGATACAGGGGACCATACTTCATAGATCAGGTGTTATTGTGGCTACTCTTGTTATGGGTGTGAAGATTATGATGGCCACACTTGTTTTATGACCCTTGTAAGATGGGCCCCAAGACTGTGAAGGGGAGGCAAGGAAGGGGGTGCGAACATTTGGGGGCCCCGTTGAAGTTTCACTGGGAGGCCCTATGAATTGTAGTTATGCCACTGCAATGCAACCTGCCTGGCGATGAATGGCGAAAACATGTGCATGCACGTTTGGTCGTTTTTTTTCAATTCCCTGTATCATTGCCATGTTGTGGACTAATGCAGTAGCCTCCTGCTCAATCAGTGTATATGTAAATTGGTCTGTATTAAACAAAATGATTGAATAACATAATCCTTTGGCTCAAATTAGCCTCAAACTGTTTTAAAAGTACCAAGGTGGGCATGCTTGTCATAGCTAATGAAGGCAAGTAGGTGTTTATTAACTGGACAGTCGGGATGCTCTTGTGGACTACTAGTACTGTTCAGTAGATGAAACAAGTGCTACATTAAATGTTTCACAGCCAGGCAGATATGATCTTTTACATCATTTTGTGTTTCATGTGAGATTAGTACTGAATAAATAAATTATTGCTCCATTTCTTTCTTCTATTTATCGTTGAGCTATTCATAGCAATAACATACAGTATATCTTAAATTAAACCTAAAAAAAACTTTGAAGCCACAAAAAAGGACAAAAAGAAAAAGTGAGCAATATTTACAACATAATCTATGACTTATCCTTGGAACTAAAAACTGCTTATATATGGTGTAAGCAGTTCACGGTCTCTCTCGGTGACCAGATCTCATTTTAAACTGACTACTAGTTTATATGTTACACAGCACATTTTACACTGCTGAGCATGATCATCCATCTTCATTGGAAGCTGTTTGCGGCCATATTGAATGTAGTTTAGCTGACCTTAAAAGTAGTGACTGCTTTACAAGCTTCATTATGACACATTACCTAAATACAAAACTGCAGGGGACTCTATTTGGTGTCATTACTTGGAAAGAGACTATATCTGTGACTTCAAAGGCAGCAGGCTGCTAGGACAGAGGCTTGGAGGAACATTTCAGAGACTCACATCCCCGACTATAATAAATGCTATGCCATCACTTTCCATACCGTATCTTGACTTGGTTAATAATGTTTTATATTCTTAACAGATTATTATGAAGCCTGATAGTAAAACGTCTGGAGGGAGGGGACATAAATCACAGCTGTTACACAAGTGGTCATGGGTTAAAATTGATGCATAGGTAATGCAAATATATGCAGAAAGCTGGATTGATTTCTTATCAAGACGTCATGATAAAACTGAGTGAAATCTCCAGTGGTAAGTTTGTAATGAACAAAGCACACGGTATATGAACCGTGCACTGCACACTAGTTTAGCCTTTATCCTTGTGAGAAACGTAGTTTGATTTACATGTTACAACAACCATGTATTTGTACCCAAAGAAGAAAACATTTAGGTATCAACCACTCTCATCATCACAGGTATTTTCAAATAAAAATAAGATTAATTTTGCCTCCATTCTGGTAGGGTTTTCGAGCAAATTACCACACGTAGCAATTCTGGTAGTTTTTAGTCATGTTTTACCGCATGCAGTAAATAATGCGGTAATTCGTGCAGTAATTTTACTAAAGATCACTATTCTCATGGAAATTAGGGGGCATGTTAGCACATAATTTACTGATCAGTTTAAGACTAGACAGTTTAAGACTAGAGCACCTCACCCTGCACTACTTCCGGGTCACTATGACCCGGAGTAGTACGGCTGCGCTGGGCCGGCGGTGCACGTCCTTGATCGCTCGCCTGTTGCCGGGCACATTCTGCGCATGTGCGTGACATCATGAGTGATGTCACGCTCATGCACAGAGAGTAGCCGGCAACAGGCACGCAATCAAAGACGTGCACCGCCGGTCCAGCGCAGCCATACTACTCTGGGTCATAGCGACCCGGAAGTAGTAGCAACCCATAGGGGTTCACCAGCGAACGGTTCACCTACATCCCTATTTAAGACCTGTCAATTTGTATGGATGTTGCAGTTAGTGCAGTTTCTATTCCTGTTTCAGTGGAGTTCCTATTCAGGCTGTGTAATAGAAAAGAATAATAGAAATAAAACTCCAACTATTTGCTGGATTTTTCTTTCATTGGGGATGCCTATAAATATACTTTTCATAGGTTGCTACATAATCAAATACACCTTCCCCCCCTCAAAAAAAAATCATCTTCCAAAGATTATACTAATCTATGGAAGACAATAAAAGACTACTATTAATTATTTATTTATTTAGGGCATGCTAACTGCTGAAATACCGCACTTTTTACCTCACTTTATGCGTCTTACCACATGTTCAGAAATGCAGAAAATCTTTCAAAATTGCTAAAAAAAAAGAAAAAAGAAAGGAAAAAAGAGGAAAATACCGCTATTTTACTGACAAAAAATATTGACCGCACATAGCTACCAGAATTGAGGTCATTGAGTTTCTAATGTTACATACTCCTTATTTTGTACAGCAGGAACAGAAAATGATTATTGTGGAAAAGACTAAGAAATGGTTACATCATTTATTTTCAACTGTTTTCTGTTGGAGTTGCATGGGGAATGAAAAAGTGTTTACAATCTGCAAGCAGAATGGAGTCAGTTTATGACAATCAGCCAAGAAAGACATGCTGGAAACCAAATGTGCACATTTTCATGAGAAAGAAAATAAATTCACCAGCTGGATTTTCTGTAGGAAGGAGAGATATGGTATAAGCTGATCTAAGAACATAAAGAAAATGTTTGCTTCTCTGTGGATTTTTGAGAAAGCTAAGTGTAATCTGGCTTACCTTCACCGTGCACAGAAATAACACGTGTTTGGCTGGACATAAA
Source organism: Hyperolius riggenbachi (assembly GCF_040937935.1). NCBI lineage: Eukaryota > Metazoa > Chordata > Amphibia > Anura > Hyperoliidae > Hyperolius > Hyperolius riggenbachi. Next base: position 459,021,733 of record NC_090646.1, read on the forward strand.
AGGAAACTGCACTAGAAATACTTTTTTTTTTTTGCTTAACATAAATTCATCAACCGGTAAACTGTTTAAAGCAGAGCATATTTAAATGCTTGATGATGGACACTTAACTTGAGTGAAGGCTGCGGATATAAAAACAATAAACCTCCATTTAATCTTAGACTGATGGCTCCCTTGGGAGAGAACTTGATGGGTTCCACTGAGACCGTCAGCTGCTAAATATTGCTGTGTAAACACTTTGCTGTTACATAATGCAGGTTTAAAGTACTTTGGATTATAGCCATGTCTTATTTGTTAACTTCGATGCTATAGCACTTGCATTTAAGAACATAAAAAAAATATTTATTACTTATTGTCAGAATATACTTTCATGGAAGTTTTAAATAAAGTGGTCTGTCTAGCTGTAGCAGTAATGAGATATTTTCTTGAAATGTATATTATTAAAACTTTTTTTCATGAAGATAAAAATATAACCCCTTAGGCAGCATTCTTTTGCTTTGTCATGTTTGGTTGGCTGGCTGGCATGCAGTCCAGGACAATCAGAGGCTTTGTGTACCTTCAAATGCCCATTACTTCATATAAAAAAACAAAGCAAAACAAAACTCTGATTATTCAATGAGCACTGCCTGTGGGGCAGGACAATAGAGGGTTTGGCATAAACATTATCATCATAGTAGCCACTGTAATAGCATCAACCAGTGCATACATTCAAAAATGGTGCCGGGAAATGTAGGCACAGGGTGAAGTTGAAAAATGGCTCAACCTGCTATTGCAAATGTCCCGGTGGCATTCATTACTATTCCCCTTCCAGCCCGTCATGGGGAAAGATGCAATTCGGCTGCCAGCTATTGCTGGAGGCCGAATTGAACTGTTTTTTCATAATTCACGCTTGGTTGGAGACTGCTAATGGGGGACAAAGCACTGGAACGCGGCTACCATAGGAGAAATGGTTAGGCTCTATAGGACCCAGAGCCTTCCCTTCTCCTTGGGTGTGTATCTATTTTTTTTCATACTCACTTCGGACTCCCTTTAACTACAAATCATGCCCCCCTCATCAAAACTTTGATAGGGCCCCCTAATGTTTACCGCACCCCTTCCCTTGCCTACTCCTGCTGGCACCCATAACCTGGGCACCCATCTTACAATGGTCATAAAACAAGTGTGGACATCATTATATTCACACCTAAAAGAAGTGTAGCCGCAAAAACAATCTAAAGGATGGGCAACCTTTATTGGAGGGAGCAAAGTAGTAGTTGGGCCCCCTTACTGCTATGTGCCCCCCCTGTGGTCGCAGGGACTACTCCCTTCTCGTTAACCCCCTGCCTCCTAATTTCACTAACTTAACAACAGATACAACAAAAAACTACCAAGTGTCTGTGTGCACTAATATAGATTACAAGTAAACAGGTGATAATGTGGAAAAAAGAGATAAAAAAAAGATTGGGAATAAAAGTACATTATGAAAGTATAAGTAAGGCAACATAGCTAAATGTGAGAGGGCTTTTTGGTGTCTTTTAGCCCTTCATACATTTCTGATGCTTCTGGGTCACCATGAGCTGCCTAGGTATTCCTTAAGGCAACACATGGAACTATAATTTGAAGCAGGTCTATCTCTGCTATTCTGACAGGCATAAAGAGCTTTGGGTCTCTACCCTAAGGCCTCTTTCACAGTGGGACGTTGCGTTTGATGCGACATTAAAGTCGCACAACGTGCCCCTAACACAGCGCATGTAGGTTATAAAATTGATGATATTTTGCACTACGTTATGTGTCTCTTGGTGCGCCGTTTTCGTCGCATACTGATGGAACGAAAATGGCGGATGCGTTACATTGAAAAAAATAACATTACTGAGCATGTGCAACACACATAATGCAGCAAATGTATTGCTAAACGCACAGCATGCAGCACTTTCTAAATATTGCTACACGTTACACACAACGCAACGTGTGCACTGTGAATGTCGCACAGACTTTGTATTGCTGTGCGTTAGTCTGCGTTGGAACATTTTCTAACGTGCGACTTTAACGTCGCACTGTGAAAGAGGCCTATACTTAATTTTTGCTTACTACATAGATTACTCAGCTTTCCACTCTTAAATGGAGGGAGTGTGGAGGGCTAAATCATGTTTTGTTGGCGTATCTGTCTGTAGAGCTAGCAAAAATACCAGGGAACAGTCATTTGGCTAAAATAAACATAACAATTAAAGTGACAGTGATCACGTATGCAAATCAGTGGCAGAATTCACAGTATGACAGAGAAATATTTCATGAAATTCCTGTCACAGGTGACTCCACCTGCTTTACCCCTACTACTTTGTATAGCTTCTTTGGCTAGAACCATAACATACATTTTTGGTTGCCCTGGACTTAGCTGACCACCTAGCTCCCCATGTACTAATGCTAGGTGCCAAACAAGGTTTCCATTAGCTGGGTCCTTTCAACACATGTATGCGTATATATTACAGTATAACTCTGCTTCATAAAAATAGAAACACAAAAATAAACAAAAAAGAAGCACACTAGCAGACTAACGGTTTTCAAGCAGTCTCATGGAATTACATTTTTCATTTTTCTCTTTCTTGTAAGGCTAAACATACAAGTATTGTCTCTACATGTCACCTGTCTTGCTTTCTACCTGATACCTGCCTTGTTTTATGTATTTGCACTTACTGCATGAAAACTGTATTGTCTGTGTTGGGCCACGTGCTATTATAGGAGTTGCATTACGTGCATGACTTAGATCCCCTATAATCTCCACTAATTCCAACAAATCAGAAGTTGTTGCAGATGTTGCTGTGCAAGTCTTCTCTATTCAAAGTTGATGTTGTATAGCATTCTAACAGTGGGATTACATTCTAAATCATCTGCTGTAGGAGTCTAGACAAGCACTTAAAGGAGGATTCTGGGATGTTCTAAACAAAATCCCCCAATTATGCCAGTTACAGTGATTTATTGTGGCATCTCTTCATATCTCTTATAGCAATTAGTTTTTTAATATCTCTTTTTCAAAAATTGCTATAAATGACCTTCGTTGTTTCTATAAAAAAAAAAATTCTTACAGACATTTTATTGTGTTTAAATATAACTTTGTTGTCTTAATCTTTATATCTCTCTCTCTCTGCATATCTGTGAGGCTCAGTTAAATAACATGAGTGGGACAGTTAACCAGTTATAGAGTTTAAAGAGGAACTTTAATGCAAAAGTGAACTGCATCACAACCAGTAAGCCAGGACTCCCTTTCCCACAAGAAATATTTACCTCTTCTCTAATAGTTAATCAAGGAGTGTGTGGCTGATATTGAGCTGATATTGAGTGTGAAGTCATTGACATGGCCATGACAGTTTCCTGTCTGTGGACCTCATTGCATTGTGGGAGATAACAGCTGAAGCAGTATATATATATATATATATATATATATATATATATAATTTTTTTTAATGCCTACTAGCAGTAAAGATGATGACCTGCAGTCTCATGGTGGATAAAATAATGCACAAATTACACATAGAGTATCAAATTCTCACTTTGCGATGTTTTGATTTTTTTCCCCCCTACTACTGTCTTTTGGTAAAGTTCCTCTTTAAGGAATGTTAAACTTTTTGCAGTTGATAATTTAAGACAAAGCATTTTAGCAAGCATACATTTCAGATGCTTGTCCTAACCCATTTCTATTCCAATGGATATTCATAGAGTTGTCCTTGGATAAATACAAATACCTTATTATAAAAGTATGCCTATGACTACATGCTTCTGAACTACCTTGGTTTAGTATGCTTAAAACTAATCTATCCCAGTGATCTGTTCTGATTACACATAACTGGTTGTCTCTGTCTAGTTCCCATTTCTTGATGGGCATGATGCTCACTCCTATGAATCTTGTACGGGCTTACGTAGGAGCTTACTGAGGACATGGGGCTGCATTTGTCATGACTGGAAATATCTTGTGACGTTTCAGCTTAGATACTTTTCTGTTCATGGCATCATTAAGCATTTGTCAACAAAGTCTTAAAGTCTAAACGGGGGAAATTGCATTTCAAGCCTCACAAATAATTTTCACTGAGAAATAACTCTGAGAGTGCACATGGTTCTTCTAGAGTTCTTGTTGATGTATAGATATTTATGGTGATTTCCCAGCTATAAAAATAAAGGCATTCCATGAATACATCCTGTGTTATTCACCTTCCATTGATCTTCAGACGTGCAGCCATTGGAATGGCATCATGCATTCAAAGGAAGTAATATTTACTACCCACATGCAGAGCTAGACAGAGCCCCTAAATAGAATCTTACATAGGGCCGACTCCTTCTATGTCATTGAGAATGTTTTTGGTTAGTAAAGCATTGTTTGATTTGCTCACATGCATGTGGCACCTCTCCTGTCAGCTAATTAGTTCTATTTTTCAGTTAGCATAACAGATGGCTTATGGTACATTTATAGTTTAAGATATTTTGCATGTAGTTTTTTTTATATACTGTATATATATATATATATATATATATATATATATATATATATATATATATATATATATATATATATATATATGTGTGTGTGTGTGTGTGTGTGTGTGTGTTTTCCCCCAGAATCAGTAGCCTTGGGGTTCTAACAAAGCATGAAATGTCAGTGTGTATGCACCATGCTAAATGCTAAACACATAGTGTCCTGGCACTTTATCTGCTAAATATGGCCAGCTCTATTAAAGTGGTGAGATAAGCAATAATATTTATCCTCCTACTCCTACAAATTACTTTTTAGACATCCCATGGGTTTATCTTATATTTAAACATTTACAAAGCAGATTGAAAGTTATATTATCTCTTTTCAATGGCAGTGTATTAAGTGTCTCAGAGTTACAATAAATTAACTATTTCCCTTTTCTGTCTCTCCCCTGCTCTCGGAAGTTGTATTCTGCCAGGAAAACTTTTATGGCTGTAATTTGCTTATCAGTAAGGTTTACAATATTTCTGACAAGGTACAGAGAAGACAGAAGCTGTCACTTGCATGCCTGAAAATTAACTCTTTCAGGCAGCCAAACAATAATAATAATAATAATAACAACCTGGTTATTAATATGTGTAGCACTGTACACATGTTTAGCTCATCATGTCACATGTCACATTGAGTACACTTTAAAGGACACCTGAAGTAAAAAGGCATATGGAGGCTGCTGTATTTATTCCTTTTAAACAATACCAGTTGCCTAATGGTTATACTGATCCTCTCCCTCTAATCCTTTAAGCCATAGAACCTGAACAAGATGCAGATAATCATGGTTATTGGCAGTACAGCGCTTGTACACTGAAGAAGAGGACCTTCCCACTGCCAGAAGCAGGTAATGTATAAGGCTCTGCTGCTGCTCTGCATTAACTACAAGCACACTCATGTCTTATGGCACCTGATGGCATTTCTTTTAAAAGTAAACTGCAATAGAAGGATGCATAGGTTACAAATAGAGACTAGACAGATTACAGATTTCACAACAGACATGTAACCTCTAAACTAGGTTAAATTATTATGTTGAGCCATGAAGCAGTAGAGTAGAAATATCCTTATTATCATATATTTGTATAGGTGAAGCCACATTTCCAAAGTGCTATACAAAATACATTGAGCAGTTCACATAACTGATTGTTCCTCAAAGGAGCTCACAATCTAATTTCCTTGTGAAACCTTTTTAGGGAGGAAGGCAATTACAATGGTTGGATTGAGGGTTGAAGGAGGGTATAGTTCCCACCTGCCTCAAAAAGTCTATCATCATACCAGTCCCCAAAAAAATGGGCATTACTGACCTCAACAGCTATAGACCTGTTGCCCTAACTTCAACCGTCATAAAAATCTTTGAAAAACTGGTCCTCGCCCATCTGAAAGGGGCCACTGATGCTCTCCAGGACCCACTCCAATTTGCATACAGAGCCAACAGATCCATTGAGGATGCTATCAACATCAGCCTGGCCTTCATCCTGGAACATCTAGACAGGCCTGACACCTACGCCAGAATCCTCTTCCTGGACTTCAGCTCCGCCTTTAATACTATCTGCCCAAACATCCTGTACGACATCCTAGCGCAACTAGGAGTCGACCACACTCTCTGCGGGTGGATCAAGGACTTCCTCACCAACAGGAAGCAACTAGTAAGACTCGTCAGCTGTTCCTCCCAGGAGAGAACCACTAACACTGGTGCTCCCCAAGGGTGTGTTCTGTCCCCGATCCTGTTTTCCCTGTACACGAACTGCTGTGTCTCTACCTCAGACTGCGTTAAGGTCGTTAAATTTGCGGATGACACCACTATCCTCGGCCTGATCAACGGAGAGGACGAACGCGCTTACCGTAGCGAGATTGAGCGTATCTGCAACTGGTGTAAGAGCAACAGGCTTGTCCTCAACGCTGCAAAGACTGTGGAGCTGATTGTGGACTTCAGGAAGCGCCCTCCCCCTCTCAATCCAGTTATCATTGAAGGCACTGAGGTGGCCAGAGTACCCAACGTTCGGTTCTTGGGCACAACCATCACCAAAGATTTGAGGTGGGGAGAAAACATCACCAAATGCCAGAAGAAAGCCCAGCAAAGGCTGTTCTTCCTGAGACAGCTGAAGAAGTTCGGTATGCCCCAAGAGCTGATGAAAAGCTTCTACACAGCCACTATTGAGTCTATCCTTTGCTCCTCTATCATCGTATGGTATGCAGGTGCCACCGCAAGCGACAAATACAAACTACAAAGAGTGATCAAAGCAGCGGAAAGAATCATCGGGACTCCGCTGCCACCACTGGACCTCCTTCATGCATTTAGGCTAAGCAACAGGGCAAACAGGATTGCACAAGACCCCCGCCACCCCGGCAGCCGCTTCTTCAACCACATGCGCTCAGGCCGCCGCTACAGAGCTATTCCAACTAAAACTTCCAGACACAGGAACTCATTCTTCCCCCAAGCTGTGCTCCTTCTTAACTAGAGCATCCCCACTCAGATTGTCCTCGGAGCGTAGCGTCACGGTCACCTCGCACTACTGCCAAATGACATATAGGCCCCTACATCGGAAAGCTTGTTTCTATACTGTCTGTGTTTTTTTTTACTTTTTGCATTATGTCTGTTTCTTATTTCATGTAATGTGTTATGTCTAATGCCAATGTGTACCAAAAATAATTCTGAGTGCGGCATCCGTCACACTTAGCGAAATAAATCTGATTCTGATTCTGATTCTGATATTGGTGTACATGGAGGAACTGACGTGAGCACAGGAACAATATACATACTCCATGCAGATATTGTCATACAGAGGGACTACACTCTAGCACTGCAAGGATAATTATAATTGTACCTTATTAAAACAGAAAGCATATTTTGTGATAATTAAAGGGAATATTCAGGCATATAAATAAAATTTGATTTACTTACCTGGGGCTTCTTCCAGCCCCTTCCAGCCGACATGTCCCTCACAGCAGCTCCGCTCCCAGTTGCTGGCCCGAGGTCCCCACCGCTGCATAGTCCAATCTCGCAAGGTCGTCCTCTACTGCGCCTGCGCGAGCGGCACTGTCAATCACTCGCACATGGTGTGAAGGGTACTGCGCAGGCGCATCATTTTTTTTTTGTATGTCTGGACATTACCTTTAAGCTTTAAGTGAGCAACTGTGTTTTCCCATGCTTCATCACTCCTGAATATGCAAATCATCTCCTTATACCCCAGGATGCAAGGCTGCACATCCAGAACTGCTGATATACAGTAAACCTATAGCTAATACATTTTACAGAGCTAAATCAATCCAACGTGCAGCCTGTTAGACTTTCTGGTCCTCATCAGAACATGGTATGGATTAATATGGCTCAATGGGATAGGGTGTGGACCAGTACTATAAAATACCCAGACAGCACATAGTGACCCAGAACCTCTAGGTTCTGGGTCACCATTAGCTATCTGGGTATTTTGTAGTGCGGCAACATGAAAATGAGTGTCACTTACTTTGCCATCATGCTATCCACAACTACAGTGCTGCATAATACTGCTTTGTTGGCTACATAAGACTATAGAGAACAATGGGATTATAAAGCAACAATGAAACATATTTCTGCAGGTGAAAAATAAAATGTAAAGACAGCATAAAGTCAGCTGCAAGAGATTCTGTCTTTACTGAACTTCTGACTTTCAAAACGGTTAATGTGGCTTGGTAAATTTAACCAGGTTAGGCAGATCATCAGATAAAGTGCCAGGACACTATGTGTTATGTCTTTGCAAATGAACTAAAGGGACATACAAAGAGAGAGACAAGACCACATGTGTCTCTGTCTGATGTCTCCGGTGACATGAAGTCTGACATTTACAGCATAACTAGAATTATGTTGACCTTTTTGTTTTTCTTCTTTATTCTCAGGCTTTCCAGTCAGTGCAGTAATAAAATACAAACAATCTGAGAAGCAAATGAAGATATTAATCTTGCAGACACAGGTTGGGAATTTCAAGTTGAAGGCGCAATAAAATCTATTATTTCATTTCGGCTCACAAGGGGCTTGAAGTTAAGTATTTTACACATATGCTCAGTGCTTAGGTAAAACTTGCTGCAGATGCTCGGTTATGTATCGTTCCCTAGTGGCAGCCCATTACGTGTTAAGCGCTGAGCAAATCAGATATTTGCATACGGCAGATGTGGGCAGTTGTGGGCAACTGTGTAGACTGGACATCATTTGTCTAGAATGTAGGCTGGAAAATATAGTATGATTTAAATGGTAATAACAGACTTCTTATTTGTTCTTTTTGCTTTTTATTTTTCTCAAACTGCATTGTGTTTGTAATTATTACATCAGCACCTTTCCTTGGATCTTACGAATCACTACACATAATAAAGCCCCACTATAAATGATGATGCAGTGTCAGTGGTGTTCCACACAGGGATGATTTTAACTGTAATGGGACCCTGATGTAAACGTAACCTGGGGTCCCCCTGACTCCCCCCCAGCAGTAAATTCACCTCCCCTCCACACCCCCTGGGTCACATAGTCTTAATTATGCTCACCTTGGCCCCTGCAAAGTTTTTGGTAGCATAGCAACTCACCTGTCGCTTGTTTCACAATGACATGCTGCTCCATCAGACCTCCGCTCATTTTCATCCTCGCAGGGGCACCTCTTCTCAGTGACCTGGCACATGTTATTCTGTAATGACAGGTGCCCGGTTACTGAGAAGATGCAGCCAGCAGGGCTGAAGATGGGGCAAATGGACTATTGAGGAGTTCACTGGCTGGGACAGGTGAGTTGCTATGCTGCTGAAAACTTTGCATGGGCCCCAGGGAGCACAAGTCGGGGGTTGATCTGGGGCAATTGCCCATGTTGCTCCTATAGTGTACTATGTACATAGTGTCACCCAAGCCTGTTTTGTGATGAAATCTTAAGACATGGTTAAAATAAACAATGTCTTTTAAAAGCTTATAGTGACACTGAAGAATAAGTACACTAAAGGCTCATACACACTTCCAACGTGATGCACAACCAACCAACCGTGCACAACATGACGAACCACACAACAAGTATGTACACACACTCCAAACAAAACAACCAATCCACCTAAATACTGCGCACGCAAGTGAAACGTCAAATTACACAGCATGTCCACATTCAAAAACAACCAAAGTTGTTAAAATGACTTGTACACACGTGGCCCACCTGCAACTTAATTGTGCAGGTTGATCCACCGGATGGATCTGGCAAACTACCTGTGTAGCAGTGGGTTGTCTTATTGTTCGCCAGCCATACACATGCCCATCTGTCTTCCAACAGACAAAGTTTACATATAATCGGGCAGATTGTTTGGACGTGCATACAGGCCTTAACACATCAAACCATTAAAGGGACCCTGAGCTGTAAAAATAATCGAAATTGGTACTTACCATGGGGTTTCTCCAGCCCACCGTAGGTCAGGAGGTCCCCCAACATCCTCCTGGCTCCTCTCCGGGTCCCTCCGCCGCATACTGCACCGGCTACACCCACGCCGGGTGTCGGGCTCCCACTTCCTGAAGGGGACGCTCTTCGTCATTACGCAGGCTGCAGCGCATCCTTACGGTAGACCACGTGACAGTAATTCACGTGCGTGATTAAACCGCACGTGCGCGATTAAACTGCGCCAGCGCAGCACTGTCACGCCGGCCGCTGTGATGACGCGCAGCGGCCGGCATAATAACGAAGAGCGTACCCATTCAGGTAGTGGGAGCCCGACACCCACCGTGGGTGTCGGCGTTGCGGTATGCGGCGGAGGGACTGGGAGAGGAGCCAGGAGGACACCGGGGGACCTCCCGAGCTATGGTGGGCTGGAGAAAGCCCCAGGTAAGTACCAATTTCGATTATTTTTACAGCTCAGAGTCCTTTTAAGGTGTTACACAGCACGGTATATTAGTAAGGACTGCAATTTACAAACTTGAAGCAATTATAAAAACATGACACAAGAGGAGTAGCTTGTCCACTAAGGGACCACCAGCGATTGTCTTATAGCACTGAATGTAACACAGACATAAACTGAGATATCAAGTAGAAACTAGAATAACCAGAGAAGGGCTGCTTAAAGTATACCTGACCTGAGACAAAGCTATCTTAGGTCAGCACAGAGGTGTATTCATGCTTGATCCACATATCTCTGTGAATTGTATGTTCATCTCCTCCTTACCTCCTGGTCTCTGTAATCCACTGTAATCCTTCTAGAAAAATGTGACTTTCAGCTAAATTCAAATGTTTAAACAGGAAGAAGCAGGCTTGTTGTGGTGTTACCTCCTATTTCCATCCCATTCCCTCCTCTTCCCTTTCCCATTCTCTCCCCTTTTTGGTGTCCAGCTGCTACGACCCCTTACCGTAAACTGTGAACACTCAGAGTGTCAGATGTTGATTGTCTTGATAATCTTCCACATGTGCTTCCTCCGGATGGTGATGCCCAGCTGGCTGATGATCCTACCCAGGACTGGACACTCTCTGTATCTCCCATACTCACGAATGATCCTACAGTTGACTGGTCATCTCTAAGATGAAAAAGGAAAGAGGAGAGGAAAAAGTTATGAAGTAACCTCTGTCCTGTCATGGTTAACAATGTGTTGTCATTGATGACAAACATTCAAGGCAGACTGAAAATTCTGAAATATAACAGAAAGAATGTGTGAGCTGCTGTCAGCTGATTTCATTCTGCAAGGAAACTGTAGATAATGTAACTGAAAAAAAGCCTGGGTTGCTTTATTCAATAAGGCAAAATAAACTGTTGTAAGGGGGCAAGAGGCCAAAACTCAGCTCCTGTCACTTCACAAACTTTTCTATACCGGTAGTAATTCACAAACTTAAAGTGCATGGCAAGCTTTATTAAAGTCTATAGGAGATGAACTAAGGTCCTTATCTCTTTCCATCTTTAATAAGCAAGTTACTGTGAAAAACAGTATGGGTAGCTGTAGCCGATTATTGCAATGGTGTAAGAGAGAGTTTGTAGTTCCTTGAAAGGCTGGTTAGGTTAAGAACTCCAGTTGCTCCCAGTCTACATTTCAAGTTGTCTGCTTGCTTGCATGCTTGTATGCTGGTTTGAATTGACCAATCTGATGGAGGGAACTGTGAAGAGGTAGTGAATCTGGAACCCAGCTATGCAAGGTGAGAGTGATATTCAGTACATCACCATGCTGCAGTATGAGGGCCAGTTCCAATGGACAGTTGCTTAGTGGTGCTTTCAAATGCTGGTGATCATTCCCTAGGACATGCAAGTCATTTTTCACGAGGCGTTTAAAAGCGTTTGAATGTGTTTTGAAGCATTTTGTTAGCAAGCAGTACATTTGCAAAGACTTCAAGGCTTTATTTTGAAAATGTTGCAGCATTTTTGGAGTACTACGGGCATCCAGGTTAATCGTTAGTTTGTTGCTGTGTGATATACGTTGTTGCAAGTGCAAGCTGTGAGTGCAAGTGAGGGAAGGCTTAGCAGCAGAAGGTGGCGGGCGCGTGGTTAGTGTTAGGCTTTGGTAGACATAGGGCTCGATTCACAAAGCGGTGATAACCCAGTTAAAGACTTTGGGCTCGATTCACAAAGCGGTGCTAACCCAGTTAGAGACTTTAGGCGTGATAACCATTGCACCACGCTGGTGAAAAGCCAGTTTAGGCGTGATAAATTTAGGTGTGATAAGTTTAGGTGTGATAAGTTTAGGCATGCTAAGTTTAGATAAGTATAGATAGCGTGCAAAGTCCTGCACGCAAAGCAGCGCCATTAAACTCTATGCGAAGTGCACCAGACTTTGCTAGCGCAAAACATTTGATCAGCTGTGCACTGCGGTGCTAACGCAGTTGGTGCTTAAACTTATCATGCCTAAACTTATCACACCTAAACTTATCATGCCTAAACTTATCACACCTAAACTTATCACACCTAAACTTATCATGCCTAAACTGAGTTTAGGCGTGATAAAGGGCTTTTCTCCAGCGTGCTAACTGTTAGCACCACTTTGTGAATCAGGCCCTTTAGGTGTGATAACCATTTTATCATGCCTAAACTCAGTTTAGGCATGATAAGTTTAGGTGTGATAAGTTTAGGCATGATAAGTTTAGGCATGATAAGTTTAGATAAGTTTAGATCGCGCACAAAGTCCCGCACGCAAAGCAGTGCCATTAAACTCTATGCAAAGTGCACCAGACTTTGCTAGCGCAAAACTTTTGATCAGCTGTGCACTGCGGTGCTAACCCAGTTGGTGCTTAAACTTATCACGCCTAAAAACTTATCACACCTAAACTTATCATGCCTAAACTTATTACACCTAAACTTATCATGCCTAAACTTATCACACCTAAACTTATCACACCTAGGCCTCGATTCACAAAGCGGTGATAACCCAGTTATCACGCCTAAAAGACTTTAGGCGTGATGACCTTTTCACCACTGAGTTATCACCGATTTTTCCTGCTCTTCGCGCGAAGTTACCGCGCGTAAGCGCGTTCGCGCGTACGCGCGTGAGAGCGCGCGCAAAGTCCCATAGGGCTTAATGGGAGCTTCGCGCGAAGCGTCGGGTGTTGCGCGCGCACTTACGCGCGTACGCGCGTACGCGCGTACACGCGGCAACTTCGCGCGAGTTTCTACTTATCATGCCTAAAGTGACTTTAGGCGTGATAAGGGCCTTTTCACCACGGTGCTAACACTTTGCACCGCTTGGTGAATCGAGCCCCTAGGGCTCGATTCACAAAGCGGTGCTAACCCAGTTAGAGACTTTAGGCATGATAACCATTGCACCACACTGGTGAAAAGCCAGTTTAGGTGTGATAAGTTTAGGCATGATAAGTTTAGGTGTGATAAGTTTAGGCATGCTAAGTTTAGATAAGTTTAGATCGCTTGCAAAGTCCCGCACGCAAAGCAGCACCATTAAACTTTATACGAAGTGCACCAGACTTTGCTAGCGTAAAACTTTTGATCAGCTGTGCACTGCGGTGCTAACGCAGTTGGCGCTTAAACTTATCATGCCTAAACTTATCACACCTAAACTTATCATGCCTAAACTTATCACACCTAAACTTATCATGCCTAAACTGAGTTTAGGCATGATAAAGGGCTTTTCACCACGGTGCTAACTGTTAGCACCGCTTTGTGAATCGAGCCCCTAAACTTATCACACCTAAACTTATCACACCTGGGCCTCGATTCACAAAGCGGTGATAACCCAGTTATCACGCCTAAAAGACTTTAGGCGTGATGACCTTTTCACCACTGAGTTATCACCGATTTTTCCTGCTCTTCGCGCGAAGTTACCGCGCGTAAGCGCGTTCGCGCGTACGCGCGTGAGAGCGCGCGCAAAGTCCCATAGGGCTTAATGGGAGCTTCGCGCGAAGCGTCGGGTGTTGCGCGCGTACGCGCGGCAACTTTGCGCGAGTTTCTACTTATCATGCCTAAAGTGACTTTAGGCGTGATAAGGGCCTTTTCACCACGGTGCTAACACTTTGCACCGCTTGGTGAATCGAGCCCCTAGGGCCATATGCAATTGTCTTTTACACCTGAGTTATCTCCTAGGAGATAATTTTCAGCTTCTCTTTAACCTTACTTTTCAGCATTTTACTATTGTAAATGTACCCAAATGTTGGTGAAAAAGTACTATCAAATGTATTTTGAGTATTTTCTTGTTTGCTGGTGGCTTAAAAGGCATCTTATGACAAGTTATTAAAATATCACCTAGGAGAAAACTCATGAGAAAAAGGCAATTGCATATGGCCCCTAAACTTATCATGCCTAAACTGAGTTTAGGCGTGATAAAGGGCTTTTCACTAGCGTGCTAACTGTTAGCACCGCTTTGTGAATCAGGCCCATAGGGTTAAAGTGAGAAGAGGGTAAGGGTACCGATATTCTACTATCAAAATTAGCCACTACCCGATAGTAGAATGCAAGCAATTTTACCGATATTCTATTAGCGGCTTTCCTCGGCGCCCAAATTACTGGGGCTCCCTTTTTACTTGTAGGAAGTACTCAGTGCATTTCAAATAGATTTGTAAGTTACCAAGGATAATTATACATATTAGTGCTAAATATTATTGATATGAGGATATTTAAAGGAAGCTTGAACTGAAAATAACAAGAATATTGTACTCTGCATTACCCTTTAAAAATGATGGTTGCTTATGTTTTCATTTTAGTTTCTGAGTCACACAGCTGGATAAACCACCATACAGCTTGGGGTCTCTGGCTTGGTCAGGACACCTGATCAGCCTACATTTTAGTAGGCAAAGACTCAACAAATATTGAATCACATGCACAGAAGGATTAGCAGCATGGAGTATAATTTTGTATAAGGTGGTCGGAGTCCCAGGGCTAGAGCCATATTCCTCTCACTTGAGATTTCCTGTGACAATTCGTATATGTGCTTGGACTGCTGCCCAGACTTCAACTTTAATGAAAAAGAGCTTTGCCATATCCCTTTCTAGCATATATGAATTTCATATAAAGCCTTCAAAAGTGCTCCTGGAATAAACGGCAGAATATACGCTATTTTTAAATCTTCAAATTGTTTATGCAACACTATGTCAACCTTATTTTTTACAGTGCATGTCTCTTATGGTTTAAAGCCAATCTGGACAGCAAAGTAAATGGGAAAAGCGTCTAGATAGCGTGAGGTATTGATAAAGTTCTGCAGTACGAACACTGCCTGAAATTGCTCACAGTAACTAGAACTCAAAGCAGATTGTGCAATAAATGAAATTTGACATGCAAACACAGTGCTTTCATTGAACCACTGAGCAATTTATTGAAAATCTTTAATCCATCTCCTGGAGGCCTTTGTGCTCAGAAAAAAACATGAATGAATTACCGTAATCTACAAACAAAGTGAAGGTGTCTTTTTTTCACCACATCAGACCATTTAAGACTTTTTATTCCTCGGGAGGGCTTATGCACATAAAGCTGCTGCTGGGGTAACACACAAGCATCTCATTTCACCCTTTCTGACATTCATGCAGAGTTCATGCCTGCAGGGGGCCATGGAGTGTACAGGAAGAAAACACATATGTGGATCTCATGAATCTCATGAGCCTGTTCCTCCTCAGATTGTAAGTGAAATATTATGTCTACAGAGGACTTTACTGAATAGTGTAAAGCAAAGAGCTGGGTGCAACTATAAATACATCAGCCAATCAGAAAGAGGGATTGTAGTGAAAATAACGTAATCAATTAATTAATAATAATCAATAAATTATCAGTGTTTGCCCATTGTAAAATCTTTACTCTCCCTGATGTATATTCAGAAATGTATCACGGTTGGTGACATCTTTAGTCCTGCCAGGTGGCCTCTAAGGAATGTTCGTTTACTGACAGTTCTATGCACAGAGGGGGATACTGCTTGCTTGGCAGTTGGAAACAGCTGTTATTCCCCACAATGCAATGAGGTTCATAGAAAGCAAACTATCTGGACCATAGCCATGATATCACACTATCGGGGGAATGGAGGAGGGATAGCGCTCATTATAACTACTCATTGGGATGAAAGTGGAGTTTGTTTGCCACGCCCACCCCCGTGCAAGGCACTACCCATGTTAAAATCCAACCGGATTGGTAGATTAGTGGAGGGAGGGGAAGTCACATGCTCACTGGTTTATTCTCTCGTTGTCCTTCAAACTGCATGATTTGGCATGGGATTAATTCAAATCCCTAGTAGGGGCTAATGTTTTTGTTTTTCTTCAAACAAGGGAAAAGCTGATTGTTGCATGCAGGTGGGAGGGAGGGAAGGGAAATAAACAAGTTATTTGTGTAAACATGCTGTAATAAGGGACTAAACAAAGCAAAACATGATAGTGATATTCTACTATCCCCAATTGTAATCAAATTCTCACACTAACCCTTACCTTCCCCTATATATGCCTAACACCAACCTCCCCTCACCTACTTCTAACACTACCCTTCCCCCTACAGTATATATGCCTAACACAATCTCTCCTTCCTTATATGGTTGTAAAGCCACTCATTCCAGTGGCTGTAAAGCTACAATTTACCAAATTGTCTGTGTTCTCTTATTGTTTAAAGCCAATATGGACGGCAAAGTAAATGGGAAAACAGTCTAGATAGCGTGAGGTATTAATAAAGTTCAGCAGTATAAACACTGCCTGAAATTGCTCACAGTAACTAGAACTCTAAGCTGTTTGTGCAATAAATGAAATTTGACATGCATTGCAAACACAGTGCTTTGAGTCACTGAGCAATTTATTGAAAGTCAGAAAGAGGGATTGTAGTAAAAATAGCGTAATCAATGAAATTGCTTACTAGCAAATTAGCCCAAATTACTAACCTGGGGCCACCGTAGCCTCATTGAGGCCTATGGTGGTGCCTAAATTACCAGGAGCTGCATGCACCCATTTTACCTGTTCCACCATAAATTACTAAGGAAGCAGAAGAAAAACGCACATGGGTGTGAAAAACTGACACCTTTCATAACATTGGCCAATGGCTCATCACCATAACCATATTCTGTATTATATTTTTCATAGCATTCCCACTTTAAACATTTTTTACCAAGTGCTTTACACTTCTAGTCAGTACTCTGTATTGGTCATTTGGGTAGGCACCATGGCATGGATGGTCATTAAATGGATGGAAAAAGGCAAACATATTCTATTTTCACAACACTAATCATGTAATTATAGCATTCATACACCACTTAACATTTCTTGTCAAGATCTGTATGTCCTGTCTCACTATATGCAGAAGTGAAGAGCAGTCTGAAATAAAGTTAGAGCTTGCTAAAAAAAAGTTACTTTTGTTTCTGGACAAAACAATATCTTTACATTAAAACACTTTTTCATAAATTAACAAACGCTATTTGAAAAATACCTTTCAGTGTCACTGTCATCACTTGATTCAACTTCCTCTAATGCAGCCTGCAGATCAGCAATGCGTCTGATCGATGTCTCCAGATCGGCTTGCAGGGTCTGCCTCACCGCTGTAAGTTCATATACTTGTGTTTCCTGTTTAAATAAGAGATTAAAGTTATAAGAACTATGAAAAGGAAAAAATGTCCATTACCCAGTAAAATTAATCGTTGTGATACACTTTCCATTCGTTGATAAACACATATTCTGTTCAGTTATTTCGAACTGCAGAGGCTATTAAGAAAAGTTTGTCAAGAAATGCATTAAGCAAACATTATTTACCTATAATTATTATCCATGAGCAATTTCCACTAAATTAATTTCCCCTTTATTATCCTCGTCTTACACTTACTAATTTTCTGGCCATAAAGTGCAAGGATAACAGTTATAACTACTACAAGCTATTAGCACAGAATTAACAGTTTGGAAGAATACAAACGTGTTATACATCAAAAATCTATTTTCCCAATCTCATTAAGGTCCCTTCCACACTTCGCCCATCTGTTGTGGTGCAATTCTTCTGCAACTGCACTGCAACGATCTTGGAAGGCCACTGCACAGGTTACCACTGTGGTGCGACGATACAGTGAGGAAGATATGACATTCCAATGAAGGCATGCCTCACTTCTGGATTAATCGAGCATGATGCACTGCAGCTCTTGCGTCATCACAAGGGGACCCAACGCCCCATAGGGCTATCATTGCTTCTGTGATGGGATGCAACATTTTTGTGAGACACAACAGAACGTACTGTAGTAAGTGTGATAGGACCCTAATGCAGCAAGAGCTACATTGTTTTTGTCTTTTTATCTGGTCTCTGGTAAAGGTTCATATGGTGGCCATATTAGTATCTGCTTAGCTCCTTTTGTTTGGGATCAGGCATGAGCTAAAAAAAGAGAAGTCTCCCACTGGACAGGAAAACTGCTGGCGCAAGATTCCAGAAATACATTTTGCATTGATTATGTAAAATTGTAGCAATCTTGTTGGATTCAATATTCTGTTTATCATACCAATGGAAACTGAAAAGTTGTAAAATAATATTTTTCTTGCAGTTTTGCTTGCACCTTCCAACAGAATATAACAAGATATGGAAAATAACAAGTTTGCATATGAACACACTGCGTTGTTATCTTTTATACATAAATTACTGTTAAATGATACTCTGTAGCTTTTATTTAATAAACCAGTGGCCCCCAATGAGTTCTTTTATAATGAAACTAGCAGACAGACCCTGGATGTGGCAGTGCATGAGTACTAGTGAAGCGAGCTGTGCTGGGAAGTGGTTAGGTGCAGCTGTGCGCACCACAGTTGACCATACACTGTGAGGACAGTACATCAGGAGAAGCCAGCCAAGGCTACCTAAACAGGGGAGAGTCCGTACATAAAACTCTACGCTTTTTTACAAGTTTTTTTATATGAGTGCAATACCCCTTTATGTTATTAAATAGTTTTACAGTATTACACTAAGAGATGTTTTATTTGAGGTTATCACTAGAAATCACTCGAACCGTTCGTCGGACGAATCTCTCTGGGCCCTGTACTACTCCCGGGTTGCTATGACACGGAGTAGTACGCCTGCGCTGGCCCGGCGTGCGTGCATGTCCTAATTCGCGCTCCTGTTGCCGGGCACTTTCTGGGCATGAGTGTGACGTCACTCATGACGTCACGCACATGCGCAGAAAGTGCCTGGCAACAGGAGCGCAATCTAGGGCGCGCACTGCCGGGCCAGCGCAGGCGTACTACTCCGGGTCATAGCGACCCGGAAGTAGTACAGGGCCCAGAGATTCTGAGATGTTCGCTGGCGAACAGTTCGGGAACCGTTCACAACATCTTTAGTTATCACATTGGCCATGAATGGGTAATTGAAGGTGGAATAGGAAGGGATTCTATCTGATCGTAGAGGTCGGGGGGTGACCTGGTAATATCCCAAACATGCTATTAGACCCTGGTGGTCAACACATTTGGTGAGTGGCGTTTGGGTGTGGTGGAGGTGTACTGCGATATGCAAGAAGAGGGACCTCGAATCGCCTGCAGAGGAGGAAAAGGACTTCATGGTGTGGAATTTGTGGGACTATAGTGCTATAGCATTTGAATTTTAGTGGCACCTGTCCTGAGTATACACTGGGCACCACTATACATGCAATAAACATTTGGTCTGTGCTGGCACCCAAATTACCAGCTAGCCACTGGCACCCAAATTCCCTGCTTCACCTGCATTTGTACTGTATTCACCAGGAGAAAAGCGCAATATAAATGTTTTGTGGCTGTGTCTTGTATATTAGTTTGTTTTGCTACAGCCATCATTGTAATAAAACATTTACATGGAGACAGGCAGCCTTTTCCCTGTCCATCACACCAATTCTTAATGTGTGACTATGTTTTGTGAGTTAAAAAAAATATACAAATATAAAACCGTAGATGTGTGTGATGATGAACTTGAAAGTGTGATTCTAGGCGCTTACTGTTTCAGTTCCTCCGAAAAAGAAGCCCCATGCACACAACAAAGTGTGCCCAGAACATTTAACATGATTAAAGCTGCCAGCTGTAAAAATTGCCATCTCAGTGGTGACAGGGAGAGAGATGATTTGTGGTGCACACAGCGACAGCCCAGGGTGCCGCAGCCAGCAGACTGTCAGAGTAAATAATGCAAACTCTGCTACTGTGGGGTGAAGAGGCCTGAAGGGAAAAGGGACCAAGTTTATAAACACATGTATTGAAATATCCCAAGTTTCCACTATTCTACTTGCAAGTACATGATTTTAACAGAGGGGATTCCAACCTAGCTTTTGCCTCAGTGTAATATTTAAATGTGTTGTATAATAGTACACTCTGTAGAAAGTGTTGAGTTTTATAATTGTTATTGTGTGCTTCTGTAATTCCTCCATTCTGCCCTCAAATCATGTGACATATATTAACAACATGGCTCCTGTGCCACTTTTAGAGAGGTCATGTAAATTTAGGTGACAGGCACACCAAATAAATGTGGGCACAGCCATAGGCGCCCACATGAAAAGCCGCTTAAAGCAGACCCGAACTCTTGCACAGCACACAATAAAAAGTCTTCATAGTTGCTAAGAAATTCACTGCTGCATGTTCTGTGTGTGTTTAGAGTGGAGCTGTTAGCCATACTATCTCAGGGGAAAAAAACAAATATATAAGTAGTTAAATACTTGCTCTACTTACATAACATATGTATTGCATTGTCCACGTTATGATTCCTGTGAATTTTATAAAGGAAAAGTAGAGAATCCTATTCTAGACAGTTTCCATATTTACTGTGGCTATTTGGAAGCCAGTCGTGATGTAATATCCACCCTTAGTCTCCTCTGCCTTATTTGCCCGCCCTTCACCATAAAAAGTGCATTGTTTCAGCCTGAGAAAGTTTGGTCAATCAGAGAGGAACAGAGGTGTGGGAGGGGAAAACAGGAGGGAAAGAGGCTTCAGCCAATCAGGCTGCATTAGCGAAGTCTGAGGGAAAGTAGAGAAGCAAAAAAAGACAACCCAGCATGCCCTGCAACTTCTCTTTTGTGTACCATGTAAACTGGGGAATGATAATTTATCAACAAGAAAAGTAATAGTGATTTTAACTTTTTCGATTGCCTGATTAGCATCCTTATTACTTGTTTAACAGATAAAAATAAAGAATTAATTTTTTATTTTATGCCCGACAGTTATTCTTTAGCCTTTTGCCGACCGCGTCACGCCAATGGGCACGCATCTCATTCTCGGAGGGCGAAGCTCCGCCCCCTCTTCAGTCTCCGAGCGGCTATTGCGATCAGCAGCAGCGCTGTACTGGGGACAGCCGTGTGACACGGCTGTCCCCTCCTGAGCCACAGAGGTGATTGGCTGTCATGGGCTGAAT
Source organism: Hyperolius riggenbachi (assembly GCF_040937935.1). Lineage (NCBI taxonomy): Eukaryota > Metazoa > Chordata > Amphibia > Anura > Hyperoliidae > Hyperolius > Hyperolius riggenbachi. The sequence continues at coordinate 459,042,911 of NC_090646.1, forward strand.
GGGCTGAAGCCTATGACAGCTGATCACAGGGATTGGCCGGCGGGGGGAGGGAGGGAGGGGAGTATACAACGGGGAAAAAAACACTATTTTTATTTAAAAAAAACACCAAATAAACAAACCTAAATAAATAAAATAACAAACACTGGGGGGGGGGGGGGGGCAATCAGACCCCACCAACAGAGAGCTCTGTTTGTGGGGAGAAAAGGGGGGAGTAGTCACTTGTGTGCTGTGTTTTGCGGTCCTGCAGCTTGGCCTTAAAGCTGCAGTGGCCAATTTAATGAAAATGTGCCTGGTCTTTAGGGGGGTTTAACACAACAGTCCTCAAGAGGTTAAGGAGATCAGCCTGTCTTATTAGCTGTTATCAGCAAGTGTAAATCAGGACAGTGAGCTGTGCCTGGGCTGTGCTGTGGCTCTGTGATAATAGATAAACACTGGAACTTAACCTTTTCTCTACTCCCAGGAATGTGCAGGAAGTTAACACTGGTTAAGACATTTTTTTTCTCCTAAAGGTTATCAGGCAGTGGCTTATCTTTAAAGGTGGAGAGGAAGTTCTGAGGTTAATTCCACTCTAAATCAGCTACACCAGTAAAGTTGGGTGCCACTGGGGGTGCCGTAACCACCCCTTTACAAATGGGCGCTGCTATAGACATATATAAATCCACCTTAGGTAGAAGATATTAAAAATATGTGATCAGATGGTTGATTTGTAAGTATCTGAATGACTGGTCACAATTATGTGGTCAAATTATCAACTGTTCTGGCTCAAATAGGGAGCAGAAGTGAGTGAGGCATGATCACAAAAATACAACAGGGATCTCAGAATCCAATCACTCACCTGATCAAACTGACCATGTTGTTCTGTATGAATTCTCCTCAAACAGAATTTCCTCTCAAGCTGACTGTAAGGGGTCATTTCCATTAGCGTGATTTCAGGTGTGCTTTTGGAAACGTAATCGCAAGGACATCAGAGAGTGCATAGACTGCACTGACTGATGTTTCCAGACACCTCCGTGATTCCCTCCTCAGGGGGAATCACATGCAACGCAGAGCTGCGCTGATGTGCGGCCACCTGCATTGCAAATGGAAATAAGCCCTTACTAGCAGATTACCAATAACTTTGTTATTTAACATTAGTGGTAATCTACTTGTATGGACTATGTCCTGTGCCCAACTCTGCATCACAGCATCAAAAGACAACCAGAATGCAGTATTACACTTTCAAAAGGTAACAAGTAAGATTTTTTTTAGCATGTTGCCTATGGAGTTATGAGTAGATTCTTGAGTCAGTTGATCTATGCAGCACTCAAATTGTCAGATATGGATACACATCTACCTAATAAAACAGAGGTGAAAGCAGTATATTGTCTCTGCATTTGGGGAATGAAAGATTGTCGTAAAAATCCATGTTTCAGATTTTATGAGTTAAAAGGCCTGTAGATTTTCTTCAATCTGCTCATGTCTTATATATCTTAGCCTGCGGCTAATGCGCAGAATATCAGGAAAAAATGGGTTGGAGATTATTAAAGACGCGTGCTACTCTCCTTGTAAAAGGAAATCAATGTGAATTTAGCACACATAAAGCAGCTTCTCATAATTTACAGTATGTAAAAGCCCAGAAGTATAAGCCTGATGCACAGAGAGCCCACAGGATGCTGAATCAATATGACATATTTGAAAAACAGCCCCTTGTAATTGGACTAGAATAAATATAATTGAAGTTGTAAGATGAGCGTCTGAGTCTAATCAGAACTGTATACTGCAGCATTGCCTTGTCTTATAAATCTTCATTTACAAATTTCTTTGAAAGAGATACCTATAGAGTGAGTACTTGGGCAAATTAGCTAATACAACTTATAGGAGCATTACAAGCAATACAGACAGGGCTGGATGTATACCCTGTGTGCCCCTAGGCCAAGTATGGTGGGCTTTCCCTCCCATGTGCAGCCCCCTAATCCACATGTATCATTCATGTACTGCAGCCCTTCTCTTTCATCAACACCTCCCTTGGGCATCAGTCTCCCTTTTTCATGCGTTGCTACCCATTTTCAGCCTCCCTTCATATCAACCCCTCTTTCATGTTCAGGTGCCCCATCGAGCTGCAGCCGCCTAAGGCTCGGGACTTTGTGGCCTTTCCAGAAATCCATCCCTCAATGCAGAACAAGAGAAGCAACACACGTTGGGCTTGATGCATTACAGTTCAGCATAGTATTATTACCAGCGCATTCATTACCACTGATTGGATATCTTATTGCATGCTGTATTCAGGCTTGATTCATTATGGAATGGAATAAATGTATAATTTATTGTTTGATGTGGCTGCCTGACCCCTCTGCAGAAACTCTACATGCTACTGAATATGTGCAGCTCCAAAGAAACATTGTTCATCCGCCGTGGGCAAGCAAATGCATCAAGGTCTCTCCTACTCAGTGCACTATGTTCACTGCTGGTGGGTGGATACAGAGCTTTTTAGACAACCCTTGGGTAAGTGGGGTGGGCAGTAATGAAGGTTCAGCGGTTTATGGTGCTATTTGATCCGGGTCAGAGAAAAATGGCGCACAGTGCCGATATTTAAAGATGTTGCGCGCATTGAAAACATAGCCCAATCGTTATTTAGCAATATCAATGTTTAATGATGGCGGAAAGACGAAAAACTAATTGAAAGGTTAAATTGTTAAGTGGCATATCACTAATTATCATTTTATTGTCTGTAACATTAATTAATCCACAGTGAGGAGGATGAGGAGGAGGGAGGAGTGGACGGGTGGAGAGCAGACACGTTAGCCCTGCCACCTATGCCATCTAGGAAAAGCAGATCCCGGGAGAGGATGGTTGGCACGGCGTGAGGATGATGCTGGCAGGAGGAGAGTGCAGCAGCAGGAGGCCAAATGCCAAGCAGGCAGCAGTGAGCTGGATCACCCACATGGGATTGGCTGCTTAACCACTTCCAGCACAACTAGACTGCGGGCACTGCCTGCCAGCACCAACCAGGAGCATCATGCACAGGGCAAGAAAGTACTTTCAGGGCAGTGCCATATTTGTAGCCTCTGCCATCTGGCTGATATTTGACATGGCAGCTTTGAGGTTCTCTTTTAATGAGATTAACAGCAGGCAACACAGAAAAGTATTTCCAACGGAAATTATAGGACATTATAGACCAGTAAGCTTACCATCAGTTGTATACATGACTTTATAGTAGAAAATAATCTTATTTCTCAGCATCAGCATGGGTTTACTAAAGACAGGTCCTGTTTGACTAATATGCTCAGCTTTTAGGAGGTGATAAATGCTAGTGTGGATATTGGGAATGCTGTAGATGTGATATACTTGGACTTTGCTAAGGCCTTCGACACGGTTCCACACAAAAGTCTGGTGCAAAAGTTGAGGATGCAAGGACTGGGGAAGAGTCTGTGTGCATGGATAGGGAACTGGCTAATGGACAGAAAACAAAGAGTTGTGGTCAATGGATCATACTCAAAATGGGTGACTGTTAGCAGTGGGGTCCCACAGGGGTCTGTACTGGGTCCAGTGCTCTTCAATCTATTTATTAATGACCTAGTAGATGTCATTGAAATAAAATTTTGGGATGCCATAAAAGGGAAATAAAAACTCGAGATGCTAGCATAATATTGCCCCTGTTTAACTCTCTAGTAAGGCCACATCTGGAATATGGAATTCAGTTCTGGGCACCACATTACAGGAAAGATATTAGTGCAGGTGCAGAGACGAGCAGCAAAATTGATACGAGGGATGGAAGGTCTCACTTACCAAGAAAGGTTAGATAAACTGGGTTTATTCAGTCTAGAGAAAAGAGCGCCTTAGAGGAGATCTAATTAACATGTATAAATACATCAGAGGGCAATATAAAAGCTTGGCGGATAAGCTTTTTGGCCCTAGGCCTTCTCAAAGGACTAAATGACATGATCTGCGCATGGAGGAAAAACATTTTAGCCATTTATTTAGGAAAGGGTTCTTTACAGTAAGAGTGATTAAGATGTGGAATGCATTGCCACAGGAAGTAGTTATGGCAAATTCTATACCTGCATTTAAAGGGGGCTTAGATGCTTTCCTTGCGTTGAAAGACATCCATGGCTACAATTTCTAGGTGATGTTGATCCAGGGATTTTATCTGATTGTCAGAGTCGGGAAGGATTTTTTTCCCTTTTGGGGCTAATTGGACCATGCCTTGTAAGGGTTTTTTGCCTTCCTCTGGATCAACAGGGATAAGTGAGGGAGCAGGCTGGTGTTGTACTTTGTTCTCTGGTTGAACTCGATGGATGTAAGTCTTTTTTCAACCCAAATAACCAGGTAACTATGTAACTGTGTTATAGCTAAACGCTAAATAATTTTTAATAACGTTTATAGTTTATTGTTAAATAACAGTAAGCGGCAAAAAAACATTGGCATCACCATGAGCCATTTTTCATATGCGCAATTCTTGACTGGACCCATTTGATCACCCCAATAATAAAGTGATCAAAAAGTAAAGGCTCACTCTAGCTACTGTGTACAAGGATCCTCAACAAACCCACAGGTCCTGATCTAACAGTTTGGTGTGAACCAGCTCACAGAAAATCATTGCTGGGTTCATCTATTCTGTATTTTCCACTACCTGTTCCTTCAAGAATCAATCAGTTATGAAAGAAATACTGTCAAACAGTGCTAAAAATGAACTGGTTGTAGGAAGAAGAAAGTCTAAGCTGTTGCTTTTTCCCATTGATTTTCACCGACATAGCCTCTAAGGTCTTGATCACACCATAAGTGTTTAACCTGCATTATTACATAGCCCAGTCACTTTCTATAGTATGCACATTTCTGCATGAACTGCCCAGAAACATGCAGCAAACAATGGGGTGTATGTATTCAGGAAAGAATGGCAAACTTGCCATGCGCAGGGAGCACACACCAATTTTACTGGTCTTTCCCACCAGTAAGGGCCCGTTTCCACTTGTGCGGTGCGAATCGCCGCGGTAAAAATTCGCATGCGGATGCAAATTTCGCATGCGGGTGTATGCGAATTTTCGTGCGAATTCGCATGAAAATTCACATGAATGACGCTGTATGCGAATTTAACCATGGCAGTGCCGGTGTGCATTTCCATTGATTTCCATGCGAATTCGCATGCGAATTCGCGTGAAAATTCGCATACCAAAGCCGCAGGCGATTTCCCTATTAAATACATTAGCGGCGATTCGCATGCATTCCACACGCAGGCGAATTCTGAGGGCTCTGCCGTGCAGAAAAATCCTGCACAGAAAAACGCTCAGGAAAACTGACAAGTGGAAACAGGACCATTCACTTGTATTGGCTGTGCGAATCTGCATGCAGGAAACGCATGCAGATTCGCGATAGTGGAAACGGGCCCTAAGGTAGCATTTAGCGCAACCGTGTGCTATGCTACCTTGGAACATGGGCCACACTAATTGTGAAACTTGCCCTACCTTGCTGTTGGGTAAAATTGCAGAGCGCTTCTTGAGCACGGCAACTTTACCATTCTTTCCTCATTGCATCACAATGTGCCAGGAAAATGTAATCGTTTATGATACAAATGTGCAAACAAGCCCACTAAAAACACGAGCCTTATGTTTTCATGAGCTTATGCATTGCATTATAACACAACACAAATCATGTGAATGAGGCTTCTAGCTCAGGCTAACTGCAGACTCGTGTGAAATTATGAAAAAGCAGCCAAAACAGGACATCAGCAGTTTTGTCCAGAACAGGTAAAATGGTCATTTGGGCGCCACCATGGGCTGCAATGCAATTAGCGGCTAGCGGTTAGGAGAGTTATTTGGGTTTAGTAGTGCACCACTGTAGCCAAACACCTTTACAGCCTCTGTGATTAGTGGCTTACTGGCTTTATAATCCCTCGGTTGAATTGCAGCTTTACAGCCCTTTGTAATTAGCGGCTTTACAGCCACGCGGTTAAGTTGCAGCTTTAATCAGCAGCCGTATTCTGGTCTGATAAATTGTGCTGAGGTTTTCAGTGGCTATACAGCTGTCTGAAGTGCATCGGAATTCGGCCGGCTTTTTATTCCAAGTAACATCTCTTCAGCAGCGGGTGCAGTATTGTACCAAAGTTTGGCGGTCTTACAGCAGCAGGGTCATTTTGGGAGCTGGGTTTGGCACTCATCTGTGGCATGGCCAAGTGGAAGGGTGAATATAGACACCAGAATATTGTTGTAGGGAAAGGAGGATAGTGCCCAGCATATATAGAGTGTTAGGAAGAGGTGGGAGGAAATTACTGAAAGGAGTAGGTGGGGGGAGGATAGTGGTAGTGGTAGATAGGGAAGGATTAATGTAAGAATTAGGTGGGGGATAGTAAAACCACGTTATAATTACCAATATTCTACTATCGGTGATCAATAAAATTACCAATATTCTACTTTATGCATTTCCTCACACCCATTTTACCAGGCGCTTCTTTTAGTTGTATGCCGACTTATAACCATTTATAAATAGGAAAAGCCAGCCTAAGTTTGAAAATCCACATTAAAACTGGGCTAAATACCTATTGCTGGTTTAATGCTGCTTTGGAAAAGTGCAGCTTGAAATGTCTAAGGGCCTATTTCCTCTAGTGCTGAATCCGGCATGTATCTGTAGCGTTTCCTTGCATTCGAGAGGGGCGGGGATACACTACCTATCTCTGGAATGGCCTGCCGTCCAGATTCACTGGTGTGAATCTGGACGACATGTTGATTTCTGTAGCCCGCAGCTGAATTACTATAGCCGTGCATAGCATGGTCGATCCGCGCTGTGGTTACGCAGCAGAATGGGAGCCGCGAGCGAATCGGGAATGGCCACTGTTCCCAGTGGTAATAAGCCCTTAGGGACAGACAGTATCACCGCCTCTCATATCTTTGCCACTTAATCTCTGCAGCCAAGACATTTGAAATATATTGTATTTTATCTGTTCACTATCGGCCTGACGTTCAGACTTCAGTTCTTTTGTACAAGGCATAATCTGCGGACTTCTAGCTTTCACAAATTCGGTATTTGTATTTATACCATTCCATAATATTTTGAAGCCTATTCCCAGAGATGTGAAGTCATATTCATGGTTTGTACTGTCATATCACTTTTACTTTTCTACATTCTCAGTACAGAGTAGAAAATGGCTTGAGGGTATCTCAGTAACAAGTGCTTATCAACAAGCCAATATACGTGGGAATTGCAGACATTTTTCTAAATGTCAGTGATAGGATTACTGCTGTTATGTTTGCTATTATCAGCTCAAGGGGGATGCCGATTTGCATTATTTTAATACGGAAGTTGACAGAAATCACTATTGAACACCACATATTATCAGGGGTCATCTGAAGGATAATTAAAATGGTACATCATATATGCTTGTAAAGTGACAGACCATTAAGATATGTTAATATACTCTATTTCGTCATCTGGGTGTTGATAAGGTCACAGAGGCTTGGCTATGGGCTAAAGCATGTGGAGAGCAACATACTCCAGGCACTAACTGACACCTTTATGGTTAGTTTTATGAATACAAAACTAGCACTACAAATAATAATTTTCCCATGCATTGTCATCCATTCAATCGAAGTGTGTGTGTGTGTGTGTGTGTGTGTGTGTGTGTGTGTGTGTGTTACACTGTATGTGTGACACTGTGTATTTGACATTGCACTAATATTTGACATTTCTAATTGAAAAAAAGTAAATGCACTGTCATTTTTTTACTTCCTCTGTAGCTATTGTAACCCTCTACATGAGGGTCCCAAAAGTTTTGCTAATGTATTTCTATGCGTGAGGTAACTTTGGCATTTAAGGCTAACTTTTGCATGCCTGTGGAACCAAAACGGTGCATGGGAGAGGAATGGAGGCGGTGTAATGGTCACATAGACTGTTGCTAAGCGACCAAATCACACAGAGCAGTGGAACTTTCCAGAAAACCCGTGCGGCCTGTCGGAAGCTACAGCGCAGGCACGAAGGGGCAGAGCTAGAAGGGTGTAGCCAGAGGGACCTGGCTAGAGCTAGGCAGAGCACGCCAGAGAGCGAGAGAGAGAGAGCGCGGAACTTAAGAGACAGGAGCTACGGTGAGGAGCGGGAAAGGAGGCCACGAGGAGACCGGCCATAGCAGTCACCCCGGAGACAAAGAGGGGACCCGGCGGCCACGCAGAGACTACAGTGAAGCAAGTAAGGCAGAGGCAACCCGGCCAGACAGTGACCGGAGACCAGAGGCAGCGTGCACAGAGTCCATCTGAGCTAGTCCGGACAGAAAGGACCCCAGCAGCCAGATGAGTATTAGGCCTTAGAGCCAACTTCAAGTACAGTGTGTGTTCAGTTAGTAGCCAGTGTTCAGCAGAGGCTTGCTGAGATAGAAATATAGCAACCCAGAACCTGAAGAGGCCAAGTCTGTTTGAAGTGCTGTTACTAGAGACTGTTTGAGTGCAAAAGAGAGACCTTGTGTTGATGATACAGTTGTTGATGCAAGATAAAGCTGCCCAACTAACGTGAATAAATCTTCTGCCACTTATATAAAGTGTATTGAGTGTAAAGGCCTTGCTGTCACTAAGAGACATTAAAGGATACCCGAAGTGACGTGTGACATGATGAGATAGACATGGGTCTGCTAAGCACACTAATAACCATGCTGGGTTCCTTTTTTGCTTCCTCTGTCTGAAAGACTTAAATATCAGGTATGTAAGTGGCTGACTCAGTCCTGACTCAGACAGGAAGTGACTACAGTGAGGCCCTCACTGATAAGAAATTCCAACTATAAAACACTTCCTGGCTTCGAGAGCAGGAAAGAGATAAAAAGGTTCAATAGTTCATAGATTTTAGCTCTGGCATACTTAAATGAATGTGTCATTGAGCAAAAACAATAAAGCAGTTAAAACTTAATTAGTAGATTTAAACATAAAATAAAACTGTGGAATATCTTAAAAAGTCATTTTTAGGAGGATGAAGATAGATACAATTGTTTGTTTATTTCATTAGTTTATTTTTTCTTCGGGTGTCCTTTAACAGCCTCCATAAGTACCCCGCAGAGCTGATACAACTCCCCGCTTGCATTAAGTCCTGTTATAGAGACATTGTTCCTGTCAAGTCCGTTTCAAGTCAAGAGTTAAAGTTCATGTGTTCCTATGTGCTATGTTCTGAAGTGTTACTGAGAATTTGATATAAGAAGAGAACCAAAGTGTGATTTAAAGGGAACCTTAACTGAACGGGGGGTAAAGAGTTTCACTTACCTGGGGCTATTACCAGCCCCCTGCAGCAGTCCTGTGCCCTCGGAGCCGCTCTGGAATCCTCCAGTCTCCCGCTGTCACTTAGTTTCGTTTTTGACGACTCACAAGTCGGCCAGCCGCCATGCGTATTATTGGACGCATTCCCTACTGCAATTAGCGCTGTTGCGGACAAAAATACCGCATTCCGCACGCGTAGATATGCGGCAACGCGTATTTTTTTACGCGTTGTGGTTCACAACAGTGCTAATTGCAGTAGGGAATGCGTCCAATAATACGCATGGCGGCCGGCCGACTTGTGAGTCGTCAAAAACGAAACTAAGTGACAGCGGGGGACCGGAGGATTCCAGAGCGGCTCCGAGGGCACAGGACTGCTGCAGGGGCTGGTAATAGCCCCAGGTAATTGAAACTCTTTACCCCCCGATCAGTTAAGGTTCCCTTTAAGCATAATACCTAAGTACACAGTCCTAAAGAAACTGGAAATTACTAAAGGCCATGAAAGTAAAGAGAACCTGTCAGTATTAAAGACGATAAGTGAAAGAGGAGTTGCATTGTGTATTGTGATATTAAAAGTGTGCTACAGTAAGGAGTGAACTGACCTTTGACCAAGATACAGAGTCCACTTGCTTGGAGTACAAGTTTTGCAACAACTCTAAATTAGAGCTTATTCCACTTAAAAGTCAAAGGCCTCAATTCACTAAGATCATGCTGGAGATAATAAGGCAAGAGAAAACTTACCTCCACATAAGAGAGAGTTATCTTATCTCTTCATTCCTTAAAGAGTAACTGTTAGCCCCCAAAGTGAAATTTAAATCTGTACAGCAATGTTATATTTAGTATTAAAGTGATCAAAAAAGCCAATGCGTTCTGCAAAAATCAATATAATTTTGCTACTATGTAGCCTTTTGCCCACGCTAACGACGCAAAGCCGCATATCAGATACTGATGACGAGCATGCAGAGCATGCCTATGTTTGCCCGACCACCCTCTCCCCCCCAGGACCAGGTGCCGATCTATTTGCACCACAAACAGCTGACCGCTCTGACACGGAGACAGAGCGGCAGCACTTCCAGCGGGAGCACCGCAGAGCAGCCGCAGAGCAGGTTTTGCTGAGCAATATAGCTTGGACTTGGTTAGAAGGGACCGAGAACTGTTTATGAACTGAAAATGCTCAGTAGACCATCCCCTTTCCCAGCCCACGCCCCAATAGTGGTTCTGTGATGTAAACATGCTGTAAAGTGATTGAATTGTTGTACAAGAAGATCTTTGTAGCGCAAATATTATCTATAATTTGTATGTAACTTAACCTTTTTATTCCGCAGCATTTACCGGTGCACCGGCTGTGAAAACCGGGAGATTGTGTATTTTGACCTGTGATGTGCAAGGGAGGTGTATTGTGTGGTTGAAGTGTTACAGGGTGATCGAAGCTACCGCGACCACCGTTAGGTCACAAATAAATCCTTGATAATTTCATCTGAGTCAGTGTCTATTGGATTCCTCTCAGCCAGAGCCCAGTGCTAACGGATAAATCGGGTTACACTATCACTTACAATAGGTATTATAATTAGAATGAGAAACACTTTATTTCGCCAAGTACTCTGAAAGTACCCCGGATATGTTTGCAGCTAACATGGCTTTGGCAACAGTACAAGAACACAGCAACAGCAATAAAAATAAACAAGCATGTGCAGTTGTACAGGAAAACATTCATTTACAAGCTTGGAGGTAGCACTGAAAAGACGAAAAGGATATGTTGCACACATATGGTGTGTAGGGTGCTGGCAGGAGTTTCCGCAGTCTAAGTTATGTGTGAGCCACGGGGCGGCGGTGCTGGTAAACGGGGCCTGGAGTTCAGCAGATGGACAGCCTGAGGGAAAAAGTGCACGTGTGCCTGGTAGTTCCGGAGGGGATGGACCTATACATGCGGCCCGATGGAAGGAACTCGAAGAAGCGGCTGCCCAGGTCAGATGGGTCATGCGAGATCTTAGTAGCCCTCATCATCAATCTTGCAGTGTGGAAGAGGTCAAGAGGTGGCAGGACTAAGCCAATAATCAGACAGCTCTACCCCTCTTACCGTCAGGTTTTCGATTAATCTATCACCTCATGGGGGATTCTCAGAGTTTCTTTTAATTGTTTCAAAAGTAATTACTGGAAAGCATCTATACAAATATGCCAGGCAGGCTGCCTAGTCATGTGCATACTATTCTGGTAATTGAACTGTACCCTTGCCATTCAAGGAGTGAATTACCCATGAGTAGATGGACTAGTCCAAAACTTGCCGGTAAGAGGTTCAGGGTGGATGGATCATAATACCTACTGTAAGTGGCAGCTACATAGGAAGTAAAAATTATTATTACGCTTACTCTGGGATGAATGTACACCTTATATGGAGATGTAAATATGAATTTTAAATTTTTCAGTTTTTCGCTATAGTGCCCCTTTAAGCTAAGAAACAAGAAACACTTGGCTTAAAAATATTTTGACTTTGCCCAGTCAAGCTGTGCTCAGAATACAGATTTCAGATACCGTACCCAGTCATGTGCAGTGAGTGAGTGGCACATGACTGCAGATTCAGACTGAAATAAATTTTTATTTAATAAAGCAATCTCAATGTTTTGAAAATCTCTTGGCTCTGCTCAAATCTTTCAGTACAAAGAGATAGCTTATGCTGTCTAAAAATAAAAGCTTGGAGAAAAACAAGCCGGTTCGGAATGGCAACAGGTGTTCAATAAAACAGAATGCTTTTGGTGTAAGCTATGCATTTTAAGGAGAGCCTTTTACACTTTTATTGTTTGACCTAAAACACGATCATGCAATAACTCCTAAGAGCTTGTCTAACAAAAAGTATTGAACTATTCAATGAATGCCGTTTTATTTTTCACAAGCTATCAAGAAGGCACAGTTCCATATCTACTTGCCTTAGGAAAGAAGAACGCAAAGAACTGCATATCTAAAGGAAGACATTATTGGATTATTTTACCATTGTAATAACTATACCTGCAGTGTTCAGCAAAGTGTTTGGCAGGTGACAGCTTACTGTGATTTTTATTGTTATTTTTTTTAATACTCACATATTTTTGTAAACATCAAATCAGCAGAATCTGTGCAGCAAATTACATTTTGAAACATAAGAAGAGAGACCATTTTGGAATTTTGTTTTTTACTTTTAACTCCCTTAGTACCAGCCTGCAAGGACCAGAGCACTTTTTACAGTTCTAACCCTGTATCACTGGGATTGACTCATAGTTAATCCCACCCCTTTGCCTGAATATTTGTAGTGAAATCCAGTGGTTGAACTGGATGGTGAGTGAGTGGATTGGAGCAGTGCATTGCTTGGACTGGATTTCTGTAGAAAGGCCCATCCCAGTCTCTGTTAACCTCCTTGGCGGTATGAAAAATACCGCCAGGAGGGAGCGCAGCAGTTTTTTTTTTAATTTTTTTTTTTTAATCATGTAGCGAGCCAAGGGCTCGCTACATGATAGCCGCTGCTGAGCGGCATCTTCCCCCCCGCTTCGATCGCCTTCGGCGATCTCCGATCAGGAAATCCCGTTCATAGAACGGGATTTCCTGGAGGGCTTCCCCCGTCGCCATGGCGACGGGGCGGGATGACGTCACCGACGTCACTGACGTCGGGACGTCACTGACGTCGGGACGTCATTGGGAGTCCCGGGCCACCCCTCGGCGCTGCCTGGCACTGATTGGCCAGGCAGCGCTGGGGTCTGGGGGGGGGGGGGGGCGCGCGCCGCAGCAAATAGCGGCGATCGGGCGGGGGCCGGCGGCGATCAGAGTGCTGGCGCAGCTAGCAAAGTGCTAGCTGCGTCCAGCAAAAAAAAAATTATGAAAATCGGCCCAGCAGGGCCTGAGCAGCACCCTCCGGCGGCTTACCCCGTGTCCAGCACGGGGTTACCGCTAAGGAGGTTAATACTGTGTAGATAAAAACCCTGTAGTGGAGCACAAATGCAAGTAATCCCAAGTAGTGTCATCAGGAAAGCAGAAATTAGGTATACTGCCATCCGCAATGCAACAGCTGTAAAACAGGTCCAGAAGAGGGAGGATCATAACTAAGTGGAGACTCTAAAAGGCAAAGCAGTGCTTTTTCAGTAATAATGCTATAGTCCGTGCCCATGCACGGATAATTCAGGGATCCGGCAATTACCACACCACAAATTACTTCTCCCTCCAAGTTGCTACGACTCGTTTTTAGCCTCTAAAAACAAGGAAAAAAAACATACCACAGAAAGATCTACAGCAGCTCCTCCATATAACTCACCGAGGCATGGGATTATCGCTCTGAGCTGGGGATTTCCCTCACAAGCCTGACGCGGGATTACCGCTAAGGAGGTTAATCAATAGTAGTGATGAGTAAATATTCCCCTAACAAGCAAATCTCCACTGACCCAGTAAGGGAATATATTTAGCCAAGCAAAGTCTCTATATGCTGGTTAAAGCGGAGCTGAACTCAGAACTTCCTCTATGTTCTAAAAGATACGCAACAGCATAACCTTTAAAGTAAAACATTTCTTTGTTACGGCTGATAAAAATCCTGCATTAAAGAGACTGTGAAGCGAGAATAATTCTCGCTTCCGAGTTCATAGTTAGCAGGGGCATCTGTGCCCCTGCTAAACTGCCACTATCCCGCTGCTAAACGGGGGTCCCTTCACCCCCAAACCCACCCCCGCAAAAGTTGATCGTAAAATTGGTCGTATATTTCCTCTTCCTGGAGGCAGGGCTAACTGCTGCAGCCCTGCCTCTAGTCGCGTCTATCAAACGCGCATCGCCGCCTCTCCCCCGCCCCTCTCAGTGAGGGAAGACTGAGAGGGGCGAGGAGAGGCGGAGATACGCGCTGACAGACGTGCGTGGGGCAGGGCTGCGGCGGTTAGCCCTGCCCCAACCAGGAAAAGATCCCCGGCTGCTCGGAGGGGATTTGTGAGGTGAGGGACCCCCGTTTAGTGGCGCGATAGCGGCGGTTTAGCAGGGGCACACATGCCCCTGCTATCTATGAGGTCTGAAGCGAGATTTATTCTCGCTTCAGACTCTCTTTAAATCTGCAGTGTGTCTACTTCTTGCTTTCATGAAAGCAGACATATTGTTAACATCTTGTGTTCACAAATTAGCAGATCTGGTGATTAGTCATAGATGAGGGGGAACTGACAGTCTAAACTCTCTAAATACATACAAGGTGCATTTCTATATGTTTTCCTTCTGTCCTGTGCAAGAGGTCAGCTCCTCGATAGTTAATCAGCTGATTGCTTAATAATTGACAGCTTAAGGCTTTGATGGGCTTATTTTCCTCCTCTTTTTTGATCAGCAAAGCCTGCTTATGAAATTAATAGGTACAGGTGGGGGCCTTTTAACCCTTGTGTTGATATGCTCAAAGCAAAGGGAGCAATCTGGATGAAGCCTGGGATTTGAAGGGTGAAGGGTCAAGATTGGTCGGTGCGGCTCAGTAAGACCCACTCTAGGTCCCTTGCAGATTCCTATAACATGAATGGAATCTGACCAATGTACCATAATGCAATGCAATGTTCTTAAAGGGACTCCGAGCAGTGCAGAAACTATGGAAAGATGCGCATCATTTTAAAGCTCTCTTTCTCCTCTTTCCAACGATATATAAACCGCCACCCTACGCCTTTTAGTTTTCGCTATTTTCGCGATTGAAATTGCCGCAGCCGCGATTTCGATCGCGAAAATAGAGAAAACTAAAAGGCGCAGGGCAACGATTTAGGTGTCGTCAGAAAGAGGAGAAAGAGAGCTTTAAAATGATATCCATCTTGCCATAGTTATATTGTATTACACAGGGCAACTTTTTCTCAAAGTCAGCAGCTGCATTCAGCAGAATGGAGCTGCTGACACTGGGGAAAGTGTCCTCCTGTGTAATACAATATAACTATGGCAAGATGGATATCATTTTAAAGCTCTCTTTCTCCTCTTTCTGATGACACCTAAATCGTTGCCCTACGCCTTTAAGTTTTCTCTATTTTCGTGATCGAAATCGCGGCCGTGGCAATTTCAATCGCGAAAATAGCGAAAACTAAAAGACGTAGGGTGGCGGTTTATATATCATTGGACAGAGGAGAAAGAGAGCTTTAAAATGATATGCATCTTTCCATAGTTTCTGCACTGCTCGGAGTCCCTTTAATCATATAGTCCATAAAACAACAAATAATGGTTCACTCAGTTCTACTGATGACAGAGCGCAGTGAGTGGTTTACACTCTACAGCACTATAAACTTGTTTAAAATACTATTCAGTGATTCTATTTCTAATTATACCAGGATAAGTAATGATTTTAAATGGGCTGCTCTTTCATCTCACAGAACAAAACTAATGCCTTCTTCTGCAAGTCAAGTGTACAATTACAATCTCAGTTTGAAAAATGTTATTTTAAGCAGTTATGAAATGTGCATTCAACACAGTTACCACTAATTAAACCAGCCTTTGTAAGTAGTCTGAAATGGAGTGTTGTGGCCAACAAATGGAAGAGATATACGTCCACTAACAAAACGCAGTCATTTATCAGGAGTTCTTGGCTGTGCCGCAACACAGAGACAAACACGCACAAAAAAATCTTGTTGATTTTGAATGGATTGTTATAACTCATATTTCAGTATCTTCTCTGAGCAGCCCAAAAAAATAAAAGAAAAGGTTGTCTTTTGTTTGAAACAAGATAGCAGCATATGTGTAAGATATCTACAGTATGTTCTCTCTTTTTTTTTTATTACAGGAGGATAGGCAGCATTGGAGGCTCATTTGCCTCATCCGCTAACCCCTGTGTCCCCTGTGTCCCTCTAATGTCTCCAACCCGCTACCCTCTAGACTGCAAGCTCGAAAGTGCAGGGCCCTCCTCCTGCTGTTACTTATCCTGCTCTAATTTATCATATGAACATGCACGATGCACCAGTACTAGTGATTAGGGACACTCATTCGGATTCTGCAAGATTGAAATTTAAGCATTCCAATCAGAATTTTGAATTTCCGATTGGAATTCAGAATTCGGCAAACGGAAATCCAAAATCAGCGGTTTTCCAAATTACCACAGCTTGGTAATTTTAGCCCAATTACAGAACCCAGAAGCAGTGGACCAATCAGAGAATGCGGAATTTTTCAGCAAAATTTTAACTGTAGACTAATCCCAAGACCGATTTTCCATTTTTCCAATTTCCATATTTCACATTTTTTCATTCTCTGATGCAAAAAAATGACTAATAAGATACTCCTCGAAAATTGGAAATCGGGAAAACGGAAAAACTGAAATCAGATAACTGGAAAATTGGAAATTTAAAAAAATCCGAAATCAGAATTTCCGCAGAATTAGAAATGGGCATTTCTGACCACCCCTATTAGTGATGTCTCAAACCACATATCAGCTGTGTATGTATTTGTATTTCTGGATGTCCTGATTGTACAGAGTTTTAAGCGCCTCATTTATCTATGTAGCCCACTATTTGTTGCGTACTGTTTACAGTGCTATGGAAGATGTTTTGTGCTATATAAATAAAATATAATAATAATAATACAGAAGGGGTATTGTGTTATCTTGTTTTTCAGTAGCATAGAAAAGCCCTTTACATTAATGCTCCATTTTGTGCTAACATACTGAGGAAGGTGCTGTGTAGATCATAGGTTCTCAACATGTACTCCTGATGGTTCCAGGGGGTACTCGACTTGATATACTTAACCAAGATGATCAAATTTAAAGTTTTAGAAAATGATAAATCTTATTTAAACAACACCAAATTAGTATTTTAGCTAATTAAAAGCAATAGTAAATGCTTGCAAATTGTTTAGAACCAATTATAATGTACTATGATTAAATATATATTTGTCAAGGGGTACTTGTGATAATGTTTACTATGCTAGGGGGTACTCGGTGAGTACAGGGTTTTAAAAGGGGTACATACCAATAAAAAATGTTGAGAAACACTGCTGTAGAACACTCAGGCTACTGAACACTGGTATACAAAAACAGAGATAGATACAGACACTTTCCTCTTGATTTTAATTGAGGATGCTGTTTAATCCAAGCCTTAAACTGAACTGCCTAGCCTGTACTTTTCTCATTAGATTTCAGTTTGCTGGGGGTCAATCCAGCTTTGCATCAACCTCTTATTACACCCAGAAGGTTTGTGAGATATCTAATAATTACATAACAAGCCAGCACAGCTGCCTTCATGATCACATTTCACATTGTTTTTATTGAAATTAGCAGCTTGCTTGAATCAGTAGAAAATAGTTATTACAGCTCTTCCAATAATTTATATTCAGCAACTGCACTGTTACTAGGTACATTTAATGCATCCTTAGATGCAGGTTATATAATCCAGGTTATATATAGGCACTCAGACACAGAAATTGTTTTTATCAGTGTATGTGTTTCTTTATTAGAGTGCTGTGCTGTTAGAGTGCTTCTGATCGCTTTTGAAAACACTAGTGCTTTGAAAAGCGATTGGCTAATGTATTTGAATGGGATGGACCACACCATAGCGATGTTATTTTCTCCCAAATGCAAACGTGGGTCTGAGCTTTTCTGAGGCAATTCAGCCTCAATGTTAAGTATAGGAAAGTGGAAAATCGCTCTGAAAAGCACTAGAACAGAGCGATTTTCCAAGCATTTTTGTTACAGAAGCTGTTCAGTTCCAGCTGTACTGTAACAAGAAATAAAAATGCTACACCAATACGCTCCAAAAATCGCTGAGCATGATTAAAAAATCGCTAGGCACATGCCTAGAATCGCTCTGAGTCTGAAAAATCACTTTAAAAAGCGCTGAGCGTTTCTGATTACTCTAGCGCTTTTTGGTGTGCACTAGCTCTTTGATGATGTAAAATAAAGCACTTATAGTGTTTGCTTAGACGTTAGCCACTTGCACTGCAGTCCTATTAGGGCTGGACTCAAAGAAAGCACTAAGGCACTTACCCAGCATTACAAAAAAAAAGCAGTTACCACTAGAAACATGATTGGAGATCTAACACAATAGTCAGGACTCAAGATGCAGAGACACAATGTAACACATAAACAACAGGGTGCCAGATGCAGGAACAGCATACACTCAGCGGTAGCTGGCACCGTGTACAGGAATATCTGCACAGCATATGGGCTACACCTTCCCAAGTCAGAAGGGGAGATTGAACAGATGGGCAGATTGGGTACTTGCTAACTAATAGAACATTGCAGTAGTAGAACTGTTAAAAGGTTTGGGCAGGCGCCCAGGTTTTCTACTAATGGGTCTGAGTATATTACTGTACGGTATTCTAAAAAGAGGTGTCTTACCTCCAAAGAAGACTCACCCAATTATAACGTAAGGAGTCTTTATTATCAAGTGGTTAATTGTAGACAACGCGTTTCACGGGTCTCAGCCCGCTTCCTCAGGTCAGACGCCGGGCAAGGGGGTGACTGGCAAAAATTGGCTTCTTCCGCTCAAAGATTTCCTTCACAGACACCTGGCTGCTGTGGGCAGAGGAGCAGGAACCACTCAAGGTCAGAGGCGGAGTGGAGGAGGGTGGCTGTGAAGGTGCAAGGGAGAAAGTGGCTGAAGATGCTGCACCTGAAGGAGGAAGAGGAGAAGGAGGGTGGCTTTTTTTTTGTGTGCTGCTTTTCCTCTGGTGCTCTTCCCATTGCAGTTTGTGCCTTTTCTGCATGTGCCTTCATAAGGCAGTTGTCCCTACGTGGGTGTTGGCCTTTCCACGGCTCAATTTTTGGAGGCAGAGAGAACAGATGGCATTGCTTTGATCTGAGGTAGACTCATTAAAAAATGTCCAAATCGCTGAGCCCCCCTGGGGTGATGGCAGTATGGTGGCATCAGCAGCTGACGTTGAAGGGCATGTCGGCTGGCTGTCCATAGGTGGTGATACATGGCGCCGGACACTGCCACCAGCTGTTTCTGACGATGAGCTCCCCCCTGCTTCTTTCAGCAACTCATCTCCTCCTACTCCTCTCTTGTCGTGGCATACATATGATCGTCATCATCATATTCATCTTGCCCAGCTTTGCTTGCCTCAGACACCTCCAAAACTGCACCAACAGCAGGTACTTCATTATCCTCCTCCTCACACGTTACATCCATAGTGCTGCCTAACTCAGACATATGAGGTGGTGTAACTTGCTTAGTGCCTTCATCTGGTTGTAACAATAATGGCTGTACATCAGTGATTTCCCCACCAAATAACTCCTGCGAAGTGTCAAATGCAGCGCATGTGGTGCTTGTAGTAGCACTGGTGGCTGCGGAAGATGAGGTGTTCTACTGTACTTTAGTCCAGGGCCGCACAAAATCACATCAGCATGACCTTGCACAGACCTGCTGGGTGGCCTTCCTCTGGGTCTGCCTCTACCTGTTTTGTCCGTTTTGTCCATATTTAGGGGGTGGATGAAGTGAAAGGTATGCACTGACTTGACTAAAACAATGTGCAGTCACACAGGTGCAGTTAACAGGTATGCACGGAGTGGTATATCACACTGCATGTGCTCACGTAGGTAGGTGGGTGCACTAAACACAACAGGTAGGTATATGCAGTGATGGGTATTACAAATGTGCACCTGTCACACACACATACCGTGAACAGGTACAGTGACTGGTGGTATTAAATATCACACTGCGTGCGCTCATGTAGGTAGGTGGGTGCACTGTGCAACAGGAAGGTATATGCAGTGATGGGTATTAAATGTGCAGCTGTCACACACACACACACACACACACACACACACACACACACACACTACCCCGTGAACAAGTACAGTGACTGGTGCTATTAAATATCACACTCCGTGCGCTCACGTAGGTAGGTGCGTGCACTGAACAACAGGTAGGTATATGCAGTGATGGGTATTACAATGTGCACTTGTCACACACAGACAGGTACCGGACAGGCACAGTGACACTGCGTGCGCTCACGTAGGTAGGTGGGTGCACTGTGAACAACAGGTAGGTATATGCAGTGATGGGTATTATAATGTGCACCTGTCACACACAGACAGGTACCGGACAGGCACAGTGACACTGCGTGCACTCACGTAGGTAGGTGGGTGCACTGTGAACAACAGGTAGGTATATGCAGTGATGGGTATTACAATGTGCACCTGTCTCACACACACAGGTAGTCACTGAATGTGCTGGGCCTGGCAGTGGCACACACAATAGGAATTATCAAGGCTGTCTATGCAACACAAGTGTCTGTGGGACACACACAAGAAAAAAATCACAAGAACAAGTTTAGCCCTCAAAAGAGCTGTTGAGGGGTGCTTTTTTAGCAATAAGAATCAGCAAGGAGCAAGCTAAGAAGCCTACAAGAGCCTAACTAAGCTTTCCCTATGAGTCTGCACAGCAGCTCTCCCTTCTCTAATTAATGCAGGCACACGAGTGAGTCGAATGCCTGACGCTGCCTGCCTTTTATAAGGGGGGGGGAGGGCTCCAGTAGGGAGTGTAGCCTGATTGGCTACAATGTGCCTGCTGACTGTGATGTAGAGGGTCAAAGTTGACCGGCATGATGCACTATGGGGGCGAATCGAACTTCCGGAAAAATTTTCCGGTTCTCTGCGATCGCGAACCACGGAATTTCACTGGGAACTGTTCGCCGGCGAACCTTTCGGGCCATCTCTAGTTAGTACAGGTAGTGAACACACAGAAGTCTTACTGCTAGTTGGTGAATAAGGGCCTAAGATTCTACTCTTTTGCTTCCCTCCAAAAGCCTAATGACACTAGTTAAACTAATGCTGTCTTGCTAAGAGCCAGCAGCTTTAATGATGCTATAAAGTAGCTCAATAACTGTAAAGAACTGCAACCCCAAGCCCCTTACCTATAAGAATCCTATATGATTCCTGAATATAAAGTGGATCCATTTCTACCTAAACCTTTAGAAAATAAAGTAGATTTATCTTTAACAATGTGTTTCTTGAGAATTATTGCTTGTGATATTTTTAAATCACAAAATACAGCTCACGTTCAGGGGCGTAGCAATAGGGGGTGCAGAGGTAGCAACCGCATCGGGGCCCTTGGGCCAGAGGGGCCCCGAAGGGCTCTCCCTCAACTACAGTATTAGCTCTCTATTGGTCCTGTGCTCATAATAATCACTTCTATTGATACTTTGAATAGTGGTAATCATAAACAAACTGTTCCCCATCCCCTTCTTGCATCTCTGACACCGTAATCGCCATTGGCAGGTTTTGGTGCGCCGTATCAATTGTTATGTATAGAGTGCTTGGGGAGCCCCATAGTAAAACTTGCATCAGGGCCCACAGCTCCTTAGCTACGCCACTGCTCACGTTTTCAACCTTTTGCTGCAGATCACCTATCTCACAGCCCCTAGCTCTTGATGGTTTCCTTACAGATTTGCATGCACTTTTGTCCACGGTGAGAAAACTAGACTTATTGTCTACAGTAGTAATCAAAATCATGAATGTGAATGAAAAAGATAACAGTGGTATAAAATAGCATGTTCATTCACATTCATATCTGCTTCCAAAAATAGATTTTACATTTGGCTGTACCTGTTTCTCAACTGCTAGTGCTACAGGCCAGCAGCTGATTGAGTATGCAAGGTTACCAGTACTCCACTTTGTAGTAAAAATGACATTTTACTAGGAAGGAAATCCATGAAAAATAAAAATATTATTTCAAAAATCCTACCACCTGCCATTTATCCATTTCCTTGACTTGACTGACAAGCCAAATACTGTATGCAAAACTATAAAATCCTCACGCTGATCCAACCAGATTCGTGGCGGTATTTATTTCAGTCTTTGCATTTTTACTTATATTAAATAAACACAGCTTTTTAATATTTGCATGAACAAACTGAGTTTCATTTTTTTATGGCTGGGAATTCAGTACTCGTAAAAAATCCCTGAGGTAGAAGACAACTGAAAGCAAACATTTTATCACATAATAAAATTTGCACTGGATTACAGGATGCTGCTATTTTACTTTGCACAATATGCCAAGTTAACATCTTGTAATGCAATTTATAGTGAGATTTCCATTTGTAAGAGTACCTGTTGTTCAAAACAAAAATGTTCCCAACCGAAGATCATTAAAGGTTGATAGCCAAAATGTTTAAATTATCTCATTTCTGTATCTAGAAATGATCGCAAAAAGCGATATAATGTATGTGACTCCACCCCCTAGTCAAAATAACAAATCAAGAGATATAATGATCCTAGACTGCCGCATACATGGGGCTCGATTCACAAAGCGGTGATAACTCAGTTATCACGCCTAAAAGACTTTAGGCGTGATAACCTTTGCACCAGCAAAGTTATCACCGCTTTGTGCTCTAACTCGCGCGCGCAAAGTCCCATAGGGTTTAATGGGCACTTCGTGCGAAGCACGGTGTGCTGCGCGTGTAGCGCACCGCGCTACGCGCGCAAAACTTTGCGCGCAGGAGTTCGCCCAAATTCCTTCAGATCACGCCTAAACTAAGTTTAGGTGTGATAAAGGGCTTTTCACAGGCGTGCAAAGTGTTTGCACCGCTTTGTGAATCAGGCCCATGGGGTTTAAAAGAGAAACACAGGACATGAAAAATGTAATAGATATAAAACTAGAATTATAAGCGATGATTCTAAACTGATAATCTTGGAGTGTGACTTTTGGCGCATACAATTTGTATAGCTGTGTTTGTCCCAGTGTATTAACAATCTGTGAATAAATCTTATGTTTTATATTATGTGCAGAGGTGTCACAAGTAAGGTGGTTTGAAAATATGTTGTACTGGTGCCAAGCAAGCAGTGGCAAGGTAAGACTATTAAAAATGGGTGCACAGATTCCTGGCTTTATCCAGCAGCTTCTCTGTGTCTGGGTAGTTGCCTAGGAAGCACTGGACTAATAGGCTCATTACATGTTCAAAGCCGTCCCCATTTGCAAATAGTCCTTGTCCAATGTCATGGATAAGGGGCTTATTTCTACCTCATGCTTGGGGAGGCAGTCATAACTAAATCTACATATGTGAGATTGGCCCTGGGTCTTACGGTAAAATCTGGAAGCCCCCGTTTAATCACAAGAGGTTACCAGATGTCTTCACTCTCCAAAGTAAATGGGTGATTCTCAACCTCCCATGTATTGCACACATCATGTTACAGATATAATCAGATTACACATTTCATACAATCGATTTCCAGTTAATGTAACATATAATGGTGCCATTATATGTTACATTAACTGCAACACTAAATCTGTAGTGTATTTGATCACACACATCATGCATGTAATCTAAGATGTGGACTATACAGTCTACTCCCTTAGATTGAGTATAGTGGACCATTTCCGAAGGACTTCAGCTATTTTTACCCCGAAAAAAATTTGAGGCTGCATTTATACTTGTGCGGTGATCCCATGACATGGCAGCCTAACATGGGATCACCGCACCTTACAAATACATTCTTAATGTGACCCTGTGGCAGAGTGCACTGACAAGGTCATGTGCATATGCGTGCACCCGCTCAGTGACATACGCCCTGCTGGACAGAAAGTACATCACTAGAATTCCTGACGGCCTGCTCATGTGCACCATGCCAAACCACGCTCCATCATTTATTGCCATAGACTTGAATTGCTGCATAATCTGTGTGGTAGGTACGGATCATGTGGATTGATCTTCTATTTCTTTTTTATGTTCTTCTACAGAATTTTAATTGTTTTATTTGTTTTTATGCTATTGCACCACCCCATTGATAATGTACTAACCATACTATTACATAAAGTTGGGGTCTGCTATTTAAGTATAGGTACATATGCAGTTGAAGTTGGATGTTTACATACACTTACAATTAATTCTTTAAAATTCACTTTATAACCACTAGCTAGCTAGAATTGTAGCATCTCATTTAAGGCATCTACGTTGTCCAACAATATTCAAAGACAGATTATTTTATTTGTAATTGACTATATCACAAATCTACTGGATCATACATTTACACCGACTTTTTTTTTACTATGCCCTGCAATGTATAAACAACATGTGGGCACACAGCCAACATAGTGCTTAGGAAGGAGATTGAACTCGATGGACGTATGTCTTTTTTCAACCCAAATAACTATATGTAAGATGCATTTTGTCTCTAAGTGAATAACAAACTTTTGCCATGAAAAGTGCAAATCAATCCCTAAACATCAGCATAGGACCCTGAAAAGATTGCGAAGGAAAAGAAAACAGGTAGACAATTATATAGATTTTAAAGTAAGAGAAAACAGACAATTATATTTATCTAGAGTAAAACAGGTGCTATAATACATTAGCATAACTGGGAAGGCTGCCTAACAGAGGAAAGGCCATTGCTCCAGATCTGCCATGAGAAAAGACAGACTGCAGTTTACAAGCGTACATTAAAAGCAAAGCAAAGATCTTACTTTCTGAACAAATGTCTTCTGGTCTGATGACTCCAAAATTGAATTATTTGGTCATAGTGGCCATTACTATGTTTAGATGAAAAAGGGTGAGGCTTGAGAGCCAAAAAGAACCTGCCCAACCAACAAATATGGGAATGAGAGCATCATGCTGCTGTGGTGGCTTGGTGCACGAGGGACTAGGGTCTTTTTGGCAATATAGTATGACTGGTGTACAGGATTATGGACTGGCATGTCAAAGTTGGTAAATGTACTAATTGTAAGCCTAGACGCCAAAGGTTTCTGTATGAGTTTTGAAGGCAAGCAGTGAGGGATAAATAGAGATTTTGGTCAGAGAGTGGGAAAGGACAGTTGGTTGGATAATTTAGATAGGGATTTAGCTGGGAAATGTGGATAGGGAACAGAGTTTAGAAATAACAAAGTCAAGTTTGTTTTAATTGCTGACACTCTCGGCATAGGATTGTTTTGAGAAACCAAAAGAAGGAGACTTGTCATTATTATTAAGTTGGAAGCACCTAGCTCAAGTAGTAGTAAAGGCATATTTGTATTGAGGTCGCAGCAGTAGCTTAATACTGAAAAAATAATCTGTTAAATAACAGGGCACAAAATGTTTTCAGGCTAATAAAAATTTCAGTTACATGAATGTCAGGGCAGAGAATCAGGCAGTTAGAAATTCACAGTTTTTTCTTTATTGAAAGAGAAATATTTCTAACTCATTGTTTAGTACACAAAGCTATATCTCTGTATGAACACAGCTGTTATTAACACATAGGGCCTGATTAATCATTGCAAGGAGTGATGACACTTAGCTTAGTAGATACATACTTGCTCTACTTAAATAACATATGTATTGCACTGTCCACGTTTTGATTTTACTGTTTTTTCTACAGTAAAAAGAGAGCACATCCTTCTTAGCATTTCCCATTTTAAGTGTGGCTACTTTGAAGCCAATCCTGATGTAATTTCCTGTCCTACTTTCCTCTGCCTGACTTGCCCGCCCTTCACTATAGAAAGTGCATTGTCTCAGCATGAGAAATATTGGCCAATCAGAGAGGAACAGAGGTGTGGGAGGGGAAACAGGAGGGAAAGAGGATTCAGTCAATCAGGCTGCATTAGTTAAGGCTGAGGGGAAATAGAAAAGCAAAAAAAGAACAGCCCAGCATGCCCGCAATATCCTTATTTGTGTACCAAATTTTGTGTGTACCAAATAAGAGTCAGGTAAACTGGGGAATGATCATTTATCAACAAAAAAAGTAATAGTGATTTTAACTTTTGGATTGCCTGGTTAGCATCCTTTTTACTTGTTTACCAGATAAAAATAAAGAATTGATTTTTGATTTTATGCCCGACAGTTACACTTTAAAATCATGATCACATATATGAGAAAAAATTGTCATGGCATGCAACACCTGTGACAGTATGATGGGAATGCAATACAAGATTCTGGGTCATTGCTATGAAGAGTCAAGCTCCATGCAATGGCTGCAGTAATCAACAGAAAATGAAAGGCCATGCTACTTTTTAAACATGTATTTTTTCAGGAAAGAAGTTTAGAAACATTTCTGCAACCTCAAACAAAAAACAAAAAAAAAATAAGCAATTTGAAAAAAAACAAAGCTAGCCAAGTTCCAAACCTTGTTAATCCAATATTGCAGATTAGACTGCAGGGGGCAGATGCCCGCAAACCTAGGAGTCTGTTGTATGACTAATAGACAAGACAAATAACATTTATATTGTGCTTTTCTCCTGGAGTAACTCAAAGCGCTTGAGCTGCAGCCACTAGGACGCGGCAGAGCCCTTAAAGGACTTACGAGGCGAAAATGCTAAAAAAAGTTAATTACCTGCCTCATCTTTTATGGCACTCGTAAGTCCTTTAACAATTAATCTCTCCCGCCACTAATACCAATGAACATGTATGGTAACAGAGGAGTACCTGTTTAAAGAAAGCTCTACCCACACACATGCATACATAAAACATTATTGCCCCAGTGTATGGAGGAGTTGCCCTGAAGAAAGTGATGCAATAGAATGGGGCAATATAATGCTATTGCTAGCACACACTTGCCTGTGTTCCATTGTTGTTTATTTTACATTTTTAGTGTGAGGGTTAATTCATATTAAGTCTTCGTGTATGCATAACAGCCTTCCTAAACTCAGAGGACAGTGCTGTTGAGTAGAATATCATCTGTATGTTTTCTAAATCTGTATGCAGCTCTGACCTCTAATTGTGACAGACTGCCATTTGCTGCGTATTAGATCAGGCCTTTTCCTGTGCAATATGCAGACTCAGCCACTTACATGGCACAAATTGAATTGCTCTTAGATCACATAAAGCCATTTTATTTATTTTTTAGCTAAAAATATTGATTTCCCAGGCGGCATGTGGGAATAAGGATTAAATTAGCCTATTCTCATTATTCACAGTACGGCTGTCTTAATTATAGTTTACAGTACTGAAAGCTATACTCCTCTACAGCAACTACAGTTGGAAAGCAGGTGCATGCATGCAGATAGATGATCACTATAATAACTATAAGCTGACAGTTCATTTAATATAGAAATGATCATCTAAAATAGCCTTGTAGCATAAAAAATACAGCCTTGACTATCTTTAAATAACAACTCTGGCCAAGCCTATCTAGTTGGCTGTGGTTTGTGTCAAGTAAAGACAGTATATCTTTTAGGTTCTTATTTTATTATTATTCATTGTATTTATAAAGCACCAACATATTACTCAACACTGAACAATAGATACATCGGGAAACAGACGACAAGACACAAGATATAAGATCTTGCAATCATCATCATCATCATTATTAACCACTTGAGTACATGCGGTCTCTGCCCCTTTAAGGACCAGAGACTGCTGGTACAGAAATGGCAGAATCCTGATGAATTGCCGCACATACCCGCCATCACCGCCGCATGTCGGGATCCTAGGCCACCTACTTTGCAGTGCAGTGCAGGAGAAAGCCCTCAGGTGAGTAGATCAGGGCTTCTGACTGGGGGGGGGGGAGTTAGGGATGGGGGGGCACGGGGGATCGGCTATACATCTGGCTATACATCTGAGTCTTATACTCACCATTGGTGTGCTGATCCCTCGTCGCATACCTCTGATTTTGCTTCTCCCTCGGCGATCACACTTCTCCCATCAATGAGTGTTGATGGCACCATGGTCACACAGCATCATCAACATCTCGCAGCAAACACTTTTTTTTTATTGAATTCAATACAATAACCTGAATTGAATTCAATATATATGTTACAGCCAGAACACGAAGTGTGGCCACTTCGCGTTCTGGCCAGCCACTTTGGGTTCTGGCCGGCCAATGTGCGAAGTGGCCACAGCGCAGCGGCTAATGTTAGAAATAGAACGATTACACTAAGCTACAATGTATTTTACGGCCGTCTTGGTGCGGCCAAATATATTACAAGTTGGTTAATTTAATGAAATATAGCCGCGGCAATGTAATAGATGAAGCCGCCGGCTTTCGCACTGCCTCCTCTCCTCTTCCCCCCGATCCCCCCGCCTCTCACCTCTCCCTGCCTCCTATACAATATACGGAGCAGCCGACGGGGACATGCCTGTCCCCGAGAGTCGTTCGTCGCGGCAGGGGAAGCAGAGTGGGGAGGCTGCAGACATTGCTTCTTCCAGCACCCGCTCTGCAAGAATGGCAGGATTCCCCTGCCGCGATGAACGACTCTCGGGGACACGCGTGTCCCCGCCGGCTGCTCCGTATATTGTATAGGAGGCAGGGAGAGGAGAGAGGTGGGGGGTCGGGGGGAGGAGGAGAGGAGGCAGTGCGAAAGCCGGCGGCTTTCATGTATTACATTGCCGCCGGCTGTATTTCATTAAATTAACCAACTTGTAATACATTTGGCCACAGCGAGACGGCCGTAAAATACATTGTAGCTTAGTGTAATCGTTCCATTTCTAACATGGGCCGCTGCGCTGTGGCCACTTCACACATTGGCCGGCCAGAACCCAAAGTGGCTGCCCAGAACGCGAAGTGGCCACACTTAGGGTTCTGGCCGTAACATATATAAAAAAAACTGATTGCAAAAAAAAATTGGTTGAAAATTATTGGAAATTAATTTAACCACTTTTTGCACGGAAATCCTGGGGAAATACAACGCCAGGGTGGTTAATCATAGCGAGATATATATATATGTATATATATATATATATATATATATATATATATATATATATATATATATATATATATATATATATATATTTTGTATAAATACACACACACACACATATTTTATGTCTGTAACTCTAGGGAGAACTTCCTGTTCTCAGTTTCACAAATCAGGCATGTGAGAAGTGAATTGTTTTCAAAATGCAACCCCAAAAGCAATGAGGAAAAAAAAATAGGAGTGGATGTAATCATGTAAACCTTCTCTATTCTATTTAAAATATAACAAAGTGCTGGTTTAATTTCTAATCTAATTAGACAAGGTATGAAAACCGTATTCAACTATATCATGTCAGAGAACTTTTTGCCAAACTTGTGTTTAAGAAAAGTAATATTGTAACACATAACAGGAATATGTGAAGCTCTGCCAACGATATTATTTACCTGTCTTCTCCCATTGTGCTTGTACTGTGCAAGCTGTTGAAGCATTCTCTGTACTCAATAGGAAATATCCAAATTTAGCTGATAGTTATATTGTGAGTGTATAGCTTATTACATCTGACAAAGCAATAGCTGCACAGACGCAATTGTATTTGCATTTGAAATTACAGGTTAACATTACAAATTAAACGCCTGCAAAATGTGATGGAAAATTTCCATTTTTTGTAAAATAAAAGGAGAAAACCATAAAAGTGGTTTATCATTGTTTTGCTGATGGTAAAATAAATGACAAGAATGTTACAATAGTACTAAAATGAACTCTGTACTGACCACATTTGCATTCAGCTCTCATCCTATGGAGAATATGCAATTTCCAGACAGACTAATATGAGAGTCCAGAAACAGCAGGCGCAATATGTAATCCAGTAAATATGCAGTTTATTTTTCATATACTGAATTGATAGAATGCCAGTATTTTGGGAAAAGTCAGAGCTCCTTATTTGCACACCATTAAAAAAAAATAATAGTTCAAGCCTCTGACTGGCAACAAGTAATGTAAATAAAAGCACTGACTGGCCATAGCATCTGGTTAATAAACTATTTAAAGGGGCACTATGGCGAAAAAATTGTAAAATTTAAAAATTGTGCAAACAGACAAATAAGAAATACATTTTTCCAGAGTAAATTGAGCCATAAATTACTTTTCTCCTACGTTGCTGTCACTTACAGTAGGTAGTAGAAATATGACAGAAACGACAGGTTTAAGACTAGTCCATCTCTTAGTGGGGGGAATTCCCAGGGATTTATTTATTTTCAAAAGCACTTAGTGAAAGGCCGGCCGGTCACTGCTAGCTGCGTGGATCCAAAGCGGGACACCACAGCATCTTTACCCGGTTCAACCAGCGGATGGGCATTGGGCAGCAGCATATGTGACATGCCATATATTCATCTGGACACGTAAGTGCCCATCTATTTGCGCCCAGAGACAAACTAATACGGTTTTACGCTATGTGAGTTTTATGTGTATTATTGAGATCTTAATTTGGATTAAAAGAAGCCTCAAGAGAGGTTAAGAATTTCTACAAGTGCCGTTGAATGTTATTGGGAGACAACATATGCGCATGATGCACCTGCAACTATAGGTGGGCTACATCTGGTGAGCATCTATTGTGAGGTGATTGGGAGTGTCACCAACACAGAGTGTTATCACGTAAGCACTGTGGAGAATTGTTGGACATAGCTGTACTTTCAAATAGTATTACCCTATGTGGAGATCATTTATTAGTGCAGGAAGAAAGCACAAGCAAGAGGTTTATGAATAAAGCTTAAGACCCACCTGGAATCTGAGGTGGCTTTTATCTGGTCACGGAGAGTGCAGCAGTAATTATTGGATTATAAATGGCAGTTGCTCTGTCCAACTGCCAAAAAACTGTGTAGCGAGCAGGGAAGCTGGGCAGCATCATTGTTTAAATCCTTTTTAGGGAATATCTTTATAAAGAATAAAAGCCTTGCTGAGAATCCCCTATGAAGAGATGGACTGGTCCAAAACCTTTTGCTTCTGTCATATTTCTACTACCTACTGTAAGTGACAGCAACGTAGGAGAAAATTCATTTATGGCTCATTTTACTCTGGAAAAAGCATACTTCTTATTTGTTTATCCAATAGAAGAGGACCAGCTCATGCACATAAGGATTTATTGGAGGTCACATAGATAGACAGGCAATCAAGCTAGGAAGCCTAGGCCGGTATCTCTCCTTGCTACCTAGCTTGATTGTCTGTCTATCTATGTAACCTCCAATAAATCCTTATGTGCATGAGCTGGTGCTCCGACTGTTTCTCTTCTATTGGATTTCGATTGGTGTACACGTGAGCACAGCTCTTACAAGGGGTGGTCCGTAGTGTTCCTGTTCAGCCAGCGTCTAGTGCCTGCCTGCTTGTTCCTCTACCCTGCATTATTTGTTTATATTTGCACATATTTAAAATTTTAAACTTTTTCACCCTAGTGCCCCTTTAAAAAAAGCACCAATTCAAACAGTGGCACCCATATGGCTCCCAGGAGTGAGGGGATTGCTATAACACACAATATAATGAACTTCTATAGACGACGAGAGACCGTGGCCCATATGCCGTATGCAATTAAGGTTTTCTCCTAGGAGATAATTTTTCAACTTATTTTTAAAATATTTTTTGAGCACTTTGCAATAGACAAAGTACCAAAAAGTAGGTGAAAGGGTACCATA
The DNA here is from genome assembly GCF_040937935.1 of Hyperolius riggenbachi. Lineage (NCBI taxonomy): Eukaryota > Metazoa > Chordata > Amphibia > Anura > Hyperoliidae > Hyperolius > Hyperolius riggenbachi. The sequence continues at coordinate 459,074,264 of NC_090646.1, forward strand.
AAAATTAATTTTGAGTACAGAATTTTTTCATTTGCTGGTGGTTTAAAGGGGATTTTATTGACAAGGTGTGAATATGTTACCTAAAGGAAAACTCAGGAAAAAAAAGTTAATTGCATATTTACCTCTGTTTTTAACCACTTGATGACCACAGTGTTAAACCCCCCTAAAGACTAGGCACTTTTTGGCTGCACAGCCCAGCTAAGGAGCCCAGCGATCGGACTCACCTCCTATTTTTGTCCCTAAGGGGACATGCTGCCGGAGGTGTCCTATCACTGCTGCCACTTTTTTTTTGTTTCTTAGCCTCATAGAGGTTCTCTCTCCCTCCGTCCCCCACCCTCTCCTTCCTACCTCTGCTCCGCCTGTAGAAATGAACAGGATGGCGATCCGTCCTGTTCTCCGCCTCTCATAGGCATCAGCCTAATAGAGGACGGCGATCCCCGGCCAATCAGAGGCCGGGGATTGCCGATCTCGTACAGTGCTGCTGGAGACCGCATCGCTGTATGGGTGTAAGCAAAGGGGATTTCTTTCCCCTTTCATTTACAAGCAGCCTGCTAGCCGCGATCGGTGGCTAGCAGGCTAATCACGGAGCTCCGCACCATGAACTGGCAGGGAACGATCACGCATGCTCATGGCCATTCCCTTGGAAACTGCAGCTCCAGGACTTGACGCCAATTGGCGTTAGGCAGTCCTGGGGCTGCCGCCGCTGCCACGCCCATTGGCGTGGGGAGGTTTTGAAGTAGTTAAGCAACCATGAAATGCTTTAAAATGATCCTGTACAAGGATGAGATGATGAAACTCACAGAACTATTTTTATAATAAAAACATACCTCCCCCCCCCACCACCACCACCACCTTAGTTCCTGAAAACTGACACTATTTTTACCCTACATACTTGGCAAAACAAAGGGTTGTAAGGACTATAGTTCACTACAAGCATGCAAGCCCCTCTTCTTGCATGCTGTCAGCTGCTGGCACCACTTTGTGCTAACGAGCAGCTTTATATACCTCTTAAAGAGGAGCTATCTGCCATACTATCTCAGGGGAAAAAAACAAATATATAAGTAGCTAAATACTTGCTCTACTTACATAACATATGTATTGCACTGTCCACGTTATGATTTCTGTGAATTTTATAAAGGAAAAGTAGAAAATCCTATTCTAGACAGTTTCCATATTTACTGTGGCTATTTTGAAGTCAGTCATGATGTAATATCCGCCCTTAGACTCCTGTGCCTGATTTTCCCGCCCTTCACTATAGAAAGTGCATTGTTTCAGCCTGAGAAATCTTGGCCAATCAGAGAGGAACAGAGGTGTGGGAGGGGTAAACAGGAGGGAAAGAGGCTTCAGCCAATCAGGCTGCATTAGTTAAGTCTGAGGGGAAGTAGAGAAGCAAAAAAAGACAACCCAGCATACCCTGCAACTTCTCTTTTGTGTACCAAATTTCTATGTACCAAATAGGAGTCATGTAAACTGGGGAATGATCATTTCTCAACAAGAAAAGTAATAGTGATTTTAACTTTTGGATTGCCTGATTAGCATCCTTATTACTTGTTTATTAGATACAAATAAAGAATTGATTTTTGATTTTATGCCCGACAGTTTCTCTTGAAGTGGGTCTTCAAGGCTAAGCAAGCCTCTGATCGGCTGACAAGTAAAATGCAAAGATACCGATTGGCTCTAACCTTCACCAACACTGGTTTTGCCTGAAATGCAGTGGTCAAGTACAGATTTTGTTTATCTATAAAAGGTGGGAAAGTATAAAAGTACCTAAAGGTTCATCATGGATAAAGATCAGAGAACACCTGCTAAATTTTACTTTGCAAGAATTGCCTTAAAAAACAAAACAAACAAACAAAAAAAATCTTTTCAATATTTATCAGTTGCTCAATTCCATGGGTGGGGCAAAAATGCCCCCTATAGACTATCCCAGAGCCTCCAAAGATGGCACATGCCCCATTTCCTGCAACTTAGAAGTGGCACCTCTATGCTAGACTCTAGAACAGGAAAATTATTTTAATGGTATATATGTAATATACTGTATATCACTAAAGGTGTGACAGGACTTCTTAGTGAATTATAATGTAGCAACTATAGGAGACTACTGTAATCAGATAAACTGCAGAAGTCACCTCCTGCAGCTTTGTTAATACCTTATGCTGAAACTAGTGAACACAATATGAAGGATGACAATTTCCGTGTCAAATATAATAAGCACATTCATTTGCCCTAAAGGGGGTGTAAAAACCTATTTGATACTTCTTAAAAATACTGTAGTTATTCATTTTACTTTCTCCTTTTTCACTTGGAATTCATGAAATTTTTATGAAATCAAATGAAAAAAAAAATAGCAAATGTACCCATTTTTTGTACTATTTGTATTTACCTGCAGCTCTGCTGAATGCCCTGGTATGTCATGCAAAAATATTTTCTACTACACAACTATAGATTAATCTGAATGTTACTTTAATTTTGTAAGTTTGCATTGTTTTTGTTTCAGTCAGAACACATAGGTACCCCTATGCCACCAGATGCCAACACTCTTCCTGTCTATGGGTCCTGGTGACTTTAAGTATAAATTAGATTTTGGAGGGCTATTAAAGTACTTTTAAAATAGTATTGTACCTTTCAACAGAGTGCACATACTGTATTGTTTTAGTAACTCCCCTGTGGTAGATATCCCATGCTTCTAATACAGTATCTTTCAGACCTGATATGAACACCTGTGCTACAAAACAAGAAGGAATCCCCAGTCTGATCATCGCTTCTGTGCAATATAAAGCTGTCATGAAGGAGTGTTTGATGTGTGTGGGGATGGGAAGGAAAGTAACTGGAGAATTCCAGCCAATCAGAGACTTAGAAAGCCTACTGTGAAGAATAATTATACCTTTAAGTAATAATTTTGGTAGATATGAGCTAGTGGAAATAAATCGAAGGGGAGGATACTTTCACTCCTTATTTTAGCATACCATATTTGATTTTACTGTGTAAACCAACATGTACAATAACTAGAGATGGCCCGAACGGTTCGCCAGCGAACGGTTCCCAGGGAACTTCCGTGGTTCGCGATCGCGGAGAACTTCGAACTTTTCCAGAAGTTCGGTTCGCTCCCCTAAGTGCATCATGAGAGTCAACTTTGACCCTCTACATCACTGTCAGCAGGCACATTGTAGCCGATTAGGCTACACTCCCTCCTGGAGCCCCCCCCCCCTTATAAAAGGCAGGCAGCGTCAAGCATTGGACTCACTCATGTGCCTGCAGTAATTAGAGAAGGGATAGCTGCTGCAGACTCTAACAGGGAAATCTTAGTTAGGCTCTTGTAGGCTTGTAAGCTTGCTCCTGGCTGATAAAAAAAAGCACCCCTAGACAGCTCTTTTGAGAGCTAATCTTGTTCTTGTGATCTATTTTTTTTTGTGTGTGTGTGTGTGTCCCACTGACACTTGTATTGCATAGACAGCCTTGGTAATTCCTACTGTGTGTGCCACTGCCAGGCCCAGCACATTCAGTGACTACCTGTGTTTGACAGGTGCACATTGTAATACCCATTACTGCATATACAGTACCTACTACCTGTTGTTCACTTTGCACCCACCTACCTACGTGAGCGCACGCAGTGTCACTGAGCCTGTTCGGTACCTGTCTGTGTGTGACAGGTGCACATTGTAATACCCATCACTGCATATACCTACCTGTTGTTCACTGTGCACCCACCTACCTACGTGAGTGCACGCAGTGTCACTGAGCCTGTTCGGTACCTGTCTGTGTGTGACAGGTGCACATTGTAATACCCATCACTGCATATACCTACTACCTGTTGTTCACTTCAGTGCACCCACCTACCTACGTGAGCGCACGCAGTGTCACTGAGCCTGTCCGGCACCTGTCTGTGTGTGACAGGTGCACATTGTCATACCCATCACTGCATATACCTACCTGTTGTGTTCAGTGCACCCACCTACCAACGTGAGCGCACGCAGTGTCACTGTGCCTGTTCGGTACCTGTCTGTGTGTGACAGGTGCACATGTAATATCCATCACTGCATATACCTACCTGACAGTCACTGTTGTTCTATCATTGAGCTACCACAGCCCGGCGACCGTATGGGCTTGAAAACCGCCACGGAATGCACTACTCACCATGGTGTGTACCAGTCCAGCATGGCCGTCACAACACAAACCGCTATTTGCGGTGCATTACACAGTGAGTTTGGTGTGTCAGTGTGAAACAGTACTCGAATTACACTCCCTGACTGATGTATACACATGCAAAATGTTTTAAAGCACTTTAGGCCTGCAATTTAATATTCAATGTGATTTCTGCCCTTAAAACGCTACTTTGCATCAAATCCAGATTTTTCCCCGGGACTTTTGGTGTCTATCCCACTCCGCCATGCCCCCTCCAGGTGTTAGACCCCTTGAAACATCTTTTCCATCACTTTTCTGGCCAGCATAAGTGTTTCTAGTTTTCAAAGGTCGCCTCCCCATTGAAGTCTATTGCGGTTTGAGAAAGTTTGCGCGAACCGAACTTTTGCGGAAGTTCACGAACCGCAAATCGGAGGTTCGGGCCATCTCTAACAATAACTTCTATCTAGTTACTGCTATCACATACAGCAATATAAAGTTAACTTTTTTTTCCCTCACTGGGGTTACTTATTCTGATGTCCTGTGATGTTAATGTCAGGATATAAGAAATTCCGTTAACACCGGCACACACAGTAATTAAAAAATAAGTCAAAACAATTACACACATATAAAGAAAATGTAATTGTTTACATTTGTATTGTAGACTTGGGGCTTGATTCACAAAGCGGTGCAAAGTGTTTGCACGCGAGTGAAAACCCCTTTATCACGCCTAAACTCAGTTTAGGCATGATAAGAAGAAACTCGCGCGAATTTTCCGCGCGCAAAGTGCACCCGGCGCTTCGCGCGAAGCTCCCATTAAGCCCTATGGGACTTTGCGCGCGCACTTAGAGCACAAAGCAGTGATAACTTTGCTAGTGCAAAGGTTATCACGCCTAAAGTCTTTTAGGCGTGATAACTGAGTTATCACCGCTTTGTGAATCGAGCCCTTGGAGAGATACTACTTCATGCTGACAAAAGATCAAGTGACCTGCAGTGACGGGAGTGGCCCGAACAGTGATAGAGAAAGGTCTGTAAGGTGTGACATCGGTGAGCTCTGTTTTTTTTATCAAGAAGCCTCTGGCCCTTAAGAGGCCAGAGACTTCTGGTGCACAAGTGATTAAGTTAAAAAAAATAATAGTTTTATGGGCTCATAATATAATGCACCCTTACAGGTATATTTTTCAAACTAAAACCACTACAAAAATGCTAAAAAAAATACTACAAATAAAACAGATTAAACCATTAGTGTAGGCATACTCTCTGTGTCCATTTATTTACAAAGTTAACTGCTTGAGATCTTGGTATTAACATTGATTTAGCGTGTTAAAGTACTCTGCGATAATGAGATCAGCACGCCAAATCCCAAAGTGCAAAAAAGGTCACCATGTTTGAGGGAAGCAAGAAAAGTTCATTACCAAAACTTCACTGTGTGAGTCATACTGTTAAATTATATTCCACTCATATGTCCTGCTGCGAATTGCTGCTATAAGCAGAGATGTATTTCTGTCTTAATTAAATTAATCAAGCAGCCTGCACACCCACCCTCTGAACATGATATATGTCTAGGAAACATGTAATCTTATTACAGACACGAGTTGAGGGTTTTACTGAAGGAAAGGCAACAAAAACTGTGTAAGGGATGTGCAGCAGCTATGGGTCACTCATTTCATGCCCAAATATAATGTTTCAGAAAACCAGTGCTCAGTTTTTTTTTAAATGAACTGTTTCATGGACCAATTAACAAGCCTGTAAGCTTGAAGAAGTTATTTGTCTGTGTATAGAATGTTTATGGTAATTGTACAAAGCACTGGAACATGCACCCTCTGACTACAGCTGCATCTCCTGGAGCATGAACAGGGGTTTGAATGGGTGCTTCTTATTGGGTTCATTAAAACTGTAATGTAGCACATTTCCTAAGAAGGCTAAATAGAGCTCACTGAAACCACTATCCTCTTTTTACTAACAGCTTTGGTATTTGGAACTGTACTGCATATAATTTTGCCAATACAGATTGATACTTGACTTCTGATCATCATGTTTAGAAGCCAGCACTAGGGGAGCTGTGAGGGAGAGGAGAGGTCTCCGATCACCATGGGATGAGGTGGGACGCAGGGACTTTTTCTTCCTATTTTGGGGGGTGAAAAGAGAGTCTCATATACCAAAAAATATGTTACCATAAAGTATGTGAAAAAGTACTGTCAAAATTATTCAGATTATTTTCTTGCTTGCTGGTGGCTTAAAAGGTATTTAATTTATAATGTGAAAATATCACACAGGAGAAAAAGTGAATTGGATCGTGCCCATAGTATAAACAATGTTTTTCAGTTGCTTTCATCATGCTTTTAATTTGTTTTAAACAACAGTTTATACAATACTGTAACATGTAACAGCAAAAATAAGTTATAAAAAAAAGTATTGTATATTTTGTGCATGTAGACAATTTTGTATATATGAAAAAGTGTAACTTAAGTCATTTGTAGGTAAGGGACTTCCTGTACAGCCTAAAAGTAAAAGTAAGTACAAGCTCAAAACAACAGTACCACATGATATATCACACCATGTAATAATTTATCTAAAGGCCGGTAAGTGGTAAGGGTTTACTTTGCATATTCAGCAGTGGTGCATTGTAGGTAGCCACAAATGTTCACTTATAGCTGAATTATTGCAAGCTTCATTCTGTTTTAAGAAGGAAAATTTCACCAAGCATTGCTTATTAGTAGGTGGACTTTTCGTCTCTTTTATCCCCCTATACATTCGTAGTGGTTTGGTTTACCCCAAGCTGCTTGGTTGCTCTGTTCTCCTTTTTTCACACACTGCACCTTCATTTTGAGACTGGGCATACTTGCACACGTCTGTGTGTTTTTCAGCAATGCCTATAAGTTTGTAATATTGATGTGTTGCTGAAAAATGCACAAATTATCTCTGCAACAGCTTAATATTATCTCTGCAACAGCTAAAGCTTGGCTGACAGCAGAACAATGACCCCAAGCACACCAGAATATCTACAACAGAATGACTCAAAATGAAAAGAACCATGGTGTTACAAAGACCCAGTCAAAGTCCAGACCTTATCTCAGTTGAAATGCTGTAGATACATGAATGTACACAAACCTCAATGTACTGAAGCAATGCTCAAAAGAAGAATGAGACAAAATCCTTTCATGTGAGAGAGTGACAAACTCAGCAGAAAATGATTCAAACAAGTTATTGATGCTAAAAGTGGATCTACGCACAAACTACTAAATCAAGGAGTGAAATTCATTTTTCACACATGGCTTGTAAATTTTGGTTTGATTTGTGTTAAATAAATAATAAAATGTGGAATCAGATGTGTGCTGTGTTAGACATGAGGTTAGTTTTAAAAATGTTTAGATCAGATGATTATTTTTTGTGCCGTAAATGTAAAACTTTTGAATTAAAAAGCATGCCGTTAATGTAAAAGTTTGGAATTGACTGTATGAGAGCAACAAATATACACAATCCAAGTCTTATCCTTTTTTTGTCGATGGTTACACTTACATTATTATTATTGATTGATTTATAAAGGGCCAACATATTCCGTGCAGCTGTACAAAGTAGGAAAACAAAAAGGGATACTGTAAGGAAACGCGGAAATTCAGCTGCCTCTACTCAGCGTGAGGCGGCTGTTTCCATGGAGGGCATGGCGGAATGCGGAAAAACCGCCACGTCTGACGCGGCGGTTAGCACGCAGTGCCCTGCTGCTGACACTTTGACCCAGCGCGGGGAGGCCGCCGCTGGTGCGGATAGTGGTGCAACCAACCCTGCGCATGGGTCAGCAGAGACATTGCGAGGCAGCGCGAGGGTGGCTGGGCCTGGGACTGATAGTCCACCTAGGTTCAGAGTGACGCGCGTGCGCGCGGAGAGGCAGAACTTTTATGACAGTCGGAGAAGGGTCAGCTGACCAGGCCGGTCAGCTGACAATCACAGCAGTTTTCATTGGTCCAGCAATTAGGGGAGGTGCTGGAGAGCACTAGTGTATATATGCTGGGTGCTGGTCACTCTCTGGTTGTCTGGCGTTGCGATCACAACGTGGTAGCACTCAGACCTGTCTGTATTTGTGTTCTAGCATAGTTTCCAAAGGTGTTGACGGCCAAGGATCTCACCCCTTAGCGTCAGGAAATTATACTGTATTATTTGTTATGACCTTCTGCCTGCCTGACTATTCTTTTGATCTCTGATTCTGTACCTTACTATTTCTGATAACATGTTGCCAAACTCTGCTTGTTCCTGGATTCTGTATCTGCCTCCTGATTCTGTACCCTGCTATTCTGATACTCCGTTGCCAAACCCTGCCTGTTCATTGGATTCCGTATTTGTCTCCTGAATCTGTACTTTATCTGTCTGTGTGTTAACGACCTGGCTTGCCCGACCTCGAGAACTAGCTTTAATGTTCGAGGCAGTTCCCAGATCTGTTAGTGACTCCCTCTTTTGTCTCACTCACACTCTGTCCTTCCTCTCTCTGCTTAGCTCCTCCCCCGGGAAAGTCTAGGCCTCGGAAGGAACTTACTTCTGTGTGTACTTAAAGTATTACTGTTGCATCAACACTCACTCGTTGCTCAGGTGTCCAGGGGTTAGAATATATATCTGATTATCGGTGATACTGCAGATCATCAATAATCGGGTATATTCTGTATTCTCGGTGATACTGCAGTTCAGTCTTAATCAGACCCTCTCTGTGTTACACCGATTGTTACAGAACGCCAGACCAAAACAATATGGACGCACGCACTGATCGTTTGGGCGCACTTGCGACTTTGGTGGATAACATCAACCAAGTGCTGGGTACTCACCAAGCGTTAATTGATGCCCTATCAGGGTCTGTACAAACCCTCCAGACGTCAGTGGATGAGGTGCGATCCCCTCCTAGCGTTGACATACGTATGCCTGTACCCGAAAGATTTTCTGGCCATAGATCTGACTTTTGAAATTTCAGGAGTAGAGTGTTGTCTTATTTTGAATTGAGACCCCGATCGTCGGGGACCGAGACCCAAAAGGTTACATTTATTAAAACCTTGTTATCTGGCGACTCTCAGACATGGGCGTACAGTTTGCCCACCGGAGACCTAGCCCTTACTTCGGTGGAGGAATTTTTTAAAGCCATGGCAGTAATTTACGACGATCCGGACCTTGCCTCGACTTCTGAGCGGAAGCTCAAGCTTTTGCGTCAAGGCAAAGGTCCGGTCGAAGATTATGCAGCGGAATTTAGGAGGTGGTCAGTTACAGCCCGGTGGGACACTTATGTCCTGTTAGAATGTTTCTTGTCAGGGCTGTCCGATGAGGTCTCTGATCTAATGCTAAGCCAGCCCGAGCCCAGAACAGTCGATGAGGCCATCTCAGCGGCCATAAGAATCGACCGCAGGCTACGCTATCAAAAACAGACCAGGGGTACTCATCGTGCTAGAGTAGTGTCTTACGCCACAACACCAGTGACACCACTTCCTTCTGTCTCATCTCCTCCCGACTCGCCTCCACCTGAGCCAATGCAGATTGGTCGGTCCAAGCTGTTCCAGGTGGAGCAAAGACGGAGGATGTCTGAACAGCTGTGTCTGTATTGCGCTGAAGAGGGACATAGAGTACGAGACTGACCTAACAAGCCAGGAAACGCTACCGCCTAGGAGTTGTAGGGGGTAGCACCCTAGGTGCCCGATTCTTACCCCTAGAAGATAAACGGTTGCTTCTTCCTTGCACTGTTACGTGGGAAGATAAAACCGAGGTCACTGAAGCCTTTGTTGATTCAGGCTCTGCAGCTAATTTTATGGATTTTGAGTTTGCTAAGAAAATGGGAATATCACTCACCCCAGTAAAACCACCCATCCAGGTTACAGCTGCGGATGATTCCCCCCTGCAGAGGAATCATCCGTTATCTCAGACACCGGAGGTGGGAGTCACTATAGGGGTGCTGCACAGAGAAAAATAGCAGTTCTATGTGTTACACATGACAACCTCCACAGTTATCCTTGGAAAGCCCTGGTTGCACCTCCACTCTCCCCAGATCGATTGGGCCACCGGGCAGCTAACTAGCTGGTCAGATCATTGTGTTCAGCAGTGTTTAGGGAAGGTGAAGTTGGGCCAAACCAGGGTTCATTTGGAGGGTGTACCCATGCAGTATTCTGAATATTCTGATGTGTTCTGTCCCAAAGCTGCAGATAAGTTGCCTCCCCATCGCCCGTTTGATTGCCCCATCGATCTCCGATCTGGTTGTATGCCTCCCAGGGGCCATCTTTATAATTTGTCTGGGCCAGAGAAGGGGGCCATGCAGGAATACATCCGTGAAAACCTAGCCAAAGGGTTCATTCGCCCGTCCCATTCGCCTGCTGGCGCAGGTTTCTTTTTTGTTAAGAAAAAAGACTGTGGCCTGCGTCCCTGCATAGATTACCGGGGTTTGAATAAGATCACAGTGAAGAATCGCTATCCTTTGCCCTTGATAGATGACTTATTCACGCAGGTTACTGATGCTCAGGTTTTTTCAAAATTGGATTTACGGGGTGCATACAGCCTGGTGAGGATTAGAGAGGGCGATGAATGGAAGACGGCCTTTAACACGCCCGATGAGCATTACCAGTATTTAGTAATGCCCTTCGGGCTGTTTAATGCCCCGGCCGTCTTCCAAGAACTGATCAATGAGGTATTCAGAGAGGTTTTGGGCAGATTCGTCCTGGTCTATCTGGATGACATCCTTATTTTCTCCAACAAACTCTCTGAGCACAGATCTCATGTCAAGTTTGTGCTGAATAAATTAAGGCAAAACATGCTTTATGCGAAACTGGAAAAATGCCCCTTTGAGGTCACATCTGTCGCCTTCCTAGGATATATAATTTCCATCTCGGGCCTGTCTATGGACCCTGCCAAAGTCTCCGCTGTTCTCGAATGGCCACAGCCAGTGGGGTTAAAGTCTTTGCAGCGTTTTTTAGGCTTCGCAAATTACTATAGAAGGTTCATAAAGGGGTACTCCACTATCATTGCACCCCTTACCAGTCTCACAAAAAAAGGAGCAGATACCACCCACTGGTCTCCAGAAGCTCTACGGGTTTTTTCCACTTTAAAGGATCTGTTCTGCTCTGCACCCATCCTGAGACATGTTGACACTTCTTACCCCTTTATTGTTGAGGTGGACGCCTCGGAGGTCGGAGTGGGGGCTGTGCTGTCTCAGCGGTCAGGGTTGCAGGGTAGATTGCACCCGTGCGCCTATTTTTCTCGTAGGTTCTCTCCGGCAGAGAGAAACTACAACATAGGCAACAGGGAGCTCCTGGCCATCAAGTTAGCCTTTGAGGAATGGCGACATTGGTTAGAAGGAGCAGAACATACGATCACAGTTTACACGGATCACAAAAATCTGGAATACATCGAGGGGGCTAAAAGGTTAAGCCCTCGTCAGGCTCGATGGTCACTGTTTTTCTCAAGGTTCAGATTTATTATTACGTACACGCCGGGTAGCAAGAATATTAAGGCAGATGCCCTCTCCAGGTGCTTTGAACCAGAGACAGCACAGCCCTCCGTTCCCGAGACCATTGTCCCACAGAAATTGGTGCTAGCTGCAACTGAAACTTGGGAAGACTGGAAGGAGACTTTAGGTCCCTTTCAGCAGGACGTCCCAGAAGGGAAACCAGATGGGGTTATGTTTATTCCTCTACCATTTCGTCTCCAGGTCTTGGAAATGTTCCATTCACACAAGAATGCGGGACATCCTGGGGCGTCTAGAACGCAAGATCTTGTGGCCAGATGTGCTTGGTGGCCTTCTCTGGCAGCAGATTGCAGAGAGTTTGTAAGGGAGTGTGCAGTATGTGCTAAGAGCAAGCCCTCCTGGCTGGCACCTGTAGGTACGTTGCAGCCCTTGCCCACCCCGGGTGAGCCCTGGACCCACCTGTCCATGGATTTTGTGGGTGAGCTTCCCAGGTCTGAGGGCATGTCGGTCATTTGGGTGGTAGTCGACCGCTTTAGCAAAATGGCCCATTCCGTGCCCTTGAAAGGACTCCCCTCGGCCCAGGAATTGGCCGATTTGTTCATCACCCACGTGTTCTGGCTGCATGGCATTCCGGAAAACATAGTGTCAGATCGGGGAGTCCAATTTATTTCTAGATTCTGGAGGGCATTTTGCCACCAAATGGGCATGAAGCTGTCATTTTCATCGGGCTACCACCCGCAGACCAATGGTCAAACTGAGAGAATCAATCAGTCATTGGAGCAGTTTTTGAGGTGTTACGTTGCGGAGGCACAGAATGACTGGGTCAACTTTCTGCCTTTCACAGAATTTGCACAAAATAATCTGAAAAGTTCTTCCTCTGGATTTTCTCCGTTTCAGGTAGTGACAGGGAGATTGCCCAAATTCTCCCCATTGCCAGTGGCCTCCACTCCGTTTCCAGCTCTGGAGGCCTGGCAGAGATCTTTTAAGGACATTTGGTGGACCGTGAGAAATAATTTGGAAAAGGCGTTTCAGGGTCAAAAGGGTGAAGCGGACAAGAGACATTCTTTAGGGTGGAAATTCCAACCAGGAGACTTGGTATGGGTGTCCACACGTCACTTAACCCTGAAACAGCCCTCAGACAAGTTGGGCCCCAGGTTTGTCGGTCCATTTCCGGTGGCTAGAAAGATCAACAATGTTACTTATACCATTGATCTTCCTGCCAGCATGCATGGCGTAAGATCTTTCCATGTGTCACTGCTCAAACCAGCGGTCCATGTGGGTCCCACTCCTCCTCCTCCTGTGATGATAGATAACCAACCAGAGTACGAAGTGGAGAAGATCTTGAACTCACGAGTGATGCAGAATTCAGTACAGTATTTGGTGCACTGGAAGGGGTATGGGATTGAGGAAAGGACATGGGTGCCTGAGTATCGCATGCATGCTGACAATTTAAAAAGGGAGTTCCATGCCTTACATCCTGAGAAGCCAGGAAGGAGCTGTCCGGAGTCCACTCCTCGGGGAGGGGGGAGGTACTGTAAGGAAACGCGGAAAATCAGCTGCCTCTACACAGTGTGAGGCGGCTGTTTCCATGGAGGGCATGGCAGAACACGGAAAAACCGCCGCGTCTGACGCGGCGGTTAGCACGCAGTGCCCTGCTGCTGACACTTTGACCCAGCGCGGGGAGGCTGCCGCCGGTGCGGATAGCGGTGCGACCAACCCCGCGCATGAGTCAGCAGAGACATTGCGAGGAAGTGCGAGGGTGGCTGGGACTGATAGTCCACCTAGGTTCAGAGTGACGGGCGTGCGCGCGGAGAGGCAGAACTTTTATGACAGTCGGAGAAGGGTCAGCTGACCAGGCCGGTCAGCTGACAATCACAGCAGTTTTCATTGGTCCAGCAATTAGGGGAGGTGCTGGAGAGCACTAGTGTATAGATGCTGGGTGCTGGTCATTCTCTGGTTGTCTGGCGCTGCGATCATAAAGTGGTAGCACTCAGACCTGTCTGTATTTGTGTTCTAGCATAGTTTCCAAAGGTGTTGACGGCCAAGGATCTCACCCCTTAGCGTCAGGAAATTATACTGTATTATTTGTTATGACCTTCTGCCTGCCTGACTATTCTTTTGATCTCTGATTCTGTACCTTGCTATTTCTGATAACCTGTTGCCAAACTCTGCTTGTTCCTGGACTCTGTATCTGCCTCCTGATTCTGTACCCTGCTATTCTGATACTCCGTTGCCAAACCCTAACTGTTCATTGGATTCCGTATCTGTCTCCTGAATCTGTACTTTATCTGTCTGTGTGTTAACGACCTGGCTTGCCCGACCTCGAGAACTAGCCTTACTGTTAGAGGCAGTTCCCAGATCTGTTAGTGACACTCCCTCTTTTGTGTCACTTACACTCTGTCCTTCCTCTCTCTGCTTAGCTCCTCCCCCGGGAGAGTCTAGGCCTCGGAAGGAACTTACTTCTGTGTGTACTTAAAGTATTACTGTTGCATCAACACTCACTAGTTGCTCAGGTGTCCAGAGGTTAGAATATATATCTGATTATCAGTGATACTGCAGATCATCAATAATCGGGTATATTCTGCATTCTCTGTGATACTGCAGTTCACCGGTAATCAGACCCTCTCTGTGTTACACCGATCGTTACAGATACATAATGATACAGACAATGATATACATCAAATATGGACACTGGTACAAAATACTGAACTGGTGGTTACAATGACAGATGTAACATGATGAATAAAATATATAACAGAGTGCAAGCTATGAAATAAACAACAATATCCAAGACACATAAGAGTGAGAGAGTCTTGCCCTTGCGAGCTTACAATCTAAACGAATGGGCAAAACATGAGGTGGGGAAGTGTGCAGTATACATACAGGCAGTATACATACCATATTGTTTAAGTGATTTACACACTGTAAATCACTCCCCACATACTAAGGGCTAGTTGCCCATTATAAATATGGCCGCAGTGCCTCAGAGCTACATCCGCGCCTGCGCACTAGGAGGAATTGCCACGAGGACGCACCATACATCCGTGGAGGATCTGGTAAGATCAACATCTATTTTTTATTTTACTTTACTTTAGGACTTATGTTTGCTGTGGAAACGTGTGTGCAAGTTGCAGGAGGGTGGGGGGCAGGAGTTGGTCAAGAGGCAGGTGGTGATAGTTGGCCTTGGGTGGTAAAAGGTTCAAATCTGGCCCTGTAGAGCAGTCTACATCCTGTACACCAGCATTACTGTCAGTTTACCTTACAATGTAATGTTTACACTTACTCCTTTAATACTGCAAGCTATATAACAAACTCTGCAGAAGTGCTGTAAATGTAACTCAGCACTTAATGAATGTCTTCAGATATGAATATATAATGGAGCTGGAACAGTATAGTTTGTAGACTAGCTTCATTATTCTGCAAATGATGTAGATACATAGAACATTGACTACACGCTGATTACAGTAAAATATCTAAGAGACAGGCTTACTACAGTATATAAATCAACCTAGTCTGCAGAGGATTTCATGATGTGGCTGACAAAAAAAATCTACTTATTTTAATTGTATCAAGAATAAGAGTGATCAGAATTCCCACAGCAAGTTCTGCAGTTGCATAAACATTGCCAATAGTTAGTGCCCCCAAAAATGGATGTACCCCCCCCCCCCCCTCTATTTTCTAGAATAGCTCCCTATATTTACTCCTTTTTTTGCCTCTTACCTGGCCTGGGTGCCTTTGCCTAGCTGCAGGAACTGTGCAGTGTCAGCGAGATTGTGGGAAGTTTTTTTGTTTTTTTAGCTACAGTAACAATCTCAGCAGACAGATAACAGAAAACTTCCTATGTCAGATAAAATAAGGACACTATGACCAGAAGATTATTAAATCCTCTTTGCTTTTGAAGCGTTTACACGGTGATATAAGCCAGTTGTGAAGGTGGTGTTTGCTGTGGCAGGGACAGTAAGCATTGGCAGCAGGGAGGACAAATTAACACTGAGCTGATTTGAATAAAAAGAAACGAAAAGGGAATAAGTGATTTCACAGAGAAACAGTAAACATGAAATCTAGTAGAAATATTATTTTCTGTTTTTTACATATCACATTTCTCCTAAATCTGACAGTGAGCACTAAAAACAACAGCTAAATAAGTAATTTTTAATTGGATGATTTTTTTTATTTCTTCAGTTAATATGGAGTCTCATTCCTCCTTAAGTATGTTTAGGTATAAATGCACTCACCGGCAACTTTTATATATTTTTTCCAATGGCAACACTAACTTGTTATAATTGAGACAGAAACTAAATTACAAATTACAGTTGGACGGCCTGTGTGACAACAGCTGTACTTTAACATCACATTGTGCTTCAATTTTGTTTTTTATTTTTACAGTGATAAGTTGTATTGCTGATACAGTAAAATAAGACGCACAGCACAAAAATCCCAATAACACGATGCACACCACACAATCCACCTGTGCACTACTACTTCCTGTCTGAAAATTGGACTGGCTCTAAAACATCCAATGTACAATGGCATTTTGCAGCAGCAATTCTTCAATGTTATTTTATTTAGTGTTCATCCATACAAAACAGAAAATCTATGTTGCAACACACTACTGCTTCAAGAGTCAAATTGGCTCTGTTGCAACCTGTAGCATGCATGGCAAATATATCCCATTGCCTCCCTTATATATCATAAAGATACCTACTCACCTACAACTGCTCCACTCACCAGCCAATCTCCACATGGTGTATCTGACAGGCAACTGAAGCATACTGCTGCCTGCTATGACTCATGAATATAAGGGAAATACAAATGGGTGTTTGAGCAATCAAAATATTGTCAGAGGAGCCACGCATCAATCAGAGTGTAAAAAACAAACTCCATCAAGTAAAAGGTTACACAAGTACTTCATATATTTCCTTATCACCATCCAGTTTACAAGAGAATTACGGTGAGTGCACTGCAAAATCCATATATACATGATCATGTTACTTACCGGCAGACAGTCCCAGAAAAATAGGACATTAGTAGTTTCCAATACAATCAAACATTATTAATAAGTACTCTAAAATATGTCTTCAAGACCTTCACTGATACGTCAAACCTCAAAAAAGATAAAATGAAACATTATTACTCAAATTAAGATTGAAAAACTATATTACCTGCTTAATCCCTTAGGATACAGGACATCTAGTGTTTAATCAATTTACATCTGAGTTGCAATACTTGATTTTTTTTCTTATGACATTGAAAGTCCTTTTTTCCTTTAAATAAGAAGAAATGTCCTTTTCTAAGTCACAGTTATGCATAGTTGACTTTAAGATGGAAACTAATCTTTCAACCTTTGTGTGGGTCATCTAGGCAAATTAAGCCGTACAGGCACTTGACACCTTAACCTACCTTAACTACATAATGTGTGCTGCAATCACAGCTGCTTTGAATATCAAAAACCTTGCTACTGAATGGATGAACATCCTTCTCCCTTTTTGCCTTTCCAAAGCATTGTTCCAAAGCATTGAGCATTGCTCACAACCCATAGCCGGAAAAAAAAAATCTTCTTTCACCTACCCTAATGTGCCATTTGTTCTTCCCAAACTCAGACTTTAATAACCTTTCACTATTCTGAGGAATTTCCATGAACTCAGGTACCATCCTCATTCCTCAATCCATAATCCATCTCATAATAATCTTTTTGACTTGTTCTGATACGGTGTGAAATCTTGATACAAATGGGCTACAGTTCCTTCCACTTCTTCACACACCTTTTTTTTTTAACCCCCTTCTTGAAATCTCATAACTGGCTGCAAAATATTTTCTGGATAATCCTTCATCAGGAACTTACCTTTCATCTCCTCTAATACCGTTTCCTTCTTTACTAAAAGTGATGACTCTGGAATCCTCCTTTTAGTCAATCTAGATGATAAACTTAAAAAATCCAGATAACAGCCTAAATAAGTTAATAATGTTTTATGATTTTTGGGCTTCCAGTACAATTTAGTATGTAGTGTGTGACTAAGAGGGTACTTGCAAAAGGATAAGGACTAAAGCAAATAATCAAACAATACTGTAGAGCCATGATCCTGTATGTGTAGTTTGTTAAATAAACCAAAAAATATGGATAGTATAAAAACTACTCACAAAGATGGGTTGCCACCCAGGCAAATAGCTATCACAGCTCCATCTCCCTCTCCAGTTTCCAGTTGTCTACAACTGAAGATCTAGTCAGTGGTTACTCTCCAGACCCAAAACAATTAATGCGGAATATAACCCTGCATTTCAACTTTGCTCTAAAACATTATTTACAGCATATTATATGCAAAAAGCATTTTTTTTACTAGACCAGCATTGGAAGGGTTAAACACAGAGGTTTAAAGTTCTGTGGAGAGATATGCAAAAGTTCAGATTGTTACATTCTATTTAGTTAAATGTATCTATTGATAAATGTTACACACTCTTTGGCTGTCCTCCAGCTCCTTCTCAGTCAGAGAGAGTGAGTCACATTCAACACTTAGATACATTTATGTAAACAAAATGTATCTATGTCAGCTTCGGATGCGTCTGCAGAAATCTCCAGGAACTTTAAAGCTCTGTGTAACCCTTCCAATGCTGGTCTATTAAAAAAAAATGCTGGTTGCATATAATATACTGTAAATAATGTTTTAGAGCAAAGTTGAAATGCAGGGTTATATTCCGCTTTAATAGCCAGAGGGACACTAACAATCAATTTTCTACTAAAATAGATGCTATCGTATCAAATAATGTGCTGGTGCATGTAGGGGGCACCAGGGGTGCTGTGGGTGATGGTGTAGGGTGCTATGGGTGCAGGTAGGAGGATGGCGGGTGCTGGTGGCAGTGTTCGCGGGGGACAAGAGGCTTGCTATACTAATGTAAAGCAAGCTCCGGCAAACCATTTTTAAAGTGCTGTCTGGGCTCCACATTGGTCTCTTAACAGACCAATGAAAATCCTACTCAGGGAGGATTCCCATTGGGAAATTTAGCAATTATAGCATGTATGGGGGCCTTGCTATTAACCACCAAAGTAAGCACCATTGACTTCTTTTCAGTTTGTGAAACTGTTTTGGCAAACATGTGTGGAATCACTCAAAGGAAAATCTTGCAAGACTGCAAGATCCTAGGAAGGCGGGCAGCAAGAGGACCTGGTAAGGTCAAAATCTATTTTTATTTTACTTTACTTTAGGACTTATGTTTGCTGTGGAAAACGTGTGTGCAAGTTGTAGGCGGGTGGGGGGCAGGAGTTGGTCATGGGGCAGGTGGTGATAGTTGGCCTTGGGTGGTAAAAGGTTCAAATCTGGCCCTGTAGAGCAGTTTACACCCTGTACACCAGCATTACTGTAGGTTTACCTTACAATGTAATGTTTACACTTACTCCTTTAATACTGCAAGCTATATAACAAACTCTGCAGAAGTGCTGTAAATGTAACTCAGCACTTAATGAATGTCTTCAGATATGAATATATAATGGAGCTGGAACAAAAACCTGTTGCAGTAGAGTTTGTAGACTAGCTTCATTATTCTGCAAATGATGTAGATACATAGAACATTGACTACACGCTGATTACAGTAAAATATCTGAGAGACAGGCTTACTACAGTATATAAATCAACCTAGTCTGCAGAGGATTTCATGATGTGGCTGACAAAAAAATCAATTTATTTTAATTGTACCGAGAATAAGAGTGATCAGAATTCCCACAGCAAGTTCTGCAGTTGCATAAACGGATTTAATCAAAGTGCTGTAGCAATGTTGACAAAACAAGTGGTTGGTGTCCTTTCAATGTGTCAGGATTTTCATATTCTTCATTAGTAGAAGTCTTTTTCCAGCTCATCAGAAATCATGACCTAAAAATAGTTTTCAGTTTACCAAGATTACAGATAAGTAATACATGACGGGTATTTATGCTAGATTTAAATGGATAGCAGTGTACAGGTGAGTAGCATGCATTATGCATGGGGAAATTACAGTTTAAGAGACGTCTGCTATCTTCATCTCATCAGTGTACAAGGATCTGTGACTGACGACAATTTTGGAGCAAGACTGATGCAAATAGTGTCATTTACACAGTAAGTCTCAAAGCTGGATATGTGATGCTTGCTGGGTTCTGCTGTAATAGCTCGCAAAATTTCAGGAAGGAATTAACAAAATGCATCCCAGCCATCAGCATAAAGTTAAAGAGGCACCGTAACAGCATAGAGTAGAATGCAATAATGATTCAGAATACCCACTTTTATTCTAATTATCCTAGTTTCATCAACAGAAACACTTCCTAAAGCTACTGTATGTATTGCTGCATATTGTTTGTAGCCCCACCCTCCCAGTGATGCTTAGCCTAGGCTAATTAGATATGCAGAATTCTCACCCCCAGTGCATTCTGGGAGACCAGGTAGATTTTGTACTGGCTTTGGAATTCTCAGAAAAAAACATTCCACAGTTATTCCCTTCCATGTATTAAAGATGTTGCCACCTGTGGTAAATCAGGGTGAGGAAAGATTTTACAATGGGAACACACTGACTAAATAATTTCTGAAGTAATATTGTAAAAAAATAAGCAACTTTATTCATCCTGTTATTTTCACTACAGTTCCTCTTTAAGAAAAGCTTGATGCTAGTAGAACATTAATTTCCCATATAAATGTGTTACCTTCCTCTTATTAGATTTACTTAAATACTTTTAAAAATGTAACCTTTAGATGCCTTAAATATTTTTCAGCATCCTAACACGATCATTCTAGACATGCTGCACTATCATGACAGCAGGGCTATTGGGAGGAGTTGATGCAGAACACTGTAAAAACAAAGATTTGGGCGCAGCCAGCGCCGCCATAGGCTGTAATAGGAATTACAGCTATAGCGGCGCTCAGTAAGACAGAGCACATATTATAAAAACACTGTAATTCAGCTGAGAGCAATAGCAGGAAGCCGAATTACATATTTCCCCACTATGAATGGCATCCTAAATAGAGATGGCTCAAACCTCCGATTTTCTTCCCACCAACGTTCGTGAACATGCGAACTTCCACAAACCGCAACAGACTTCAATGGGGAGGCAAACTTTGAAAACTAGAAACATTTATGCTGGCCACAAAAGTGATGGAAAAGATGTTTCAAGGGGTCTAACACCTGGAGGGGGGCATGGTGGAGTGGGATAGACACCAAAAGTCCCCGGGAAAAATCAGGATTTGACGCACAGCAGCGTTTTAAGGGCAGAAATCACATTTTATTGCTAAATTGGAGGCCTAAAGTGCTTTAAAACATCTTGCATGTGTATACATCAATCAGGGAGTGTAATTAGTGTACTGCTTCACACTGACAGACCAAACTCACTGTGTAACGCACCACAAATAGCTGTTTGTGTAGTGACGGCCGTGCTGGACTTTTGCGAAGTGCACATGGCGAGAGTGCAGGCGATAGCGGTTTCCAAGCCCATACGGTCGGGCTGAGGTAGCTGAATGACAAAACAGTGACTGTCCAGCTGATCAAATTTGGTCAGTCCACAATGAAGCAACGACCTTATTATCTTTGGTGTGCCACCCCCCGAGATACTCATATAGCCGGCGGTCATTGCTTCATTGTGATACGCAAGCCCCTTCACCACGGCGAGATAACGATCACAAAGGGGAATTGACACATGTACATGCCTTTTGTTTTGTTGTTGCAGCTGCAGTGCAGCCAGAAAAATTAGGCAGGCATGTACAGTACATGCACCAGAAAAATTATTATAGCGGCCGCTGCTAGCAGCGGCCTTAAAAATTCAGGAATCCGCCTGGAGTTCTAGACTCTCTGTTGGTGGTGGCGGAGAAGGCAGTCAAGCAGCCTGCAGGCAGAGATGCTGTGTGGGCACCGACTTAGTCTTGGGGCAGGCAGTCATACGGCGTGCAGGCAGAGATGCTTGCTGTGTGTGGGGACTAACTTAGTCTTCGGGCAGGCCTGAGAGTGCTTTGCAGACCAGGCATCCATGGTCAGATGGACCCTTGACCCAACGCTGTGTGCCAGAGATGTCACCACTTGCCTTTCAACATCACGGTACAGTTTAGGTATCGCCTTTTTTGAGAAATAATTGCGGCCTGGTATCTTCCACTGAAGTGTGTGGCTTTGCTTTTGTGTGCTGCTTTTCCTCAGGTGGTCATCCCATTGCAGTTTGTGCTTTGTAATCATGTGCCTTCATAAGGTAGTTGTCCCTACGCGGGTCTCGGTCTTTCCACGGCTCAAGAGAGTACAGATGGCATTGCTCTCATCTGAAGCAGACACACAAAAAAATGTCCACACCGCTGAGCCCTGGGGTGATGGCACCTTGGTGGTGGCGGCCGACTGAGTGTTAAGTGGGGTGCCAGAATCAGAGCAGGAGGAGGAAGATACGTCACGCTTCCATGCAGAAGAAAAATGAGGTGCTCTGTGTTAAATAGTCAACTACGTCCTGACAATATTGGGGGTTGATGGCACGTGCCTTCTTCTGAACACTGTACTTTGGTCAAGGGCCGCACGAAATCAATGACAGCGCGACCTCAAACAGACCTGCAGCTGTCACACACACAGGTACCGTGAACAGGTGCAGCGACTGGTGGTAGTATATAAAACTGTGTGCGCTCACGTAGGTAGGTAGGTGTACTGAACAGTGAACAGGTGCAGTGATTGGGATTACAAATGTGCAGCTGTCTCACACACACACACACACAGGTTCCGTGAACAGGTGCAATGACTGGTGGTATTAGCAATGCGTGTGCTCACATAGGTAGGTAGGTGCACTGAACAGTGAACAGGTGCAGTGATTGGGATTACAAATGTGCAGCTGTCACACACACACTGGTACCGTGAACAGGTGCAATGACTGGTGGTATTAACAATGCGTGCGCTCACGTAGGTAGGTAGGTAGACTGAACAGTGAACAGGTGCAGTGATTGGGATTACAAATGTGCAGCTGTTACACACACACACAGGTACCGTGAACAGGTGCAATGACTGGTGGTATTAACAATGTGTGCGCTCACGTAGGTAGGTAGGTGCACTGAACAGTGAACAGGTGCAGTGATTGGGATTACAAATGTCCAGCTGCCTGTCACACACACAGGTAGTCACTGAATGTTCTGGGCCTGGCAGTGGCACAGAAGGAATTACCATCAAGGGGCCAAAGGCCAGCTGCGACTGGCTGACAGGGCTGTATATAATGCAAGTGGGCCACAAAAAAAAATAGCTCACAAGAACAAGATTAGCTCTCAAAAGAGCTGTTGAGAGGTGCTTTTTTAGCAATAAGAATCAGCAAGGAGCAAGCTAACAAGCCTACAAGAGCCTAACTAAGCTTTCCCTATATCTCTCTCTGCAGCAGCAGCTCTCCTTAATGATGTAGTATAGGGGCGGACTGAACTTCCCAAAAAGTTTTCTGTTCTCCACAATCGCGAACCACCAAAGTTCGCCGATTCCCGTTCGCCAGCGAACTGTTCGGGCCATCTCTAATCCTGGATAGGGAATGGTATTTAGCACCACCGGGACTTTTGCAGGAGCATGGTGAGCCAATTTTTCGACTTTACCCTGCGCCCAAATCTCCTGGCGGCATTATTGTATACACACGTTGATGCTGCCACTAGTAAATGCTCTCTGTTGGACCCAGGACTACATATCCCATAATTCATAGCAGTGGCTGTTATTAGCTAGCTCCAAGGTGACAAGACTAAATCACAATGGGTGTAGTTCTAATGGCCCTTTTGTAACGACAGAAGGAAAGAATTTCTGTAACTAACTTTATCATCCTAACAAAAGTGTTGCTACTGGGGCGTATAGCAGCCCCTGTAATCGCAGGGGGGGCAGAACTGTTTTGGGACCCCAACTACTAACCTTCCCGTCCTCTGTTACAGGGGACCATACTTCAGATCAGGTGTTTTGTGGCTACACATGTTATGGGTATGAAGATCATGATGGCCACATTTGTTTCATGACCCTTGTGAGATGGGCCCCAAACCTGTGAAGGGCAACAAGGGTTGGCAAGGGAAAGGGTGTGAACATTGAGGGGGCCCATCAAAGTTTTGCTGGGGGGGCCCATGATGATTGTAGTTATGCCATTGTGTATATACACTGTACTGTTGTGATTTTTAGCCACTTGCTTTTCTTTTAGCCACAAAGAAAAATGTATGAGATAACTGGACAAGTAAAGGTACAATAATATCTTAACCACTACACATCCTGGCCTGTTTTCCCCTTAACTACCAGAGCAGATTTGATGTTTTAGCTATGCCCCTATTTAATGAGCAATCATTTTTTTTACTATGACACCTTAGTGATATACACATTGTTTTTTGGGGGGGCAAACTAGACTTTCTTTGGGTTATTTTTTCTTCAGCAATTATTTTACTCTCTACGCATTTTAAAGAAAAACAAAAATTTGCTTTCCTAAAACAGAAAGAATTTGCGATAATTCAGGTTAGAGTGAGCTCGAGATGTCTCCCAGAGCACCACTGCTGAATATATGCAAATTAACCATTGTACCCTTAGAAGCTAAACACACCTCCAGAACCGCTGGAATGCAATGATGTGTCAGCTTGTTAATGTGTACAGAGCCATAATAATCCAACATGCATACAGGCTGTTTCGGATTGTTTGATCCTCATCAGTGCATGGCATGGATTAATTTTGGCTCTATGGAGTAGGGCTTGTAAATCGGAGAGGCACAGACTAACCAGCAAGCTCATGGTGACCCAGAACTCATTGGGGTGTGTAAGGGACTACAATGGTCCTAAAAGCCCCCTTACTAAGATGTTAAGAAAAACAAAAGTTTGCTTTCCTAAAACAGAAAGAATTTGCGATAATTCAGGTTAGAGTGAGCTCGAGATGTCTCCCAGGCACTACTGCTGAATATATGCAAATTAACCATTGTACCCTTAGAAGCTAAACACACCTCCAGAACCGCTGGAATGCAATGATGTGTCAGCTTGTTAATGTGTACAGAGCCATAATAATCCAACATGCATACAGGCTGTTTCGGATTGTTTGATCCTCATCAGTGCATGGCATGGATTAATTTTGGCTCTATGGAGTAGGGCTTGTAAATCCGAGAGGCACAGACTAACCAGCAAGCTCATGGTGACCCAGAACTCATTGGGGTGTGTAAGGGACTACAATGGTCCTAAAAGCCCCCTTACTAAGATGTTAAGAAAAACAAAAGTTTGCTTTCCTAAAACAGAAAGAATTTGCGATAATTCAGGTTAGAGTGAGCTCGAGATGTCTCCCAGGCACCACTGCTGAATATATGCAAATTAACCATTGTACCCTTAGAAGCTAAACACACCTCCAGAACCGCTGGAATGCAATGATGTGTCAGCTTGTTAATGTGTACAGAGCCATAATAATCCAACATGCATACAGGCTGTTTCGGATTGTTTGATCCTCATCAGTGCATGGCATGGATTAATTTTGGCTCTATGGAGTAGGGCTTGTAAATCCGAGAGGCACAGACTAACCAGCAAGCTCATGGTGACCCAGAACTCATTGGGGTGTGTAAGGGACTACAATGGTCCTAAAAGCCCCCTTACTAAGATGTTAAGAAAAACGCATTTTAAAGTGAGAAAGAAAAAAATGGAAAAAAATAATGACTTCTCTGTTTCTACCAATTACAGTTTGAACATAAACAGTTCCACTGTACAAAAACACTTCATATTTATTGATCTATGTATCTCCTTTATTGTAATACTTCAATTATGTTGCTGGTACAATGCATGGCAAAGATATTTTATTTTGAAACAAAGCTATTTTTTCTTTGACGTATACTTTTTTCTCCTCACGCTGTAAGTCCTTAATTGTCTAACCATCTGGAAAAATGCCACAACTGGCACCATTTTTAAAGACATTTTTTTTTAAAGACATCAGAGACAATAGAGACACGTAGGGCTATTCAATCATATCTTAATTGGTAACATACTGACTTGTGTGGTTTGGCTGAAATTTTCCCAAATGTAACCATAATTTTAAAAATTACATTTTTTTTCAATTCTACATTTAATGTGTCACTATTTTTGTTTTTAGACAGCAGCAGCCTCAGCTTAAAAAAACAAAAAAAACAAAAAAAACAAAAACAAATTTAGTCTACCACTTTTCAGAAAATAAAATGCTGAACAGGAGCAACATGAACAGAGCAGCAAAAAGGGGAAATTAACCACTTCCCAACTGAGGGGTTTTACCCCTTGACCACCAGAGCAATTTTCACCTTTCAGCGCTCCTTCCATTCATTCGTCTATAACTTTATCATTACTTATCGCAATGAAATGAACTATATCTTGTTTTTTTCGCCACCAATTAGGCTTTCTTTAGGTGGGACATTATGCCAAGCATTATTTTATTCTAAATATGTTTTAATGGGAAAATAGGAAAAATGTGGGAAAAAAATCATTATTTTTCAGTTTTCAGCCATTATAGTTTTTAAATAATGCATGCTACTGTAATTAAAATCCATGAAATGTATTTGCCCATTTGTCCCGGTTATAAAACAGTTTAAATTATGTCCCTATCACAATGTTTGGCGCCAATATTTTATTTGGAAATAAAGGTGCATTTTTTTCAGTTTTGCGTCCATCCCTAATTGCAAGCAAATAGTTTATAAAGTAACAGTGTTGTACCCTCCTGAAATAAATATTTAAAAAGTTCAGTCCCTAAGGTAACTATTTATGTATTTTTTTAATTGTAATTTTTTTTATTTATTTTTTTTATTACAAAAAAATAATTGGGGAGTGTGGGAGGTAATGAGTTCATTTTTTGTGTAAAAGTAGTGTATTTGTATGTGAAAAATGCTTTAGGGTGTAGTTTTACTATTTGGCCACAAGATGGCCACAGTAACATGTTATTTATGCGACCTGCAAGCGTCCGGAAGGACGCTTGCAGGAAGTACAAAGAGGCTGGGAACTTTTTCTTTTCTTCACAATGATCGCTGCTTCTCGCAGAAGCAGTGGATCATTGCGGGGGCTTAGATCAACGAACGGGAATGTATTTTCCCGTTCATTGATCTCCGGGCGAGCGGGCGGCGGTGTGTATGCGAGCGGGAGTGCGCGCATAAGCGAGCGGGAGCGCGGGCAGCGGCAGGAGCGCGGGAAGTATGGATTTCTCCGTCCCTGGTGGTAAAAGGATGGAAAAAGGGACGGAGAAATGCGTACGGGTGGGGGTAAAGTGGTTAAAGGAGGGAAGTCAGACTATGGGTTTTGTAAATAATAATACCGCCACTGATTCCAAAGAGAGAGGGGTTGGCGGATAAGCAAAATAAGTACCATCTGATGAAGACCCCCTGAAAAGGGAATCCTATGTCAATATGGGTCAAGATATCTTGGAAAAGGAATGAAAATAGTATCTCTTGCCCTTAGAGCTCAGTAATAGATAAAATGTTAGGGCCCTCCATGGCGCCAAGGTAGGGTTGCCAGGTAGAAGTAAATTGATAATCAGTATCAAGTAAACGTGCATTGATTTTTTTCAGAAATCATTTTAGAATTAATGTTCAACAGTATTTGTGAGAAGGAGAGGCCAGGCCGCTTCCAATTAGACGCTATGTGGAGTTTAACTGAAGCAACAATATGTTGTAATAACTTATGCATAGCATTTTTCCATTTTTTAGGTTTAAAGCCCAGAAGGAAAACCTTAGGGTCTTTAAAGATGGTGGTCCCAAATATCTGAGTCAAAAACTTAGCAGTTTCCTGCCAAATGTGTGAGACTATGGGACAGTTCCACCATATATGTTTCAAGTCACCTGGTAATATGCAACCTCTGCAATAATTGTTTGGAACATGAGGATATATCCTATGAATAATTGTGGGAACGCTATAGGTCCTATGGAGCAGCCTGATCGACACTTTCATGGCGCTAGTTTGTCAGCTACCTGTAGTCAGAGAAGTCGAACATTGAGACCACTGGGCCTCAGACAGATGCATATCAAGGTCCTCTTCCCATTTGCCAGCAAAAGGTGGGCGATAACCCAAGGGCGGCTTATTAAAGATTCCATATAACCAGGAGATGGTATCTTTCATTAAGGGGTCATTCATACATTGCTGTTCAAACGCTGTTAGGGACAGATCATTAGGGCTAGGAGAAAGTGCCTTAAAGAGAACCTGAGGTGGGATTTAATTATGTTAGTGGGGCACAGAGGCTGGTTGTGCACACTAACACCAGCCTCTGTTGCCCCATGGTGTGCCTCCAAGACCCCCCTGCGCGCCGCTATACCCCCCGCAGTGCTGGCGACACGCAGCGTGTCGCCAGCACAATGTTTACCTATGATGTGTCTGTTAGCACCGCTCCTCCGCCTCCTCTGTATCGGCGCTACCCGCCCGCGTCCATTCCCTCCCGCTGATTGGAGGGGAGGGACGCGGGCCGGTAGCGCCGATATAGAGGAGGCGGGGGAGCGGCGCTAACACACAGGCAGAGGTAAACATTGTGCTGGCGACACGCTGCATGTCGCCAGCACTGCGGGGGGTATAGCGGCGTGCAGGGGGGTCTTGGAGGCACACCATGGGGCAGGGGCGCCTCTGGCATTTTTGTCACTCCAGGCAATAAAACCTTTGGCGCCCCCCCCCCCCCCCATCCAACTATATGGAGCTAAAAATGTATTTTCTTGAGCCCTGAGCACCTGTTAGGTCAAAATATTTAAAACAAACCTAGGGGGCGGTTCGTAAATGATGCATGCTCTGTGAGGGCATCCATCTTCCTTCTGTTAATGGTGCAGACTCGCAGGTTCGAAATGCCTGCAATGTCAAGCACATATCCAGATGCTAGTGCATGGTGGGAGATGTAACATCCCCATCCACAATATGTAGTATCCCCTGGCCACTATTACATCTGCCAGCATGCACAAGTGACCGGGGATACACACAACATTGTGGGCACTTCGAACCTGGGGGTCTGCAGCATTGACAGAGGAAAGATGGATGTCGTTGTATAGATGGGGGAGGGGCCTACAGAGCAACCCTCCTCCCTGTAAGTAAGTAAACGAATACTGCCCACACGAAGCATGCATAATTTACAAATCTCCCTTAGGGGAGGTTCATTTTAAAGCGGAATTGTAAATAGTTTTTAAACACATTGCTTCACTTACCTGGGGCTTCTGCAAGCCCCCAGCAGCCGCCCTGACCCACGCCAGTCCTGCCCGAGCCTCCGTTCTCCCGCTGCCGTTCCGTTCCTAGACTTCTAAGTCGATGCCAGCGCAGCCCTGCCAAGCATATCTTTTCTTCACGTTCTCCTCTGCAATAGCGGGGAACGCGATGAAAGGATACGTGTGGCCAGAGCCGCGCAGGCGCAGTGGCCCGGTGGTGAAACCGAAAGTAGCTGGCAGCGGGAGAAATGGAGGCTTGGGCAGGACGGCTGCTGGGGGCTTGCAGAAGCCCCAGGTAAGTGAAACAATATGTTTAAAAACTATTTACAGTTCCGCTTTAAATTAGAGGTGCTCAATTCCCTTTAAGAAGCATTTTCTCTGTTATGTGTTTTTTTTTTTTTTTCATCAAATACTTATCATTTTCTGTTTCACAGGCTTCTCATACATTTTCTGTTGCACTCATGTATTCGTGGAATCATCAATAAACTCAGTACATCTGCACCTTTCCCCACTCATTTTTTACATAGGGGTTTGTGTCAGAAAAGCAACATTTGCCCTGCTATTGGCTGAAGCTGATGCCAGTCATTCAGCAGAGGTAAAGGTCCATTCATGTCACAAAGACAAACTCAGCTGCCACAGCACATGAAAGCACAGATCTGATAAGAAGCTCTCTGTTTCATGTCAGCGGAGTGAGAGCTGTCTGGGATCATAAACTGCTGACCTGGGCTCATGGCTGCTTCTTCTCTCTCCTCTAAGCTGCTGCTCAGTCACCGCTGACAAATTAGACTTGGGACGCAGTGTATCAATGGGGAATGATCTAAATATCAGATGGTGGCTAGATGGTTTCCCCAACTTCTTCCTGGTAGGAGGCTGAGATAGAGGCGGGGCCAGGGGGCATCATGCTGCTTCATTGGCTGGCCCTGCACCAGGTGGTGAGGAAGGGGTGGTTTGAGAGGCAAGGCAGAGCACATTTACTCTGTCTCTATTGGCCAGGGAGTGGATAGGAAAGCTATGAAGGCAGCGCTGATGAAAATGATGTGTCGAGCGCTGCAGCCTGCAAGACAGGGGACAAATAGTGTCATACGCAAGTGCGGTGGTGCACTACAGGTTCCAGCAGTGCCGCCTTTCAGTGCCACAGCGCTCTAGGCGGCCAGCTGTAGTGTCTGTGGCTTAAAGCGCCTCTGCCATGGGGCAACAGAGGCTGGTGTTAGTGTGCACAACCAGCCTCTGTGCCCCACTAGCATAATTAAATCCCACCTTGGGTTCTCTTTAAGGAAATGAAAAATCAGAAAGATTCTAAATCATTCAGAGGGAGGGGGGTTAAAGTTAGCTATAAACACATCCTGGGTAGGAGGAGAGCCCCTGCCCCATATGCTATGGGCTTAAGTAAACCATGTGTAGATCACCATGTAAAGGCTGAAAGGTCTAAACCTGGAGGGAAGTCAGGATTTGAAAACAGCTCTGTAAGTCGGGAACGCGTGGACTGTAGGTTATATAAGAATCTTGACTTGTACCAAATGCTCAGAGTATGGGCTGTAATAGGTGAGGACTTTTACTAAGCGTATGGTACTGTCTGAGGCCCAGAGAATTCCTTTCCAAGTGAGGGGGGAGAGTATATTATTTTCCAATTCTACTCATAAATAATGGAGAGTGGTAAGTAGAGTAAATTAGGGGGATCTGTGCAAGTTGAGAGGCCTTATAATAATGGAAGAGGTTAGGTACTGATATCCCACCATCAGCCTTGTGCCAGTGCATTATTTTACGTGCAATCCAGGCTTTTTAAAAGACCGGATAAACCGGAGAACATGTTGCTGCAGTTTAAAAATATCCTTGCGTTTAATTGAAACAGGCATAACCCGAAAAAGGTAAGTGAGTCTAGATAGAAGTGTCATCTCTTACAATATATTTTTAGTATGTAAGAGAAGATTGCAACCTGTAAAAAAGTCTACAGAAACATAAGGAGAAAAAAAAAACTGCATGCAGATAGCAGAATGGCCAAGAGTCAAGTGCTGACCACTTTCCCACCATGCAATCCAGGAAGAACAACAATATGCCAAAAATCCATGAGCAAGATGTTAATTGTATCCCTCAAACCTTGGACTTTGTTTATACCTAATCAGAAAAAAAAGGATCTGGAATTCAAAATGCAGTTTTGGTCCAGACCTGGTTCATTTTTGGTCCATGACCTCATGAACACAAAATAAGCTGCTTTCTTCAATAATGTCCTACAGGATGCCATCATTATGTTGCAGATCTAGGTCATGCATGCCTTGATCCTTATTCATGCTTAAGAGAATAAAGAGATCCCTAACTAAACTCAAATGAGGCTTCTTCTAAATACTATTTTTCTAAATAAAGCAAACACTGAAGCAAATTAGAGAAAGCAGAGGAATTCAGAGTAAACAGGCATGGCCCAAACCTCTCTGTAATAAGAGTTAAAGAGACTCCGTAACAAAAATTGCATCCTGTTTTTTATCATCCTACAAGTTCCAAAAGCTATTCTAATGTGTTCTGGCTTACTGCAGCACTTTGTACTATCACAGTCTCTGTAATAAATCAACTTATCTCTCACTTGTCAGACTTGTCAGCCTGTGTCTGGAAGGCTGCCAAGTTCTTCAGTGTTGTGGTTCTTTGATGCATCTCCTCCCTCCTGGCCCCTCTCTGCACACTGCTGTGTGTTATTTAAATTAGAGCAGCTTCTCTCTTCTCTCTTATCTTTTACAAGCTGGATAAATCGTCCTCTGAGCTGGCTGGGCTTTCACATACTGAGGAATTACAGACAAGGGCAAAGCTGTTTGCAGGAAGAAAAGAGCAGCCTGAAACTTCAGTGCATGAGAGATGCAGGGGGAAAGAAACACACAAATGATCTCTTGAGATTCAAAAGGAATGCTGTATACAGCCTGCTTGTGTATGGATGTATTTTCTATGTGTGGACATACTGTACATCAACCTACTTCCTGTTTTGGTGGCCATTTTGTTTGTTTATAAACAAACTTTTTAAAACTGTTTTTAACCACTTTAAATGCGGCGGGGAGCGGCGAAATTGTGACAGAGGGTAATAGGAGATGTCCCCTAACGCACTGGTATGTTTACTTTTGTGTGATTTTAACAATACAGATTCTCTTTAAGGTGGCCACGCACGATACAATAACATGATCCAATTTTACAACAATTTGATAAATACGATTGGTTGACCTGACAAATAAAAAAAAAAATCCACTTGAGTGAGATATTCAGATCGGATTTCCCTTTTTTTTATTTTGAATATAATACGATTGGGAATAGTGGGTTTTTCTGATCAATTTTTATGAGAACTGAATGGTATAGAGTAGATTGTCAAATTCTTATAGACCCAAGCAATTTATTTCAAAAAGTTTTCAATCATTTTTTTTTTTCATAAATTGGGGAAGTATTGAATAGAGATGACTCGAACCTCCGATTTTCGGTTCGCAAACCGGGTTCGCGTACCTTCGCCAAATGTTCGATTTGCGCAAACTTTCGCGAACCGCAATAGACTTCAATGGGGAGGTGAACTTAAACTAGAAACACTTATGCTGGCCAGAAAAGTGAGGGAAAAGATGTTTCAAGGG
Source organism: Hyperolius riggenbachi (assembly GCF_040937935.1). Lineage (NCBI taxonomy): Eukaryota > Metazoa > Chordata > Amphibia > Anura > Hyperoliidae > Hyperolius > Hyperolius riggenbachi. Next base: position 459,106,461 of record NC_090646.1, read on the forward strand.
GTCTAACACCTGGAGGGGGGCATGGCGGAGTGGGATGGACACCAAAAGTCCCAGGGAAAAATCTGGATTTGACGCAAAGCAGCGTTTTAAGGGCAGAAATCACCTTGAATGCTAAATTGGAGGCCTAAAGTGCTTTAAAACATCTTGCATGTGTATACATCAATCAGGGAGTGTAATTAGAGTATTGCTTCATGCTGACACACCAAACTCACTGTGTAACGCACCGCAAACAGCTGTTTGCATAGTGACGGCCGTGCTGGACTGGTGCGCACCATGGCGAGATTGCTCTTCCTCACTCAGTGATGTCAGGTAATGTCTGACTGCCTTATCAACTTTCAATGGTTCTTTCTCTACCATTGTTAAAGCTTACATCTATTTTTTTAAATACTTGTTCTGCTTGCTGTTCAGTACCTGCAACGAGAATCTTTTATGGAGGGCAAGTCTGCCTTTGTGAGTGACCACGGGTAATGAACGGGGAATCAGGGTTCGATTCCAGTCCAGAGTGGGAGTCTGAGAACTGGCTACCACCACCGCACATCCAAGTAAGGACCCATTTGCTGTATAAGTAATGTACCTGCCCTGACCGTGCTTTGCACACCAGGCATCTGTGGTCAGATGGACCCTTGACCCAGCGCAAGATGAACCAAATCGAAAGCATTTGCCAAGAATGTGTTATGGAGGGCAAGTCTGCCATTCATTCAACTGTGTGAAACTTTCTATGGTACTTTCTCAGTAGCATGGTGACCACAGGTAATGGCCGGGGAATTCTGGTTCAATTCCGGTCCGGAGTGGGAGCCTAAGAAACGGCTACCACCACCACACATCCAAGGAAGGCAGTAGGCATGGCATGCACGTCCTGAGGTAGTGACAAAAAATAACAATACAGGAGGACTTTCGAGGCCCTGCTGTATATGACACTGATCGACTTTACTACCTGTAACAAGAATCTGTTATGGAGGGCAAGTCTGCCATTCATTCAACTGTGTGAAACTTTAGATGGTACTTTCTCAGTAGCATGGTGACCACGGGTAATGGCTGGGGAATGGCTGGGGAATCCTGGTTCAATTCCGGTCTGGAGGGGGTGCCTAAGAAATGGCTACCACCACCACACATCCAAGGAAGGCAGCAGGCACGCTGTGGGCAAAGGAGCAGGAACGGCTACCACACATCCAAGGAAGGCAGCAGGCATGGCATGCACGTCCCAAGGTATTAAGATTTGATTTTTAGCTCCAGAACCCTTATTTGATGAAAAAGGGTATAATTTGAGCACATAATATTGTAGATGGTATTATGGTACTATAGATCTGTGCCACCAGTTGGTTGATCCAGCACTGTGTGCCAGAGATGACACCACTTGCCTTTAAAGAGAATGTGTTATGGAGGGCAAGTCTTCCATTCATTCAACTGTGTGAAACTTTTGATGGTACTTTCTCAGTAGCATGGTGACCACGGGTAATGGGCGGAGAATCCTGGTTCCATTCCAGTACGGAGTGGGAGCCTAAGAAACGGCTACCACCACCACACATCCAAGGAAGGCAGCGGGCATGCTGTGGGCAAAGGAGCAGGAACGGCTACCACACTTAAAAGGAAGGCAGCAGGCATGGCATGCACGTCCCGAGGTAGCGACCAAAAATAACAATACAGGAGGACTTTCGAGGCCCTGCTGTATAGGACACTGATAGACTGTACAACCTTTGAGAATCTGTTATGTAGGGCAAGTCTGCCATCCATTCAAGTGAAAGGTATGCACTGACTGCCAGGTATAATACAATGTGCAGTCAAAGATGCAGTGAAAGGTATGCAGCCTTCACCGCGGCAAGGTAATGATCACGAAGGAGAATGGGCACATGTACATGCCTTTTGTTTTGTTATTGCAGCTGCAGTGCAACCAGAAAATTTAGGCAGGCATGTACACGCACCAGAAAAATTATTATAGCTGCCGCTGCTAGCAGCGGCCTTAAAAATTTAGGAATCCATCTGGAGTCCTGGACTCTGTTGGTGGTGGTGGAGAAGGCAGTCAAGCGGCCTGCAGGCAGAGATGCTGTGTGGGGACTAGGGACTGACTTAGTCTTGGAGCAGGCAGTCACATGGCGTGCAGGCAGAGATGCTGTGTGCGGAGACTGACTTAGTCTTCGGGTGGGCAGTAGCCCTCCGGGATCCATGCCTCATTCATTTTGATAAAGGTAAGGTACTGAACACTTTTGTGACTTAGGCGACTTCTCTTCTCAGTGACAATGCCTCCAGCTGCGCTGAAGGTCCTTTCTGATAGGACGTTTGAGGCAGGGCAAGACAGAAGTTGGATGGCAAATTGGGACAGCTCTGCCACAGGTCAAGCCTGCGCACCCAGTAGTCCAAGGGTTCATCGCTGCTCACAGTATCTACATCCACACTTAAGGCCGGGTAGTTGGCTACCTGCCGGTCCAGGCACTGGTGGAGGGTGGATCCGGAAGGGCTAAGGCGAGGCGTTGGACTAAAGAATATCCGCATGTCCGACATCACCATGAAATCGCTGGAGCATCCTGTCCTTGCCTGCGTGGACATGGGAGAAGGATTACTGGCAGTGGTACCTTAATTGCGTTGTGCTGTGACACTACCCTTATACGCATTGTAAAGCATAGTTGCCAGCTTGTTCTGCAAGTTAGTGCTGGGCGTAATGGAAAAAACTACGCTTACGGATCATTACGCGTAATTTTACGCTATTACGCATTACGGAATAACGCTTACGGCGTAGACATTTATCTACGGTTTATGTCTGTAATTACGCATGGCCCTAACGCAATTACGCGTAAGAATACCGTAATGCAGATTGTTACGTTACTGCCTTACGCATAATCTCCTACTAGCAATTAATGCGTAAGGCAATGCTCCCAAGCGGAAAAGTTGACGCATGGATCAATGTTAGGTAGCCGCCGACTTTAAGGATTAATAGCAAAGCCCCCTTAATTTCTGAGAGCCTCAAATTTGGAGAATATATTAAGGAGATCAGAAGGAATAAGAGGAAAAAAATTTTTTCAAAAAGACCTTATAGTTTTTGAGAAAATCGATGTTAAAGTTTCAAAGGAAAAATATATACATTTAAAAACCCGCCAAATTTAACAGTTAATAGCAAAGCCTGCTTAAAATTTAGGAACACCAAATTCCCAGGGTATATTAAGGGGATCAATGGGAATAAGAGGAAAATTTTTTTTTTCAAAAAGACCTTATAGTTTTTGAGAAAATCGATTTTTAAGTTTCAAGGGCAAAAATGTCTTTTAAATGCGGAAAATGTCAGTTTTTTTTGCACAGGTAACAATAGTGTATTATTTTCATAGATTCCCCCAAGTGGGAAGAGTTTTACTTACTTCGTTCTGAGTGTGGGAAATATAAAAAAAAAACGACGTGGGGTCTCCCCTCCCAGACCTCTTTAACCCCTTGTCCCCCATGCAGGCTGGGATAGCAAGAATGCGGAGCATCGGCCGCGTGGGGCTCCGCACCCTGACTATACCAGCCCGCATGGTCCATGGATTGGGGGGTCTCGGAAGGGGAGGGGCAGCCAAGCTTTCCCCTCCCCCTCCAAGCCCTTGTCCAATCCAAGGACAAGGGGCTCTTCTCCACCTCCGATGGGCGGTGGAGGTGGAGGCCGCAATTTCCTGGGGGGGGGTTCATGGTGGCATCTGGGAGTCTCCTTTAAAAAGGGGTCCCCCAGATGCCCACCCCCCCTCCCAGGAGAAATGAGTATAGGGGTACTTGTACCTCTTACCCATTTCCTTTAAGCGTTAAAAGTAAATAAACACACAAAAACTTAGAAAAAGTATTTTAATTGAACAAAAAACATAACCACGAAAAAAGTCCTTTAATATTCTTAATTAACCATTAATACTTACCTGTCCCTTTAAATAAATGATCCCTCGCAATAGCCTCGGAAATTTTCTATCAGTTACAATGTAACAAAGTTATTAGAATGTAACAACTTTGTTACATTGTAACTACGCCGCACCCGACGTCACTCGCCGCTCAGCCGCCGCATACACTTACGCGTCCTTGCAGGACGCTAAGTCCCCGCCGGCTCCCGCTGTCCACCCCGCCCACATCTGTCACCCACATGTCACCCACATGTGGGTGACATGTGGGTGACATGTGGGAGAGGCGGGGAGGGCAGCGGGAGCCGGCGGGGACTTAGCGTCCTGCACGGACCCGACAGAGCTCTGAGCTATATAGCTCAGAGCTCTCTAAGCATCTTTGAATTTGGGCTCCAAGGAGCCCCATTGGTCCTTAGCAGACCAATGGGGTTCCTTCTGATTTGAAGGAACCCCATTGGTCTGCTAAGGACCAATGGGGCTCCTTGGAGCCCAAATTCACAGATGCTTAGAGAGGGGGGAGTGGCTCCAGGAGGAAGTGTAGCCTGATTGGCTACAATGTGCCTGCTGACTGTGATGTAGAAGGTCAAAATTGACCCTCATGATGCACTATGGGGGCAAACCGAAGTTCCGGTAAAGTTCGCAGTTCTCCACGATCGCGAACCCCGGAAGTTTGCCGGGAACCGTTCGCCGGCGAGCTGTTCGGGCCATCTCTAGTATTGAACACCTGCGTGTGGCACATTGGTCAGATTTCTTAAATGTTACAATCAATCAGAAAAGTTGATTGTAGTTCTTGAATTTAAAAGAAATGTAAAAACATTGTATTGTGTGTGGCCACCTAATACTCAGGAGGACACTTATTGTCATCTAGTGCCCTTATTCCAGGACCTGCAGGGTACAGGTCAAGCCCCAGACATGGCTGTTAATTTGAAGCATTCTTTAGCATAAGACAATTGTTTTAAATGTCTTTATTAAGTTGTATCACATGTGTAAATAGTTGGTTGTGGAAAGGAGGTAGATTATGCATTTGCTCTGCTAAGAGATAAGCTTGAAAAGATATTCAGAGAGGTTTTTAAGATATTTGTGTGAACAGTATGTTATCAGCTTCTGCTAGAATGTGATCTGAGGTTTATCAGATGCCTTACAATTCCTCTTTAATTCTTTTCACATATTTATATATTGCTGAAACCTTCTCTTGCAGCCACTTAGCGCCTCTTTCCCAGTTTGTGTTTATTGAGACTGTGTGAAAATAGTATTTTGTAGATGACTCATTTATTTCAGCAGTTACTAAACATTGGTACTAATTCCCGATTCTGATATATGCAAGGGGGGAGGGGGGGGGCTGATTTACTGAAGATGGAATTTGTCATCTTCAGTAAATCAGCGAATAACGTAACCTTAAAGTGGAAAAAAACTCTGACAAAATATTCAATAAAAATGTGTTTTCCTACTTATTACCCATGCTGTTATCATATTTGTTTTTGTGCACAAGTAATATTGTCTGTCTACAAATAAAAAATTTCCAAAGTACAGTTTATCTGCTCTGAAAGCAAAAAATTGCATGTTACTGCATAGCTGCTATATTTATATATTATAATCTATCCAGAGATCACTTTTCAGCCCTCAATATGTGTGTATAAATCTTTTTAAATATTCCTTAATGCTTTTTATTAGCTAAAATGATGGTACTTACATATTATGCCATCTACCAAATTTGACTGTCTCTGTTTTAAAGATATTTACTCCACTTTGGAAATCTACACATCATTGGAAAATCGGGAGTCTTGGCTTTCATTTGCCTAGCCTTTGCCTAGCATTAGTGTGATACATCGTTCCTTAGCTAGGGGGTGTTGAATGAGGGGAGTCCGCTCCTTTTAAAGTGATATTACCAGCTTTACTGGAATCAGGGGCGTAACTACAAATCACAGAGAGCCCATGTGAAAATTGTCATTGCCCCCTTCCCCCTTCCTATGTACTTACCTGGAACACTTTTTCCTTCCCTCCTTAGCTGTCCCCTGCACTCCTGCCTATTACTTCAGTTTAACAGACCCACAGATCATCCTAGCATTAGTGTCAGGGCTTACCTCTTCCAGTGTCAGATACCTGATGCCCTCCAGCTGCAACCACTGGATCTTCCCCTTCTTCCTCTCAGTCTAAGTTTCCCTGCATTTAACCTACAGAAGACCAAGACAGAGGCTGAGGAGACCCAGTGGCTGCAGCTGGAGTGGCAATGTGCAATTGTTTTTGCTTCGTTTTATTTAGCCTATGTGTGATATTTGTCAATAAACTTCTGTACTTTTTATATTTACAAATGACCCAACTTATGATCTATTCCCCCCCAAAAAAAAAAACCCCAAAAACCATTTATTTATTGTTGCCATTGATATCCATCATTGCAGCTTCTCCATCCCCATGCAAGAGTAGTGGGCCCTATTCATTAACCATATTACAAATAAATCATTTTCAGCCGAGGTGTTAAAAAACAAACTTAACACATTTTGTGAACCTAGACAATACATTGATGTTGACTTCTTCAGGAGTATAATCCCAGCTTGGGATGTTTTTGAACCGATTCTTGTTTCATCAAGCAAATAATACGATTTGTATACGGTGCCCTCAGATTTGCACCAGTTTCATAGAATGTAAGGCTTGAAAAAATACAGCTTGGGCAACAATCTTCAACACCCTTTAGGTTAGTTGGAGAACTCCCAGGAGAGCATCTGATCTAGACCACGGCATGCATGTGTGAGGGGTTTTTGTGTGGATTTTATCATGTCTATGTGTAATATTTGTAAAAAAAAAAAAAAAAAAAAAACATTTTTTTTAAATTTACGAATGACCTGACAATTTATTTTACCTCAACCATCCCTTTATTGTTACCATTGATGCCTGTCAAAAATCATACTTAGCCATTTTGTTGTGAATCAGTTTTACTGGGTTACTTGTTCTCAAGTGTTTTCTCTTGTTTAATAAGCTTAACAAATGAACTCCAAAACAACTATGACGGGAATCCACAAACATATACAGTATCAAAATGTAAAATGTTGAAATGCAACTTACAGGGCTGTATTTAGGGTTTGGGCTCCCCTAGGCACCCCAAACCTATGCCCCCCCCCCCCCCCCCCCCGGGCATTGGCGGCAGTGACCCTAAAAAAGCAAGTAGAAAATGCCCCCCTCCCCCCCCCCAAAAAAAAAAAAACCACACATTAGCCAGTGTTCTCTCGCACAAAATAATGGTAGGTATTAAAGTGTGAGCTTCCCTGAGAAAAGTCAGTAACATGACTATGTTCTCTGCAAAGTGCTGCAGAAGATGTCAGTGCTATATAAATACATAAGAATATGGTAGGACATTAGACTATGGCAGGATTAGATTGTAAGCTCCTCAGAGGATAGTCAGTGACATGACTACGTACTCTGTGAAGTACTGCTGAAGATGGCAGTACAATATAGTACAGTAGTATGGCAGCATGGTGGCATAGTGGTTAGCGCTCTCGCATTGCAGCGCTGGGTTCCTGATTCGAATCCCAGCCAGGTCAACATCTGCAAGGAGTTTGTATGTTCTCCCTGTGTCTGTGTGGGTTTCCTTCAGACACTCTGGTTTCCTCCCACATCCCAATGCCATACGATACAGATAAGTTAATTGGCTTCCCCCCAAAAATTGGCCCTAGACTACGATACATACACATATGACTATGGTAGGGATTAGATTGTAAGCCCCTCTGTAGGACAGTTAGTAACAAGACAATACATAATCTGTACAGTGCTGTGTAATATGTTGGCGCTATATAAATATTTAGTATTAGTATAGTATAAAGTAGCCATGTCTATAGGTGTCCCCAATGTAGACATACTATAGGTGTCCCCAGTATAGATAGCTGGCTATAGGTATCCCCAGTTTAGGTAGTAGTCAGGGGCGTAACTAGAAATCACTGGGCCCCAGGAGCGTAAAAATAGACCCTGCAAGGGATGCTGCCGTAGGGGGGCCCAGAAGCCACAGGGGGCCCCATGGGGGGAGAGGTTTATTTTCCCTGTCCTGAGACACTGACAAGTAATGGCACGGAGAGGGAAAAAAAAAACTTTCTGTTCTCTGCACAACTGTTCTAATGACTGCATCTGCTCAGCTACTGATAAAGAATCGTAGAAAGATTTGTAGACAGTCCCTATTCAGTATGTAGCAGGCTCTTGTGTACAGCGCCCAGCCACCAACCTCTACCCCTCCCCAAGTGCTGTGTACTGTAGTGATGCTGGAGAAGATTGCAGAGCCAGTTCTGCTCCATCAGAGATGGACAGCGTGAGTGTAATAAGCTGAGGCTGGGAGCACACTGTATGTCCGTTTTCTGTACCTGTTTTCTGCACACCTTGGGCTTGATTCACAAAAGAGTGCTAACTGTTAGCACGGCCGTTTTCGCGTGAATTTTCGCAAACGGGAATTTTCGCGCTAAAACGTTATCAATTTCGCGGTAAAATTCGCGTTTGTGCGCGAAAACGTTATCGTTTCGCGCGAAAATTCGCGGTCGCGCGCAATGCGAAAATTCGCGCGAAAACGGCCGTGCTAACAGTTAGCACTCTTTTGTGAATCAAGCCCCATGTGTGTCTGTATGTGGGAAAACATGCAATTTTTATCACAGGAGCTAATGTAATTGATAGAGAAAATGCGTGCAGTGGTTTGCTGCTGTCTGTTTTTATCTGCATGGGGAAAACACATTCAAGTGTGCACTAGCCAATTGATTAACATTGGTTCCCCGGTTACCTGTGCAGAAAGTGAGGGGGGTAGGGGTAGTGTTGGGCGAACAGTGTTCGCCACTGTTCGGGTTCTGCAGAACATCACCCTGTTCGGGTGATGTTCGAGTTCGGCCGAACACCTGACGGTGCTCGGCCAAACCGTTCGGCCATATGGCCGAACTAAGAGCGCATGGCCGAACGTTCCCCGAACGTTCGGCTAGCGCTGTGATTGGCCGAACGGGTCACGTGGTTCGGACCCGAACGCGCTCTGATTGGCCGAACGGTCACGTGGTTCGGGTAAATAAATACCCGAACCACGTCATATCTCCGCCATTTGTCTGTGGGTTTAGCTTTGGGTAGGCAGGCAGGGTAGTTCGCGCTCCAGCCACGCTAGCCAGGGTCCCCCCTGTCATTGTGTCACTGCTGGGAACAGTAGTACACCGCTTGCTCAGCCACACTATATAGCATTCTGTTTACTGCCACTCTGTGTACCTCGCTCAGCCACACTATATAGCATTCTGTTTACTGCCACTCTGTGTCTGCTGGGAATAGTAGTACACCGCTTGCTCAGCCACACTATATAGCATTCTGTTTACTGCCACTCTGTGTACCTCGCTCAGCCACACTATATAGCATTCTGTTTACTGCCACTCTGTGTCTGCTGGGAATAGTGGTACACCGCTCGCTCAGCCACACTATATAGCATTCTGTTCACTGTTCTGTGTCTGCTTGGAATAGTGGTACACCGCTCGCTCAGCCACACTATATAGCATTCTGTTTACTGTTCTGTGTCTGCTGGGAATAGTGGTACACCGCTCGCTCAGCCACACTATATAGCATTCTGTTTACTGTTCTGTGTCTGCTGGGAATAGTGGTACACCGCTCGCTCAGCCACACTATATAGCATTCTGTGCACTGTTCTGTGTCTGCTGGGAATAGTGGTACACCGCTCGCTCAGCCACACTATATAGCATTCTGTTCACTGTTCTGTGTCTGCTGGGAATAGTGGTACACCGCTCGCTCAGCCACACTATATAGCATTCTGTTTACTGTTCTGTGTCTGCTGGGAATAGTGGTACACCGCTCGCTCATCCACACTATATAGCATTCTGTTCACTGTTCTGTGTCTGCTGGGAATAGTGGTACACCGCCCGCTCAGCCACACTATATAGCATTCTGTTCACTGTTCTGTGTCTGCTGGGAATAGTGGTACACCGCTCGCTCAGCCACACTATATAGCATTCTGTTCACTGTTCTGTGTCTGCTGGGAACAGTAGTACACCGCTCGCTCAGCCAGAGTATATAGCATTGTGTTTACTGCCACTCTGTGTACACCGCTCAGCCAGACTATATACCATTGTTTACTGACACTCTGTGTACACCGCTCAGCCAGACTATATACCATTGTTTACTGACACTCTGTGTACACCGCTCAGCCAGACTATTGTTTACTGCCACTCTGATTCTGCTGGGAACAGTAGTACACCGCTCGCTCAGCCAGACTATATAGCATTGTGTTTACTGCCACTCTGTGTACACCGCTCAGCCAGACTATATACCATTGTTTACTGACACTCTGTGTACACCGCTCAGCCAGACTATATACCATTGTTTACTGAAACTCTGTGTACACCGCTCAGCCAGACTATATACCATTGTTTACTGCCACTCTGATTCTGCTGGGAACAGTAGTACACCGCTCGCTCAGCCAGACTATATAGCATTGTGTTTACTGCCACTCTGTGTACACCGCTCAGCCACACTATATAGCATTGCGTACTCTGCCAGTCAGTGTGTATATTGCTGGGATCAGTAATACTCCACTCACCGTCAACCACTATATGAGCTCAACATGAGTTCCCCAGAGACCTCCGCTGTGAGCAGCACTCCCAACAACAGCAACAGCCAACGCCCCACGCAAGCTATAACATCCACCCCAGCAGCCAGTGGTCAGCAGCAGCCCTCCCCGGAGGAGAACGTTGTGTCCATCAGTCCGTCGCCAGAGCGATTAATGAGGGCTGCCATTGAGGAGATGATGGGGCCTGATGTGGAGGAGGAGGTCTGGCTCAGGCCAGCATCCCAAGTTAATGTTGAGGACGATGAGGGGTCTGTGTCTGGGGATGTTGGGGTGGCAGAGGTGGTGGGTGGGTCAGACTCAGGAGAAGAGTTGTATGATGAGGATGATGATCGGGACCATCTGTATGTGCCTCAGAGTCCGACCCCGGAAAACATGTTGTATCGTGTGTTTAGGTACTAAAATCTGCGTTCCCTCCCAGTAGTGTTGGGCGAACAGTGTTTGCCACTGTTCGGGTTCTGCAGAACATCACCCTGTTCGGGGTGACTATATAGCAGACTATATAGCATTGTGTTTAATGCCACTCTGTGTACACGGCTCAGCCACACTATATAGCATTGTGTTTACTTCCACTCTGTGTCTGCTGGGAACAGTAGTACACCGCTCACCCGCCACTGTATAGCATTGTGCTCTGTGTCACTGCTGACAATAGTGGTACACCGCTCACCCACCACTGTATAGCATTTCTGTACTGCCACTGTACTGCTGCCAGTCAGCGTGTACTTTAAGGATAAGTGAAATGAGGAAGAAATCCGGTGAAAGAGGGAGGGGCAAGGGAAGAGGTGTTTCCCCTGACGGTTCACGTACAGGCCACAGGGGAGCACCCAAGAAAACCCACTCAATACTGCCCATGTTGTCCAGGACAACAACCCTCACAGATCCAAAAGAACAGGACCAGATAATTACTTGGATGACCTCTCAAGCGTCCAGCAGTGGGTTAAGCAGCACCAGCACATCACGCACGAGGTCCGAGTCCTCAGCCAGTTAAAGTCTGGGCTTTCTTTGAAGACTGCACTGAGGATGTTACCATGGCGATTTGCAAGGTGTGCAAGACCCGCCTGAGCAGGGGGAAAAGTATTAACAACCTCTCCACCACCAGCATGAGCCGCCACATTCTATCCAAACATCCCACTCTGTGGGCAAACGCGGCAGGACAGGGTACCACCAGCAACACTGCCTCCCTTGGGTTCACCAGACTCACCACCAGACCCGCCTCAGCAGCAGCAGTAGCCCAGCCATTGCGTGGTTCACAACATTCACAAACATCAGACGATGCTGACACTGTCACTTTCCGGACTAGTGCTCTTGAGGTCTCCCAGTGTTCATCAAACACAACAACCAACAGCCCTTCGGTGTGCAGCGCTACGGTTGAGTTGTCTGTCTCTGAGATGTTTGAGCACAAGAGGAAATTGCCAGCAAATGACCCCCGGGCCGTGGCAGTAACAGCCAGCCAGCATAGCCAAGCTTCTGGCCTGCGAAATGCTGCCATATCGAGTGGTGGAGACAAACAGCTTCAAGGGCATGATGTCAGTGGCCATCCCACGTTACGTTGTTCCCAGCCGCTACCACTTTGCGCGCTCTGCAGTGCCTGAGTTGCATGAGCACGTGGTCAGCTAAATAACCCGAAGCTTGAAGAATGCCGTTGCCTGCAAGGTTCACCTCACCACTGACACCTGGACGAGTGCGTTCGGCCAGGGTCGATACATCTCCCTTACCGCGCACTGGGTGAACCTTGTGGAGCCTGGCAGCGATTCCTCACCTGCTACGGCGCGGGTGTTGCCCACGCCGCAAACAGCTGGATAACAACAGCAGCACCTACCTCTCTGACTCCTTCTCCTCCAACGCATCTCAAAGCTGTACCTCATCCGGAAATGCTAACCCAGCACCAGCAGCAGTAGGATCGTGGAAGCAGTGCAGCACAGCTGTTGGCATGCGTCAGCAAGCGTTGCTGAAGCTGATCTGCCTTGGGGATAAGCAGCACACAGGGGAGGAAATTTGGAGGGGAATAAAGGAACAAACGGATTTGTGGCTGGCACCGCTGGACCTGAAACCGGGCATGAAGCTAGACACCTGGCACGAACTGGCAATGTACGCAATAGAGGTGCTGGCTTGCCCGGCAGCCAGCGTTATGTCGGAACGCTGTTTCAGTGCTGCCGGAGGCATCATCACAGATCGGCGTATCCGCCTCTCCACAGAAAATGCAGACCGTCTGACTCAAATTAAAATGAATCAATCCTGGATTGGAAACGACTACGCAACACTCCTGGACCCCAACCAAGTAACATGACCGATGAACATCTGGGATGGTTTAGCGTTTCCGGTCCCTGTTTATTGAACCTCTCATCTGTATTACATTTATGACTGCATGGCGGCAAAAAGCATTGCTGCTATATCCGCACGCTTTTTGTCCTCATGCAAGGCCTGGGTTGTTGTGTCTCACAAAGCGTGGCCTTCTCCTCCTGCGCCTCCTCCTGTTCCATCACGTGTGCTGCTGCTGGGTTAGCGTTGCCGCGTGGTCCCTGTTTATTGAACCACTTATCTTTATTACATTTATGACTGCATGGTGGTACAAAGCATGCTATCCGCACGCTTCTTGTCCTCATGCAAGGCCTGGGTTGTTGTGTCTCAAAGCGTGGCCTTCTCCTCCTGCGCCACCCTCCTCCTGTTCCATCACGTGTGCTGCTGCTGGGTTAGCATTACCGGTCCCTTTTCCTGGAACCTCTTATATGTATTACATTTATGACTGCATGCCGACAAAAAGCATGTTACCTGTGCAAAGAAAACAGACATTTCCCGCATTTAAAAGACAGTTTTCCCTTTGAAACTTTAAAATCGATTTTCTCAAAAACTATAAGCTCTTTTTGCTAAATTTTTTTTTCCTCTTGTACCCACTCCCACGGTGCACATACCCTGTAAATTTGGGGTATGTAGCATGTAAGGAGGCTTTACAAACCACAAAAGTTCGGGTCCCCATTGACTTCCATTATGTTCGGAGTTCGGGTCGAACACCCGAACATCGCGGCCATGTTCGGCCTGTTCGGCCCGAACCCGAACATCTAGATGTTCGCCCAACACTAGGTAGGGGGCCCCATCCAAAGTTTTGCAGGGGGGCCCAGTGACTTCTAGTTACGCCCCTGCTGGGCCCCCGTGCGAAAATTTGGATGGGGTCCCCCCCATTGGTGCCAAATAATCATAATGGGGCAGCGTTTCACCATAAAATAATCGCAATGTGGGCAACATTTCACCAGAGAATAATCGCAATGTGGGCAACATTTCAGCAGAGAATAACCGCAATGAGGGCAACATTTCACCAGAGAATAATCGCAATGAGTGCAACATTTCACCAGAGAATAATTGCAATGAGGGCAACATTTCACCAGAGAATAATTGCAATGAGTGCAACATTTCACCAGAGAATAATTGCAATGAGTGCAACATTTCACCAGAGAATAATTGTCCCCAGTTAGATAGTAGGTACATAGGTGTCCCCAGTTAGATAGTAGGTATATAGGTGTCCCCAGTTTGATAGTAGGTATATAGGTGTCCCCAGTTTGATAGTAGGTATATAGGTGTCCCCAGTTTGATAGTAGGTACATAGGTGTCCCCAGTTTGATAGTAGGTACATAGGTGTCCCCAGTTAGATAGTAGGTATATAGGTGTCCCCAGTTAGATAGTAGGTATATAGGTGTCCCCAGTTTGATAGTAGGTATATAGGTGTCCCCAGTTAGATAGTAGGTATATAGGTGTCCCCAGTTAGATAGTAGGTACATAGGTGTCCCCAGTTAGATAGTAGGTACATAGGTGTCCCCAGTTAGATAGTAGGTACATAGGTGTCCCCAGTTAGATAGTAGGTATATAGGTGTCCCCAGTTTGATAGAAGGTATATAGGTGTCCCCAGTTTGATAGTAGGTACATAGGTGTCCCCAGTTTAAGTAGTAGGTATATAGGTGTCCCTAGTTTAGGTAGTAGGTATATAGGTGTCCCCAGTTTAGGTAGTAGGTATATAGGTGTCCCCAGTTAGATAGTAGGTATATAGGTGTCAACAGTTAGATAGTAGGTATATAGGTGTCCCCAGTTTAGGTAGTAGGGATATAGGTGTCCCCAGTTAGATAGTAGGTATATAGGTGTCCCCTCTTTAGGTAGTAGGTATATAGGTGTCCCCAGTTATATAGTAGGTATATAGGTGTCCCCAGTTAGATAGTAGGTACATAGGTGTCCCCAGTTAGATAGTAGGTATATAGGTGTCCCCAGTTAGATAGTAGGTACATAGGTGTCCCCAGTTAGATAGTAGGTATATAGGTGTCCCCAGTTAGATAGCAGGTATATAGGTGTCCCCAGTTTGATAGTAGGTATATAGGTGTCCCCAGTTTGATAGTAGGTATATAGGTGTCCCCAGTTTGATAGTAGGTATATAGGTGTCCCCAGTTTGATAGTAGGTATATAGGTGTCCCCAGTTTAGGTAAGTAGGTATATAGGTGCCCCCAGTTTAGGTAGTAGGTATATAGGTGTCCCCAGTTTAGGTAGTAGGTATATAGGTGTCCCCAGTTTAGGTAGTAGGTATATAGGTGTCCCCAGTTTAGGTAGTAGGTATATAGGTGTCCCCAGTTAGATAGTAGGTATATAGGTGTCAACAGTTAGATAGTAGGTATATAGGTGTCCCCAGTTTGATAGTAGGTATATAGGTGTCCCCAGTTAGATAGTAGGTATATAGGTGTCCCCAGTTTGATAGTAGGTATATAGGTGTCCCCAGTTTGGTAGTAGGTATATAGGTGTCCCCAGTTTGATAGTAGGTATATAGGTGTCCCCAGTTTGATAGTAGGTATATAGGTGTCCCCAGTTTAGGTAGTAGGTATATAGGTGTACCCAGTTTAGGTAGTAGGTATATAGGTGTCCCCAGTTTAGGTAGTAGGTATATAGGTGTCCCCAGTTAGATAGTAGGTATATAGGTGTCAACAGTTAGATAGTAGGTATATAGGTGTCCCCAGTTTAGGTAGTAGGGATATAGGTGTCCCCAGTTAGATAGTAGGTATATAGGTGTCAACAGTTAGATAGTAGGTATATAGGTGTCCCCAGTTTAGGTAGTAGGGATATAGGTGTCCCCAGTTAGATAGTAGGTATATAGGTGTCCCCTCTTTAGGTAGTAGGTATATAGGTGTCCCCAGTTATATAGTAGGTATATAGGTGTCCCCAGTTAGATAGTAGGTACATAGGTGTCCCCAGTTAGATAGTAGGTATATAGGTGTCCCCAGTTAGATAGTAGGTACATAGGTGTCCCCAGTTAGATAGTAGGTATATAGGTGTCCCCAGTTAGATAGTAGGTATATAGGTGTCCCCAGTTTGATAGTAGGTATATAGGTGTCCCCAGTTTGATAGTAGGTATATAGGTGTCCCCAGTTTGATAGTAGGTATATAGGTGTCCCCAGTTTGATAGTAGGTATATAGGTGTCCCCAGTTTAGGTAAGTAGGTATATAGGTGCCCCCAGTTTAGGTAGTAGGTATATAGGTGTCCCCAGTTTAGGTAGTAGGTATATAGGTGTCCCCAGTTTAGGTAGTAGGTATATAGGTGTCCCCAGTTAGATAGTAGGTATATAGGTGTCAACAGTTAGATAGTAGGTATATAGGTGTCCCCAGTTTGATAGTAGGTATATAGGTGTCCCCAGTTAGATAATAGGTATATAGGTGTCCCCAGTTTGATAGTAGGTATATAGGTGTCCCCAGTTTGGTAGTAGGTATATAGGTGTCCCCAGTTTGATAGTAGGTATATAGGTGTCCCCAGTTTGACAGTAGGTATATAGGTGTCCCCAGTTTAGGTAGTAGGTATATAGGTGTACCCAGTTTAGGTAGTAGGTATATAGGTGTCCCCAGTTTAGGTAGTAGGTATATAGGTGTCCCCAGTTAGATAGTAGGTATATAGGTGTCAACAGTTAGATAGTAGGTATATAGGTGTCCCCAGTTTGATAGTAGGTATATAGGTGTCCCCAGTTAGATAGTAGGTATATAGGTGTCCCCAGTTAGATAATAGGTATATAGGTGTCCCCAGTTAGATAATAGGTATATAGGTGTCCCCAGTTAGATAGTAGGTATATAGGTGTCCCCAGTTAGATAGTAGATATATTGGTGTCCCCAGTTTAGGTAGTAGGTATATAGGTGTCCCCAGTTAGATAGTAGGTATATAGGTGTCCCCAGTTTAGATAGAAGTATCAGTGCTGCAGCTAGCTAAATCATTACACCAGCAGTGAAAGGGTTACACACTAGAGACAGAGAGATGCTGGACTGTGTGATCAGGGCTGACATGACAGGCAGATAAGACCAATGAAGTGGAAAGGAAGTGTCGTCTTACCATAGAGAGTGCCCATGATGTTTGTGCAGCCAGTGTCCCTCTCCCCTTGAGCTTGATGAGGCAGGAGGCTGGGATTGAGGGAGAAAACCTGATGCTGCGCAGAAAAGCTGCAGACATCAGGCAAGACAGGGACCCTTGCAGAGTCATTTTAGACGCAATGCCTGCTAAGCTGTCAGGAAATGAATTATGCAGCTTCAGGTCGCACTTCCGACCCTGCCGCCTGCAGTTCATTGGCCAGTGGTGTGCCCTGTCACACACTCACAGGCTCAGCCCCGCTGAAGAGGAGATCGGGACTAAGCCACTGCCAGGCATGGATGGGGAGGGCAGGTGCCAGCTGCAGCTACCCTGGGCTGGACCAGAATCGCCCCCAACCAAACCCCCCCCCCCCCTCCCCCCCTCCCTTAAAAAAAAATATTTCAGAGGTCCACTCCAGAGGACCAGAGGAAAAATTTTAAATAAATTAAATAGCACACCATATAGGAGGCCGCCCCCCCCCCCCCCCCCCGAGGGGCCGCCCATGGCACCGGCCCACGGGTGCCTCTTAAGAGATACGGCCCTGGCAACTTACGGTAAATTAAATGTACTTTAATTATTAAAATGTACCTTACGGATGTTAACATGTTAACATGTGCTTTATCATTTCTCCAGAAATAACAGTAGTCACATGACTATAATAAAATAAACTCAGTTACATGATTTAGTAAAAAGACAAAAATATGGCACCTTGAAGACATCTAATCTAATTGCTTAAAGGGTCAAATAAAATATTTGGATTACATTAGTAGGCTTTAGGACATGAACTGCGTCAGAAATCGGTGGACTATGAAACATAACTTGTTTGTGCGCTTCAGGGCCAAGTCTCAAGTTGATTGGTTGCCTCTGTCTCCAGCAGAGAAAGGATGAAACATGCAGCACACGACAAAATTATGAGCTGCACAGAATATCCAAGAGGCAGCTTATAAATATAGTGCTAGGAAAATATGGTGCCTCAGAGAACACTTCACCTCCCACGCTATATATTTTCATGTCAAGGGGCCAGATGTACAGTTTCCTGAGATCTGACCACAGAGGATATATGGATGATGGTACACTCTGTGTAAATGCACTTAAAAAGGCTTGTTGTGTCCTGCACTCTGCCAGGACTTTCAGTTCTGTAAAGGAACACCTACTGTATATAGGACAGGTTATTGGTCTTTTATGTTCACTAACTTAAAGTCCTTTTCTAGGCATAAATGTAATACATACTAGAGATGGCCCGAACAGTTCGCCGGCGAACAGTTCCCGGCGAACTTCTGGGGTTCGCGATCGCGGAGAACCGCAAACTTTTCCGGAAGTTCGGTTCGCCCCCATAGTGCATCATGAGGGTCAATTTTGACCCTCTACATCACAGTCAGCAGGCACATTGTAGCCAGTCAGGCTACACTCCCTCCTGGAGCCCCACCCCCCCTTATAAAAGGCAGGCAGCATCAGGCTTTTCACTCACTCGTGTGCCTGCATTAGTTAGAGAAGGGAAAGCTGCTGCAGACTCTCATAGGGAAAGCTTAGTTAGGCTCTTGTAGGCTTCTTAGCTTGCTCCCTGCTGATTGTTATTGCTAAAAAAGCACCCCTCAACAGCTCTTTTGAGAGCTAATCTTTTTCTTGTGATCTATTTTTGTGTGTGTGTGTGTGTGTGTGTGTGTGTGTGTGTGTGTGTGTGTCCCACTGACACTTGTGTTGCATAGACAGCCTTGGTAATTCCTACTGTGTGTGCCACTGCCAGGCCCAGCACATTCAGTGACTACCTGTGTGTGTGACAGCTGCACATTGTAATACTCATCACTGCACATATCTACTACCTGTTGTTCACTTCAGTGCACCCACCTACGTACGTGAGGACACGCAGTGTCACTGTGCCTGTCCGGTACCTGTCTGTGTGTGACAGGTGCACATTGTTATACCCATCAATGCATATACCTACTACCTGTTGTTCACTTCAGTGCACCCACCTACCTACGTGAGCGCACGCAGTGTCACTGTGCCTGCCCGGTACCTCTGTGTGTGTGACAGGTGCACATTTGGAATACCAGTCATTGCATAATTGTTCACAGTAGTGCTGGGCCGAAATTACGCATTAGCGTAATTACGCATCGTAATTCACTACAAATGCACCGTAAGCATTACGTGTAAGGTTACGGTATCACACGTAATTAATTACGCGTAGACCGTAAGTTACGTTATTACGCGTAACAAATTACGCGTAAGACCGTAAACTCCTATTGAAATGACACAGTCTGCCGTAATCGCGTAATATTACGCTCCCGTATAATATAAAAAAGCCGCCGATTTTAAGGGTTAATAGCAAAGCCCCTTTAATTGCTAAGAGCCTCAAATTTGGAGAATATATTAAGGAGATCAGAAGGAATAAGAGGAATTTTTTTTTTTCAAAAAGACCTTATAGTTTTTCAGAAAATCGATTTTAAAGTTTCAAAGGAAAAATGTATACATTTAAAAACCCACTGACTTTAACGGTTAATAGCAAAGCCTGCTTAAAATTTAGGAACACCAAATTCCCAGGGTATATTAAGGGGATCAGTGGGAATAAGAGGAAAACATTTTTTTTTTCAAAAAGACCTTGTAGTTTTTAAGAAAATCGATTTTTAAGTTTCAAGGGGAAAAATGTCTTTTAAATGCGGAAAATGTCAGTTTTTTTGCACAGGTAACAATAGGGTATTATTTTCATAGATTCCCCCAAGTGGGAAGAGTTTTACTTACTTCGTTCTGAGTGTGGGAAATATAAAAAAAAAACGACATGGGGTCCCCCCTCCCAGACCTCTTTAACCCCTTGTCCCCCATGCAGGCTGGTATAGCCAGAATGTGGAGCACCGGCCGTGTGGGGCTCCGCACCCTGACTATACCAACCCGCATGGTCCATGGATTGAGGGGTCTTGGAAGGGGAGGGGCAGCCAAGCTTTCCCCTCCCCCTCCGAGCCCTTGTCCAATCTAAGGACAAGAGACTCTTCTCCACCTCCGATGG
The DNA here is from genome assembly GCF_040937935.1 of Hyperolius riggenbachi. Lineage (NCBI taxonomy): Eukaryota > Metazoa > Chordata > Amphibia > Anura > Hyperoliidae > Hyperolius > Hyperolius riggenbachi. The sequence continues at coordinate 459,126,227 of NC_090646.1, forward strand.
GCGGTGGAGGTGGAGGCAGCGATTTCCTGGGGGGGGGTTCATGGTGGCATCTGGGAGTCCCCTTTAAAAAGGGGTCCCCCAGATGCCCACCCCCCCTCCCAGGAGAAATGAGTATAGGGGTACTTGTACCCCTTACCCATTTCCTTTAAGAGTTAAAAGTAAATAAACACACAAACACTTAAAAAACATAACCACGAAAAAAGTCCTTTAATATTCTTAATTAACCATTAATACTTACCTGTCCCTTTAGGGGCACATCATTGTAAATCTTCTCTAATCATACTGATGTTTATTACTTTCTAGTCTATGAATACTTTAACCAAAAGTCACAGTGAAAAAGAAAAATAGATAAAAAGAAACATACAACTGGATTGCATTTCTGAAGACTGTGCACCAAGGAGGGACTGAGTAAAAGAAGGCATGTTCCACTCGTTCTTCCTTGGCTTACCACCACTACATAGGCTAAGTTCACAGCCGGGCCTTGCAGTGCGATGTAATGGTGGCATTTTAACACACAAAATTGCATTGCAATTATAGGTTTACTAGTGGACCTAAGCCCATTTAAAAACGAGCTAGGTCTGTCACTGCGCATGCGGCTGCACATTTCTGCCGCGCACGCACGCAATGCACTCCCACCGCGTGCGTGATCGCTGTGCCCGCCCGCCGGCACGTCCACCCCTTCGCCCGTCATCCCTTGCCGCGCGTCACTCTCTCTCAGTGTCTCTGCGTCCCTGCAAATGTGGGACACACACAGGGACATCGGACGCAGAGATATTAGGGTTTTATTATAGAGGATGTGATGTTCAGAGTGCATCCACTGCGATACAATTCAACAGACTGCAGTATCCCAGCAGAGTGCATGCAGTGTGTTACCACATAACGTGTGCGTTAAGAGTGGCAGTGAAGCATACTTTTAATTGGCTGTATGCCTCACTCTATGCAATGTAACGCTTGTAAAATGTGCAATGCAACGTTTACCCTCCATTACATTTTGATCTCCTACTGTGAACCTAGCCTTACACTGGCATGTGAGACCTTTTTACCATTTTCCTCCCAAGCCGAGCATAGATTATGGATAGTGCTGAATCCCTTCTTGAACATTCCTGTGTTTGATCTCAACTAAAAAGCAATTCTAAATGCATGACATTTTTGACCTATATAGACTACTATCTTTCACTTATCTGCCCAGTGAATTAAACCTCGGAGGCTAAATAGGTTTTAATTATTAAGAGGACTACTGTGGAAATCTATACAAAACCAAGTTTTGAATACATGAAAGAAGATTGAAACCTTCATTTATAGTTGTCTGGCCCAGGCCTATCTGCATGGAATGATTGAAAATGTTTTACTGTAAGCTATGGTGTGCTTCTGCATATTTTTCATGGTGCATTTTTCAGAAAATAACAACATGTTTTAATAAATATGGATGGACACACACGAAATACAGATAACTATTATCTCAACACTTGCTGAATACTAAATGTAACATGATATTTGTATGCGTGTGGAAGAACATCTGGGTTTAAAACACTGGAATGCTTACAATTATATTATATTGATAGCACTGTGGAAGACTGGCAGATGCTATTTGCAAGGAGTACAGGTAAGGATACATTTTTAACGTTTTCCATTAATGTGTTTTGTAACACATAGGATAACGTTTGCCAATCCGTAATTTTTTAGAAAATTGCAACACAACAAAAACAAAACAAAAAACACACTTTTACATTAATTGGCTAACTTAAAAGAAAAAGAGTAAGCTTTTGGGTAAACTGCTATACTGCTAATATACAGTACTCTACTGCTAAACTTTTTCAAAGAGGTAGGTCCCTTTGCCCCGTTTAGTCCTTGCTTACCTTAAAAATGAGTCTATATATTACATTTTTGGGTTTAAAAATAACCGACAGATATTTTTCTTACTTTTTGTTTTTATACAAAAATAAATGATCATTAGTGTATTTAATTGTGCAAGTATCCAAGTCCCTGTGAGGTAAAGATAAGTAGTGGTACACCTCTCAATGGAACAATATCCTAGCAAAATGTGCCACTATTTAAGTGCAACACCCTCAGTTTCAAATTGGAAAGCATATTTGGGATTTTATAATCTATGTTATGATACATGTTACATACATACTTTATGTGTATTACACACATAACAACATATTTTACAAAACAATGGTAGAACTGCACATTTTTAGAAACAATGTTAGTACTACTAAATATTCCACTGGACTCATCATCTACCAATCCCACATAATTAAACCCTTGTGCCCCTGTGCCCTCCTTCTGCCTTGCTCCGTGCTTCTGTGTCAGGAAGGTTCACTGTGCATGCAAGGCTGCGCGGGTGCATGCACACTATGGCTGAAATGGAGGCTGAGAGGCACTGTTCTCTAAAATTAAAAGTCTATACATTAAAATTATGTGTACACTATTACTTTAAGAGCAAAGTGTTGATTTGTGAAAGGATGTAAACATTGCTTTTTGCATACATACTACAGTAGAGCCCCGGTTAACCGGAATCCAGGCATCCAGCAGACTCAGCTAACTGGTATGCCTGGTTGGGGGAGGGGGGGGGGGGAGAATGGGGGCATTCCTGCTACAGTTAGCAGTGGTGACTTATGAATGCTCCAGGCGCTGGTCTTCTTCTCTCCTGTTTCTCCCAGAGTCTTTGCAGCGTCCTCTAATGGCTTCCTGACGTGTCACCTGATCCACATTTAGTCATATGACGCATTGGAGCTGTGTATGGAGGATGCCGCAAAGCCTCTGGGAGCTACAGGACAGAAGAAGACCAGCCCCTGGAGCATTCGTAAGTCATTTATACTGTGCAATACTCTGCCTTTAGTCAACAGGGGGAGGTTAGTGTTATATTTAACAGTAGATTCTTGACTTCTCAAGCTACCGGCAAGCATCATATCCGGCATTAGGCAATTGCGGCCTGTGCCGAATAAATGAGAAACTACTGTAATTACAAATTTGCACTTATTGCTTAATGCATGCTATGTAACTGGCATAAGTACTGCTGGATTACAGTATCCAATCCAGCACAGCTCTTTTACAAATTCCTGTCGATACACAGGTGAATCCATGCAAGCTCCAACACCCAGGTCATTTGAGAGCCTCTCTAACTTTTGTTTGGACCACTGGATTACATCCCACACTTGCAAATACTTTGTATGGGCTGATGCCAAGTTTCTGGGGAGCATCTCCCCACCCCTTGCTCCAATTTAGAGAGCAGGGGAACGATCATGTGCATTTGGATGCAGCCAGTGGAGCATACTGTATTGAGGTCAGTCACTAACATGTCCACTAACATAGAAAAAGACAAGGAGGAAGAGTATAAGAAAAGGCAGCTCAGTCAGGTGAGTATGCATTTTTATGTAACTGTTTATTTTCAAAAGGTCTCTGTAATTCTGGGGGTCATACTTTCTGACCACCCAGCGCAACAAGGCTTAGTAGCTGGATAATGGAAGAGGCTCCACAGATGGACACAGGAGTAATGAACAAGGGAGCAAGATTGCCCAGAGCAACTGCAGCTCTGGGCCTCCTATCAGGCTAGATGCTATGTGATCCAATACACAACAGATGTAGTCGGTAACAGGCTTGGGTAATACACATTAAATCAGACGTCAGTCGTATTGGAAGGAATAGGCAGATTCGTAGTCGAGAGGCAGGCAAAAGTCGGTACACAATACAATATTACAATAATACAATAATACAATACTGACTGACTAGAGTACATATATATTGTGCTGATGCACAATATATGAAATGTAGCTCTCAAATAACTCACTAGCTAAAGCACAGGTAATGACAATTAACAAGACAGACAACAGACAGACAGACGGAATGCTCAGCCAATCTAGTCGCTGTTTCAGTGACGGCAACATTCACACTGAGATAGACAAGACTAACATGAAGAACTAATGGCAACCGCTGCTATAGTTCATCCTCAAGAACAAGGCTAGAAGGAATACTACCAGTCACCAACAGGGTGCTGGCAGAATCCAAGCTATCAGGATCAGAAGGACTTCACTGACCCCCGCAGGTCAGCAAACGTTCAGCAGACATGACAATACAGAGCAAGACATTATACATTTACAATAACAACTTTCACAGCATAGACCCAATGACAACTCAGAGAGCTGAACGCTATGTCTGGCGGGGTATGGAATGGGAGGCAGACTTTTATGCCGGCATCAGCCAATGGATGCAGGTATGCAAATTCCCACACAGCTGAATGGTAATCATTCATTCCTGAGCTGGCTTGATTACCATTTGATAGCTGGCTGTGAATGCAAAGGACTCCCATAAGAAATACATGCAGTATTATGTAACAACATGCATGCAGGAAATCCAGGGCTATCTGGCCGCAGCTCTGCTGCAACAAGCAATTGGTGGAATTATGACAGCATCCTGAGCTGCCCAGAACTGCAGAGCGATTGCAAATGACAATGAGACTTATTGCGAATGCACAACCGAATGCAAGCAGATAAGCCAGAACTGTCCGTTTGCAGCTCCACTGCAACGGACAGAACACGCTACAGTACGGATCCTTACAGTCTCTTTCAATTAACCTGTCATTTGACATCAATGGCACTGGGCTGCTCTATTCTCAGGTTGAGTCTTGGAGCTGACATAACAACTGTGATCCCCCCTCCCCTTTTTATTTCCTGAAAACATGTTAGAAAAAGCTTGTTCAGCATTTGGCTAGCTCAAACAAACAAACAAAATATTTATGGTTCCTATGGTGACAGCCAGGTACCTGGTCTGTCTGGTAGAAGTGAGAGATCACCATCTTATCGCCTCGCTGGAGCCGAATTCTGTGTATTTACATTTCTATTTGCAGCTAAAGAAAAAGTCATGATGTTTGACAAATACTAATGTAAATAAACAATATCAGCATGAATCTCTTGAGATAACATGTCTTTCAAGGAGAAATACTTTTTTACTGCTCACACTTTGTTTTTCTCCGTTTTTAACTTGCATCATATAATTTTTATGCCAACATAAAAAATATACATATTTTCAAATCTATCAGACAAATATACATCTACTTATTTTTTTAACAGTTTCTCGAACATACAGATACACTGGGAAAGCTTTCCCATGAATTTCTAAGCAAAAAGCACATAAATAGCCTGTTTATTTAAAAAGACTGTGCACAAGCCAGATAGTTGCAAACTTTTCTAAAGGAATTAGGCTCTTTGGGGTCAGTTTGCTAACTAACAATAAAATTGCATTGTGCAGACAGGGCATGGCATTTTCACCGGTACTTATGCCATTAGAGTAGTGTGGGTTGCATAGCTATGGTAATGCATGTTGCACAAGCAGCATAATGTCCATTACCATAGAATGTGAGCATTACTCATGTACCATGGCTTGCTCTAATTTTGTGCGCCCTATTGTGTGTAATGTGCGCTGCCCTAGTGGTGTAAGTACCAGTAAAAAGCCCTATTTCAAGTGGGAGTGTGCTTGTCGGGCAGTTCAGCATCCCATCTGCCTGCCACTAAGCAACTATTGGCTGTAATTTATTGCAGCTGAATGGCTGTGTCTGTAATCCCATGCGAAACAGTGGGTCACATGTGGAGCGGATAGCCAGCAGTAAAAAATGCCATCATGTCTGTAACCCCACACGTGTCAGTGTGTCACATGTGGAGCTGATAGCCAGCAGTAAGAAATGCCATCATGTCTGTAACCCCATGCCTGTCAGTGTGTCACATGTGGAGAGGATAGCCAGCAGTAAGAAATGCCATCATGTCTGTAACCCCATGCCTGTCAGTGTGTCACATGTGGAGCGGATAGCCAGCAGTAAAAAATGCCATCATGTCTGTAACCCCACACGTGTCAGTGTGTCACATGTGGAGCGGATAGCCAGCAGTAAGAAATGCCATCATGTCTGTAACCCCATGCGTGTCAGTGTGTCACATGTGGAGCTGATAGCCAGCAGTAAGAAATGCCATCATGTCTGTAACCCCATGCCTGTCAGTGTGTCACATGTGGAGCAGATAGCCAGCAGTAAAAAATGCCATCATGTCTGTAACCCCACACGTGTCAGTGTGTCACATGTGGAGCGGATAGCCAGCAGTAAGAAATGCCATCATGTCTGTAACTCCATGCGCTTCAGTGGGTCACATGTGGAGCGGATAGCCAGCAGTAAGAAATGCCATCATGTCTGTAACCCCATGCGTGTCAGTGTGTCACATGTGGAGCGGATAGCCAGCAGTAAGTAATGGCATCATGTCTGTAACTCCATGCATGTCAGTGTGTCACATGTGGAGTGGTTAGCTAGCAGTAAGAAATGCAATCATGTCACATCTGAGTACAGTCATGGCCAGATTAAGATGTGACGCAATCAGAGCAGATCGGAGCAAATGAAAGGAAGGGCATTCACCGCCTTCAGCTTCCAATGTGAAACAGACATAAACTAGATATACACATGTCAATTACAGCCCTATGTGCCAAGCTGATTGATTTTATATCAGGGAAGCATTAATCAGATGGAGATTGATTTCTACTCTACACTGCACACTCAAGCTCAATAGATTTTAACATACGGTACATGTGTTGTCATGATCTGTGGCTCCAGTCTATTGCTTTGCTGGTGGCAGTACTAATGAACTTTGGTGCGGACTTTCGCTGTCAATTAGCAGATGTCTCTTTTCGAATTTTGGAACTATGCACTTGTTGGTCACATGACTAACATGCAGCAAATTTAAGGCTGCTCCTGCCATAAGGGAATTGCTAGATCATTGGGCTTGTTGCCTTGCTTGGCGGTGTGGCTGGAAAGTGTAATGGTTAAGGGCTCTGCCTCTGACACAGGAGACCTGGGTTCGAATCTCGGCTCTGCCTGTTCAGTAAGCCAGCACCTATTCAGTAGGAGACCTTGGGCAAGACTCCCTAACACTGCTACTGCCTATAGAGCGCGTGCTAGTGGCTGCAGCTCTGGCGCTTTGAGTCCGCCAGGAGAAAAGCGCAATATAAATGTTCTGTGTTTGTTTTGTTTGTTTGCTTATCTGGTCATTAGTTCTTGTTCCCTCTTCCTGATCATCTGATTTCCTGGTATTGATCTTCTGCCTGTCTAACTATTCTTTTGCCTGCTGTTATAATATCTGATGTTTTGATCTTATGTTTGTCTGACTACTGTGGCCAGCCGTTTATGTTACAATGTTCATGTACATATTCATATGATTCTGTGTTCGGATATTGCCTTGTATAAAGTATATTTAGTTAGTTAGTTAGGACTGGTATTCTGGGATTTGGTGTGCACTGTGCATTTTGGCTGTGTGTTTTCATATGTATATACAGTATATATTGCATTTTGGTAAATAAACATATTTTTTCATTTTATAATCCATTGTTCAGACCTCAGAATTTCCTGCAATGTGATCTTCTGTTCAAGCTTAGTCACAAAAATAATCTGCATGCACAGATCGTTACAACTGCTTGATCTAGTGGAACGCTATGTGGCCATTGATCACGCATCATTCTTCTCCCACCTGCCCAAAGGGAGATTTACCACTATGACCAATCAAACTTTCAAGTCATAAACTGAGTCTTTGGAGATGTGATTCCGGCACTTGTGCAATCCAAGAACTATTTACATTGCCTGGCTGACGTGCTGATCCTCTGCCTCTACTACATTTGTATATACACTCTGAATGAGCATGCATATCAGATGCTTAAGGAGAAACTCCGACCAAGAATTGAACTTTATCCCAATCAGTAGCTGATACCCCCTTTTATTTTATTTATTTATTTTTATTTATTTATTGTATTTATAAAGCGCCCACATTATACGCAGCTATTCCTTTTCACAAACAGACCATCAGGGGGCGCTGTATGGCTGATATTGTAGTGAAACCCCTCCCACAAAGAAATTCTGAGTACGTACTGACAGTTTCCAGTCTGTGAACCTTGCTGCATTGTGGGAAATAGCTGTTTACAGCTGTTTCCAACTGCCAAAACAGCAAGCAGCAGCTACATCACTTGCCAGCAGTAAAAATGTCACCATGTGATAGATGTCAGTATATAAATCAGGGATTTAAAATATTTTACAATGGGCAAACACTGACTAAATCATTTATACATAATTATTGTAAAAATGAAACACTTTTTTTTATTACATTATTTTCACTGGAGTTCCTCTTTAACTGCATTTGCCGCATGCTTGTTTCAGGGCTGTGATTCACTAATGATGCATGCAGGATATCAGGCAACTGGCCTCAATTCACTAAGCTTAACTCCTGTCTTTAATAACTATTCTGAGCTGTTTTACAGTTATCATCATGGTGATATAATTGTGATAACTGTAAAACAGCTCAGAAGAGTTATTAAAGACAGGAGTTAAGCTTAGTGAATTGAGGCCTAAATTGTTTAAAACTGACAAATGACATATGGCAGCCTCCATATTCCTCTAATTTCACTTGTCTCTTAATGTCTTCAGGCACACAGGTAGTAAAAAAGAAAAATAATTTACAAACTACTGTTACTAACTTGGCTGCAATGAATATTACATTATTAGCTGAGAAAGAAAGTAAAAAGACAAAAAAAGTAAATACATAATAATAATCTGAACATTTGTATAGCGCTTTTCTCCTGTCGGACTCAAAGCTCTCAAGAGCTGCAGCCACTGGGACGCGCTCAAGAGGCCACCCTGCAGTGTTAGGGAGTCTTGCCTTGAACTCCTTACTGAATAGGTACTTGACCTAGCCAGGATTTGAACCCTGGTCTCCCATGTCAAAGGCAGAGCCCTTAACCAGTACACTATCCAGCCACATATAATGAATGAGTCCATACATGTTTGAACACTCCAAAAACAAATGTTAAATACCATACACAAAGATTAGTAAAAATGATTAGGATACTTACTATGCAGTAAGAATAAAGTGTCTCTTGTTAAGGGTCTGCTCTTGTAACTATATGGTCACCAAACCACTTGGCAGCCCCAAAACTGTATTTGACTGTTCAACTTTATCACTTCTGCTTCAATGGATACAAATTAAACACTTCAAAAAGCCAATTCCAACACACAATGGGCGTAAAACACCAAGAAAAATATATATATATTTCTGCCTATTTAGCAGCCAAATTTCATCCTTTACATCTGTTATATAATATTTCCACTGAACAATGTAATACAGGGAATAATTTGCTATCAGTCAACACATGTTAATGTAATTCTCCCTTGTTCCAAGCTTTCAGCACTCCCTGACATTAGACAGTCACTGGCATCTGATGGAGCGAATAAGAGCAATTTCCTCTTTCCAAACTATGTGCTAACCCAGGAGATTTAGTTTATGAGCTAATACCGGCATGCAGTGTTTAATACGCTGGCCTGACAGCAATCAGTTATTACAAGGAATAGTGTTCCAAATCAAGGTAATAAAAAGAAGTCAGACTGAGTTAAGGTCATAGCTTCTCACTGGAGAGAATGCAAATAGCAACTTTGATGCAATCATCCTGACATTTAACGCCACAAATGCTGAAGGGTGTGCACTGCGCAGTCCATGATAGAGTGTCTATCCGTCCCTTTTTGTTTTCCAGGCTCCTGGAATTAGATTCTGATAGATTGCAATCCGCTGGGATGTGAAGCAATATGTATTTTTTCCTCTATAGCATTTCCTGAAGCTCACTACTCTAATATACTTAAAGGGAATCTGAAGTGACAATACACTTATGAGATAATGAATTATATGTGTATTACAGCTAAGAAATAGAACATTAGTAGCAAAGAAAAGAGTCTCACTTTGTTTTCCAGCACAGGAAGAGTTAAGTAACTACAGTTATCTATGCAAAAGGGCCTCTCTGATCTCTACAACCCAACTTGGGTCAAAGACAGTCCTGTTTTCTGAAGAACTTGTACACCAAAGAAACAATGAGAGACAGTGTCAGATAAGGTTTAAATGCAAGAAAGTTCAAAGGGTCATTAGCTCTGCTCTGTTTCACAGTTCAAAATACAGAGTGTGGTTTGTAAATTGCATATATGACAGAATGATGCAATGTTATAAAAAATAAAAACAGCTATATAACTTAAAATAAATATGAGATGATTTTCTTTGCTACTAATGTTCTATAACTTATCTGCACTACACATACAATTTAATATAACATAACTTTTTTTGTTTTTCGCTTCAGTGTCACATTAAGGAAAGGTTTCCATAATTACTCTTAGGCCAAACATACTAAAGCTTACATAAATAATATACAGTATATGTAGATGTCTGTATGCAGAACTATTATGCAAAGCAATGGATACGGTGTGAACGCACCCTAACAGAAATATCGTCTGATCTCTTCTTGTGAATCTCAGCACTGATGTAGTGTGTGGGAATATTCATAGGTTTCCTGCTGCCTTCCACTTGTTTGATTCTCCCAAAGTAACCTGGTATACCAATGAAAGAGGGGGGATAATAGCCCATACTCTGCTTCAAAATGATGGTTGTGGTTGTCAGCCACGGGCTTATCTAAAAGCAACCTTCTGAATTGAAGACAAAAGCAATAACCGGTGACCTAATGCTTCCTGGCAACTCATTTGGTGGCAGAGCTATTCTTGCAGACAGATGCAATTCAGCACTGTGCCCCATTACTGTAAATTGGATGTAGGCACTTTTTGGCATAATAAGTCTGTAAATGTGGGCTGACAGGCAGCTTGCATTTTTGACTCCACTTCATAAATAGGCTTTAAAACGTTTCTTCCAGGGTTCTGTGCCGCTACACTTTTATGTGGATGTTAATGTACTATGCCTGATGATCAGTGATTGTAAATGTGACTGGAGTTAATTGTATTGTGCTTAAGGACATATGTTATATTTTGAATAGAATTATGTTGTTTTGTGATTGATGATTTGTGATAACTTTTTTTGTGTGTTTTCTTTCCTTTTGGTAAGAGAAGGGCCTGTTGTAATTACATGAGCCTAACATGTTTTATTTCTACAAGTTTGCATCCTTGTATCCTAATATTGTGGCACAAATGCATATTTTCTTGTTGTCTCCCAACCACCAATGCTTACACCATGATTGCCAAAAATTAGTGACACATTTTTCTTGTCTTGAACAATCTGTCTTCCTTGAGTTTCACAGATACCATTTGGTTTGAGAAAGCTGAGGAACCACGGAATGCATTAAGTGATCGGGTAGGGGGGGGGGGGGGAGCGTTTGTGCCGCCTGCTCTCTGTAGTAAGTACCTACTTTTATGAATATACTCTACTTTCTGACATTGTGCTTTTCCATCTTGCCCTTAGCTTGTCATGTCTTGGGACACTTAAAGTGAACCAGAGATGAAGCACACTCATGTATTTTACCATATATATCAGTGGGAACATTAGAGAAAACAGCTACCCTGCTCTTTGTTTCCTTATTTACTGTTCAGATTGCATCTAATCAGCCCTGATAAAATCCCAGACTGAGCATTCAGTCTGGCTTTGTTAAGGAATCTTTACAGCTGAGTATAGTCTATAGCTGTCTTCTGTGCTGTCTTTTCAAACCGAAGCCTGCCACCTTGTGGCCCTGCTCAGGAATCATTATAGCTGAGTCATTATAGCAAAGCCAGACTGAATACTCTGTCTGGGATTTTATCAGGGCTGGTTAGATGCAATCTGAACAGTAAATAATGAAACAGAGAGCAGGGTAGGTGTTTTCTCTAATGTTCCCACTGATATATGTGGTAAAATACATGAGGATGCTTCATTTCTGGTTCACTTTAAGGCAGCCATACACTGGTCGATTGCCACCTGATCGACCAGCAGATAGATCCCTCTGTGATCTAATCTAATCACAGAGGGATCTATTGGCTGCCTAAACTGCACACAAATTTTGAGTCGATTTCACTATGAAATCGATTCACAATCTGTGGAGCTTTCGATGCCGCCTCCCCCAGCATACATTACCTGATCCGGCTGGCGCGAGTCCCCCGGTCTCCACTGTCTCTTCTCCGCTCTGGGCTCCAGCTTCACTTTACTTCCTGTTGGGGGAAGTTTAAATAGTAGAGGGCGCTCTGCTGTTTAAACCCCCCCCCCCCCAGACAGGAAGTAAAGTGAAGCCAGCTGGAGCCCAGAGTGGGGAAGGACAGCGGGGACACGCCCCGGCGGAACAGGTAATGTATTGCATCTAGCATCAGTCATCGGACATTCGAAAGCCGCTATTGATGCACTCCCAACCCGCCGGAAATCAAGCGACATTTTTCACACGGACAGATCAACAGGATTGATCGATTTTGGATGGAAATCGGTCGATCGGTCAGCTTTTGCGTATCAATGTCACAGCAGATTCGATCACAGTGATCGAATTTGCTGTCTATCGGTGGGAAATCAAGTAAGTGTATGGGCACATTTAGTTCAGGATATGTTACCCAAGTGATGCAGATCTACAGTGGCTTTAATTGTTGGTTTTTTTGTTTTTGTTTTTTTGCAATACGGCTTTTGGTGCAAATGACTTTGTTTTCAAATGATTTATGGTCTTTTGTCTGCCTGCACAGCACTGACCACCATTATAAGCTCTGTACCCTCCTAATCCCTGTTGTTAACAGTTTTAAATGTGCTTAATATTTTGCTTTGCACTCAATAGAGAGATCATATATTTATCAGATCAGCGAGTTACGTTATACTTTTGTAACATGGATGGCTTTCTCTTTTATGGTTTTCATTTCACAGATACCATTTGCTACATTTTGTTGCAGTACTTTGTGGATCAGATTACCAAACAAAATTGTTGTTGTTTTAAGCCACACCATAAGTTGCAAAGCGAAGCACTGTTTTTGGAGACAAATCACTAAGGACTTATTTCCACTTGTGCATTGCTGGTCGCGTTTCAGCAACGCTCAGTGTGCGCAACACACAAGCACATCAGAAGTGTATAAACTGCACTGTGTGATGCTTCCATCCATGTGTTGCACTTCAGCGCTGTATTGTAACACATGGTCGCATGCATTTTTGTGTACAATGCAGTGTGCCTCCATTCATTATAATGAATGGGATCTGCACCACATCAGTAAGCAATTCAAGTGCTGTGGGTTACTGTATATGATGAATGGCCAAATGCTTTGCAAGCAGCGCACAAATGGAAACAAGGCTTAACTCTCTCAATGTTTGCATTTGTTATTGCCACTTTTATTAAGCACAGCTTACTGAGGGAACAGGTGTTTCATATAAAACTATTGATTGCACAAAGTGGAGTTGTTTCTAAGCAGACAATCAATCATATCACACATCTTCCACCCACTAGTTACCTAACAAGGAAACTTCCAAAGAAAGTGTTTTTTTTTATAGCAAAATGGTAGCCGTTTACTCAAACCACCGAATCCATATCCCTCATTGATTCATTTTGAACCAATTACTGTTGCGGCAACACCTTATAAAAGTAGCCTTTCATAATAATTAGCTTGGCTAGGGGTAGGGATGTGTGTGTAGTGTGAGTAAATGTTATGCAAATAAGTGCTGCTTGCAAATAGATTAGTCAAATGCAGCTTTTGATTGGTCCATTGCCAAGTTGCATGAATTTCCAACAAATTTGCATACAAATGCATTAAATCAGCATTATTTAAGAGTCATTTGCTATTCATAATTGGGAGATTGTATTTCCTTTAAAAATGTAAACTATAATTCCAACCAAAATAAATAAAATAAACCCTCAATCTGCACTGAAGATACCCAGGTCTGAGTATAACCAAAACAAGAAGGATCCACCAAGGATCCAGCATGTGCACAACATCAACAGTCCCAACCTTTTGTTTTTGTTCTCTCCACCTACCCTACCCACTACATGACGTCACACCCACGGCACTCTGCCACTCCACATAGGAACAGAACATGTCACTAGTCTGCAGGCTAACAATGTCTCTGTCAACCTTGGTCCATTGATCTCCAAGGGGCAACATGCCTTGTACATGTGCATGAGGCTTTATTCTAAATACACTTTAAACACGTTTTACTGTTGCCATGAGTAGAGTTTTTTTTTTTTAAATCTTTACCACTTAATGTTTAGATGAGGTACTTGGGCCAAGAGGGCTTGGCTTTTATGCTCCCATGGGAATTGGTACAAACAGATAGACTGCCAGAATCCCACCATACAGCCACCATTTTGGTTTCAGCTATAATAGAGACACTGGGCTCCTTTTATAAACTTTTCATTCTGGGGCAAAACTTCAGAGCAAAACAATGCTTCTAATTGGCTGCCTCATTCACAGCTAAGCCATTGATTGGCCATCGTGCCCTGACCAACCAGTGATTTGGCTGTGAATTTGGTAGGCAAACTGAGACTTTGTTTTCTTCTAGATCCACTACTTGGGTTACATCCATTATAAAAAGCAACAAAACCACCATTTTGGTGACCACCAAGTTGGCACCAAACCCAGGGGACTGCTGAAGTCCTTCAGATTACTGCAGAGGTCCACAATGAACTATATTATGACCATGAACATCTTTTCAGTTCAACTGAACACAAATTGATCATGTGATGTTTAGGTAAATATCCAAAACAAAATCCAAAGCTCATCTCTAGTCCACCAAACCAGGGACAGGATTGATAAAAACAAATGATTTAAAAATAAGTTTTACAAATTAAGTCAGACTAACCAGCAAGCTCATGGTGAACCAGAACTCATTGGAGTGTGTAAGGAGCTACAATGGTCCAAAAAGCCCTTTTACTAAAATGCTATGGAAAACAAAAGTTTGCTTTCTTAAAACAGAAAGTATTTGTGATAATTCAGGTTGGAGTGAGCTCCGAGATGTCTCCCAGTGCATCACTGCTGAAATATGCAAATCAACCATCATTGTCCTTGGAAGCTAAACACACCTCCAAATCCTCTGGAATGCAATGATGTGTCAGCTTGGAAATCATAAACACACAGCTGCAATTGGAATGTGTTTTACTTTACTAAAACCTCTTACAGTAGGAACAACCATGCAGCTACACCTGCAACACTGCTACTGCATTTCACTGTCCTTTTAACAAACTTCACTGTGGTATGATATGGCCCTCGAGAGATTTGCATACTTTTGTAACCTAATAGCAAAAACATTTCAATAGGTCAAGGCCAGGATTGTTGAAACCCTGAGTAGCCTTTGATAAACTTTAGCAAATCAGTTGTTATGAAGGATATATATTTATAAGCATAGCAATTCAAGACAAAACAAATAACATTTATATTGCTCTTTTCTCATTGGCAGACTCAAAGTGCTGCAGCCATTAGGGTGTGCTCAGTAAGCAGTAGCAGTGTTAGGGATCCTAGCCCAAGGACTCCTTACTGAATAGATACTGGTTTACTGAACAAGAAGAGATGAGATTCGAGCCCAGAGCATCAGACAGAGATTATTCAGCACAAAACTGTTACTGAAACATCTTTTCAAACACTTATATAATTTTTTTTTTGAAAAAGTTGGTATTTTATATACTAAGGCCTAAAACACGGTTGCAACTATGACTTTTGGATAAAGTGGGATCCTTTCTTTATTAGACCTAAGTCACGCTTTGAAAAAAATAGAAGCTTACCAGTTCCACACGTCTTCGGCTAGCCTCCATCTCTCGCTGCATCAGCTCATTCATCTCGGCCTTCATTTCCTCCATACGCATCTGATAATACTTGGCATTTTCTTTCTCTCGAGCTTCAGATTCTGCTGCCTTTTCCAACTCTTCACCCATTTTTAATATATTGTCTCGCAATCGTAAAATCAACATCTGGATGCAGAGACAGAATAATATAATAAATATACATATAAACATTTCAATATCAAATGAGCTCTACACATAAACACATTATATAATGAAAACAGAGGAAACCAACGGAGAAAGTAAGTGTAATTATATCATTGGTTTCGATAAGCAAAATTTAGTTCTCTGCTCCCATATAACATAAACAATTGCATTGGAAGATATTGGGCATTCGGAAATAAATAAAAATAATCTTGCTCTGGTCACATTTTGTGATACTGAGGCAAACTTAAAGGAACTCTATCAAACCATGTGTTCTAAAATGACAATGTACAAATAATTTCTAAGTAGCTGTGTAAACATTTTCCTACTTTTCATGTTAAATATCAGAGGCAAATGCTGTAATTCATTGTGTGTAGAATTTTAGCTACATTTGGAATGTCTCACTTGCAGATGTGTGAATCTGTAAGAATCTGCAACCTGATATGCTAAGCACAGTGTCATATTGAAGCAGATTAACTTATAGACTTTTGTTTTCATATATCAGGTTTCACACACACAATTACAGATGTTTATGCTGCACATAAGATACATTTCCTCTGCACTCTGTGAGAGAAAGCTCTGCCTGTCTGTAACTGAGCTCTCTGCACACATAGTTAATGATGCACTGTGAAAGGAATCTCCCCCAACACAAGGGCACTGACTGCTCTCTGACTGACTGCAGACTCAGCCATGGGAGGGGGGGGGGGCATCCCCCCCCTCCCATGGCTGAGTCTGCCATCATAATTTCAGCAGACTGTTTTCAGAAAGGTGTGAAAGGGATTAGACAACAGTAAACAGAGAGATAAGGGTTCAGCTGTATACACCAACACTTAGCAGCACTTCCCAAACATTTCCTATCTCAATTGAAAAAAACATGTAAATCGATAGTGTCCCTTTAATGTATTTATATGCCATCTTTACATTACTTGTAAAGGTTATGTTTTACTATATTACTACTGACTCCTTAACCTCTTGCAGACCTGACAGCTTTAAGACCAGAGCAGAGCAGTCAGTGCCCTTTTAAGAGCAATGATTGCTGCCTGTGACTGACTCACAGCAATCACACGGTCATTATCCAATGAAAATGGCTTCTAACCCATACACAAAAGCTCTGTTGTCAGCGTGACAACAGTCCAAGCAGGTGCAGTGGCACAGATAGTAGCGGGAAGGTAGTGGAGATGATTGAAAGCTATGCCCTGGCAGGAATGTCAGGACATAAACAAGGCATAGATTTCAGTCATCAAGGTCAGCAAGAGGTTAAAGGCAAGGAATATGGAGGTTGCCATCTTCATTCCCTTATAAACAATGCCAGTTGCCTGGCTGTCATGCTGAGCTTTTGGCTTTAGTTGCTTATGAGTCACACACCTGCAACAATACAATAATACAATACAATAACATTTGTAAAGCGCTTTTCTCCCGTAGGACTCAAAGCGCAACAAGCATGCAGCCAGTGCCGTCAGACCAGAGTCAATGCATCAGACCTGCATGCTCATTCAGCACCGGTGGCTTAATTTATCAGAGGCACAGTATCAGCACAGAATTTAGGCATCTGGCATTGTTTATTAGAAAATGAAGATAGCAGTTTCTGTATTTTTCACACTTTGGGTTCCATTTAAAACACTAGTTACCTTTAGTTATACGTACTTGCATTCAATAATTGCACTGGATAATGAAATGTATTACTACTACCTTGAGAAGTAAGGCATTTTTCATGCAGAAGACTGCCTAATTGTTGGGCAGCTCAGTTTCATCTGCTAGTAACTTATGCCTTCCTATTGCAATTTAATTCAGCCAAATGGCAGTATATGTGGCCCCATGCAAGTCAATGTTTGGTACAGCTACATGGTGCCAATAAACTGCATCCTGATGTGTACGAGTGAGATGTGACTCCATGCGATGGAAGCTATCAAGCGCACAGCCGGTAACCCAGGAGCAGCTGGCAGGTGGTGGATTCACTGCCTTCAGCCTCATGTATGAAATAGTCCTAAGAGATAGGCATGGATATAGCACATCTGATCTGATGTAAATCTGTTGCATTCCTGCAGATGAGAGGATTGAAGGAATTATGAGTTTGCATATGGGTATCTCAGGGCCGGGCCGAGGCATAGGCTGGAGAGGCTCCAGCCTCAGGGTGCAGTGTAGGAGGGGGCACAGAATTCATTCAGCTGTCATTCCTAATTGTGTTTGAAGCAGAAAGAAATAAGAAAAGGGGATACATGGCAGTGACTGCAAGCCAGATAACTAGATATTTTAAGGTGTTGGGGAGGTTGTTGGCCCTGTGGCGCCTCTTAGTCTAATAGCAATCAGTGTTTGATGGCTCGGGTGGCAGGGATGGAGGGGCGCACTTTGGTGTCTCAGCCTTGGGTGCTGGAGGACCTGGTACCGGCTCTGGGTATCTGAATTAGGCTTCTGCAATAAATGCTATGCATAGCATAATAAAAGCAGACACTTTTCCAGGTGAGTTATCTCCCAGGAGATAATTTTCATCTTCTCTTTAATTTTCAGAATTTTACAATTGAAAAAGTACCCAAAAGTTGGTGAAAAAGTGCTGACAAATTTATTTTGAGTATTTTCTTGCTTGCTGGTGGTTTAAAGGGCATTTTATGACACGTTGTAAAAATATCACAGAGGAGACAACTTAGGAGAAAAAGTTAATTGCATATGGGCCCGGGTCTGGAGTACAATAAGGAACATTGGAGAACACAAATGATCCAGCAAACCTGCTGGAAAGGTAGAAATTTGCAACCCTTACCCGTGTTATATCAGAGCATAGCAGAGTCATGGAAATGTTAGTAAGTTTGTAAAACACTTATCCTTGTTGTGAGTCCAAGTATGTCACAGCAATAGCACTAGAACTAAAGAATCAGGGATTCTTAGTATCTTCTTATATGACCTAGGCAACGGTTGCAAAAACATCTAGCGAAGATTCAAAGATTACTTAAAAGTGTAACTGTGGTGAATCTCATGTAAGATGCTGCACTCGTGCATGAAGAGGAGCGTGGCCTGGGTCCTCCAGAGGGCCCCAGTGAGCAGGGGCAGTGGTGATTAGACTATGGGAAGCCTCTGCAGCATCCAGAGCTTTGTCTCTTCTTTGGAAAGTATGTGTTTTCTTACTCGAGGGTCCCCTCGGATTTTCTTTAAGTTCTCTGGCATTCTCTACTTTCTCAAGGCCTAGTAAATCAACCTCATAGACTTACATTTTGTTTTTTATTGTTTTTTTTTTTGTTCCTCTAAAACCTTTTTCAGTTGCCAACTGGGTCATAACTTTTTAGAATGCCTATATGCAATAAATAGAGCCCTAGGCCAAAACATTACCATTGTCACCAAACAATTTTTTTGCAATGTGAAGAAATCTAAACTAAGTTGCAGTTACAAAAAGAAGAAGGTCCTGAGGAAAACTTAAATGGGGGCCCCCCTAACCACACCCATGGTCATTACCCCACTGCTCCCCAGAGCCCCCTCATGTGTAGAAGCATTAATCACTCACTGGCTGTCCCGGCAGGCGGAGGCTGCACTTTCCATGCACTCTTCAGCCATGCTGTCTGCCTCTTCTCCATCCAGTCTGGCACGGACAGTGCAGAAGCCACTCACCAGGACAGCCTGTGAGTGATTAATACTGCTGCATGTGAGGGGGTGCCGGGGAGCAGTGGGGGAGACAACTTGGTGGGATCCAGCAGAGCGGGGGCACCTGCAGAGGTTGGGGGCCCTGAGACAATTGCCCCCTTTGCCTCTAATGCCTAGTACACACCATACAATTTTCTGTTAGAGTTTCTGTAATTAGATTATTTTCTGTAAAGTACTGGTAGAGACTGGTCAGTATCTCTGGTGCATTGTCTTCTGGTTATCTCCTGCTGAGTAGAACAATGCCTAATTGCTAGGCAGATAGATGGTTAGATAGATAATTTCCAACGTGTTGGAAATTATCTATCTGGCAGGTAAATCTAACAGAAAATCTCACAGAAAATTGTATGGTGTGTACTAGGCATTAGGCAGTGCTGGCCCTGGGTGTAGCTACAGAGATATGGGCCACTGTGCAAATCTTAAACTGCCCCCCCCCCTTCCCCATCTCCAGCATTGTAAGCATTATAGTTGTATTAAACAGACTCACAAGTCCAGCTTTCCAAGGACAGCCGCTGTGTGAGATCATTACCACCATAGCACTAATAAAGAGCTAATGTATCAACTGAAAGACAGTCCCATGTGCACCCGAGTCCAAGGGTCCTGGTGTAGCTGCAACCTCTGCATCCCCCATTGCTACGCTGCTGGAACAAACCCATGAGGCTGAGTTAGAGCGGAAAAAAAAATCATGCAAGAATAATTCATAAGTGCTAAAGAAAATGTTTTTTTCTTTTTACAACAGAATAAAAGTTTATAGCATCTAAAAGTGCCCTTGCAATGGAAGACACTTGTCTTCCCCAACACTTGCTTATGCAGGTCAGGCTCATTTAGGATATTAAATACTGCTGTACGTTATCAAAAATAAACTCTATTAGTGGTACAGAATGAAAAATTGGTGTATTTGAACCCTGTTGATTTATTGTTGCATTGGGGACCTAAAGAAGCTATAGATATTTCTTGAATTAATGCCACATACAGAAAGACTTGTTCTGTGTACCAGCCCTCAGGCCCATGTTATGCTATAATAGGTTATACTAAACATGTGGCAATCTTACCCCTAAAGAAGGAGTGGATAACTATTTATGACAAACAGTGTTGGTGGTTAGTATTGACTATTTATCTTTAATGTTTTTATGGTGAAGACAGAATTTTAAATATGGCTTTACATCAAAAATTATGTATTACTATGCTACCACTTTATCAATTTAATGGGATTGTTTTAATCTAAATGGCAATACTGAGTGGTTTAAACTGCTGATTTCACTCTGAAATATGTCTTATCCCCCTTAGGTGTTTTAAAGCTGTCCCCACTGCTTCTAACGTTGTAAATTGACTCTCTTTACCCAGGGTATGTCCTCTGTTAGAGTGCTGCTAATACCAGCATGAGAGTACTGACAGCTAATGACTTATTTTTGTCATTTATTTTGCATCAGTGAAAAGCCTTAACTTTAGAACAGAAGCAAAATCAGTGATACATGTACAATACATTATTGATCAGATCCTCATTTTAAAGGAGGCACAGGCTTTTTTTCTTTTTCATTTTAAAGGACAACTGAAGTGAGAAGAATATGGAGGCTGCCATATTTATTTCCTTTTAAACAATACCAGTTGCCTGGCAGCCCTGTTGATCTATTTGACTGCAGTAGTGTCTGAATAACACCTGAAACAAGCATGCAGTTTATCTTGTCAGATCTGACAATAATGCCAAAAACATCTTATCTACTTAGTGCTTGTTCAGGATCTATGGCTAAAAGTGTTAGAGGCAGAGGATCAGGAGAACAGCCAGGCAACTGGTATTGCTTAAAATGAAATAAATATGGCAGCCTCCACATCCCTCCCTTTACAGTTGGACCCAAATTAAAAATACAAGATTTCAGAAATGAAATCTATTTTCTAAATTATAATAATAAATAGCAGCCTTTTTTCAGCTGCATGATGACAATATAAAATATTTTACATTTATTGGAGGAACTCCTCCCTTCCTTTCATATTGCTGGGACAGAATCCGGCAAACTGGTGAAGTAGATGGTGTCCAGCAAAGGAGAAATTGCTAATGGCTGCCACCTGTATAACTCTAGTTATGAAAAGAGAAGGGTGAAAAGCATGCACTGAAATGATCACAGGCCTGAAGGAGTGTTTATTTATCTTTGTATGTGTCAGAGTGGTGCAACTAAATATTTTGAATTAAAAAAATGTTTGGTTTGGGTCCGCTTTAAGTTGGTAGAAACACCCGTAAGTATAAGTAGACCAGTGCAGTAATTTAAGTCTAATGCTGGGAACACACAATGCAATTTCCCTTCCGGTCGATAGGTAATCTGATGGGAAATTGCATTGCGTGTACATGTCCAAACTGCTACCAATTGATAAAGAGATCGATTTTCGCAAAAACAATCCTTTTATTGATCAGAAACAGATCGGACAGATGACAGATCGGAAATAATCATCCGATTCCCGTCAATCGGACCGGAATTTGTATCTTGTACACATGTCCAAACTGCTACCGATCGATAAAGACATCGGTTTTCACAAAAGCAATACCTTTATCGATCGGAAACAGATCGGACAGGTTGGAAATAATCATCTAATTCCCATCGATTTGACTGGAAGTTGCATAAGAACACTATTATTTTAAGAACCAAGCTGATAAGCAAATGCTATTTAAACACGGTTTAGATAATTACAATTATGAGATGTGGATGACCTAGAAGAGCCCATGAGATTCTGAATTCTGCCAAAACCCTCACTCCTGCAACATTGCATTTGCTGGGTTAGCAGTGAAAAAAATGTTCTTATTTCCTGAGAGATGTTGTTAGCCTATAACAAGAAGTGAACGCATTTTCAGTATATTAGCGCACACTAGAGGGTTGTTGCTCATTTAAAAATCTATTTTTCACATTCTTGAACATATCATTAATTAATAAAGTGAGATTAAAGCTTTAGTGATATTTTATAAATAACACATAACACAAACCAATATGACAGTGATATAAAACACTATCAAACCGCTGATAAAATTTCTAACAGGGCAGCACTGTCACAACATTCCATTAAGAATTTACACATTCAATTTTGTACCCCATAAGCTGTCTTTCTGACATCAGTTATTAATTCTGTCTTTTAAAATTGCCTGATTTACATAAGCACTTGCTCTTCTTTCTTCTTGACCTAATCAAATTCATTTCAGTCATCTTTCTCAACAGTCCTAATTTCCTAAACTCTTCCTGTCATTCTTAGAAGAATTATTCTCAAGCCTACCTTGTGAAATTGCCTGACTCTGATGCTTCCTGTACTCTTTCCTGATTCCTCTTTATCATGCTGCTTTGAATATATACCTAGATACCTAAATAGCTGACATTTACATGCTCAACGCAAAATTTTACTGATCACAGCCCATTTACCATAATCTAAAGTGCTAAGAGAAAACTCCAATTGAAAGGAATGTTGAAGGAACCACTGCTAGATCTCTTTTGAAAATGATGCCTATCTAAACATTGTGCTAATTCTCTAATAGCATCTGAATCACTGACCTAGACAAGTACGCAACTCAAATGTGTCATTTCCTCTCCTACTCTGTTGGCTGCATGCTTGACCTTTGACTTGGACATCTGCATTACAATCAGGCAATTGGCTTTATTTTAGGACTAGTGTTTTTAGTCTGTTAGATATCCGATTCTGCAGTGGGAAATATGCCTGCGCAACCACCATCAAATCCCACCCCCAACACACACGCAGTGTGGCCATGCGTCTGCCCAGTGCTGCGGTACACACACATGCATGGACGCAGAAACCTTAGACTTTATTAAGTTGCATAGGGGAAAGAAGGGTGGAAATGGCCATATCACTCTCAATTCAGATTTATTCTTTGTTCTTCTATTCAGTAATTTCTTCTATTTTTCTGTTTACTGTTCTTTGATTCTACTGTCTTTCTGTTGCATGGTGTCACAGTGGATAGAACTTTCCCCTTAAACCATGTTCCTTTGTTTGGCAGACACATTTGAGGGCCTTCTAGCTCATATTTGAATCTTGTCTATAATATCTGCATGCCCACACCCTCCAGAGAAGCCCTGCTATTGGATGGCTGCTCTGGCCTCATGGTTCACATATAAGCCTCCTCTTTATTCTCCGCTAGCTGCATGAACATTGTTCCTCACATCTAATATGCAGGAATAAATAGTAGAAGAGGACATTATCTTCATTATTATTTATCTATTAATGCTTTGTTGCAGTTCAACTTCTCTAAAGCAAGTTTGATGTTTGTGTTTAGTATTAACAAAACTGAATTTCATCTACAGACTTTTCTATATGACATTAGCAGTGTTAATTTTAAATAGAATATAAATAAACTGAAACCTTGCCAAGTGATGTTAGAAACCTAATCTAGTCAAAGAAATTGAAGGAGGAAAACTCTAGTCAACACTGTATCTTATCAAATTCAATGCAAATGCTAAATGCTCTTGCATATCTTGAAATACCCCCCATCAGAATAGCATGTTTCAACCATATGTCCTTGCATGATGAAACCCAAAGTTGGCTCCATGCTGTCCTAGTCTAAAGGCTCATACACACGCTCAACAAAAGTCTTTTAAATGCACGATTATCAAACAACTTGAAGAAGTTGGACAATTTTTGTCAAGTAAAAGACGTGCAAATGACAAGACGTTATCACTGATAAGAGGCGTCCAACTACTGATAAGATGCAGCTCAAGTGAATCCAACTGTTGGATTGACTTGACAAACGACTGAGAGAAGTTGTGTTCAACATGGCAATGTGTACAGAAGTTTGCTACAACTTTTCAACAACTTCCATTAATAACCAGAACATATTAGCTGTTCACCAGTTGAGTAACGATATGTAAATTTGTAGTTGTTTGTCAAGTCGTCCGTCAAGTCATTCTGTGTGTATAATAGTCGTTTGCACGCCAAGACATATCTTTCCAACTTTTTTAATCGTAGTCGTTAGTAAAGTTGTTTATGGTATAAGACTTTTGTTGAGTGTGTATATGTCTCTTAAAGTGGACCCAAATTAAAAATACAAGATTTGAGAAATAAAATCTATTTTCTAAATTATAATAATAAATAGCAGCCTTTTTTCAGCTGCATGATGACAAATATAAAATATTTTACATTTATTGGAGGAACCCCTCCCTTCCTTTCAAATTGCCGGGATGGTGATGGTGTCTGGCAATGGAGGAATTGCTAATGGCTGCCCCCAGTATAACCCTAGCTATGAAAAGAGAAGGGTGAAAAGCATGCACTGAAATGATCATAGGTTTGAAGGAGTGTTTATTTATCTTTGTATGTGTCAGAATGCTGCAACTAAATATTTTTAATCAAAAAAATGTTTGGTTTGGTTCCGCTTTAAGGGACTAAGTGGTCTTTATCAGAGTGTTCCACAAGGTTCAACAGGGTTTGATGCTAGTGGCTACAAGGTTGTGGCCCCTGGAGTTGCCAAGATCTGGGACCAAGATAACAGACTGCAGACTGGACAAACTGGGACCAGGATAGCTGTGAACTTTACTGGCAGATACCAGGATGGCAGACTAGGGTCTAAACAGACAGAAAACTGATTGGGGAATGGACTGGCAGGCAACTGACAGGGCAGATGCATAGACAGGCAAACTTGCAGATGGAACAGCATAGAAACACACTGGGAATGTAACAAGCAAACAAGCACTGAGTGCTGTTTCTCCAGGATTTAAATGAGCCTAGCTTGTATGGCAGGATTGCAGCTCTGCTCTCACTGGGCAGAAAAATCAAGAGGGTGTTGCATGCATGCTCTCATTGGAATTGTCTATTGCAAAATGCAACACAATGAACACATAGAAAATTATTGCAGTTTGACCTGTCCATTTTGAACCTGCTGCTGACGATTCAGTCAAAATGCAAAGCAGTGGACCTAATATGAACCAAGCCTCAATGTTTAAACAACAATGTTCTATTTTACATAAATTGCTGCTCAGTTCACAAGGGTATATAATGGGAAAATTCAATACCAACCACTGAAACAAAAATAAGTATTTAAATTCAACACTAATTCAAATTCAAAAAAAGTGTTAAAAAGTCAAGTCTACTTACTTCAAATCGTTTAATCTGAGCTCTTTGAAACTCCAACTTGTTTTCCAAATCACAGATCACAGCTTCTTGTCGACTCACAATTGAACGTTCCACCATAGACTGTTCAAAATAATCAATGCGGCCTTGTGCCACCTGCAACTGTTGTAAACCAAAAAACATGACGTTAATCAGTGGAGATAGATTTGTCCAGACTCCTACTCCAGTTGAAACTGTCAAAGGCAACACAACACATACATCGTACAAAGTTTGAACTCTTATCAGATTGATATTGGTAAATGGCAGCAAATATGGGTGGCTTGATTACAGACAAGTCAGGCACTGAGTTCATTTTTTAACCTGTGCTAAAATGACATCCGAAATAGTTTAGTTTCTGAAAGCAATGTCTAATCAACATCTTTCGCCTAGCCTTCACTAATGAATGTGCTTGTTCTTTAAGACATACTTAGGAGTTTGTTATGTCACAGCAGAAGAGTCATTCAGTACTAAATATGATAGACTCCCGCCAAGACTTTATGAAGTAGCATACTTTATGACCACACTGTTTATGAAGGCAGTTTGGAAATTAGCAGAGCAGGGATTATAATGCAGTATATTCAATTACTCACAATTATAGGACAATAAATTCACAAATCCCTGTCTAACATTTAAACAGATAAAGAATAAGGTTTAGTTTAAAACTTATAATGCAAAGAAACAGTGGGGCTATGGCATTATTTAAATGAAATGTTAGTGCAAGGAGGGGCTTCTGCAGACTGCTGTGGCAATAAGAAAAGTTACAAGATAGAATTTCCAAATTCACTCAAGGTGATCATCATCTCAATTGGGCAGAATTTTATTATACACCTTCGAAGGAGACAGTAGCGTATGTCCAGTGACATGAACAAGCCAAGACAGCTCCCCATAGAAGTCTGTAGCAGACTACTCTCACAGTGGAGATGCTTCCCTTACATGAGCTGGTATAGATAGAGGAAACATGCAATTAGCAAATTATAGATTCTAGATAAAAGTGAACTACTGTAAACATTTTTAAATAAATCTTAAAAAATAGTTTGGAAGTAATTTATTAGAAAATCATTCACAAGTAGCCTACAGAGTTACAAAAAAAAATACCAACACAAAAGTTTGCTGCCCTTGGGAAAAGAATGGTCAGACTTAAAGAGTTATTATTCTTTAGTATTTATATATTGCCAACATCTTCCACTGCGCTGTACATAGTATATATAGTCTCTCAGAGGAGCTCACAATCTAGTCCCTGCCACAAGTCATATGTCTATATTGTGTAGTGTATGTATTATAGTCTAGGGCCAATTTTAGGGGGAAGCCAAGTAACTTATCTGTATGTTTTTGGGATGTGGGAGGAAACTGAAGTACCCGGGGGAAACCCACACAGACACACGGAGAACATACAAACTTCTTGCATTGACCTGGCTGGGATTCAAACTGGGGACCCAGCGCTGCAAGGCGAGAGTGCTAACCACTACGCCACCATGCTAGCCATACTATCTCAGGAAAAAAAATGTAGATAAATACTTGCTCTACTTACATAACATATGTATTGCACTGTCCACATTTTGATTTCAGTGAGTTTTATATTGTAAATTAAGACAATTCTGTTTCTGTCAGTTGCCATTTTGGAATCCCTGTGTTTGAAGCCAATCCTGATGTCATTTCCTCCCTTACTCTGTTTCCTCTCATCTTTCCGATTTAGTATGCTTGCATGGCTTCCTCCCAGTCTTAAAAAAATCCCACACAGCTCTGTAGTAAGGTCACAAATCATTGTGATACTTTGCACACTTGGGGCCATATTCTATTGCTGAACTTGCCAGCGCTAAGCACTGGTGAGTTCTTAACTTAGGCGATGGGGGCATCGCCTAATCTAATTAAACTTTAGACCCCCCCCCCCCCCCCCCAGGTGGAAAAGAACTCGCTTGGGCGATATAATCGCCCAGAGAGTTCTTACCACAGAATCCAATTACCCTTATCATGTCTCCGGGAAGCGATGCTTCCCGGCAGACATGAGCGTTAGCTTAGACCTGCAAAAAGCAAGTCTAAACTAGCTAACGCACGTCGTCACCGCAGCATCTGGGGGTCTCCTTTAATAAGGAGACCCCCAGAGCGCCCCGTCGGGTCGCCGCACAGTTTAGAAGCCCCCGCACAGCTCTGCAAAGGCTCCCCTGTCATACGTACCGCCGCCGATCACCCGCCGCCTCTCGCCGCAAAATCTGTAACGTAATTACAGTGTATCTAACACTGTAATTACTGTCCGCATAGAAGGCGCCCGGGCAAAGCATCTTTGAATCTGCAGCCGGACTCCCCATTGGTCCGCTGTCTGAGCCATTTTATTGGTTCAGACAGCAGACCAATGGGGAGCCCGGCTGCAGATTCAAAGATGCTTTGCCCGGGCTCCTTCTATGCGGACAGTAATTACAGTGTTAGATACACTGTAATTACGTGACGGATTTTGCGGCGAGAGTCGGCGGGTGATCGGCAGCGGTACGTATGACAGGGGAGCCTTTGCAGAGCTGCACGGGGGCTTCTAAACTGTGCGTCGACCCGACGGGGAGCTCTGGGGGTCTCCTTATTAAAGGAGACCCCCCAGATACTGCGGCGGAAGATGTCAGCGATGTTCGGCGGGCGAGTGCGCATGTGTGGGGAGTGAGGCCGTGGTGCTGATGGACAGCACCACAGCGTAAACTTCACTCCCCATCGCTCGGTAAAAGGGAGCATCGCTCAGGCTTGCGCCTGAGTAATGCTCCCTAACGATCGGCCATCGCGCAAAGGATATGGGCAATAGGATTTGCCGGTAATCCTCGCGCGATGGCAAGGTGATAAGTAGCTCGCATCTGCAAGCTACTTATCACCTTGAATAGGATATGGCCCTTGGTTTATTTGTATGAATCAGATTTCAGCTGAGTTACTTTCTCAGCTTATCAGCACAAGAAATATTAGTCAATCAGAGAGGAAAAGAGGTGTGGGAGGGGAAAGTGGGAGTGAAAGAAACTTGAGCCAATCAGGATGCATTAGCTATGTCTAAGGGGAAAAGGGGAGGGAAGTAAACTAGGGGGAAAAAAACAGCATTTTGCCTGGTTAACATTTTTATTACTTGTTTACCAGATAAAAATAGAGAATTGATTTTGATTTTATGCCTAACAGTTTCTCTTTAACCCCTTGCCAACCACCTCACGCAAATCGGCGTGAATGCGGCGGCAGCCCCAGGACCACCTAACGCCAATTGGCATCAAGTCCTGGGGCGGAGTTTTGCAGGAAATCGCCTCCAATCGCTGCTAGGAGACTGTTAGAGGGTGAAACCACCATCTATTTACACTGTACAACTCTGCGATCTACGGCAGAGCTGTACTGGGGACAGCCGTGACACTTGGCTGTCCCCCTAGGGGACTCAGAGAGCAATTGGCTCTCATAGGCTGATGTCTATGAGAGCCAATTGCTGTGATTGGCTGGCAGGGGGAGGGTTTTAAAAAAATATACAAAAATGACAATATTTATAAAAAAACACAAATAAAAAAATAAATAAATACAGCAGGAGGGATCAGAGCCCACCAACAGAAAGCTCTGTTGGTGGGCAGAAAGGGGGGGATCACTTGCTGAGTTGTCCGGCCCTGCAGTGAGGCCTTAAAGCTGCAGTGGCCTAAATTGTACAAAATTGCCTGGTCACTAGGGGGTAGTGTTGGGCGAACACCTAGATGTTCGGGTTCGCGAACGTTCGCCGAACATCGCCGCGATGTTCGGGTGTTCGACCCGAACTCTGAACATAATGGAAGTCAATGGGGACCCGAACTTTCGTGCTTTGTAAAGCTTCCTTACATGCTACATACCCCAAATTTGCAGGGTATGTGCACCTTGGGAGTGGGTACAAGAGGAAAAAAATTTTAAGCAAAAAGAGCTTATAGTTTTTGAGAAAATCGATTTTAAAGTTTCAAAGGAAAAACTGTCTTTTAAATGCGGGAAATGTCTGTTTTCTTTGCACAGGTAACATGCTTTTTGTCGGCATGCAGTCATAAATGTAATACATATAAGAGGTTCCAGGAAAAGGGACCGGTAACGCTAACCCAGCAGCAGCACACGTGATGGAACAGGAGGAGGGTGGCGCAGGAGGAGAAGGCCACGCTTTGAGACACAACAACCCAGGCCTTGCATGAGGACAAGAAGCGTGCGGATAGCAATTTGCGTTTTGTCGCCATGCAGTCATAAATGTAATACAGATGAGAGGTTCAATAAACAGGGACCGGAAACGCTAACCCATCACAGATGTTCATTGTTCATGTTACTTGGTTGGGGTCCGGGAGTGTTGCGTAGTCGTTTCCAATCCAGGATTGATTCATTTTAATTTGAGTCAGACGGTCTGCATTTTCTGTGGAGAGGCGGATACGCCGATCTGTGACGATGCCTCCGGCAGCACTGAAACAGCGTTCCGACATAACGCTGGCTGCCGGGCAAGCCAGCACCTCTATTGCGTACATTGCCAGTTTGTGCCAGGTGTCTAGCTTCGATACCCAATAGTTGAAGGGTGCAGATGGATTGTTCAACACAGCTATGCCATCTGACATGTAGTCCTTGACCATCTTCTCCAGGCGATCAGTGTTGGAGGTGGATCTGCACGCTTGCTGTTCTGTGTGCTGCTGCATGGGTGTCAGAAAATTTTCCCACTCCAAGGACACTGCCGATACCATTCCCTTTTGGGCACTAGCTGCGGCTTGTGTTGTTTGCTGCCCTCCTGGTTGTCCTGGGTTTGCGGAAGTCAGTCTGTCGGCGTACTACTGGCTAGAGGAGGGGGAGGATGTCAATCTCCTCTTTAAAGTCTCCACAAGGGCCTGCTGGTATACTTCCATTTTGACCTGTCGGACTCTTTCTTCAAGCAGTTTTGGAACATTGTGTTTATACCGTGGATCCAGAAGGGTATAAACCCAGTAATTGGTGTTGTCCAGAATGCGCACAATGCGTGGGTCGCGTTCAATGCAGTCCTAGGCCGAAGAGGTCATAGCCTAGGGTCACAAAAACCTGTTTATTTGGGCAATTTCAATGGTAGTGATGGTGATGTACATAAATCTCAGCCATGGCCGTTAGCAACGTCTGAATTTCACGAAATGTCTCATGCAGGTAGAAGACATATTGTTAGACTTGGATTCCAAAGATGGGGTCCCTACATCTCTGCAAACCAGAGTTACAGGGGTCCAAAATTGGTAAAATCCCCCATAGGCTTTCATTGGGCCTACTATTTACCGTTCCAAAATCTCACACCATTTCAAAGGGCAATGGCTCAGCAGTGGCAAAACTCACCAGTCATGATCCCTCTAAGGGTCCCTACAATGCTAGAAAATTTGGTACTACTGAGCCATTGCCCTTTGAAAAGATGTGAGATTTTGGAAAGTGAAATAGGGAGGCAATGAAAGTCTACGGGAGATTTTACCAATTTTGGCCCGCTGTAACTCTGCACTTTGCAGAGATGTAGGGACCCCATCTTTGGAATCCAAGTCTAACAATATGTCTTCTACCTGCATGAGACATTTTGTGAAATTTTAGACGTTGCTAACGGCCATGGCTGAGATTTATGTAAGTCACCATCACTACCATTGAAATAGCCCAAATAAACAGGTTTTTGTGACCCTAGACTATGACCTCTTTGGCCTAGGGGCCCGAAACTCACCAGTCATGTTCCCCCTAAGGGTCCCTACAATGCTAGAAAATTTGGTACTGCTGAGCCATTGCCCTTTGAAAAGATGTGAGATTTTGGAAAGTGAAATAGGGACCCTAGGCTATGACCTCTTCGGCCTAGGACTGCATTGAACGCGACCCACGCATTGTGCGCATTCTGGACAACACCAATTACTGGGTTTATACCCTTCTGGATCCACGGTACAAACACAATGTTCCAAAACTGCTTGAAGAAAGAGTCCGACAGGTCAAAATGGAAGAATACCAGCAGGCCCTTGTGGAGACTTTAAAGAGGAGATTGACATCCTCCCCCTCCTCTAGCCAGTTGTACGCCGACAGACTGACTTCCGCAAACCCAGGACGACCAGGAGGGCAGCAAACAACACAAGCCGCAGCTAGTGCCCAAAAGGGAATGGTATCGGCAGTGTCCTTGAAGTGGGAAAATTTTCTGACACCCATGCAGCAGCACACAGAACAGCAAGCGTGCAGATCCACCTCCAACACCGATCGCCTGGAGAAGATGGTCAAGGACTACATGTCAGATGGCATAGCTGTGTTGAACAATCCATCTGCACCCTTCAACTATTGGGTATCGAAGCTAGACACCTGGCACAAACTGGCAATGTACGCAATAGAGGTGCTGGCTTGCCTGGCAGCCAGCGTTATGTCGGAACGCTGTTTCAGTGCTGCCTGAGGCATCGTCACAGATCGGCGTATCCGCCTTTCCACAGAAAATGCAGACCGTCTGACTCAAATTAAAATGAATCAATCCTGGATTGGAAACGACTACGCAACACTCTCGGACCCCAACCAAGTAACATGAACAATGAACATCTGTGATGGGTTAGCGTTTCCGGTCCCTGTTTATTGAACCTCTCATCTGTATTACATTTATGACTGCATGGCGACAAAACGCAAATTGCTATCCGCACGCTTCTTGTCCTCATGCAAGGCCTGGGTTGTTGTGTCTCAAAGCGTGGCCTTCTCCTCCTGCGCCACCCTCCTCCTGTTCCATCATGTGTGCTGCTGCTGGGTTAGCGTTACCGGTCCCTTTTCCTGGAACCTCTTATGTGTATTACATTCATGACTGCATGCCGACAAAAAGCATGTTACCTGTGCAAAGAAAACAGACATTTCCCGCATTTAAAAGACAGTTTTCCCTTTGAAACTTTAAAATCGATTTTCTCAAAAACTATAAGCTCTTTTTGCTAAATTTTTTTTCCTCTTTTACCCACTCCCAAGGTGCACATACCCTGTAAATTTGGGGTATGTAGCATATAAGGAGGCTTTACAAAGCACAAAAGTTCGGTTCCCCATTGACTTCCATTATGTTCGGAGTTCGGCTCGAACACCCGAATATCGCGGCCATGTTCGGCCCGAACCCGAACATCTAGATGTTCGCCCAACACTACACGTGACCCGTTCGCCAATCACAGCGCTAGCCGAACGTTCGGGTAACGTTCGGCCATGCGCTCTTAGTTCGGCCATATGGCCGAACAGTTTGGCCGAACACCATCAGGTGTTCGGCCGAACTCGAACATCACCCGAACAGGGTGATGTTCTGCAGAACCCGAAAAGTGGCGAACACTGTTCGCCCAACACTACTAGGGGGGTGTAAGTCTACGGTCATGAAGAGGTTATGATAAAACATCAGGAACAGGGCTTGGCACATAAAGATTTAACGTGACACTGAAGTGAGGGGAAAAAAAACCTTTTATAATGAATTGTATGTGTAGTATGGATAATTAATAGAACAATAGTAGCAAAGAGTCTCATTTTTATTTTCAGTTATACAGCTTTTTATAGCATTGCATAATCCTCTAATATTTGCAGTTAACAAACTACTCTGCATTTTAAACTATGAAAACAAAGCTGAGCTAATGACATTTTGAACTTCCATGCAGTAAAATCTTCTCTGAAGTTGTCTTTCACTGTTTCTTTGATGTATAAGTGCTTCAGAAAATAGCACTGTAGTTGACCAAGTTTTGTCAGAGAGCTCAGAGAAGCTCTTTTGCATAAATAAGAAGTGAAGTTTCTTAGCTCTTCCTGTACTGGAAACAATATGAGACTCATATCTTTGCTACTAATGCTCAATTTCTTGGCTGTACTACACATACAAATCATTATCTTATAAGTTTATTTTCACTTCAGATCCCCTTTGAAACAAGAACAAGAAGTAGATGATTCAGATAATGCAAATAGCTGGAATAACCTCTGAAACAGGGCTGCCCTGAAACAGTATAAAAATACTACTGAATTAAAAGAATGCACCAAGTATTTCATGAAGCTTCTCCCTGATGTTCTCCCAGGTAAATTTGTGTCACCATATTTACAAGGCCCTGTTACTAAAGTCTGGTGCTTTGGCCAGTTGACTAATTTTTCATCTGTGATTTTGGCAATAATAACCCGCTGGTAGTGGGCAGCTAAAATAGCAGTTTGTGACATTTTCCTCATACCTCCTCATAGCCCCAATTACGTAGTTCAGGAAGTTGTGGATTTTACTTAACAGGAAAATAGCTGTGTTAATGGCTAAGTAAGCAGTTCAAGCATTGCCTGGAGCTCTCGAATCCCAATTTCAAGTAAGACACTGCCTATATACAGAGCTCTAAGATGTTCTCAGTTCATGGGCGTAGCAATAACCCCTGCAACCCCTACCATCGCAGGGGGGGCCATAGGCTTTGGTGCCCTTCCTCCTCCTTCTCACAAACCGCAAGTGCTACCAATTAGCCAAAAATCCTCCCTGTTTGCTCACAAAAACCAGAGCATGTGTAATTTTTTCCTGCTTCCAGATGCTGAAAAGCAGGACACTCTCTGTGGCCAATCGCCAACTCCTGATCACAAGACCCTCATGGAGTTAGGGGACCAATGGGGCCCCATGCTATCATTTTTGCAAGGGGGCCCTACTAAGTCTTGTTACACCCCTGTCTCAGTTTCTTTCCTCCAGATGCTTTGGTTTCCTCTCACATCCTCAAAACACGCTAGTAGGTTACCAGGCTTATCCCAATCTGATCCTAGACTCTGAAAGTGAAAATAGACATTAAGTGCCTTTGAAGGATGGTAAGGGATGTGACTGACTTGAAAGGAACCTGAGGTAATTGACATATGATGGCTGCCATATTTATTTCCTTTTAAACAGTTCCAGTTGCCTGTCAGTCTTGCAGATCTTTCTGGCCGCAGTAGTGTTCAACAGATAATTACCGACATGTCCAATATTACTATAGATCGTTTTACCGATCGATTTCTCATAGAAGTGAATGGAAATTGATAAGAAAAGATAAGAGTATCGAGTGGGAAAAGTAATCGAAAATCGATTGAATGGCAGAATCCACCAAAGAAACATATCGTGTGTACCTAGCATTAGAGGGTGGGGATCAGAAGGACAGTCAGGCAATGTACGTAGTTTAAAAGGAAGTAAAAATATATGCCTCCATGTGTCTCTCATTTCATGTTCCCTTTAAAGTGGTCTGAAAGTAAGCATTTCTACTTTGCTCTAAAAGATTCCTTACTGCTTTAAAGCTACTATCCCAGAAAAAAATTGTAGCAGAACATCATTGAAACAGGTAAACAGCACCTTGTCCTGCCATGGAAAGGCTATTCAGCTTGAAATCTGCATCCAGACTGGAGATAACAGTATCTTTGTTTACATTTCAATGTACATTTGTAGAAGCTCTCTGTGATTCAAGCATACACAGAGTTCAGAACAGCTCACGTAAAGATTTTAATATATAATAAAAGGCAGCTGGAATAAAATGCAATGGCAACTTTTGGGGCAAGATAAACTACACTTTGGAAACTTGTAATTTGTAGACAGACAATATTAGTTGTGCACAAAAGCAAATATAATATCTGTATGAGTAGTAAAAAGTAGGACAACACATTTTTATTGAATGTTATGTCAGAGTTCCAGACCACTTTAAAGCTCTATGAAGCAGAAAAAAAATGTTAGAATTATGCAAATGTTTAATAAAACAAATAAAATGACTTTATGACTGGTGCACCTACATGGTGTATTCACCATTATTATTTCTTGATGCATAAGAAAAAATTACATGAATGTTTATTGACTAACATCTCTCATGAAAAAGGTAATAAGTAAATAATTATGACTATTTCTTAAATGATGCACAATTTAACAATATAATTATGATGATTGAACTGCATAAGTTCATTTCTAAACTATTCTCTTGAAATAAAGTGCATTGATTTAACATTTAGTGAAATGTGAGGTTTTTGTTTAAAATGTATTGGAATTGAAGAGCTAGACATCATTAGAGCGCAATCAAGTTTCTGCAGTATTGAAGTTTAGGCACAGCTAAATGTGTTTTGACGCAGCAAATCAATTCATTGTATCTACAAGGATTTGAATGTGTGTAGTTAGCCTTATTTATAGCATAAGCAAAACTATGAGCATTATTGCAGAATAATTAAAATATATAGATATTTTCCAGATAAATTCTACCCCTACTAAGGGCTGGTTCAGACGGACGCTTGCGCAACGTTTACCTGAAGCGTTCGGAACGTCGCGTTAAACGCTCTCATTCAAGTGAATGGGAGCGTTTGCACCGAGCTTTTGCACGCGTTTAAACGAACGCAGCGTTTGGGTCCCGATTTTCGCTTGCGTTCGAGGTGCCCCTGGAAGCTGCATGTAGCTTCCAGGGGCGGCCAACCGCGACGGGTAATGTCCCCCTAGGGGAAGAAAAAACGCGACCGCATCCAAACGCGAGGCGAAGGCTGCTGAAAGCCTGACCCCGCAGCCGCCGCACGTCATCGAACGCGACGCTGCGCAGACGTCCATGTGAACCAGCCCTAACCCCTCCATAGACAAGTTAAATACAGCAAAATAGCATTTAAAGGACAACTTAAGTGAGAAGAATATGGAGGCTGCCATATTTATTTCCGTTTAAACAATACCAGCTGCCTGGCAGTCCTGCTGATCTAGGTACAGGAGGTTACATTTACTTTTGAGGGTCCTAATCCACTTAGGACCCCCCCCCCCCCTTTGGTGTATTGGGCTTCCCACACAAGTGGTACTGTTCTGAGGTCGTTTGTGAGGACGAACAGTACCAATTGTGTGGGAAGTGCAATACACCAGGGGGGACCCTAAGTGGATTAGGACCCCCACAAAGTAAGTGTAACCTACTGTACCTTGGCTGCCTTTTATCCAGAAATAAAGAGAACACAAAACATACCACTGAAATTATCCCTGTTTTGTCATTTTGCACTTTGAGTGCATAATACAGGTGATGACAAGTGGATGATAACATCATATAGGAACAATTCCAATCCATCTGCGCTTTGCTTCACTATAGAATTCTTCAATCCGGATACTAGGATTTATCCCTACACAGCTGCGACAGTGCTCATCTTGTGGTGTACTGACACCTGTTTAGGGGCCTCTGACACACTACACCATTCAATAATGTCAGAAACACTTGATCTGCTACATGCTTGTTCAGGGTCTATGGCTAAAAATATAAAGCCTGGTATACACTTTTAACCTCCCTGGCGGTTTATTTATTTTACTGACAAATAAAAAGTAGTAATATGGTTCCACCCCTATCAATTATATTAAACAGTTCAATATTCACACGAAGGCGGGGTTTTTTGTGAACCCAAAAGTTCTCTTTTATTCTCCACTTTTCTCTTCAGAACGCAAGTGATAAATGTAGATACGACATCAGACCTTCACATACAAATGCCTAGGCATTTGTATGTGAAGGTCTGATGTCGTATCTACATTTATCACTTGCGTTCTGAAGAGAAAAGTGGAGAATAAAAGAGAACTTTTGGGTTCACAAAAAACCCCGCCTTCGTGTGAATATTGAACGGTTTATTTATTTTGCCAGGGAGGCTGAAATGGGGGTTTTTTTAAATTAAAAAAAAAATATTTCATGCAGCCAACTGAAAGTTGGCTGCATGAAAGCCCACTAGAGGGCGCTCCGGAAGCGTACTTTCGATCGCCTCCGGCGATCGAAAGTAACAAGATAGGCCGCAATGAGCGGCCTATCTTGTTTCGCTTTCCTCATCGCCATGGCGACGAGCGGAGTGACGTCATGGACGTCAGTCGACGTCCTGACGTCAGAGCCGCCCGATCCAGCCCCTAGCG
This sequence comes from Hyperolius riggenbachi, assembly GCF_040937935.1. Taxonomy (NCBI): domain Eukaryota; kingdom Metazoa; phylum Chordata; class Amphibia; order Anura; family Hyperoliidae; genus Hyperolius; species Hyperolius riggenbachi. The sequence continues at coordinate 459,163,380 of NC_090646.1, forward strand.
CCGGCCGGAACTGTTTGTTCCGGCTGCGCTGGGCTCGGGCGGCTGGGGGGACCCTCTTTCTCCGCTGCACGCGGCGGATCGCCGCGGAGCGGCGGCGATCGGGCAGCACACGCGGCTGGCAAAGTGCCGGCTGCGTGTGCTGCTTCTTTCAGAATGCAAATCGGCCCAGCAGGGCCTGAGCGGCGACCTCCGGCGGCATACCCCGAGCTCAGCTCGGGATTACCGCCAAGGAGGTTAATTATTATTGGCCGATCAATTACAATTTTACCACCTCCAAGTAGTATGAGGGTACCACTTTTTTAGGATAAGGCTTTGACTTGATAAATTGCATATTTTCATATTGCAAATTGCATATTTCAAGTGTTTTAAAACTAGGCCTACAAGTCCCAGGTCATGCTCACAAATACAGTAGCAGTAAAAAGTATGTGAATCCTTTGGAATTCTATTGATTTCTGCACAAATTGGTCATAAAATGTGATCCAATTTTCATCATTTGACAATCACAGTCTGCTTAAACTAATACAACTAATACCTCACAAATATTTAAATGCTTGTATTGAACACACCATGTAAACATTCATAGTGTAGGTGGAAAAGGTATGTGAACCTTTGGATTTACTTACTGATTGAACCTCCTTTGGCAGCAATAACTTCAACCAAACGTTTCCTGTAGTTGCAGATCAGACATGCACAATGGTCAGGAGTAATTTTTGACCATTCCTCTTTACAGAACTGTTTCAGTTCAGCAATATTCTTGGGATGTCTGGCGTAAATCGCTTTCTTGAGGTCATGCCAAAGTATCTCAATCGGGTTGAGGTCAAGACTCTGACTGGGCCACTCCAGAAGGCGTATTTTCTTCTGTTCAAGCCATTCTGCTGTTGATTTACTTCTATGTTTTGGGTCATTGTCCTGTTGCAACACCCATCTTCTGCTGAGCTTCAGATAGTGGATATATGGCCTTAAAGAGGAACTCCATTGAAAATAATCTAATAAAAAACTGCTTCATTTTTACAATAATTATGTATAAATGATTTAGTCAGTGTTTGCCCATTGTAAAATCTTTCCTTTCCCTGATTTACATTCTGTCATTATTATATGGTGACATTTTTACTGCTGGAAGGTGATGTAGCTGCTGCTTGCTTTTTTGGCAGTTGGAAACAGCTGTAAACAGTTATTTCCCACAATGCAACAAGGTTCACAGACAGGAAACTGCCAGGAGTACCATAGTCCTCTTGTGGAAGGGGTTTCACCACAATATCAGCCATACAGAGCCCCCTGATGATCCGTTTGTGAAAATGAATATATTTCTCATGTAAAAGGGGGTGTCAGCTACTGATTGGGATGAAATTCAATTCTTTGTCAAGGTTTCTCCTTAAGTTCTCCTGCAAAATGTCTTGATAAACTTTGGAATTCATTTTTCCTTCAATGATAGCAATTTGTCTAGGCCTTGACGCAGCAAAGCAACCCCAAACCATGATGCCCCCACCACCATACTTCACAATTGGGATGAGGTTTTGATGTTGGTGGGCTGTGCCTCATTTTCTCCACACATAGTGTTGTGTGTTTCTTCCAAATAACTCAACTTTGGTTTCATCTGTCGACAGAATATTTTGCCAGTACTGTTGTGGAACATCCAGGTGCTCATTTGCAAACTTTAAATATGCAGTCATTTTTTGGGACAGTAGTGGCTTCCTCTGTGGTATCCTCCCATGAACTCCATTCTTATTTAGTATTTTACATATCATAGATTTGCTAACAGGGATGTTAGCATATGCCAGATACTTTTGTAAGTCTTTAGCTGACACTCTAGGATTGTTTTTCACCTCATTGAGCATTCTGCACTGTGCTTTTGCACTCATCTTTACAGGACAGCCACTCCTAGGGAGAGTAGCAGCAGTGCTGAACTTTCTCCATTTATAGACAATGGCCTCAATTCACTAAGCTTATCTCCTGTCTTTAATAACGTTTCTATAGTTATCACCATGGTGACGAGGCATGTCGTATTCAGGAAACATTTTACCTCAGGCAAACCTAAAGTTAACTCTTCTGTCTTTAAGTTAACTCTTCAATCCTTAAAATAACTCCAGAATTCTAAAGTTAAAGACAGGCTGTTAATTAACTGCGTGTGAAAATAACTACAGAGAAGGTAATTTAACTACAGAGGAGATAATCTAACTACAGAGGAGGTAACTTAAGGAATGAAAAGATAAGATAACTCTCTCACTGTGCAGTGGCAAGTTTTCTCTTGCCTTATTATCTCCAGCATTATCTTAGTGAATTGAGGCCAATTTGTCTTACTGTGGACTGATGAACTGCAAGGCTTATGGAGATACCTCCAGGAGCGTCGCTAGGGTCATATAACCGTGGCCCGTGCCACTGATATGCCTTTGGGGTGCCCCTAATCCTGTCTCTGGGGTGCCCAGCGTGAGTGCCCCTAATATATTGGCCAGTGCGGCCGCCGTTCGCTCGACACGGCGGCCGCCATGTTGTGGGCGGAACTTGTGGCCAGCGTGCACTCACAGGCTTCACGCTGTCCAATCAGGACTCTGCAAGCGTGTGTGAGAGGCAGGAGGCTGGAGTGAGCATGTCAGCGCGAGTAACTCCACCCCCTGCATGTGTAGTGGAGAGTGGAGACGGAATTCCGGCACTTGCTGACCCCTGCATGCCGCCAGGTGCCAGCTCGTCTTGCCATCCAGCCACAGCCCGCCTCGCCATCCAGCCACAGCCCGCCTCACACTGCAGGTGCCATTGCCACTTCTCCAGCTCAATATGGCGACCTCCCTCAGCCTGGCTCCCTGCCTCCCGAGTGGCCAGTATAGCGCCATTCCCTGTCACTCCGCCTCTCAGCAACTTTTGAATGCAGCGCAGTTAGGTATTGCTGGAGCTGATGGGGAGCAGGAGCGTGCAGCCAACACTAATTCACTTAGAGGAGGGCTGCGGGCACCATGGCACGTTATGGATCGATGGAGCAGTCTGTGTGGAGGTGGGGAGGATGCATCTCTGCAGCTACATTGTGCCCAGGAGCGCTGACTGACTGGCCGGTGGTTGTGCCTGTTCTGCAAGGAGCCCAGCAAGGATGGAGCAAGAGCTGCAGACTGAAGAGGGGGAGAACAGGGGGGAGAACACAGACTACAGCCAGAGCCAGCCAGGAGGATGCAGCGGCAGCTAGTAAGCAGCGTCTTGAAGACTGCATGGAGAAGGAGGAGGTAGTGCACTCCCTCTGGCTTTCAGTCCATCTTGCTTTCCTTCTGATGTTCTCCCCTTCTCTTTCTCTCTCCCTCCCCCGGGTCCCCCTTTCTCCCCCCTCCCTCTGGTGTATGCTGTGCTGTGAACAGTGTCCGGTGTTCTCCTCTCTCTCCCCCCCCCCGTCCCCCCGTGTCCCCCTTTCTCCCCCCTCCCTCTGGTGTATGCTGTGCTGTGAACAGTGTGAGTGGGGGCAGAGAAGAGTGATATATAGTGTGTGTGTGTGTGTGTGTGTGTGTGTGTGTGTGTGTGTGTGTGTGTGTGTGTGTGTGTGTGTGTGTGTGTGTGTGTGTGTGTGTGTGTGTGTGTGTGTGTGTGTGTGTGTGTGTGTGTGTAAATTGGGGTAGTATGGAAACTGTGGGTATGTGTTGTGTCCCTCTATCTGTGCCTGTGTGTGTATGCCTCTGTGTCCCATCCTGTGTTTGTTCTCTCTCTGTGCCCTAGTGTGTGTGTGCCCCCCCCCCCATCCTGTGTGCGTGCGTGTGTCTGTCTGTGCCCTGTCCTCTGTGTGTGTCTGATCTCTGCTACCTTCTGTATGTACAGTATAAGCTGTTACTCTGTGCCTGTACTGATAGTTAACTAGCTGCAGTGTGTACTCATCTCTGCTGCCTCCAGTATGTACAGTATAGGCTGTTACTCTGTGCCTGTACTGATAGTAAACCAGCTGCAGTGTGTACTGATCTCTGCTGCCTCCAGTATGTACAGTATAAGCTGTTACTCTGTGCCTGTACTGATAGTAATCTAGCTGCAATGTGTGCTGATCTCTGATGCCTCCAGTATGTACAGTATAAGTTGTTACTCTGTGCCTGTACTGATAGTAAACCAGCTGCAGTGTGTACTGATCTCTGCTGCCTCCAGTATGTACAGTATAAGCTGTTACTCTGTGCCTGTACGGATCGTAATCTAGCTGCAGTGTGTGCTGATCTCTGCTACCTCCAGTATGTACAGTATAAGCTGTTACTCTGTGCCTGTACTGATAGTAAACTAGCTGCAGTGTGTACTGATCTCTGCTACCTCCAGTATGTACAGTATAAGCTTTTACTCTGTGTCTGTACTGATAGTAAACTAGCTGCAGTGTGTGCTGATCTCTGCTGCCTCCAGTATGTACAGTATAAGCTGTTACTCTGTGCCTGTACTGATAGTAAACTAGCTGCAGTGTGTACTGATCCCTGCTACCTCCAGTATGTACAGTATAAGCTGTTACTCTGTGCCTGTATTGATAGTAAACTAGCTGCAGTGTGTGCTGATCCCTGCTACTTTCAGTATGTACAGTATTAGCTGTAAAGCCTGGTACACACATACAATTTTGATTAGCCAATTTTAGCTCTATTCATCAAATTCATTGTCTGTTGGCCCCCTTACTGCACGGGGGTGGTAAAATTGGTCAGTGGTTGACCAATCAAAATTGTATGTGCGTATACATCTTTGATCTATGCCTATACTGATTGTAAATTATCTAAATAAAGGACATGGGGCTCCATCCAATATTTTGATGGGCAGGCCCGTTATCTGTAGCTAACACCGCTGCTGAGTTCATGTAAATGTGGCCCCACCCATGGCCACGCCCACTCACCGTATGGCCACGCCCATTTTTGCCGTGGCGCGCTGCGCGCCCCGCATGTACCTCCCCGCCTGGTGCCCACAGGTGCCACTGATCTCCAAGGACCCTAGAAACGCCCCTGGATACCTCTATAACCCTTTCCAGCTTTATGCAAGTCAACAATTCTTAATCTTATGTCTTCTGAGAGCTCTTTTGTGTGAGGCATCATTCACATCAGACAATACTTCTTGGGAAGCAAACCCTAAACGTGTGTGTGTTTTTTATAGGGCGGGGCAGCTGTAACCAACACCTCCAATCTCATCTCATTGATTGGACTCCAGCTGGCTGAAACCTCACTCCAATTAGCTCTTGAAGATGTCATTAGTCTACGGGTTCCTTACCTTTTCTACCTGCACTTTGAATGTTTACATGGTGTGTTCAATAAAAACATGGACACATTTAATTATTTGCGTGGTATTAGTTTAAGCAGATTGTGATTGTCTATTGTTGTGACTTCGATGAAGATCAGATCACATTTTATGATCAATTTGTGCAGAAATCCATATAATTCCAAAGGGTTCACATGCTTTTTATTGCTACTGTATATATATCCATAAGTATAATATATATTTATATATACAGTATATATATATATATATATACTGTATATACACACACACATACATATTAGATACATATAGGCAAATTTAGATCTGGTTCAGGTGTATGGTTGCCAGCATCCGCCCATAATAACTAACACTGGGATCCACAGCGTCCCCCACTGAGATAAATAGCAATGTTCATCTCAATGCATTTACCATTGATTTCCCGTTTTATAGCAATCGATCAAATTTTCTGAAACGCAGCGTGTAGCTTCTAACGTCAGTTACGTTTGCAATTTCGCATCCCATTATGGGCATAAAACGCAACCTGGTGATGGCACAGCATGAACCGATGCCAAACAGTTTTCTGTTCGGTAGTAGAAAAGCATTTAGTATTGGTGAAATTAAATGCCAGCAGCCAGCTGCGTGAACCAGCCATTACACTTGCATGCACTAAAACACACATAAATAAATACATAAATATTACACCGAAGTACATACAGTCACATTTGCTTACTCATACAAATACAATGGCACACATGCATAAATAAACTCATGCACATACACGCCAGCATACACTGACACTCATTCATACAGAGACACACACACAGCATCATCACATACACAGTCAAACGATACAGTCTCAATTTTATCTGCGGTTGCCATTCCAGTACATCATATGTCTCCTCTTCACACGCTGTCTAGTGTCTACTGTGCCTTGACTTTAAGCTTCCTCACTCCCCTTTTTACAGAGGCCTCACACCAGCTTTTCCTGCAGCAGCTAAACTAGCAACATGCACAATTCAAACATAACAAAAAGTGAGCTATGGGCGCAACACATGCTACATTACATGAATAACTATAAAATTGCTGTGCGCTGTTTGCGCATGGCAATTTCACCATTGTTTTGTGAGTAGGGGCTGTTGTCCATAGGTATAAAGTCCAGGCCTTTATTCTTCTTAGTGCTATGTAAATTATCATTTAATGCCATCATTACTTTAAGCCTAGATCACTGAGATGTAATGATTTATCGATTTTACGGGTTTGCCATAAAGAGAACAGCGCTCTAAAATTAGCAATAGTGAAACAATATAGCACTATAGTAAAGCTCAATCATTTCCTACGTAAAAAGAACATCAGTGTAAATCCTGACTACCAGAGAAGAAATGGTAATTGTAATTGCTGTATTTTTCTTCCTGTGCTGCCACTCATGTGATTACTGCTACATTGTAGAGCTATGTTTCTGTAATCAATGTAACCTGTAATTTTAATCACTGGTCACTGGAATAACAGGTTGGCTGTTAAAAGCAAATTAATTTATTCTGGTTCATGCCCACTTTCATTCACTTTCTTCTACTCAATAAGAGCAGGAAGCTCTTAAATCTACTCTGTTTTAAATACCATCAGCTGCACACTTCTAAACCGGCTGCTAACATTGTCTAGTACAATCTAGCAATACTACTATGCATAGTATAGTCATTAAATGCATTGAGAGCTATCGAGTGTACATACTCCTTGATATGTAGTAAGAAAAAAAAAGGATGTAAATAAAAATGTCAACATTTTTCATTCACATAACAATATCACTTTATAAGGTGGCAAGGTGGCGCACACACGCACGCACGCACGCACGCACGCACGCACGCACGCACACACACACACACACACACACACACACACACACACACACACACACACCTGGATTTGCTGGGAGGGGGGATCCCTTTTTTATTTGACTATCATAGAATAAATCTGCACAATGTTTTACCCACATGTGACCTCAAATCTCAAATTCTTCTTTCTTTACCATTGAGTACAAAATCACAAAATCTTATTGTATGTATGTGTGTATAGTAATCATGCTTATGGGAAAAGTCAGACCCAGACAAAAGTGATGCTTGTAGGGAAATTCAGTGCTCTGCGCCCTCATTCAATGCAACACCCAATCAGGGGCAAGGGATCTCGGAAAACCACATTTGCAATGGCAAGTGTGTTCACCTGGTAAATGGCCCTACTCAGAGATATAAAAACAGCTGTCATTTTCTTAATAGATGAATTCTGCTCCAGTTCTTCTAGATAGTTAGATCTATGCTGATAAAAAAAAATAGATAAGGTTTAAGGGAAATACCTGATTTTTCCTGCAGTGGGGGCTCTGCAGGAGACTCAGCAGAGATCCCATGGTTTAAAAAGGAGCATACAGGTGCCAGAGGATATGCCCTTTGTACTGGGGGTGATCCAGGTAATTGTCTGGAATGTTTGTCCCCAAATACAGCTCTGCTTGGTTGGCACTAACCATCCTTTAGGAACTCACACTTGAATACCTACCATAGTCATAGTCTAATGTCACTACTGTAGCATAAGGGCGATTTTGGGGATCCCAATTAACTTATTAGTACATATTTGAGGTGTGGGAGGAAACTGGAGTGCATTGAGTGAACCCACACAAGCTTGGAGAGAATATATAAACTTATGGTGATCCTGCAGTATTTTCAGACTAGTTATTTACTGGCAAACTACAATATTATAAATAGTATTTTTCAATGTAGATCATCATTAGTGTATATATAAATACAGATATACATATTACATACTGAGAAGGTCCTTGTTTTCTCATGGGAAAAGAGGTTAGTAGACAGTATGTGAATGATTAATTATTTTTGTAAGAAAAAGATGCTGTGTCTGCAATTCTTTCGCCTTAGCAATGACACAGCATTAAGCTCAGACTTGTTAACAATGACTGTAGGAAACCACTGCTTCCCTATTTGGCACGAAGACAGCATAACATACAACTTTACAACCTCAGCAGCACTGGAGGCTGTTATAAACAAAGTGCAAGTCCCAACAGGACTCAAATCCCACAAGAGGGCCACTGCAAGAACTTGATACAGGCCTCTCCCTGCAGCCAATGAAAACCTGGCCAGAAGCCTCAGGCCCCTTGCAAACTTGTGTGCTGCATCGCAACATATTACTTTCACTCTACCCCGCCGCAAGGGTCATGCAAGTCTACAGAGACTTTTACACTTCAAGTGATGCAATGCACTGTACCGGAAGAATCCAAATCGCCACAATGCCGATGTAAAGGCTGCAACGTGTTACCACATGAACCATGCCTACCACAATAATGCAAGTCAATGGGAGCATGGTGCGATGCGGTGGGCATGGGTGGCCCAATGGGAATCCCAGTGGCATACTACCTGCCCAGCAGGGTGTAATTTACTACCTGGGGCGGCACTATGCATATGACCCTGAGGCTAAACCGTGGCGCAGGGTCATCTGAAGGGTAATTTCTGTGCTGAATTGTGGTGCTTGCCCCGCATTGCACCACTAACACTATGGGCTTGATTCACTAAGACAAATAGCATGCCTTATCCGAGTTAACACGCCTTATCAAAATTAACACACCTTATAAAAGTTAACATGCCTCATCAGAGTAGCATAGCAAGCGCTACGATCCCGCAGGGGCTCAGGTCAGGATAAGTGGAGTGCCAATTATCAGGCATAAGTTTGTAGAGCCTGCTATGCTACTCTGATAAGGCACATTAACTTTGATAAGGCGTGTTAACTTTGATAAGGCGTGTTAACTTTGATAAGGCATGTTATCTCTGATAAAGCATGTTAACTCAGATAAGGCATGCTATTTGTCTTCGTGAATCAAGCCCCTTGTGTGCAACCGGCCTCAATGTGATATCATTGCTTCTCTAGAACTTAGTGTTTTCACATAAAGTTTAGAAGGGGAATTGGGAGAAGGGATGCTCCCCTTGGTGTTATGTGGGGATGAGAGGAAGGAGTGAAAAAACGCATCGAAAGGCTTCAATTCAGAATCTCTGTTAAAGAAGACCACCCTCCCATTATGTATCTTTGTCTGAGATTAGCTTTATAACATTTTCTGGACTATATTCAGCCTCCTAGTTCAACAGTATGTGTCCTGAATGCACAGTGCTTTCTTTGTTAATTGGTTTGCTAAGGACCCTTTTACACTTCACAAAGTGCATCACATCACCCAAAAACACAGCATCCTGTTGCAGAAGTAGTGATAGCCCTATGGAAAGTATGCCTCGCAGTATGATCGCATCACAGCAGTAATGTGCAGTGCAAACTTCAGGATAGTTGCAGTGCAATCGTATAACAATTCAAATAGCAACTTGACGCAAGTTGTCTAATTCCACAAAAATGGTTTTAAAAATAAGCAAGTTTCCTCAGCTGCAGAGGTATAAAGACACAGGCCCACATGCAATTAACTTTTCACCTGCGTTTTCTCCTAGGAGATAATTTTTCCATTTCTTTTTAAAACAACCTTTCAGCATTTTGTTATTGAAAGAATACAAAAATGAAGGTGAAAAAGTACTATCAAAACTATTTTGAGTATTTTCTTGCATGCTGGTGGCTTAAAGGGCATTTTATGATAAAGGCCTGAATTAATCAAGCATTAAAGCATTCGGTAATGCAGAAAAACAGCTGACTTTAACAAGCACTTAGGAAAATGTCAATTAATCAAGGCTGTTACCACATGGAAAGCTGGATGCTCAAATACCCCTTTTTAAAATTCGAGTTTGGTCGAATTCGAATAGTAAATTATTCGAGGTCAGTCGAATATTCGAGTCGAATAATTTTTACTATTCGATTCGACCTCGGACTTCGAGCTCACTATTCGAGTCGGTATTCGAGCTCACTATTCGAGCTGACTATTCGAATTGGCCTTAAATAGCTTCCAACACTTGTTTTGAGGGTGAATGATGCAAGAAACATCTTTTTTTCCAAGTAACAACAGCAAGTGATTATGTGGGGATGTTCCTTTAAAAAAAAATGTGGAAAGAGAAGTTGTGTCCTAAATTTTGTTCAGTAGTGTTACTGTATATACTTGTTCTTCTTCTTCTTTATCTTTCTTCTTCTTCTAGATCTTCTTCTTCTATATCTTCTTCTTCTTCTTCTTCTTCTTCTTCATCTTCTTCTTCTTCTTCTTCATCATCTTCTTCTTCTTCTTCTTCATCATCTTCTTCTTCTTCTTCTTCTTCTTCTTCTTCATCATCTTCTTCTTCATCTTCTTCATCTTCTTCTTCATCTTCTTCATCTTCTTCTTCATCTTCATCTTCTTCTTCTTCTTCATCTTCATCTTCTTCATCTTCTTCTTCTTCATCTTCTTCTTCTTCTTCTTCTTCATCTTCTTCTTCTTCATCTTCTTCTTCTTCATCTTCTTCTTCTTCATCTTCTTCATCTTCTTCTTCTTCATCTTCTTCATCTTCTTCTTCTTCTTCTTCTTCATCTTCATCTTCTTCATCTTCTTCTTCTTCATCTTCTTCTTCTTCTTCATCTTCTTCTTCTTCATCTTCTTCTTCTTCATCTTCTTCTTCTTCATCTTCTTCATCTTCTTCTTCTTCATCTTCTTCATCTTCTTCTTCTTCTTCTTCATCTTCTTCTTCTTCATCTTCTTCTTCTTCATCTTCTTCATCTTCTTCTTCTTTTTCATCTTCTTTTTCATCTTCTTCTTCATCTTCTTCTTCATCTTCTTCTTCATCTTCTTCTTCTTCATCTTCTTCATCTTCTTCTTCTTTATCTTCTTCTTCTTTTTCATCTTCTTCTTCATCATCTTCACGTATTTCTCTTTTCAATTTTTTTTTAAAGAAATGTAGCTATTTTTGAGCGTAACAAATAGCTGGTGGGCGCACGCATGTTGGAAGCGCCATTGTATGTGCTCCCTGGCAGTGGAAACACAAAGACAGCAGGAGGTAAATTCAGCAGCAGGAGGAGGAGGATGAGTGTGTGGCAGCAGGCAGTCAATGAGGCAGGCAGCTCGCCGTGACATAATAGCCCTGGTACCTAGCGGTGATACCAGGGCTGTAAATAAACACAACAGGAGGTCCCAGACAGCGGTCGTGCAGCCCACATTGTGTCCAATACACAACTGGGACAACACAGTTTTCAACCCGGGCACCTCAGAAAAATTAAACCTTTTTTTTTTTTTAATGGTTTTTTGGTTTTTGGTTTTACAACCAATATAGCTATTGTTTGACGTAATAGCTGGTGGCAGAGTGGCAGCAGAAGAAGGTAATTCTGTGTACCCTGGCAGTGGGAAACACAGACAGACAGCAGCAGCAGGAGGAGGAATGGAGGAGTAGGCGAGCAGCTATTGTTTGACGTAATAGCTGGTGGCAGAGTGGCAGCAGAAGGTAAATCATCTGTGTACCCTGGCAGTGGGAAACACAGACAGACAGCAGCAGCAGCAGCAGGAGGAGGTGTGGAGGAGCAGTGTGAGTGTGGCAGCAGGTAGGCAGCGTGACATAATAGCCCTGGTACCTAGCGGTGATACCAGGGCTGTAAATAAACACAACAGGAGGTCCCAGACAGCGGTCGTGCAGCCCACATTGTGTCCAATACACAACTGGGACAACACAGTTTTCAACCCGGGCACCTCAGAAAAATTAAACTTTTTTTTTTTTTTTAATGGTTTGTTTGGTTTTGGTTTTGCAACCAATATAGCTATTGTTTGACGTAATAGCTGGTGGCAGAGTGGCAGCAGAAGAAGGTAATTCTGTGTACCCTGGCAGTGGGAAACACAGACAGACAGCAGCAGCAGGAGGAGGAATGGAGGAGTAGGCGAGCAGCTATTGTTTGACGTAATAGCTGGTGGCAGAGTGGCAGCAGAAGGTAAATCATCTGTGTACCCTGGCAGTGGGAAACACAGACAGACAGCAGCAGCAGCAGCAGGAGGAGGTATGGAGGAGCAGTGTGAGTGTGGCAGCAGGTAGGCAGCGTGACATAATAGCCCTGGTACCTAGCGGTGATACCAGGGCTGTAAATAAACACAACAGGAGGTCCCAGACAGCGGTCGTGCAGCCCACATTGTGTCCAATACACAACTGGGACAACACAGTTTTCAACCCGGGCACCTCAGAAAAATTAAACCTTTTTTTTTTTTTAATGGTTTTTTGGTTTTTGGTTTTACAACCAATATAGCTATTGTTTGACGTAATAGCTGGTGGCAGAGTGGCAGCAGAAGAAGGTAATTCTGTGTACCCTGGCAGTGGGAAACACAGACAGACAGCAGCAGCAGGAGGAGGAATGGAGGAGTAGGCGAGCAGCTATTGTTTGACGTAATAGCTGGTGGCAGAGTGGCAGCAGAAGGTAAATCATCTGTGTACCCTGGCAGTGGGAAACACAGACAGACAGCAGCAGCAGCAGCAGGAGGAGGTGTGGAGGAGCAGTGTGAGTGTGGCAGCAGGTAGGCAGCGTGACATAATAGCCCTGGTACCTAGCGGTGATACCAGGGCTGTAAATAAACACAACAGGAGGTCCCAGACAGCGGTCGTGCAGCCCACATTGTGTCCAATACACAACTGGGACAACACAGTTTTCAACCCGGGCACCTCAGAAAAATTAAACCTTTTTTTTTTTTAATGGTTTGTTTGGTTTTGGTTTTGCAACCAATATAGCTATTGTTTGACGTAATAGCTGGTGGCAGAGTGGCAGCAGAAGGTAATTCTGTGTACCCTGGCAGTGGGAAACACAGACAGACAGCAACAGCAGCAGGAGGAATGGAGGAGTAATGTGAGCAGCTATTGTTTGACGTAATAGCTGGTGGCAGAGTGGCAGCAGAAGGTAAATCATCTGTGTAGTGTACCCTGGCAGTGGGAAACACAGACAGACAGCAGCAGCAGCAGCAGGAGGAGGTATGGAGGAGCAGTGTGAGTGTGGCAGCAGGTAGGCAGCGTGACATAATAGCCCTGGTACCTAGCGGTGATACCAGGGCTGTAAATAAACACAACAGGAGGTCCCAGACAGCGGTCGTGCAGCCCACATTGTGTCCAATACACAACTGGGACAACACAGTTTTCAACCCGGGCACCTCAGAAAAATTAAACCTTTTTTTTTTTTTAATGGTTTTTTGGTTTTTGGTTTTACAACCAATATAGCTATTGTTTGACGTAATAGCTGGTGGCAGAGTGGCAGCAGAAGAAGGTAATTCTGTGTACCCTGGCAGTGGGAAACACAGACAGACAGCAGCAGCAGGAGGAGGAATGGAGGAGTAGGCGAGCAGCTATTGTTTGACGTAATAGCTGGTGGCAGAGTGGCAGCAGAAGGTAAATCATCTGTGTACCCTGGCAGTGGGAAACACAGACAGACAGCAGCAGCAGCAGCAGGAGGAGGTGTGGAGGAGCAGTGTAAGTGTGGCAGCAGGTAGGCAGCGTGACATAATAGCCCTGGTACCTAGCGGTGATACCAGGGCTGTAAATAAACACAACAGGAGGTCCCAGACAGCGGTCGTGCAGCCCACATTGTGTCCAATACACAACTGGGACAACACAGTTTTCAACCCGGGCACCTCAGAAAAATTAAACTTTTTTTTTTTTTTTAATGGTTTGTTTGGTTTTGGTTTTGCAACCAATATAGCTATTGTTTGACGTAATAGCTGGTGGCAGAGTGGCAGCAGAAGAAGGTAATTCTGTGTACCCTGGCAGTGGGAAACACAGACAGACAGCAGCAGCAGGAGGAGGAATGGAGGAGTAGGCGAGCAGCTATTGTTTGACGTAATAGCTGGTGGCAGAGTGGCAGCAGAAGGTAAATCATCTGTGTACCCTGGCAGTGGGAAACACAGACAGACAGCAGCAGCAGCAGCAGGAGGAGGTATGGAGGAGCAGTGTGAGTGTGGCAGCAGGTAGGCAGCGTGACATAATAGCCCTGGTACCTAGCGGTGATACCAGGGCTGTAAATAAACACAACAGGAGGTCCCAGACAGCGGTCGTGCAGCCCACATTGTGTCCAATACACAACTGGGACAACACAGTTTTCAACCCGGGCACCTCAGAAAAATTAAACCTTTTTTTTTTTTTAATGGTTTTTTGGTTTTTGGTTTTACAACCAATATAGCTATTGTTTGACGTAATAGCTGGTGGCAGAGTGGCAGCAGAAGAAGGTAATTCTGTGTACCCTGGCAGTGGGAAACACAGACAGACAGCAGCAGCAGGAGGAGGAATGGAGGAGTAGGCGAGCAGCTATTGTTTGACGTAATAGCTGGTGGCAGAGTGGCAGCAGAAGGTAAATCATCTGTGTACCCTGGCAGTGGGAAACACAGACAGACAGCAGCAGCAGCAGCAGGAGGAGGTGTGGAGGAGCAGTGTGAGTGTGGCAGCAGGTAGGCAGCGTGACATAATAGCCCTGGTACCTAGCGGTGATACCAGGGCTGTAAATAAACACAACAGGAGGTCCCAGACAGCGGTCGTGCAGCCCACATTGTGTCCAATACACAACTGGGACAACACAGTTTTCAACCCGGGCACCTCAGAAAAATTAAACCTTTTTTTTTTTTAATGGTTTGTTTGGTTTTGGTTTTGCAACCAATATAGCTATTGTTTGACGTAATAGCTGGTGGCAGAGTGGCAGCAGAAGGTAATTCTGTGTACCCTGGCAGTGGGAAACACAGACAGACAGCAACAGCAGCAGGAGGAATGGAGGAGTAATGTGAGCAGCTATTGTTTGACGTAATAGCTGGTGGCAGAGTGGCAGCAGAAGGTAAATCATCTGTGTAGTGTACCCTGGCAGTGGGAAACACAGACAGACAGCAGCAGCAGCAGCAGGAGGAGGTATGGAGGAGCAGTGTGAGTGTGGCAGCAGGTAGGCAGCGTGACATAATAGCCCTGGTACCTAGCGGTGATACCAGGGCTGTAAATAAACACAACAGGAGGTCCCAGACAGCGGTCGTGCAGCCCACATTGTGTCCAATACACAACTGGGACAACACAGTTTTCAACCCGGGCACCTCAGAAAAATTAAACCTTTTTTTTTTTTTTTAATGGTTTGTTTGGTTTTGGTTTTGCAACCAATATAGCTATTGTTTGACGTAATAGCTGGTGGCAGAGTGGCAGCAGAAGAAGGTAATTCTGTGTACCCTGGCAGTGGGAAACACAGACAGACAGCAGCAGCAGGAGGAGGAATGGAGGAGTAGGCGAGCAGCTATTGTTTGACGTAATAGCTGGTGGCAGAGTGGCAGCAGAAGGTAAATCATCTGTGTACCCTGGCAGTGGGAAACACAGACAGACAGCAGCAGCAGCAGCAGGAGGAGGTATGGAGGAGCAGTGTGAGTGTGGCAGCAGGTAGGCAGCGTGACATAATAGCCCTGGTACCTAGCGGTGATACCAGGGCTGTAAATAAACACAACAGGAGGTCCCAGACAGCGGTCGTGCAGCCCACATTGTGTCCAATACACAACTGGGACAACACAGTTTTCAACCCGGGCACCTCAGAAAAATTAAACCTTTTTTTTTTTTTAATGGTTTTTTGGTTTTTGGTTTTACAACCAATATAGCTATTGTTTGACGTAATAGCTGGTGGCAGAGTGGCAGCAGAAGAAGGTAATTCTGTGTACCCTGGCAGTGGGAAACACAGACAGACAGCAGAAGGGCAGTACACAGCAGCCCACTGTAGGTGTAAAATGTGTGGCTGCAGGCGACGTAATAGTCAAAGTGAACCAGGCTGGCTTAGTGAGCAGGAGCCAGGAGGTGGTAAAGGGTGGTAAGGCACATTAACGATGGTTCCGGCAGCCAGTTCATGTCCCCCTCTCGCCGACAACAGGGGCCAGGAACTCGCCTTCCACCCACGCCTGGTTCATCTTGAGAAACGTCAGTCTGTCCACAGACTTGTGAGACAGACGTGAGCGTTTCTCGGTGACCACGCCACCAGCTGCACTGAAGCAGCGCTCGGACAGCACGCTGGAAGGGGGGCAGGACAGCACTTCCAGGGCGTACTGCGCCAGCTCGCTCCAGATCTCCATGCGCTTGACCCAATACTCCATGGGATCAACAGGGGCATCGCTGTCAAGCCCGCTGTACGACCCCATGTAGTCAGCCACCATGCGGGTCAGGCGCTGGCTGTGACCGGAGGAGGATGCTGCTGCATGCATCTCCTCTCTAGTCACTGCTGCCGGAGCCTCTACAGTCCTGTAGAGCTCGTGGCTGAGAGACAGCAGGTCTGTGGGGCGCTTGCTGCTGCTGGATGCAGGCACCTGCTGCTGCCTCTGTGCTGGCTGCTGGACAGTGGGGGTGGAAGGCTGGGGGAAGGCTTCCTCCAAGCGCTCAACAAGGGCCTGCTGCAAGCTCCTTATTTGTTGCGCTGGGTCTCCTCCTGCAGGCGGCAGGAACTGGCTCAACTTCCCCTTGAGGCGTGGGTCCAACATCATGCTGATCCAGATCTCCTCCCTCTGCTTCATCTGGATCACCCTGGGGTCCCTGCGCAGGCACGTCAGCATGTGCGCTGCCATTGGGAAGAGGCGGGCCACGTCTGCTGGCACATCGACGTCAGTGCTGTCCTCATCCTCCTCCTCTGCCGCCTCATCCTCTCTCCACCCCCGCACCAACTCAGCTGCGCTGTGCTGATCCCCCTCATCAGCAGCCAGGTCAGGGACCTCCACCAAGTCCTCCTCCTCCTCCCCCTCAGAGGTGGACTGCGCAGCTGGTTGCCGCTCCTGCTGGTCCAAGGCTGCCGCTCCCTGTTCCAGCAAAGCATCGAGGGCCCTGTTCAGCAGAGAAACCAGGGGCACCCACTCGCAGACCATAGCATGGTCCCTGCTCACCATGTTTGTGGCCTGCAGGAAGGGAGCCAGCACAAAGCACACCTGCTGCATGTGCCTCCAGTCATCATCGGGGACGATGGACGGGATGTTGCTGGTCTTGTCCCTTCTCTGAGCTGCGGAAACAGTGGCCAGGGCAAGGTACTGGTTGACAGCGTGCCTCTGTTCAACCAGACGCTCCAACATCGCCAGGGTGGAGTTCCAGCGAGTCGGAACGTCAAGGATCAGCCGATGGCGTGGCAGATCCAGCTCCTTTTGCACGTCTTCCAGGCTCGCACAGGCTGCAGCCGAGCGCCGGAAGTGACGCACAACATTCCTTGCCGTTTCCAGCAGTTCGCCCATCCCCTGGTAGGTGCGCAGGAACTTCTGCACCACCAGGTTCAGCACGTGGGCAAGACAGGGGATGTGGGTCAGGTTTCCCCTGTCTATTGCGGCAACCAGATTGGCCCCATTGTCGGCCACCACCTCTCCGACTCTGAGGCCTCTGGGGGTCAGCCAAATCCTCTCCTGCTCCTGGAGTTTGGCCAACACATGGGTTGCCGTCAGCTTGGTCTTCCCAAGGCTGACCAAGTGCAGCAGCGCTTGGCAGTGGCGGGCCTTCACGCTGCTGCTGAGGCGGGGGGTTTGGCCAGGTGTGCCGGAGGATGGCAGAGGATCGGAGGAACCTGCTGCAGTTCCCCTGACCCTGCGGGGTGGCACCACCCACTGTGTTGCTGCTGCTGCTGTGCCCGCTGCTGCTCTCCCATCCTCACCCCCTTCCACCAAGCTGACCCAGTGGACAGTGAAGGACAGGTAGCGGCCTGTCCCGAAGCGGCTGCTCCAGGAGTCCATGGTGACGTGGACCCTTTCACCAACCGCGTGCTCCAGCCCTCGCTCCACATTGGCCATCACAAAGCGGTGCAGTGCAGGAATGGCCTTGCGGGCAAAGAAGTGTCTGCTGGGGAGCTGCCAGTCTGGGGCTGCGCAAGCAAGCAGCGCACGAATGTCGCTCCCCTCCTGCACGAGCGTGTACGGCAGGAGTTGGGAGCACATGGCCCGTGCCAGCAAGCCGTTCAGCTGCCGCACGCGACGGCTGCTGGGAGGAAGAGCCCTAACCACCCCCTGGAAGGACTCGCTCAAAAGGCTCTGGCGTGGCCTTTTGCTGACACGGGAATCAGCAGACACAGCAGAGGAGGCCACTGAGGACTGGCTGCCAGAACAGGCCTCAGTGTCGGCGGCAGGAGTTGCAGAGGGGGGAGGAGCAGTGCGTTTCCGCACTCCTGCTGGTGCTGCTGGAGGAGCAGGAGGGCGGGTGGCTGCTGTTGCTGCTGCTGCTGCTGAAGGCTGTGCAGTGATGGGTGTGGTGCCACTGCCAGCACCAGATGCCTTCAGCCTCTGGAACTCCTCATGCTGGTGGAAATGTTTAGCCGCAAGGTGGTTGATGAGCGAGCTGGTGCAGAACTTTAAGGGGTCTGCACCTCTGCTCAACTTCCGCTGACAGTGGTTGCAAGTGGCGTACTTGCTGTACACAGTGGGCATGGTGAAATATCGCCAGATTGGTGACTTAAACATCCCCCTACGGCATGGAAGCGCTGCTGCCTGTCTCCCTGTGGTGGTTGGGGGGGGGGCTTGGGGGGCTTGGGTGCGGCTGGTGGTGGTACTGGCAGATGCTGCTGCTGCTGCTGCTGAGCCTGAGACACCAGCAGGCTGTGGGACCTGCCTACTGCTGCTGCCAATGCTTGCAATGATGCGCCTCCTTGCAAGGCCCACAAGAGCATCCTCCTCCTCAGAGCTGCTGAGGACGACATCCCCTGGAGGTGGTGGCACCCAGTCTCTGTCTGTCACCGGGTCATCATCATCCTCCCCCTCCTGAAACATGTCCTGCTGGGATGAGGACCCCCCAAACTCCTCTCCTGATGCATGGATGGGCTGCTTGACTGTCGCCACAGTCTTGCTGTCCAATCCCTCATCCCCCAAAGTGCCCATCAGCATCTCCTCCTCAAGATCGCCAACAACAGCAGACAATTTACTCATGATGCCTGGGGTCAAAAGACTGCTGAATGACAGGTCGGCGAGTGACGGTGAACTGGCCTCCTCCCCAGACCCTGCTGGGCGGCTGCTGCGAACAGGGGTGGTGGTGGTGGTGGTGGTGAGGGTGGAGGCCTCGGATGCAGAGCTGATGGCGGGCTGCTCATCCTCCGTCATGAGTTGCACCACAGTGTCTGCATCCTTTTCCTCAATGGGACGTTTCCGACCGGCTGGAGGAAAATGGGAGCAGGTGCTACACGCTGCTGCTGCTGTGTCTCTGCAGCGTGAGTTGCAGATGCTCCTGCTGGGCGGCGCCCAAGGCGTCCACGGCCAGTGGCTATGGGAGGAATGTTAGCCACTGACGCTGCTGCTGCTGCTGCGGAACTGTGCATGGTGGCGCGCCCGCGGCCGCGGCTTGCCACAATGCTGCTCCCTCTCCTCCTGATTCCCTTGCTGCCCTTCCCCTTGCCCAAACCGCGCTGGCTGCCACTTCCAGACATCTTCAATGTTTTGGGCGTATAGAGAAAAGTTTTTTAAAAGGGCGGCTGAAAAGTGGGGTACTTTAATGGAGTGGGTTGGTTGGTGAGGTGACTGAGTGAGTGTCCCCTAGTACAGTAAGTAAGTAGTAACAGTCAGGAAGTACAACTAGCAGTTACAATAATCAGTAGTAATCACAAGTAAATTTAGTGTGTGTACACTCAGACAGTGAGTGCACGCACGCAGGAGCTAGTAGCCTATGGACAGTGACTGAGTGTCCTAGACTCCTAGAACAGTAAGAGTAAGTAGTAACAGTAAGTAGAACTAACTAATTACGATAATCAATCAGCGATCAGAAGGAAATAGAGTGTGTGTTGTGTGTGTACACTCAGACAGTGAGTGCACGCACGCAGGAGCTAGTAGCCTATGAACACAGTGACTGAGTGTCCTAGACTCCTAGTACAGTAAGAGTAAGTAGTAACAGTAAGAAGAACTAACTAATTACAATAATCAATCAGCGATCAGAAGGAAATGGAGTGTGGGTGTGTGTACACTCAGACAGTGAGTGCACGCACGCAGGAGCTAGTAGCCTATCAACACAGTGACTGAGTGTCCTAGACTCCTAGTACAGTAAGAGTAAGTAGTAACAGTAAGTAGAACTAACTAATTACAATAATCAATCAGCGATCAGAAGGAAATGGAGTGTGGGTGTGTGTACACTCAGACAGTGAGTGCACGCACGCAGGAGCTAGTAGCCTATGAACACAGTGACTGAGTGTCCTAGACTCCTAGTACAGTAAGAGTAAGTAGTAACAGTAAGTAGAACTAACTAATTACAATAATCAATCAGCGATCAGAAGGAAATGGAGTGTGGGTGTGTGTACACTCAGACAGTGAGTGCACGCACGCAGGAGCTAGTAGCCTATGAACACAGTGACTGAGTGTCCTAGACTCCTAGTACAGTAAGAGTAAGTAGTAACAGTAAGTAGAACTAACTAATTACAATAATCAATCAGCGATCAGAAGGAAATGGAGTGTGGGTGTGTGTACACTCAGACAGTGAGTGCACGCACGCAGGAGCTAGTAGCCTATGAACACAGTGACTGAGTGTCCTAGACTCCTAGTACAGTAAGAGTAAGTAGTAACAGTCAGAAGAACTAACTAATTACAATAATCAATCAGCGATCAGAAGGAAATGGAGTGTGGGTGTGTGTACACTCAGACAGTGAGTGCACGCACGCAGGAGCTAGTAGCCTATCAACACAGTGACTGAGTGTCCTAGACTCCTAGTACAGTAAGAGTAAGTAGTAACAGTAAGTAGAACTAACTAATTACAATAATCAATCAGCGATCAGAAGGAAATGGAGTGTGGGTGTGTGTACACTCAGACAGTGAGTGCACGCACGCAGGAGCTAGTAGCCTATGAACACAGTGACTGAGTGTCCTAGACTCCTAGTGCAGTAAGAGTAAGTAGTAACAGTAAGTAGAACTAACTAATTACAATAATCAATCAGCGATCAGAAGGAAATGGAGTGTGGGTGTGTGTACACTCAGACAGTGAGTGCACGCACGCAGGAGCTAGTAGCCTATGAACACAGTGACTGAGTGTCCTAGACTCCTAGTACAGTAAGAGTAAGTAGTAACAGTAAGTAGAACTAACTAATTACAATAATCAATCAGCGATCAGAAGGAAATGGAGTGTGGGTGTGTGTACACTCAGACAGTGAGTGACCGCACGCAGGAGCTAGTAGCCTATGGACAGTGACTGAGTGTCCTAGACTCCTAGTACAGTAAGAGTAACTAGTAACAGTAAGTAGAACTAACTAATTACAATAATCAATCAGCGATCAGAAGGAAATGGAGTGTGGGTGTGTGTACACTCAGACAGTGAGTGACCGCACGCAGGAGCTAGTAGCCTATGAACACAGTGACTGAGTGTCCTAGACTCCTAGTACAGTAAGAGTAAGTAGTAACAGTAAGTAGAACTAACTAATTACAATAATCAATCAGCGAACAGAAGGAAATGGAGTGTGGGTGTGTGTACACTCAGACAGTGAGTGCACGCACGCAGGAGCTAGTAGCCTATGAACACAGTGACTGAGTGTCCTAGACTCCTAGTACAGTAAGAGTAAGTAGTAACAGTAAGTAGAACTAACTAATTACAATAATCAATCAGCGATCAGAAGGAAATGGAGTGTGGGTGTGTGTACACTCAGACAGTGAGTGCACGCACGCAGGAGCTAGAAGCCTATGAACACAGTGACTGAGTGTCCTAGACTCCTAGTACAGTAAGAGTAAGTAGTAACAGTAAGTAGAACTAACTAATTACAATAATCAATCAGCGAACAGAAGGAAATGGAGTGTGGGTGTGTGTACACTCAGACAGTGAGTGACCGCACGCAGGAGCTAGTAGCCTATGGACAGTGACTGAGTGTCCTAGACTCCTAGTACAGTAAGAGTAAGTATTAACAGTAAGTACAACTAACTAATTACGATAATCAATCAGCGATCAGAAGGAAATGGAGTGTGGGTGTGTGTACACTCAGACAGTGAGTGCACGCACGCAGGAGCTAGTAGCCTATGAACACAGTGACTGAGTGTCCTAGACTCCTAGTACAGTAAGAGTAAGTAGTAACAGTAAGTAGAACTAACTAATTACGATAATCAATCAGCGATCAGAAGGAAATGGAGTGTGGGTGTGTGTACACTCAGACAGTGAGTGCATGCACGCAGGAGCTAGTAGCCTATGGACAGTGACTGAGTGTCCTAGACTCCTAGTACAGTAAGAGTAAGTAGTAACAGTAAGTACAACTAACTAATTACGATAATCAATCAGCGATCAGAAGGAAATAGAGTGTGTGTTGTGTGTGTACACTCAGACAGTGAGTGCAGTGCGCACACGCAGGAGCTAGTAGCCTATATGAACAGTGACAGTGAGTGTCCCTACGGGTACAGTAAGAGTAAGTAGTAAGTAAGTACAACTAAATAACAATAATCTATCAGTAATCAGAAGGAAATAGAGTGTGTGTACACACAGACAGTGAGTGAGTGCACACACGCAGGAGCTAGCTAGTAGCCTATAAACAGTGACAGTCAGTGAGTGTCCTACTCCTAGTACAGTATAACTACAATACTATTAGTAAAGGACAGCAGAAATACTGGTATAGATGAGAGAAATAAACAGAGGACAGCTGTCCACAGAGGCAAGGCCCCCCTGAGGCCTAAACCTGTAAGCTTGCAGCAGCTTCCTGTCTCTAATGTAACACACAAGCTACTAACTAAAATACAATGTCTATCTAACTAACAACAATATAGGTGTGTATGGCAGGTGTAGGTGAGCAAAAACGCTAGGTAAATGATCACAATAGAGCACTTGCTAAGCCAAAGCACAAAGGAGCAACTCTCTCTCTGTACAAGTCTCAGGCAAGCATGGAGAAACGGAACATGGCGGCCGCTATTTATAGGGTAGGGGCTGGCCAGGGTCCCCCTCTGTGATTGGCTGCCGTCAGAGGGCCTGGGAGCCCTCTGATTGGCTCTAAGGACATCAATCTGGGCTATGACGCTATTCGAGCTCGGTACCGAGCTCGAATAGCGCCGGGTTGCTCGAATAGCTCGAATAGTGAATGGGCTATTCGAGTGTACTCGGATAGCCCATTCGAATAGCTCCAGCTATTCGGAGCTCGAATACCGAGCTCGAATAGCTGGAAAAGAGCTCGAATATTCGAGCTACTCGAATATTCGAGCTCTGCTGAGCACCACTGCCAAGCAGTGAGGTAAATTATCGACTTGCACGGTAAATACCTCAATAAATGCCAGCAAATGTCAATTCATCAATGTTACAGCATGCGATTATCAGTGCGATCACTACCGGCAGCTCTGAGGAGGTGAAAACAAGCTTCGAATGCCTTCCATGTGGCTATCCAATAGAAATCCAATAGAAATAGCCCCTGTCTCCTGCAAGTACCTATGATCGCATCTGATAGGACCCGCTGGAGAAGCCTGCGGGTCCTATCAGGCAGCGAGCAGAGAGATCACGGAACAAAAGAGGCGTCCCCTGCGATCGTTCAGCCATTTAACCTCTTACATTCCTGTTTGAAGATGCAGAGGAGCTGGTGGGGAAATCATTTAAGCATGGCATGTGTAATGCCTCCTGTAAGTTCTTCCAAGTTGTGGCAACTAAATAAAATGTTAAGAAAATCTAATGGACAGATTCAAAGCGAGCAGAGGCAGTAGGCCAAAAAGTATAACAAACATGCACATCTAAAGGGATGTCGGGATGCATCTTACTATTGTAATGCTGTCTCTGCACTGAGAACAGCATGTAACAACATAGACTTGTGCTGTTACGAACAGATTTTTGTCAATAAGCTTTGGTAAATTACCAAACTTCTACTGCACTTGTGAAAATCTTTATGAATTAGCAAAAAAAGTATTTTCTCTTCTGATTAAAAGTTTGGTTTGGGAAAAACCCAAAGTAATAGTATATATATGGGTACAAGAATAAATATATGGGCACAAGAAAAATAAATGATATAAGAATGTGACATTCGTCTCCCACTAAAGCAAATATATTCAGGAATTTCAAGTGCAAGTGCATAATATACATAATATGACCAACAAGAGGTAATAAAGTATGTGTTTAGCTGTGACAAACATTTCTGACTGCTGGGTAGAGATAAGATGCTGAACAGGTCATCGCTGTTCTGTGTGGGCTGAATAAACATAAAGGGCAGCAGCATATGCCAGTAAATATTCACACTTACATTCTTAAAGGGAATTTGAAGCGAGGAAAAATTATTTAAAATAAACGCATGACGTAGCTGCAAATGAATATTACATACTAACCTCACTGACAGTTCCTCTCAGAAGCTCACCATTTTCTACTTACAGTAATCCCTTCCAGTTTTGACAATATTTTCAGAACTGAAATATACCAGTTGCTGTCAGTTATATACAGTATCAGCAACTGTCAGTTACAACTGAGTGTTCAAGGTAATGTCCATGTTTCCCTATGACTCAAGTGGGTGATATTACAGTTTAACAGTGTGCTGACGAGGAAGCTGTTATGGGGTAATGGTCATTTTTAAAATGGAGGACGGATAATTTCATTGTTCACAGTGGACAAATGGGATGCACGAGAGGAGAAAGAGATTGAGGAGTAGACTACACAGGAGGTAAGTATGACCTGTGTATGGTTATTTTGACTTTTTATTTTCAGTTCAGGTTCTCTTTAACTCTTAAACCCAAGGTAAGGATATGGAATTCCATGAAAGTCTTTTTTAACCCTTTTGGGGCCGCCACAAATTGAAAACTATGCTGCACTTGTGGCTGCCTAAGCCTAATGCAGCTTAGTTCTAACATTGGTGGCTCCCGTACATGGGATGTAAGCTAAAGACAACTGTGTTCCGTACATCAGTCAGGAGCCGTTTTCATTGGCTCCTGACCTCTGAACATTGTGAGCCAATGACAGATCTAAGTTACACTGAAAGTATACCTTGCAAGCCAAATAAAAGCAAATGCCTGTTACTTTTTTGGACAACCCTTGTAAATAAGACCAATTCAATTTCATTTGTCATTCTTTAACTGCAGGTTAGAAACGAATGCTGGATAGGTTGCTAAGAGAAACAACTTTGGTTAAAAGACATTATTATATAGTATTACTTGTTTTTACCTTATCCTGAAGGCTTTTCTTCTCCTTTTGGGCATCTTCTAATTTAGACTGCAGATCCCGAATATGGGTGATATCGGATGCAGACTAATGATTTAGATAAAGAATAACAGGGAATTAATATAGCATTTTCCACAAAACAAAACAGTCAGAATGCTTTAGTATGACAGAGGTAACAAAACCGTTTTTTTTTTTTAAAGGCTTTTGAATAAATATATCAATGTTGAGATTAACCACTTGAGGACCGGAGTGTTAAACTCCCCCTAAACACCATGTCATTTTTCTGGAAATAGGCCACGGCAGCTTTAAGGCCTCGCTGCAGGGCCGCACAACTCAGCACACAAGTGACACCCCCCCATCGTCGCGCCGATCTCCTGCTAGCCCCATAGGAAGCAGTTCACGCCAATCAGCATGGAGCGGTCCTGGGGCTGCCGCCGTGCGCATGCCAATCCACCTGACGGGTCAGCAAGTAGTTAAAGGAATCAAATAATGGCTTCAAGAACAGAGATTTAGGCTGGATTCACAGTGGTCCATTCCATAACATGTGCATTATAATGAATGTGAACTGCAATGGAGACTTGACATAGGGCTTGATTCACTAAGACAAATAGCATGCCTTATCAGAGTTAACATGCCTTACCAAAGTAAACATGCCTTATCAGAGTTAACACACCTTATCAGCGTAGCATAGCGAGCACTACGAACTTATGCCTGCTAATTGGCAATGAAGAGAGCTCCACTAGCTGCACTCCTCCTGCCCTGAGCCCCTTCAGGTCCGATCAAGGTGCAGGGATAATGTCCTTTAAAATGATTGGACCCGCAGGGGCTCAGGGTAGGACGAGTGGAGCTCTCATCATTGCCACTTAGCAGGCATATGTTTGTATTGATCGCTATGCTATTCTGATAAGGCATGTCAACTCTGATAAGGCATGTTAACGTTGATAAGGTATGTTAACTCTGATAAGGCATGCTATTTGTCTTAGTGAATCAAGCCCATAGACTTTAATACAAAGCCTGCATGCAGTGAGTTAGAATAATGCAGTGTGTTGCAACGCTGTACTCTGAACAGGCCCATAGAATTGTATAGGCAGTGAGTTGACATGCAGAATTAGTCTGCAATGCAACTGAGCACTGTAAACTAGCCCCTAGGCCCTAGGGTCATCAAACCAATGGCGTCCAGTGGAGACAGAGACAGACTTTCTCTGCATTTCTAGCTAAACCGCTTTCTGGTACCCTGTACTTCTATACCTGAATAGTAGGGATGAGCGAGCAAAATCTATGAGTTTGGTCTAGCAGCAGCAAATCAGACGCCCTCTTACTAAGTGAGATTCTCGTTAAACCAAGTCAAGTTCACCATTCATGAAGTGTGAAAAAATAAAAATGACTATTTTTAATCTGCAATGTATTTCTTAAAGCTCTGTTAATATTCTGTGATGATGCCAGCAAGCTGCCAATTGATGGTGCTTTTATTAACACAACAGGGGTAAAGAGGCACCCAGATATGGATAAAATTAGGTTAAAAACTGATAAAATATAAATAAGTGTGTGAGGTGGTTTACTTCAGTAACAACAGTCATAGGTGACAAACAAGGTTTATTATGCACAGGCAATGCGTTTCATGGGTGCAAGACTGCTTCCTCAGGCCAAGTGCCAGGACAACTGTAGCCAATAGTATTGAGTGCCTTGATACTATTGGCTAAAGCTGTCCTGGCACTTGTATTGGACTGAGAAACCTGGCTTGCACACGTGCAACGCGCTGCTTATGCATAATAAACCTTGTAACTGTTGTTACTGAGGTAAGCCACCTAGCTTTTATAAATTTATATTTTATCAGTTTTTCACCAAATTTTATCATTACCATGGGCGCCTCTTTACCTCTGTTGTGTGGTTCATACCCTCCTTTCCTGTAAGATTGGAGGGGTCCTCTTTGTTTATGCATGGTGGACGCCATTGTGATATTCAGTTGGTGTTTTTGTTTAAAAGAGCGGAGTGGAGTTAGGTTCATTGTCTCCACCTGCCTATAGTGGTTGGTTGCCCCTCCTGCAACCCACCTTTGTGAGTAGTTTTGTTTACTATTTAATACCACATTCAAGCTATTAACGTCCTACATTATCTGGGCTCCTGTTGTCAGCCAGCAACAATTTCA
Source organism: Hyperolius riggenbachi (assembly GCF_040937935.1). Lineage (NCBI taxonomy): Eukaryota > Metazoa > Chordata > Amphibia > Anura > Hyperoliidae > Hyperolius > Hyperolius riggenbachi. The sequence continues at coordinate 459,190,620 of NC_090646.1, forward strand.
TTCACCTCTACTGAACAAGTACATGGAGAAGATCAGTCACAAGTAAAGGTCCTGATGCTCATTCAATAAAGCTTCAACAGCTAAATAAACTCTCGTTATCTACTGGGTATTGTAAATTACTGCTACCTGCATTCAGGCTTGATTTATGCATTATTGATATGAGCCAGCACCAATTTATTATATGATGCAGCTGCCTGGACAATCTTGCTTAGTTTTCTCAATAAAGAAGTTTTCAGTGATGCTGAACACCAAGGCCTAAAAGGCATAGGATCTGCACGAGTGAATCAGGGAAAAAGGGCAAAGGAGCCCTTACCGACAAAAGGGTGCCGCCATAGGCACCTTTTATAAAAGCTGTGATTTGCAGCAAACAAGGTATATTTCGGTGCCTGGTGATACCCAATAGAAACTATTCTATATTGTGCACCGAGGCATGTGGATATATAGATGCGAGGTGTTGGGATCAACTGCTGCATTTACACAACAGCATCTAAAAGTCGCTAAAAGCTACAGCCAGCTTTTAAAAACGTACATTAGAATGCAGCAGTGGTAGACCGCCTTTAAACAATGCTTTCAACATTTGCAGAAAATGTTTAGAGAGTGTGTGAACCAGCCCTAAGGGGTCTAGGTGCAAAGTGGTTAAACAAAAATAAATATGACCCTTTCACTACAGGGTCACTGTAACCAAAGGGCAGTAAGACTCGTGGTAGGAAGCAGTGACATACCAGCAATAAAAATACATCAGTAGAAAGAGCTTGTGATTCCCAGGGACGACATAAATGCCAGCATTAATAACCAGGAATATGTTCCCCGCTACTGTCAGAAAATGCAGTAAACAGAAATATGCAAATGCAGGAAAAAGCCTTATGCAACTGATGCTCTGGAAAGCCACGAGGATCACATCAGCTAAAATATATAGATTTTTTAATGTAACACACACAGTAATTATGATTGTTTTTACTATGCTGTATAATAAAGGAGTTCAATTACGATACTTTGGTTCTAGTTCTCAACAGAACAAGACAAACTGTATGTAAAAGAGTCATTCTCACTCAGTAGAAAATTACAGGCATAGCTCCTAAGTTAGCAGCTTGGAAAATGCTGTTAAATGATGGAAGCAACTTTTGTCAGGAATCACTGAGATCTGATGGCGGTTCTGTCATGCATGTCAAATAGATTTGGAATGCTTTTTTTCACCTAACGCTGCAGTATGACAAAGATGCCTCACATTGCCAACCTAATGTCACAATGCTCATTTCTGATCACCGTAAGGTGAGGAATAATAGTCCATAAACTCTCTCTTGAATAAATTGCACATTATAATTCCTTTCAAACAAAAAATTTGATTGGATATGTCTCCTCTGTATTGATTAGGAGTTGTAGAAGGCTCTTTTCAAGGCTTTTTTTTATTCACCTGAGCAATAAGGGCTTTGTGTTTCTTCATAAGCTCATTCAGATCCTCCTGGTCCTCATCGATTCTTTTCAGAAGATCGGTTTTCTCATGCTGTAGCTGGTACAATTGTTCATCAACCTGACAAAGAGAACAAAATATGCTGGTTGTGAAATTCTTTTTCCTCCTTGGAACTGAAGATTGGAATACCGATACCAACAGCTTTCAATGTTATATTACTTTACAATAGTTAACTTTTACAAAGTGTTTCAAACTTTCTGTTAAACAAAATAAAGGATGAAAATAAGAAATTGCTGCCTTTAGTTGCATCCTTAGCGAAGGATAACAATAAACTAAACACAACAGTATGTAGAAATCAGTGCCCTCACATCCTAATCTCTTTCAGGCAGCCATTCACTCTTGTGGCCAAGCTATACCCCGCCCTCTCCGGGTGGAGGTTTACGGTGGCTGAAAGAATTGGGGGCTCCCCACCCGTTATGTAATGCCACAATTTGCATTTCCGCAATATACGGCAAAGAAGGTAAAATTCGGTGCCTGGAGGCACCTGATTAGCAGCAAGCGAGGTGAATTTCAGCGCCCGGTAAGATCGCAGGCTTTGGGGGCTCCCCATCCGCTATGCAATACTGCAGTTTTCATTTTCACAAAATGTACATGGCCTGCCACTAATCTTCTTTGCTGCATATTGCAGCAATTATAAATGCCACAATTTGTGGCAAAGAAGGTCAATTTTGGTGCCTGGAGGTGCCCAATAGCCTGGCCATGTGCCCAAACTTATAATAGGCACCTATGGTGGCACTGTTTTTTTTCAGGTGAAATTTGTATAGTCCAGAGGCTTCACCTGATCTCCACAAACCCCTCCATTGCAGTGCAACAAAATGTTTGAGAATGTTGCTTGTGGCTGCACTTTGTAGATGCCAGTAGGGTTTGCACCTGTGTAGTAGAACAATGCCTCTCCTGCACAACTTTTTCCTCCATGCAGAGTGACGTTGCGCCACTGCATAGGGGCAAACCTTACTGGCCCTTGGGCAGAACAGCCACACTCATAACAAAGATGGGAGTGCAGCCACGGAGATGAAGAGGGACCCAACCAGCAGCAAAGGTATCAATGAGGATCGGGGAAGCCACTGGACTATCAAGAGGCAATCCATTACGGTACTTAGTAAGTATCTGCTTCTTAAGTTTTTTTCATTACAGGTTTACTTTGAAGAGCTATTCTATTGTATGAGGTTATAATATAAACTATTGAATGCTACAGTAACAATTGGTAAAACTTTTAATGACAGTACCCATCTTGCTCCTGATATCAGCCCCATCCACAGCAGATAGGTAAAGTCCTGTGCATTGTCTCCGTTACAAACAAAGTAATATCTCCCTGCAATCGGAATCAATTCACTGTTTTCAGAAGTGGGATAAAGTTTTACCTTTTGGGAAGAGGATAAAACCATAAACAAGTAGTGTTTTTTTATGCTGATCAGTTTCTCATTTAGGAGTTTTCATCAGCAACAGTAACCTTGACATCCAAGTATTTGACCTGCTCTCTTTGTCAAAGTTTAGTTCTAATTAAATATGTACATTAATTAATGTTTGAAAAGAGACTTTTATTTTCTCCACATTTGCATAGGCACTAAGCCACCTACAGCTCCTTCATCACATCTGGCTGGCATTCGGCCTACCATGGAAATGTAGAAGAAAGTCTGTCAAATGCTTAGAAAACCCTACAGGCATTTTTGAAGCATTTGGCAGGTGTTGTTAAGCCTTTGACAGGTGTTCACAAAATACAATGCATCACTATAAAATGATGTCCCGCAAGCATTTGACAAGCTGCAGCAAATAGTACTATGAAAATGGTATTTGAAATGAACTCCACTGTGAACAAGGCCTTAGTGTCAGCTTCATGGAGAAGTTCCACTGGGAACAGAATACCTGCATAACAGCTTTGCACCTTTACCCCATTTCTTCCAAAAAAACAAGTTCCCACGTCTATGCTAATGGCACATGGTAATTAAATCCCGTGGTAGAGGAAAGCACTGACATGTACAACATTATGCTGTGCAAAGAAATAGTCTCCTCAAAGAGTTGAATTGTGAGCAGTTCTCCATAGATCCCACTAAGACAAAGAACGGGTGTGCAGAAAAATAAGCGTATAGGTGGTGCCCCCAGTATAGGTAGACATACTTACTATCCTCCAGCTCCGTCTTCTATTTTTGGGGGCAGTCGGCCATGTCTGCGACTCTCCAGGCAAGTGGGCAAATAGTGGGTTGTGTCACTTCCGGGTTATGCCCAGCACTACCCCCCCCCCCCCATTTGCCACCCGAATGACACGCCTCCTCAGACTGTGTCATTGCAGATCCCCCCCCTAATTTTACCGCATGCTGATTGCTAGTTACCGACATCTCCAGGCTGAAGATTAATACTGAACATCTCACATTGTTTTACCCCATGCTCTAATCTTTGTGAATTGATATTTATTGAGGTATTTACCACACAAGTCAGTAATTTGGTAATTTTATTATTTCATGTGGTAACAACCTAAGTGAATGGGTGTTTGGCAAAATGTTTGGTAAAATCAGCTGGCTAGGAAGAAGTGGTTCAGAGCAACTGCACTGTTCTGCTCTATGGCCTCTATGAACAGGACTATAGCGATGTGAATGTGGATGGGTTGAAAACCATGTTACCATGGCCGACTGCTTATGTGAAATACTGTAAATAGACTCAATGGAGTCAGTGATAAGGGAGACTGACTGACCATTGATATAATACAGCAAGATAAGAAACTCCATAACGTCCATGTTCCATATTTCATGTAACCATGGTATTAGTACAGTTTTACACCTGTCTCAATCCTCAGCTACATCTCTACTTGGCATTACCATAACAATTATAGGATCTAGTCATTCATCTAGAACAACTAACATCTAGAACAGGTTCACTTTAGGCTTTTCTTTTTTAGTGCCTTAACAAATAGCTACATTTTAAGCAGCATCTAATGATTATTCTGGTATATTAGGAAATTGTTTAATACAATTATTACAGTCAGTTATGCACTATGAGGGACAAAGCTCCCAGCATGATACATGTTGGCCTTGTAATTCATTTTCTTTCAGATGCCCAAATATAATACATATCATTTGTTTGTTTAATTTAAGGCACAGTGGCCGGTTTCAAATTTATAAAATACAATTTGTTACTCCTTTCTTGCTAGGAATATATTCACCTAGATAAAAAAAAAGCCACAATGCCGCAGCCTTGGTGTGTCTCCAAACAATAATTAAAATAATAAAAAAACAACAGAGGAGTAAATCACATTTTGATATGATTTAAAGGTCACGGTATTTGTTTATAGGAGGGTTAAAAGCCCTCTAAAACAGTTAGACAGGAGTGGGGAAGTGATAAAAATGGAAATTACCATGTTCTTATTCCTGGAAATATTGTCTAGCTCCATGTGTAGGCTTTCCAGCTCGGAGCTCAGTGACTTCAAGGACTTTTGGGACTCTGCGTACCTGGATTCACTCTCTTCAAGCTGAAACAGAAAGACAGAATGGCGTCAATTCACCAGAGGTTACCAACCTATTTATCTCTTGGGAGGTAATTTACCTCCTGTGATATCTCCAAATAGCAATTCTCCAGAAGTATAGGGGAAAATTTCGACAGAGAGAAATGCAAGAGATAAATGTGAGATAAGTATGAGATAAATAAGTGATAGTTAGTAGTTAGTTTTTCTCCAAATCACAATTCACCAGGGAAGAAAGGGGGTGTGGCCATTCGTTATTTTTTCATCTCTTTATCCCCTGAATGAACCTGGAGATATCGTGGTTTTCACACAGCAGCTGCTGCTGTGGAAGATGGAGCCTTTTGAGCTTACTCTGTTAGGCCTGGTGCACACCAAAAACCGCTAGCAGATCCGCAAAATGCTAGCAGATTTTGAAACGCTTTTTCTTATTTTTCTGTAGCGTTTCAGCTAGCATTTTGCGGTTTTGTGAAGCGTTTTTGATGTAGTAGATTTCATGTATTATTACAGTAAAGCTGTTACTGAACAGCTACTGTAACAAAAACCGCCTGGCAAACCGCTCTGAAGTGCCGTTTTTCAGAGCGGTTTGCGTTTTTCCTATACTTAACATTGAGGCAGAAACGCCTCCGCAATCCAAAATCTGCAGCAGCCCGGGAGTATGCGTTTCTGCAAAACGCCTCCCGCTCTGGTGTGCACCAGCCCATTGAAATACATTACCCAAGCGTATCCGCAGTCGCAAGCGGATCGCAAAACGCAGCCGAACCGCTCTGGTGTGCACTAGGCCTTAGAGCTTGCTTCTATTATGAGGAGACGAAGGCGCAGGAGGAGGGTCTGTTTAATCGCCCCTCGTATTTTTCGTGAGAGAACAGTTCTTGATAATTTTACTGAGACAGAGGTGGTGAAGAAGTTCAGACTCACTCGTGATTTCAGACTAACTCGTGATATGATTTATGATATGATCCGGCAGTAAAAGGTGGGAATACTCTGGTCAGGTAGTGGTAAAACTCCGCCTCCTACCCACAATGCTTCACTTTCAAGCTTACAGAGAGGAAAAGTATCCCATGTAAATCATTAATACCGATGACCTAACTCTCTGCTTTCTCACACTTTCCTCATGCATATCTCTCCATTATCCCCTGCTATCGAACACTTTTCTCTCTGTCCTCTCACACTGGTGAATTGACTCCAGAGTGTTAAAATACCTCATGAGATAAACTACCTACCTTTTTTCTCTTAGTAAATCCTCTCTGGTGAATTGACGCCAATGTCAGAAGGCATTAGAGTTAGCCACCGGACATCACCATTCAGCCCCCTAGGGCATGTCCTATAGGGAGATGGTTTTCCTATACATATTCCTGCAGTGTTGCAATAGTGCTATTAGAATGATTGCTATAGGCAATGAATACATATTATATACACAGCAAAAGTGATACATCATATAAATTAAATTGTATTACATCTTGTTTTTTGCAGTTCAAGTATGGACCAATCAGACCTATACATGTGTTAAGACAATGGAAATCACTTTACTGATACATGTGGATAGTCAAATTTCTGCTGTTTGTAAACGATCATTGATAATAGTTCTGGCTGATGTCTTTAGAAGAGATTACTGTGCAGACCTGCTCAGTGGTGTAGCTAGGAAGCTATGGAGCCAAGTTTTACATTGGGCCTCATCAAAGCACTCTGTACATAAACTTTGATTGATAAGTAGTACCAAAATCTGCCAAGAACAGCTGCAGTGTCAAGGACATGTAGCCATTGGACACGAACATTGTCTTAATGATCAAAGCTACTCACAACATAAACGGGTAATTATTAACAGCATAACTCCAATGAAGAAGAGCTAGTAGGGCAGTAGTTAGTGGGTCCCCCAGATCGAGGGGCCATGATGACTGGCCCATTCTAATGCATGGATATGTTTTGTTTTCAACCATTCCATTGTTGCCCTGGCTTTATGTTTAGGATTGTTGTCCTGCTGGAAGGTGAACCTCCGCCCCAGTCTCAAGTCTTTTGCAGACTCCAAGAGGTTTTCTTCCAAACTTGCCCTGTATTTAGCTCCATCCATCTTCCTATCAACTTTGACCAGCTTCCCTGTCCCTGCTGAAAAGAAGCAACCCCCGAGCATGATGCTGCCACCACCATATTTGACAGTCGGGATGGTGTGTTATGATTGATGTGCTGTGTTCGTTTTCTGCCACACATAGCGTTTTACATTTTGGCCAAAAAGTTCCATTTTGGTCTCATCTGACCAGAGCACTTTCTTCCATATGTTTGCTGTGTCCCCCACATGGCTTGTGGCAAACTGCAAACTGGACTTCTTATGCTTTTCTGTTAACAATGGCTTTCTTCTTGTCACTCTTCCATAAGAGCCAACTTTGTGCAGTGCACGACTAATAGTTGTCCTATAAACAAATTCCCCCACCTGAGCTGTAGATCTCTGCAGCTCGTCCAGAGTCACCATGGGCCTCTTGACTGCATTTCTGATCAGCGCTCTCCTTGTTCGGCCTGTGAGTTTAGGTGGACGGCCTTATCTTGGTAGGTTTACAGTTGTGCCATACTCCTTCCATTTCTGAATTATTGCTTGAACAGTGCTCCGTGGGATGTTCAAGGCTTTGGAAATCTTTTTGTAGCCTAAGCCTGCTTTAAATTTCTCAATAACTTTATCCCTTACCTGTCTGGTGTGTTCTTTGGACTTCATGGTGTTGTTGCTACCAATATTCTCTTAGACAACCTCTGAGGCCGTCACAGAGCAGCTGTATTTGTACTGACATTAGATTACACACAGGTGCACTCTATTTAGTCATTAGCACTCATCAGGCAATGTCTATGGGCAACTGACTGCACTCAGACCAAAGGGGGCCGAATAATTACGCACACTCCACTTTGCAGTTATTTCTTTGTAAAAAATGTTTAGAATCATGTATGATTTTCGTTCCACTTCTCACATGTACACCACTTTGTATTGGTCTTTCATGTGAAATTCCAATAAAATTGATTCATGTTTGTGGCAGTAATGTGACAAAATGTGGAAAACTTCAAGGGGGCCAAATACTTTTGCAACCCACTGTAGCTGTACAGATGTCAGAGACGATTGAGATCATAAAAAAACTAGGTTTTCCAAATGTAGCCAAATACAACATTCTGCTTTTGTAGTGCGACACACATGGCTAAACTGTCCATGGACACACACCTTTTAAGGCCTACTTTTAACAGTCAAATTAGGTCACTGAATGTAGAGTGTCACTCTAGGTACACATTTCATATTACTCCTTAAAATGCTCAAGCAACAATGCAGGGCCGGCACTGTACAGACGTCTTGCTAGCCTGCTTACTAGCTCTGTGCTCCATTGCAATTTGGGGGGGGGGGGGGGAGGCTAATGAAGCAGGGCGGCTGTGATGTCACACGTTTGGCAGGATGAGTGGGGAGAAAAAAGCACTCAGCCAAGGTAATCCACCAGGTGGATCGCTGGCCGGATTGCCGTCGGGAGTCCGGAGCTGCTGTACACAGGCAGAGGAGGTCATTATCTGCTGCCTCAGCCAAATTTTATCTAGTGTGTGTATGGGCCTTAAAGGACACCTGAAGTGAGAGCAATATAGAGGTTACCATATGTATTTTCTTTAAAACAATACCAGTTGCTTGGCTATCTTGCTGATCTATTTGGCTGCAGTAGTGCCTTAATAACACCAGAAACAAGCATGCAGCTAATCTTGTCAGATCTGACAATAATGTCAGAAACACCTGATCTGCTGCATGCTTGTTCAGGGGCTATGATAAAAAGTATCAGAGAAAGATACTCAGCAGGATAGGCAGGCAACTGGTATTGATTAAAAGGAAATAAATATGGCAGCCTCCATATCCCTCTCACTTTAGTTGTCCTTTAACACACAGAGCAGGAAGGGACTAGACTGTATTGACAGTGAAATAATGACTACCTCATATATGGGAGATGATGGGATAGAGGGAGGTTCTTTAAATAGTTCACAGACTGGGAAACAGCCAACCTGCATGTGACAGTATCACAGGACTTTAGCATTACAAATACAGAAAGCAAGGTAATAAAGCATTAAAGGAAAGCTTAAGTGAAATAACATTTTTTTAAACTTACCTGGGGCTTCTTCCAGCCCTCTGGACTTGTACTGTGCCCACAACGTTCACCTGATCCCCTCCGGGCAGCGGCGGCAACTCCCGCAAAGCTGGGGTCCAGTCATTGGCAGTTAGCCACTACTGCAGATGCGTGGCCCCGAGCACCCTGGTCGCACTCCCGCCGCTGGAAGGGTTTTGCACATGTGCAGTTGCAATTTCCGCATACTACGACCATGGTGTGCACGCCACTGGGCCGTGCATGCGCAGTAGCCACTGACTCGCAGTGACAGGCCAGCTTTGCAAGGGTCACTTCTGCTGGCTGGAGGGAGTCAGGAGGACATTCTGGGCACAGTACAAGTCCAGGGGGCTTGAAGAAGCCCCAGGTAAGTTAAAATCTTTTTTTTTTTTTACTTCACCTAAGTTTCTCTTTAACTTTATTAAGTAAATCATTGATTATGATATATTCCACAATACACATAAAAACCACAAGCCTGCACTAGGGTTTGATAGATTTACAATAAGTCAACAGCACACAAAGGATCAACTTAACCACTTGAGGACCGTGGGCTTTAACCCTCTTGAGGACCAGGCACTTTTTTTCCATTCAGACCACTGCAGCTTTCACGGTTTATTGCTCGCTCATACAACCTACCACCTAAATGAATTTTGGCTCCTTTTCTTGTCACTAATAAATCTTTCTTTTGGTGCTATTTGATTGCTGCTGCGATTTTTACTTTTTATTATATTCATCAAAAAAGACATGAATTTTGGGAAAAAAATGATTTTTTTAACTTTCTGTGCTGACATTTTTCAAATAAAGTAAAATTTCTGTATACATGCAGCGCGAAAAATGTGGACAAACATGTTTTTGATGAAAAAAAAAAAAACATTCAGCCTATATTTATTGGTTTGGGTAAGAGTTATAGCATTTACAAACTATGGTGCAAAAAGTGAATTTTCCCATTTTCAACCATCTATGACTTTTCTGACCCCCTGTCATGTTTCATGAGGGGCTAGAATTCCAGGATAGTATAAATACCCCCCAAATTACCCCATTTTGGAAAGAAGACATCCCAAAGTATTCACTGAGAGGCATAGTGAGTTCATAGAAGATATTATTTTTTGTCACAAGTAAGCGGAAAATGACACTTTGTGACAAAAAAAAAGTTTCCATTTCTTCTAACTTGCGACAAAAAAAAATGAAATCTGCCACGGACTCACCATGCCCCTCTCTGAATACCTTGAAGTGTCTACTTTCCAAAATGGGGTCATTTGTGGGGTGTGTTTACTGTCCTGGCATTTTGGGGGGGTGCCTAATTGTAAGCACCCCTGTAAAGCCTAAAGGTGCTCATTGGACTTTGGACCCCTTAGCGCAGTTAGGCTGCAAAAAAGTGCCACACATGTGGTATTGCCGTACTCAGGAGAAGTAGTACAATGTGTTTTGAGGTGTATTTTTACACATACCCATGCTGGGTGGGAGAAATATCTCTGTAAATGACAATTTTTTGATTTTTTTTTACACACAATTGTCAATTTACAGAGAGATTTCTCCCACCTAGCATGGGTATGTGTAAAAATACACCCCAAAACACATTGTACTACTTCTCCCGAGTACGTCGATACCACATGTGTGGCACTTTTTTGCACCCTAACTGTGCTACTGTGCTAATGGGCCCAAAGTCCAATGAGTACCTTTAGGATTTCACAGGTCATTTTGCGGAATTTGATTTCCAGACTACTCCTCACGGTTTAGGGCCCCTAAAATGCCAGGGCAGTATAGGAACCCTGCAAATGACCCCATTTTAGAAAGAAGACACCCCAAGGTATTCTGTTAGGAGTATGGTGAGTTCATAGAAGATTTTATTTTTTGTCACAAGTTAGCGGAAATTGATTTGTATTGGTTTTTTTCACAAAGTGTCACTTTCCGCTAACTTGTGACAAAAAATAAAATCTTCTATGAACTCACCATAGTCCTAACAGAATACCTTGGGGTGTCTTCTTTCTAAAATAGGGTCATTTGTGGGGTTCCTATACTGCCCTGGCATTTTAGGGGCCCTAAACCATGAGGAGTGGTCTGGAAATCAAATGTCGCAAAATGACCTGTGAAATCCTAAAGGTACTCATTGGACTTTGGGCCCCTTAGCACAGTTAGGGTGCAAAAAAGTGCCACACATGTGGTATCGCCGTACTCGGGAGAAGTAGTATAATGTGTTTTGGGGAGTATTTTTACACATACCCATGCTGGGTGGGAGAAATATCTCTGTAAATGACAATCTTTTGATTTTTTTTACACACAATTGTCCATTTACAGAGATATTTCTCCCACCCAGCATGAGTATGTGTAAAAATACACCCCAAAACACATTGTATTACTTCTCCTGAGTACGGCAATACCACATGTGTGACACTTTTTTTGCAGCCTAGGTGCGCTAAGGGGCCCAAAGTCCAATGAGTACCTTTAGGATTTCACAGGTCATTTTGCGACATTTGGTTTCAAGACTACTCCTCACGGTTTAGGGCCCCTAAAATGCCAGGGCAGTATAGGAACCCCACAAATGACCCCATTTTAGAAAGAAGACACCCCAAGGTATTCCTTTAGGAGTATGGTGAGTTCATAGAAGATTTTTTTTTTTGTCACAAGTTAGCGGAAATTGATTTTAATTGTGTTTTTTCACAAAGTGTCATTTTCCGCTAACTTGTGACGAAAAAGGCTAAGGGGCCCAACGTCCTATTCACAGGTCATTTTGAGGCATTTGTTTTGTAGACTACTCCTCACGGTTTAGGGCCCCTAAAATGCCAGGGCAGTATAGGAACCCCACAAGTGACCCCATTTTAGAAAGAAGACACCCCAAGGTATTCCGTTAAGAGTATGGTGAGTTCATAGAAGATTTTATTTTTTTGTCACAAGTTAGTGAAAAATGACACTTTGTGAAAAAAAACAATAAAAATCAATTTCCACTAACTTTTGACAAAAAATAAAATCTTCTATGAACTCGTCATTCACCTAACAGAATACCTTGGGGTGTCTTTTTTTCTAAAATGGGGTCACTTGTGGGGTTCCTATACCGCCCTGGCATTTTACGGGCTCAAAACCGTGAGTAGTCTGGAAACCAAATGTCTCAAAATGACTGTTCAGGGGTATAAGCTTCTGAAAATTTTGATGACAGGTGGTCTATGAGGGGGCGAATTTTGTGGAACCGGTCATAAGCAGGGTGGCCTTTTAGATGACAGGTTGTATTGGGCCTGATCTGATGGATAGGAGTGCTAGGGGGTGACAGGAGGTGATTGATGGGTGTCTCATGGGGTGGTTAGAGGGGAAAATAGATGCAATTAATGCACTGGGGAGGTAATCGGAAGGGGGTCTGAGGGGGATCTGAGGGTTTGGCCGAGTGATCAGGAGCCCACACGGGGCAAATTAGGGCTTGATCTGATGGGTAGGTGTGCTAGGGGGTGACAGGAGGTGATTGATGGGTGTCTCAAGGTGTGATTAGAGGGGGGAATAGATGCAAGCCATGCACTGGCGAGGTGATCAGGGCTGGGGTCTGAGGGCGTTCTGAAGGTATGGGCGGGTGATTAAGTGCCCTAGGGGCAGATAGGGGTCTAATCTGATGGGTAGCAGTGGCAGGGGGCGATTGATGGGTAATTAGTGGGTGTTTGGAAGAGAGAACAGATGTAAACACTGCACTTGGGAGGTGATCTGATGTCGGATCTGCGGGCGATCTATTGGTGTGGGTGGGTGATCAGATTGCCCGCAAGGGGCAGGTTAGGGGCTGATTGATGGGTGGCAGTGACAGGGGGTGATTGATGGGTGGCAGTGACAGGGGGTGATTGATGGGTGATCAGTGGGTTATTACAGGGAAGGACAGATGTAAATAATGCCCTGGCGAATTGATAAGGGGGGGGGTCTGAGGGCAATCTGAGCGTGTAGGCGGGTGATTGGGTGCCCGCAAGGGGCAGATTAGGGTCTGATCTGATGGGTAACAGTGACAGGTGGTGATAGGGGGTGATTGATGGGTAATTAGTGGGTGTTTAGAGGAGAGAATAGATGTAAACACTGCGCTTGGGTGGTGATCTGATGTCGGATCTGCGGGCAATCTATTGGTGTGGGTGGGTGATCAGATTGCCCGCAAGGGGCAGGTTAGGGGCTGATTGATTGGTGGCAGTGACAGGGGGTGATTGATGGGTGATTGACAGGTGATTGACAGGTGATAAAGGAGGGATAGATGCATACAGTACATGGGGGGGTCTGGGGGGTCTGGGGAGAATCTGAGGGGTGGGGGGTGATCAGGAGGGAGCAGGGGCAGGGAGGGGATAAAAAAAATAGCGTTGACAGATAGTGACAGGGAGTGATTGATGGGTGATTAGGGGGGTGATTGGGTGTAAACAGGGGTCTGGGGGGTGGGCAGGGGGGGGGGGGTCTGAGGGGTGCTGTGGGCGATTAGGGGGCAGGGGGAAATCAGTGTGCTTGGTGCAGACTAGGGTGGCTGCAGCCTGCCCTGGTGGTCCCTCGGACACTGGGACCACCAGGGCAGGAGGCAGCCTGTATAATACACTTTGTAAACATTACAAAGTGTATTATACACTTTATATGCGGCGATCGTCGGGTTAACATCCCGCCGGCGCTTCCGTATGGCCGGCGGGATGTTGCGGCGGGTGAGTGGAGCCAGGCGGCGGCAGAGGATTGCGTCACGGATGACACGATCGCTCCGCCCATGCCCCTACAAGGACCGCCGCTATTTGTCAATACGGCGGTCCTTGCGGGGTCCACTTCCCGGCCGCCAATTGTCAATACGGCGGTCGGGAAGTGGTTAACGTAAACTACAGTTTACTTCAGTGCTAACCTATGGTGACGGTATTAGAAAAATTACAATAAAACTGCATGTTGATAGCATCTTTATTGCACTTAGATGTTAGAGAGTGAATATATCTCAAGTTAATTTCTTTGAAATTAATGTAATAAACCTGTATGGGATTTAATTACATGCAGCAAGGCAATGGGTGCCTAAGCCTTTCTGCACTCTTAAAAATATTTCTACAGTATTAGTATAAATGCACCTAGCATACAGCTGGAAGATATGAGAGCTTAAAGCAAACGCGTACTATTGGAAATAAAATTCAGATACTTACCTAAAGAGAAGGAAGACTATGGATAGTCCAGCAGCTTCCCATCTTCTCCTCAGCCCCTCCGCTACTTACCTAAGGAGAGGCTTACCTCTCCTAATGCTAGGTAAACACGATACAATTTTGTGTTAGATAGATGGTTTGATAGATAATTTCCGACATGTCCAATCTTATTTTCTGATAGATTTATCATAGAAGTGAATGGAAATAGACAAGAAAAGATAACAGACACGAATCGGTAATCGATCAGACAGTAAATCGACCTAAAAAACGCAGCGTGTGTACCCAGCATTAGGTAAGTATCTAACTTTTTTCCATTAGAACAGGTTTGCTCTCAACTCAAGACATGAATGCAAAAAATACTACTTAATAGTCTACATAGCACCCAATAAGGTCATGGTGACTAAGAATCACTGGGGATTTGCCAGGAATCAAAATGAGCCCAAAACTTACTATTTGAGACATGCTTAATATAAATTTCCTTTCTTTAAGAAGGTATGTGCAATTATTCCACTTTATGTGAACAAGAACGATATCCCATAATGAATCATTGCAGAATATGCAGATTATCCATGTAGGTCTTTAAAAGCCAGACACACATCCAGTATGAAATATTACTACAATAGAAGCCCCATGAAGATTAATATACACTAGAGCAGTTTAAAAAGGGAGGTAGCGGTGGACTTACCTCCCCATGGATGACTCGATTTGGCTGATTTCAAATAAAAATCACTTTATAATATAATAAAGCGGGTAGTGGGTGTCAGGACACCTTCTGAAAAAGGACACAGGGAACAAAAACGGGGAGCCCAATGTTGCAGTACGTCAATACAATCGGGTAATTGTAGTAAGTGAAAATCTACTTAGAAAGGTAGGTTGCAGAGGGGCAACCGACCGCAGGAAGCAGGTGGAGACAATAAACCCGACTCCACTCGGGGAGGTCGCCGAGGACCTGGATGCGGTTGCACTCCTTGGGTAAAAAAAGGGGGACAGGTGTCCACCGTGGTGTACACCACGCGTGGTCTGTCTCCACCCCTCAAACGGGACACGTATGGGGGTACAAGATGCACTAGACAATTGTAAAGAGGCGCCCTAATCGTGGATAAAAGCATCTAAAAACAGTTGAAATTGACAAAAATGTGAGGTAGCTTACCTCAATGATGACAAATCTTTGTAATAAACAAAATATTTATTATAGCACAGGCAACGCCTAGCAGAGGCTTCCTTGGCTAAATATTCCATTTAGCTTGGCACTTGTATTGGCCTGAGGAAGCAGGCTTGGACCCGCAAAACGCGTTGCCTGTGCTATAATAAATCTTTTGTTTATTACAAAGATTTGTCGTCATTGAGGTAGGCTACCTCACGGTTTTGTCAATTTTAAACTGTTTTTAGATGCTTTTATCCACGATTAGGGCGACTCTTTACAATTGTCTAGTTTATAATATAATAACCCGCTTCAGCAGGCAAAATCAAGGAGTAACTGAAACAATCTCTGTAAGAAGCCAAGCGCCTCTGTGGAGCAGAGCAGGGACATTGATAGTAGGGAAACTGCACAGAAAAGGTCGAATCAGGTTATTTTGGATCTCAGCGCTGTTTGCCGTGCGCCGAAGCTGGGCACTACCATAGCAGCAAAGCTATGCTGTGCACCCCGCTTAATGGTAATTTGGAGCTCTGGCGGTAGCAACAACTCGGAGGGGGAATAGTATTTAACGCCACCTTGGAGCTTAGCGGCCGCAGGGAGAGCCATCATTCGACTCGCCCTGCACCGAACTGCACGGTGCCCAGATGACCTGCACTCCAGAAAAGGTGCTCTTCATCGTACTTTGATAATTGAACCTAACTTTTACCACAAAAAAAAAAAACTAATCCTACTTAAAGAGACACTTAAGTAAAAAAAAAAAAAAAGTATGATATAATGATTTGTATGTCTAGTACAGCTAAGAAATAAGAAACTCCAGTTATTATCTATGCAAAAGAGCCATTTAGCTTCACGACTTTCAAAGTCGCAGAGAGCTCTGTCTTCTGAAGCTTGATATCTCAACTGTCTGTCAATGTAACTTC
The DNA here is from genome assembly GCF_040937935.1 of Hyperolius riggenbachi. Lineage (NCBI taxonomy): Eukaryota > Metazoa > Chordata > Amphibia > Anura > Hyperoliidae > Hyperolius > Hyperolius riggenbachi. The sequence continues at coordinate 459,206,805 of NC_090646.1, forward strand.
TTTTTCTTTCCAGAGGACAGTTCAATAGTTCACTGGCCTGCTCTGTAAAATCATTTAGAATGCTAAATAGTGTGTAAACTGCAAATACTAGAGAATGATGCAATGTTATAAAAAAACGATGTAACTGAAAATAAATATATGATAATATTTTCTTTGCTACTAATGGTCTAGTTATTATCCATACTACACAAGCAATTCATTATATCATTTTTTATTAAATTTGTTTGCTTCAGTGTCTCTCACACCTTCTCCATTGCAGGCTGTTATTTAAGAAAAAAAAATTAGGTAAAGGAAGAGCTGTATATAAAGTAGAAATCTCACATGATCCCTCCACTGCTGTCTTTTGGTTCTGGAGAAGGTGATGAGTAAAAAGTCACAGTTACTTTTACATCAACTTTGTTTAATGATTTAAAAAAAAAACTGTGAAAAACGCATTGCATATTGACATAAACTGTTCTCAGTGTCTAAATCTAAACCAGATTCAATAACAGCACATATACAGTAGAAATATGCCAGTGTAGTACAACTTGTCAGTATTTGACCCTCACAATGGTGGTGCACAGAACAAGGGGGAATGGCTGCCAGAAAGGCATAAGGCAAAGAGAGCTATGGCGTGAGGTCTTAGTTACTAACAAGTATGATGTTTAATAATTAACTATTGGGAAATATAGTATTGTTATAAAAGCAAGGAATATTATATTTTTTAAATTGGGAAGTCATCACAGGGTGGTAAGAAAATAAGAGATGACTGGCAAGAAAATACGTACGTGTGAGGGCAGGATAAGAGTGTCCGGAGGGGGCAAAACCTACAGGCATCTTACGGTTAATGGAATAAAAGTAGAGGGATGCGATAGAAAAAAATGTCAAAATAAGTGTAGTATAAAGAGGAGGGAGTTTCCAGGACTAGATAGATCAGTGGTTTGGTAGCACAGTAGATATCAAAGCCGATGAAAAATATCGGTGTGTAATCATTAGAGATTCATGTCAAAGGGTTTGGGACCTAGTAGGGAGGCTATTGTGGGTCAGGGAAAAGGAGTGAAGCACAACTATTTTAAAGTGAATAGCAAATCAGAGAGATTGTCTGAGCTTAATACTGGTATTCACTTTTGTCTCTGAAAAGCTGCATCAAAAAGAGCAATTAACAAACCTTTAGCTTGTGGTTGGTATCTTTATATAGCAACCAAGATGGATGTCAGCAGCACTGTAGGAGATATTGGGCCTGATTCACAAAGCGGTGCAAAGTGTTTGCACGCCTGTGAAAAGCCCTTTATCACGCCTAAACTCAGTTTAGGCGTGATAAAATGAAACTCGCGCGAAATTCACGCGCGCAAAGTTTTGCGCACGCAATCGCGCGGCGCACGGTGCAGTGCGCGCAATGCGCCCATTAAACCCTATGGGCGCTGCACGCAGAATTGCGTGATTGCGCACGCAAAACTTTGCACGCGGGACTTTGTGCGCGATAAAGAGCACAAAGCAGTGGTAACTCAGCGGTGCAAAGGTTATCACGCCTAAAGTCTTTTAGGCGTGATAACTGAGTTATCACCGCTTTGTGAATCAGGCCCATTGACATCTTAAGCCACATAAACATGCTCTATTGATGTTGACCTTAATAATTGTTAGTTACTAGGGCAACATTGCAAGGAAGAAGCACTGTACAAACACATTGTTCAACTATAACCGACCAGTGTGTACTGTCAATAGAGGCAGGATGAGATGCAGCAAGGGTATCCAGGGGGCGGGTAACTACAAGACCAATTAAATTGTTTGTTGCTCGCCATTATTTGCCAATGTGTCATGGGGCAGCTGTACACATGTTAGCTACTTCCTGATATGGGGCAGAACTACTATCTCAGCCAAAGAACTTCTAGTGTGTGTAAAAGGCTTTACAGCCAAAACAGACTATATTCAAATAAAATAGCAAAGAATAGAATAATGGTTATAAGGATAAATAAATACAGAAACAAACTGCAATCCCTGACCAATAAACCTGCACTTTTATAGAAGAGCAAATATTCAGATTACAAATTACAAATGCCTGTTTGGGACTTGTACTTTTAAAACAGATCCCTTTATTCCATCATAAGCATGGCATCAATTATTTTTATTCTGTCATCAGCAAAAAATACATGAAAGTCATCTCATATCTATTTGTCTAGAAAGTGTCACAGATTTCTCCCCCAGGAGAGGACAAGCAAACACCAAAATGATCTTTAAAAAACAGTCATGCCTAGCAGACAGAGGCAAAGGTTACATATCTGCAGGCTCAAGAGAAGCACATCCATTCTGTAATTAGAACATTTGACATTATCCTTATGCTTCTATATCTTTGACCTATATCATAGATCACTGCATATTAATATTAATATAAGACTAGTATGAGGAAACATACATGTACAATTGCTTACAGCAGTTTTCTATGGAGTGCTCATTTAGATGCAGCATTCCACATGGCCACAAAGCCTTAATTATAATAAACCACAGATTTCCATGTTGCATTGTACCCTAGGAGTGGCCTTGTTAAATAATCATTTGAATAGTTTGGGGCCTGACTGTGCCTCCTCTCAGAGGCGGGACAAGGTCCTCCAGCACCCAAGGCTGAGACACCAAAGTGCGCCCCTCCATCCCTCCCACCCCAGCCATCACACACTGATTGCTATTAGACTAAGAGGTGCCATAGGGCCCACAACCTCCCCAACACCTTAATATCTAGTTATCTGGCTTGCAGTCACTGCTATGTATCCCCTTTTCTTATTTCTTTCTGCTTCAAACACACATTAGGAATGACAGCTGAATGAATTGCGCGCCCCCTCCTACACTGCGCCCTGAGGCTGGAGCCTCCCCAGCCTATGCCTCAGCCCGGCCCTGCCTCCTCTCTACCCCCTTGCAGAGTCAGTGCAGCAGAGCTTTGTACAAAATATTTACCTGCTCTAGTTTCATCCAGTCCCCTCTTCCTCCTGGCAGTCACTCGCTCTGCTGCATGCCCAGCTTCCTTAGCACAACAGAAGCCAGTAAAACAGACCACCAACTTTGGTTGGTTCTAGGGGCATAACTAGAAATCATTGAGCCTCCCAGCAAAACTTTGATGGGGTCCCCAATGTCCAACCCTTGTGACCCTCACATCCTGGGGGACACCTCTTTCAGGGTCATAAAACAAGTGTGGACATCATAATCTTCACACCCAAACAACTGTAGCCATATAAACAGCCTATTTGAAGGATGGACCTCTTTATTGGAGGGTTTGACGTTGTTAGGAATCTGGTCATGCCACTTCCTGCCTGCTGGTGGCAGCATTGTGTTCAACTCTCATGAATTTCCGTTATTCCACCAGCAGGTGGCTTTGGGGACTGTGCATAACCTGAACTTTCATTGTTCCACCACTAGGTGGCTCTATGCTGTTTGGAGACAGCTCTGCCAATACATGGGTTGCTCTCTATGGACTTGGCTTCAATCATGCAGCAGGTGTGTCCTCCTGATATAAAAGCCCTGCAAGGAGCAACCTGTGCCAGAACTTTGTGCTCCCCAAGCTTGAGTATCTGGACAACCCTGGTTTCCTGGTATCTTGTATTCCTGTGTCTACTACTTAGTTACTGAACCTATTACCTGTCTGACCTCGATTCCTGCCTGCTCCTTTTGTACCGTGTTTGCTGGATTGTTGCCGATTTATGCTTTGTTCTGACCGTGATTTTGTGCCTGTCTCTTTGTACTGCAATTGGTGTATATATTTGTCCTGTGTATATGTGTATATATTCTGTATATATTTAGGTAGATAGAAAGAGTTTTGGTGGTTTGCACCTTGCCTTGTTTGTATGGTGTGTATGCGTGTGGTGGTTGCCTCTTTGTACATAGTTGCCACCGCATTTCCTGACTTTTATACATATTTTCTTATGCATGCGGTGGCATTGAATTTGCATAATACTGTATGCATGATTGTAATTAAACATTTTTGCACAGTATTTCCGTCTCAGTGTCTGTGTAGCTAAAAACTGCGATCAATCCCAGTTTCTCCACTCAGGTTTGTAACAGATGTGGTAGTTAGGCTCCCCTGTGGTTGCAAAAGCTGGTCCCATGTAGTTACGCTCATTTAAACCCCTGAGGCCACTCCCACTGTCAGCAAACTAGATGCCACTATCATCTATTCTTAGGCCCAAACTTTCCCTACGAGCCACAATGATAGAGATAGGAAGCATATCATGGATGACCAATTTGTACATGTACTTGCAGGAGCTTCTGCAGAAGTTGCTCCTTCCATTTCCATTCACTATCAACAATATGGCACCAAAGAGCTTTCTCCAGACCGGAGAGGTCAGTAAAAAAAAAAACTAAATATACACACATCATAAATGAATGTGATTGACTTGATCAGGTTACTGCTGCTTCCTGTTTGAGCTTACCTAGAAAACAGCACTGAGACATGAGCATGATGAAACCATACGCCATTCCATAAATTCAGTGGGAATTCATGGAGATGCCTGGGAAGTGGTTATAACTTTTATCTTCAGTGTTACAGGTATTTATAATGCAGGATACAGTTTTTACATGCACAAAAATCATACAAATTGTTAACTAAACCTGTTCCTCTTGTAGTTCCAGTGTGTTTTTGTCCTTATTCAGACTTCTGGCAATGATAAACTATACGAATTATGGAATATGCTAATGTTTTTTGTTAAAGCGTGCCTCCTTCATGTAATGCAGTTATAAGTCCAGAAAGCCGGTTCTGTTGACTCTGTCACTAGCGGTAGGCATGGATTCTCCCAAAGCATGGAGCCTAAGTGGCTACAGGTCTCCACCAGAGTACCCCACTAGAGATGATGAGCCACTAGCCATAGTGGACAATGGACTACTTTGCTGCCTGGTATTTCCTCAACAGTGGTGAGAGGTGGATAGGTGAGGCTGCAATGTGAAGATAGGTCCATGCACAATCGGAATTCAAGGGCAGGCGGATATGAGAAATCAACAAAGTAATAGGCCAAAGTCAAATCAGGAGCTCAACAGCATCAGGCAGGACAAAGACACTAGAACACCAGGTCAGGGGTAACCCAAGCTGATGGAGCAATCAGCACTGAGTGCTGAGAGCAGCAGGCTTTTATGTGCATGGACAGGGTGTTTTGGTGCCAAACCTGCTGCACATATGTAAATGTCTGTGTGCATAACCTGCATGTGCATAAGGTGTAAATGACATAAGCAAACACATAAAGCCAGCCGCATGCACACAAGCAGGCTGACAGTGGTGAGTACGACACGCATGTTTTTTTTTCCGATGCAATTCCTAAATGGGCTGGAGCTTATTCTCATCTGTTATGAACTATATAAGCTATGTTGTGTTCCCCGTGCCTCTTGTTGCCATATAGTGGCGATGCAGTGCTTTGTGGATGTGTTCTGTCATTCCACTCCAGAATTCCAATAGCTAATGGGTAGAGTAATGATTTCATATGGGATGTGTGATTGAGGAGCTCAGAAACCAGTGACTTTATTTCTTAATTACTTGTCTATGGTCTATAACTGTTTATGCCAACAGCTGTGTTTCCTGTAGCTGTTCCATGTTTCTGTAACCTTCATTTATAAATCTTCTTTCTTTAATGTGTATAGTAAATTTACTAAACTGCCCAGTTTAAGCAATTTATCCGATGATGACACTGCTTATCAAACCCAACATGTTTCCAGCCTCATAAAACATTATACGCGTAATAAATAGGTCATCTGTATATAGCATCAAAGAACAAAGTACAGTAGAGTCTCCTCATTTATCTGCCACAGGTGGGGATTGCCTCATGCCAGATATGTGTTCTTGCCTGTTGCTTGAGAAGTCAAGCAGATGGCATTAAATAAAACACTAACCTCCCCCCAGATGACAGACAGAGTAGGTGTGCCCAGCGCACTTACAAATCATTCTAGCGACTTTGTGGTACTTTCTGAGCGCGGTGCGAAGCCTCTGGGATTTACAGAGGAAATTTGTTATACGTTTTTTTCATCATGTTACATTTGTCACTGTAATTACTAGGTCTGCCAATTCTGTATTTAGTATCAGTTTCTATATTTGTTGTATACCATTGTCTGTATTATTATGTACCCCATGTTTGTGTCTTAGTTTGTACAGCACCATGGAATTGGTGCTTTGTAAATCAATAAACTTAATTAAATCAAGGGGTGCCTAGGATGATGTTACTCACAATAGGGGGTACTTGAACAATACAGTCATTAATGAAGGGGTACATGTTATAATAGATTGTAAGCCTTCAGCAGAGTCCTCCTCCTTGTGTCTCCTACCTGACCACACACCTCCATTACCGCACACCCATCCTATGGATCTTAGTGAACTCTTGAGTGAACTCGACTGGCCTAATCTCCATGCTCCCATCCAGTGACTGACTAAGCATTACCTTGTACTCATACTGTGCTGCGTGATCTGGTTTGCATGTATTCCTGTACTGTCATATTGCTGTATGTCACCCCTAAATATTGTCTGTAACCTTAAATAATGCTGTGTAATATGTTGGCGCTTTATAAATACAATAAATAAATAATAACATTACAAAAAAATAATGCTAACATTTGTATAACGCTTTCAGACACAAAGCACTAGAGAGCTGCAGCCACTATGGGTGCACTCAATTGGCCACCCTGCAGTGTTAGGTAACCTTTCCCAAGCATTCCTTACTGAATAGGTACTGACTTCATCCAAGATTCGAACCCTTGGCCCCCATGTACGAGGCAAAAACCCTTAAAGGAAACATGAGGTCACGGTTGAGAAACTATGTTGAGAATCACCGCTTTACAGAGCACATTTAAACTTGCAGGATTTGGAAGAGGTGTCAGAATTCTAGCAGTTTTATTTATGCAGGAAAAGCTGTCATATGTGTATGTTTTAAGTTTTAATCTTCTATGCAAAATTTCATTGTAAACTGTAAAGTTAGAGTACTTTTTTAAAATATTGCTCTGAGACATCTCAGCATATTCCAGACTGTGAAGCTTATAAGATTATTCTAGTTACAAGAAGCCAAAACATTCTTTGTTTATGTTACAAGAATCTTTCAAATGTCCTAAATTAATATTCCTAAAACACTCAAGCGGCAGTTTGGAGGATAGCTAGTCCTACTGCAATTATTTTTTGGATTGTGGGAGGAAACTGGAGTGCCCATAAGAAGCCTACAGAAACCTGAAAGCATACAAGTATTTTATTTAACATGACTGAAGATAGTGTTCTTGGAGGGGTAGAGCCTAGAGTTGCAAGGCAAGAATGCTAACCACTGTACTGTCCAAAATAATTTTAGTAGTATCTTAGCCTATTTTTAGTCAAACACTTTTGCTCAGAATAAATTCAGTTGTACGTTTTAAGATTTATTTTGTCTTCACTTCAAGGAGCAAATCTGTGCAAAAGGCAATTACCCATAGCAACCAATTCCCTTTGTTAAACTTAACCAGCATGGGTTGTAATTTGTTGCTATGTGAACTGCAAGCTCTGCCTAAACAAGTAGGAAATGTCCTTTCTTCCATTCCGTGGTTTGAATAGCACTCAGTTCATAAGCTGTAGAAAATGCATTATTTTCGTTACATGTGGAAATCCCAGTTGATTATAATATACAGAGAATAGTTAGAACAAGTTTCCATTTTTATCAACAACAAAAAAATCTACATTTCCCAAACGTAAAGAGAAGTAATTGAACATTTTCAAGGATTTGGGCTGTGATGTAAACCTTATCCTCATGTATTCAAATCTCTTTAACATCTTTGCAAAAGAAGCCTGAAGCCTGTTATGTTCACTAAGCTTTACTGCAGAAGCTGCTGAGCTGTTACAGTATATATTGCCTTGCTTTGTATTAACTCCCACAGAGACCTGCAAGAAAAAATACATGTTTGACCAGCAATAAATTCTAAAAATAGAGCAAACACATCATAGGCCTTTGCACCCTCCTCTACTTTGTCCATTTTCACGGTATAAGAGAGAGCAGCGCTCTGCAATTTGTACTGAAAGTCGGCTCTACACATCCTGCCCTCTGCACCTCCTCCGGTGTATAAAGACCTTGTGTCCAGCAGAAGGTGCAGGTGATGAGATTATTTTTATATGACTCGCACACCGAGAACACACCAAACGGGAATGCATTTCACACACGTTCCGCAGACTTCATGAATTATTTTTATGAACAGATGGACAGTTTGAGCAAATGCTAATTCCCTTCTGTTCACAGTGTTAGAAGAACTGTAGTAGAGAGTCTGTAGGTAAGCTCTGTGTTTCATTTCAAACCTTCATGATATATGGCATTCAGCAGATACAATGTCTACCTTTTTAGTACATGCATAAAAAGGACTTGTCAAGGCAGAAATATGAAGTCATTGTTAAATTGTTTTTAGAGATGCAAACGCTGAGGCTGTTATCCTTAAGCTGAGAACAAGCATGTTCTAAGTGCTGCTCAAGAGACTGCCTGCTTGTTCTGGTCTTAGTTAAGTAAAGGACCACTACAATGAAAAATACTATATCAATATAGAGTATATGAGTTCAATATACAGTATATACTGTATAAAGCAGTACGTTTGACCCACAGCAAAATGCCCAATAAATAATTTTTTCCTATGTAGCTGTTGCTTACACAGTATTATTAATCTGACTGCTCTGAACTCGTAGTCCATCAACTCATGGAGAATTATTAAAGTTTCCATTATTGCTTTTAATCCTGTCAAATCCTTGTTTCTGATCACCCACACCCTCCAAACCTATTTTTTCCATGGTGTTGGGGTGATTGGAAAAAAGGATCGGCAGCAGCGATCCGGAGACTATACAAGTCTGGCCTGAAGTGGAGGAGGTTACCTGGCATCAGTGGCGGGGGCAGTCCATTGCCTGCTTGTGTGCTGTAGCTCCACCTCTTTGCACGAGTGCCAGTGTAATTCATTAGTGTTAGTTATAAGTGTTCATTATTATGCAGCGCTGCGCACTGCTAGAGAGGATGAAAGTGTCAGATATTGTTTGACACTTTGATCCATAAGGGGAAAGCCATGCTGGACCAGATCTGGCACAGATGCAATTGAGCAAAGTGCGCCGGAGAGGTAGGGGAGATGGTGGGCGCAGCGGTGGGGAAGATGGCCAACACTGTAATCTGCACGGGATGGTGCTGTGTCGGATTTTATCTGCAAAAATGGCATCTAGCCTCAGCCACTTTTTCCTTTGCTAGACTTTGTCCGATATTGGTGCTATAGGAGAAAATACTAATGTTGGACATTGCCAAATATAGGATTGGAAAAGGTTAAAAGCACTCTCTGACAAGGGCACACGTGTAAAAAGTGAGGATACCAAGGTAATTTGATCGCTGTGGAAAGCCGCTAGTAGAACATCAGTAGAATTACTGATATTCTACTATTGGGCATTGGCTAATTCCGAATATTGGTAATTTTTACAGATATTTTACTAATATCACCTAATTTATTTCTCACACGAAATCTACCTCTACCTACTCCTAACACTAACCTACCCCCACCAATATTAGCACTGCCTTCTGCTGCAAAACACTACCTCCATTGATATCTGTGCCGCCTATAACCATTATATATCAGCCCTGCCAGCACCCAAACTACACAGTAGTTGCCGCTATAGCCGCAGTTAGCTTTATGGTCTATGTAACGCCTATTTTACCAGGATAGATGCTGGTGCCCAAATTACCTGCTTCACTGGCCAGGACCAATACAAAGGATACCAGTCGGCCTTACCCTGTGGGTAAGTAAAAAATCTTGAGTGTTTTATTTTGGTAACTTTGGTGGGTAGGGGAGGGGGTATGAAGGGGTTTAATTTATTTTTATTTAATTATGTAATGTATAATGTTGTGTTAAATGTGTATTTTGTATGTACTTTTTTTTTACCCCTACATGTCCCCACAATGACAATGAGTTCAGAGCACACAGACAGTGTTGTTACAGAAATAAATGATCCTTCCTTTACAGTAACTTTGATTGGCTCAGGAAACACATGTTCCCGTTCACCAATCACTGATGTGTCAGTCTCGATAGATGCGAGCTGTAGGAGCGCGCGCATGCACGGCGGCGGCAGTGGCAAGCGGTGCATTAAAACATCCTGATGTGGTTAAGAGGGTCAAAAATCAAATTTTAATGCATCTAGTATTCTGTAAGTGGTGAAAATAATTTTTCAGCACAGTACAACTGAAAAAGTACCAAAGAGTAGGTGAAAAAACATTGTCAACATTATTTAATTTTCTAGTTTGCTGGCACCTTAAAAGACATTTTATTGATCAGGTGTGAAAATATCACCTTGGTGAAAAAGCTACATAAATACATATGCTGGTATAAACTCGGCTGTAGTGGACGATAACAACCGCCATGGCCATGAATCAGGAGTCAAACCAGCATGTATACAGCAGCCACTCAACACCTGCTAAAGATCTGGCATGCTGGATCTTTAGCAATCCCTGATGCCTGAGCACCGCACGATTGCAATGTTTCTCCCCTCTTGCCCACCTGCGCAAATTCGCTTCGTCGCAAGCCGCCTGTTGTGCCTCTGTCCATTCCCGCATAGAAACAGACACATCACCAGCAAGGAAGCTGATGCTGCATCTGTACAGCATCAGCAATGTTCTGTTGCTTGGCAGGAATTGCTACATTCCTTGGGCAACAGAGATTTTCAAAAATCTCCACATGTGTACGGAGCTAACATGTAGGAGAAAAAGTGAATTGAAAAAGGGCCAAAAACTGTTTTTTATACAGAGGGGATGAGCTAAAACTTCAGATGTTAAGTAAATGTCAAATGATTAAAAAAGAAGGCTCCTGAATCCTATAGAGTCTTCCCTGTCATCTCTTGCTCCCCCTCGTTCCAGCATTGTCACCCCCGATGTGTGTATTCGACCAATTGGTCAAATACTGTCCATGAGCCCTTTGGAGGACTGGAACTAGGGGCACAAGAGCGGACTGGGAAGGCTCTATAGGATCCAGAGTATCTGACTTTCTTTTAGTCACTTGATGTTTACTTTAATGATTTTCTGGGTCCCATTTGGGAGCTTCAGAGGAGGTGAGAGGGAAATCTCTATAAAGAGAACCTAGACAGCAATATAAACCTGACCACTCACATCTTTAACCTCTTTATGTCTGAAATGCAAAAAACAAAAAGTTTTGTTAGGAGTTTTACTTAAAGTCTATAACAAATATAGACAAATCCCACAAGCAATGGAAGCTGTGGCATGTACAAAATTAAAATTACAACACAAGAAAGAAATGTGACTAAAAGGGCTGTTCTGTCTTCATTCTGGCATACATAAATGGGTTTAAAGAACAAACTGAATGTGCTCAGTGTCCTAAATAATCGTCAAGTCACCTAAAAGTTAGTTAGTATGTGATTTCGGTACATTTTCAATCAGCGTACATTGTTAAAGTTGATGTGAAAAGTGCTTCATGCTCAATTACATTTATATAAATATGTCACAAGTCAGTTGTTAAAAGCTGTAATGAAGCTTGCAGTTATTTATTACGATCAATTTAAGTCAGAGAAAACATAAAATGTGACAATGCTCTCGTCTGGATGTGTGGGAGGGGTCTTTGTTTTAATATTCATCTGATACTTAAATGAGAAATTACATACCCACTTATTATAGTCATTTTAAGTGACAGATTTTGTTTTAGGAGAATCTTATTTGAAGACGTTACATTTTTATAGCAAAAAGGACAAAAATGAAATAATATGCTGCAAATTCAAAATGCATGACATCATTAACCACTTTCCAGTGTAAATATAGTAAAGGGCCCCTAAGCAGATCCTTGTACTTAGAGCCAGTTCATCTACATGTTGGGCTGCTACTTCTCTGCTAAATGTTTAGACTTGGTATGGGTAGGTTTGGCAAACAGCCAATCAGAAATTATTCATGAATGGAGTTCTCCTATTAGCTTGTGATTATGTGACAGGCTAGGCTACTCATATAACAAATCGTTGTAGCCATGTCATTGTGATTTGATTTTTTTCTGCTCTATGAGTACAAATAGTCTATACTATACATTGTATATAAAGTAAAACTTCTCACTGTGCAGCCAGCAACCAGGGGGCTTCAGCTGCTGAGGAAATGGCAAGAGAAAGGGCTCTGTAGGTTCAAACTCCTTCATACAGAAGCAGGTAATTTGGGGGTCGGCAGCTGTCCAGTAAAATAGGCGCTGCATAGACCACAATGCTAATTGTGGCTGGTGGCCTGGTAATTTAGGCACCATAACTGGTAGTGGTTGTAGCTGCTATGGCAGGCATTACAAAGTAAATTGGGCAATGGAGGTCTGCTATTACAACTAAACTCGTGTGCGATAGTGGCGGTGATAGCAACTGTCGTTGGTGCTTGGTTATGGCTGATGCCTACGAATGAAGTAATGTGGGCACTGGAGTTCAGCGAATGAGGGCAAACTCCGGAGGGAAAGCAATGATGACAGTGGCTATGGCAGGCACCTGGCTATGGCTGGTGCCTACAAAGTAATGTGAGCACCAGAGTTTGGGCGTCAGAATCGTAACGCTAGGTCTCCAACAAAAATCTGCAAATACATAGCGATTTCCATTTACTGTGAGGAATGGAATTGCATTACGAAAATACTTTGCCAGTGTGCTCAAGTAGGGAAGGGGCCTTACTAAGACACTGCAATGCAGTTGGACAAACAAATGCGAACATGCACCACCCAACTAATGCAAATAATGAGAGGATGTATAGTCAACAGATGTTATGTTGTTCTTGGGTGGACACCAATAGTACTTAACTACAAAGCACCCCTGAAGGTGAGCACCTGGGCAGCTAAATTGCTATTTTTTCAAATTCACAATTTAGCTGCCCTGGTCTTCTCCTCCAGAGGTTCTCTGTCTGTAGTTAAGTGTAACTGTGATGCAGTTGTCTGGTCAGCACAATGTGGCACTAGTTAAAAGCCACCCCGATCCTTGCCCATTTTCCTCCTTCCAACACATCAACATCAAGAAAAATTGTTCCGTTGCTGCCAATTATTTCCAATCCCTTTACGAGTGCCACTGTAATGAGATAATCAGTATGCTGCCCTCTTCTTTCTGTGATTGTAATGTTGTGGCTGACCAGCATTGAAGCAGGTGGTTTCGGCACATGGTGCTCAGCGGCGAGTGCCGAAACAAGGTGCTGCTATAACAGTAATGCTATAGTGTGAGGGATGCGTAAGGATTATTCAGGGTTCCTGCAAATTACATCTTCCTCCGAGATGCTACAACTCAGAGGGGAAATAGCATTTCTGGGGATTTGAGCGCAGCACGGTGGGCCGTCATTCAGCTTACCCTGCTCCAAGTTCACCGGCGGCATACTAATAGGTACCTGATCAGCGTTGCTTTCTGGAATTACCTACAAACTATGTTTACTTTCTGCTATTGAGATCAAACATGTGCATTAGATTTTTGTCTTGCTTTTTCTAATTTATTAGCTTTACCTAGAGTTCATTGTTTTTAAAAAATCAAATCTTCCATCCAGATTTTGTTATTAACTCTGCCATGTTTGTGTTTGTTTATGGCACTGTATGTGTGCACCGTTCAATTTATCACAATCATTACTTAGCAGATTATTATTTTTAAATTGTGCATATTGTATAAGCATTTGTCAAATTGTGACAAATTGCTCAATTAGAATCTGCAGGAGTAAAGAGGAAATCTGAATGGGCATCATCAGTCTTCAGAGTTCCATAATTTTTCAAAATGTATTCTTCTGTGTTTTATTATGTGCAGAAATAAAAGAAAGACCAAGTTAAAAAGCAGCATAATGTATGCTATCAAAAGACATGCAGTGGTTATAGAGGGAAATCAATGGCTTTGCTAACAGCAAGAAGGAAAACATTTAAGAAGTAGAATTGAAAATGCAATCTACCAAGACAAGAATTTCCCTTTAATAAATAGTGCTTAATAATGATCACAATAAGCTGTGTCTAAAGTCATTAGCGTCCAAAGAAGCCGATGGAGGTAGAAGATGGATGGACATTACGATACACAAATTGAAAAATATTTATTCCCATCAACCACTATTCACATTGGAAGGTTTTCCTCTTAAGGCTGGATTCACACTGTACTGGATGAAAACCTGATGTTGTAAAAACGTATCTATTTTTTATTAAATGGGTCCATTTCTTACAGTGTGCATCAGTTTTTCATCTGGTTTTCTGATCCATTCCGTTTATTAGGGATGGTCAATTAGATGCAAATAATTTCAAGTTGATGCAGGATTATGCAAATGTATGCAAATTTATGAAGCTTGAAAATGGACCAATCGAATTTTACCTCAGCAGGATTTGATTGGTTTATATTTAAGCTGCATACATTTGCATACAAAATTTGCATAATGCTGCATTCACTCGAAATTATTAGCAACCCATTAACCATCCCTACCGTTCCTTACCCACTCAGTACCTGCCGCTGCTGCCTCCGTCCCACACAGTCCCACACAGAACAAATACTGGTATACTGATCCCAGAGACCCAGCAGAAGCATCACAGGCTCCCATTGGTTTGCAAGAGCCTGAGATGTTTCTGCTTGGGTTATGGGAACAGTACACCAGCATTAGTTCTGTGCAGGGACCCGAATGGACGCAGCAGGTGCAAGATGCACGTGATGAGCAGCCTAGGCAAGCATTGATTCTGTCGGCATCCGTCATCATCCATTTTGTCTGGTCTATCTGGAAAAATTGTGCGGCACCCATCCTTGCATTCAACTCATCGTAGCAGATTGAACGGATCCATTACAAATGGGTTGATGTGACCAGATCTTATTGCTTAACATAGGATCTGTTTGCATCCATTCCAATCTGCTCCTTTGCACTCCGTTAAGTGGAACTAATTTACTGCCAGTAGAGATGGTCAACGAGATGCTATTAATTCAAGCTTGCATGCAAAATTATATGCAGCTTGGAACTAGGCCAACCCAAAGAGGTAGAAAGTCCATTTGTTTGCAAGCTGCATATCATTTGCATTGAATGTGCAAGCAAATTATTAGGATTTCATTAATTATGTTCAGTTCTGTTTAAAAAAAGAGGGGTAACTCTGTCAACAATTTTCCATAATAAAGGCCCCAGGGATTGTTGGCAGGAGCCTGTGGAGACTTGCTTTAGCTATATACAAACATTAGATTATCAGTCAAATTAAATAATAAGGGCCTGCTTCCTTAGTAAATCACATGCGGCAGAGGAAAAACTCAATCATACTACCTCTTTTGTTGCTATATATATTTGGTGCAAGTGAATGTAAATGGCCCACCGTGATTCCCAGTACTTCTGATGCATCACCCCTTCTGATGAGAATGCAATGGAAATGGGCCCTAACTACATATCTGTGTAAGCCAGTGTGATTGGCCTTGCCTAGAGGAACAGCCAATGAAATGGATTTTGTTAGTCTGATTACATCTCTCCAGAGTAGGAGGCCACCTGCTCCTCTCCTCCAAGCTCTCAATGGCAATAATTATGCACTGAGCTGAGCAGTCCTGATCATATGCAGGTCCTTCATGATGGTAAATAAGCAAAAAAGGAAAGGGACCTCTGCTCATGCGAGTTAAGCTGTGGCCTCTTTAAATTTTGCTCTTTTTGAATTCGTCAAGCTTCTTGAGTTCCTCACAAGATAATTACTAGCTTGACTGATTGGACCACCATTTGTATGGTATATATAATGTATATATACTATATATATATATATATATATATATATATATATTTTTTTTTTTTATTATTATTATTATTATTATTATTATTATTTTCTTGGTGTATCGCTTCTGTGTCTCATAACCATGGGATGTTTAAACTCACTTGTTACTTCAGTCAATGAGTATCAATCATCTTGTACCCATTTAGGGAAGACATTTCTGAACAAGCACTGTACAGACATGAATTTAAGCTCCCAAGAAACTCTTTTCAACCCTGACAATGATCTTATATGATCCTTTTGAGGGTGGAAAATAGCAAACTATCTTTTAATCTAATGCACTCCAAGTTTTCTGAATTACTATCATATCCTCGCTCGAGATGTCTGGAAATGTTTTCTTTGTATTCCTCACTAAATCGTATCCATTGTGTTCTTGGCCTAAATGCACTAGAAATATACATACCAATAATGTAAAGGCTAGTTTATCATTTCAGTATTAACTGGGAAATCCACCAGATTGTGTTATATGCTTAGAGGTGATGGGGAAGAAATAGTACAAGATCACAGTTTTCCTACTTTTACCCATACAGTTATCATATTTGCTTTTGTGCACAAGTAATATTGTCTGTTTACAAATTACAAATTCCCAAAGTACACAAATCTGTCTAGTGGACACTTCTCAGCTCTTTCTGTTTCTCAGCTCAGTACAGCTCAGTTTCTGCAGTTTGTTAATATTTTCTAAATGTTTCTGACAAAGGAATGTAAACAAAATATAATGTTATCACCTCTTCACATGTGGCCAAAAGCTTTCCACTAAAGCAAGGGGCTTTCCACTGAAAAACAAGGAAATGCTGAGTTTCATACCACTTTAAACAGGGCCACCATGATATCTATACCATGTGTGCTAATTTAGGAATTTTCTGTTTAAAGCTAAAGCATCAACAAATTTGGATGATGTACTTACAAAAGACTGAGTGCATTCAGCACTACAAGTACACAGTAACCTTATTAAGCCAAGAGTCTCTGATATCTGGTATTAAAATCTTTTTGGCAGAGGCCACAAAGTGGTGAATCCCAAACCAAACCTCTCACCACTGGATGTCATAAAGGTACATTTTGGTTGCCATGGAGTTAGCCTTGCCACTGATGTACAAGAAAATAATGTGTTAACAAGCTCTGGTTCCAAATACATGAGATACTGCTCACATATCACCTACAGTATATCTAAATAAAACGGTCTGCTTTTTATAAGCTCTACAACTTATTAACGTTTATGTATATTTTATGATGCACCATTACCTAGACATTTTAATAAAAATCAATCTAAAAAGAACCAATAAAATTCACAGCTGCTAAAAGTTAATAGCTGACTGAGGAAGCATCAAAAGAATTATAATGTTCTTGGATACAGGAAGAACTGCTTTTTATGACCTGCATTTGACTTGTACATGTCGAGAAACTTGGCTCTGTGTCTAATGAGACAATAATCTACATATACATGTGTTTAAAATCTACTTTGACCTAATACTGATGTCTTATTTGGAATGCACAATCAGAAAGCCAACAAAACAGATCAAATAAACTAACAAAGGTTATGAAAAAGATGTTATTAAAAATAATAAATGCCAGCCTTATCCAGAGGTGACATTTCAGTCTTCTACTTTGCTTGCAAGTTGAAGCCAATGCCAACCTGTTGCATCTCTCACAACTTCATTGCTCAGATGTTCCGGTCACAATGTCTAGCTTAGCTCAAATATTACATCCATTAAAGAGCAAAATAAGGTGACTGCAATCCTCAGTATAGAATAAAGAAGTAACTTGGCTCAGCAATATGACACCTTAAATTTGGTTTGTCTTCTCCAAAGTGGTAGAGACACAAAATACTGCTAAGAGTCCATGGAGCAATTGGAAGATTTTAGAAGATTGCAACTGCAAAGCACCACTTATATTCATCAAAATAGCACCACCTTGGCCCACAGCCCACTTAAGCTACAACACAGATCGAATCCAAAGGCTATTACTACTGTTATACAATCAGGTAAGCAGTATTTGTGGTTTTTTATGATGCAGTGTATTGAGAGCCCTTAAGCCCCATCTACACGATATGATTCTTTGCGCGATTCAATTACGATTCTATTTACGATCCAATTAAATTTGACATGTCCGATTGGGATTCGATTCGATTCAATTCGATTTGCCATTGCAAAACAATGGCGAATTGAATTGAATCCCGATCGGACATGTCAGATTTAATCGGATTGTAAATATAATCATAATCGAATTGCACAAAGAATCATATCATGTAGATGGGGCTTTTAAAAATGTAGGGTGTCAGTCACATTCATCATTTTGCAAAAATAATGTAATGATTTACTGAGAGACTCATAGGCCCTTAGGCATTTAGCTAGTTTCCTATCTGTTTATATTATACCTAGGTGCTGAAAGGGTATTTGTGATACTTACATTAATAACACAAATATAGAAATGAGTGAGTGGCACAAAGAGGAAAAAGGAGACTCAAAGTAGGATTGGAGAACAGGAGAAGGAGGTAAGTGTACGTGGCACTGATACCGAAGAGTCAAAAGCAAAGCTTACAGTTGTAAGTGCAAGTGGCTGAATTTAGGGAGAAGACATAAGGTTTTGGGGCACATCTCCAGCTCTGGCAGCTATAGGAAAGAGCTACACATGTATGTGCTAAGTTACTAGTTGACCATCCCCTCCTCCTCCAATCACTACAGTCCATGGGCATCCATGGTCTTGCCTTGACCTGGATCTCCTCCTACCTATCCAATCACTCCTTCACAACTTCCTTCAATGGCTTCTCCTCAACCGCTGCCCCCCTCGCAGTTGGGGTCCCCCAGGGCTCTGTTCTGGGCCCCCTTCTTTTCTCCATATACACTTCCTCAGTTGGCAAGCTTATCTCCTCCCTGGGCTTCAAATATCACCTCTATGCCGAGGACACGCAGATTTACCTCCATACCCCCGATCTCTCATCCACCACTATAAACAAGGTCTCCATGTGTCTCTCAGCAATTTCCTCCTGGATGTCTGCTAGGTTCCTGAAGCTTAACCTAGACAAAACTGAGCTCCTGATCTTTCCACCCCATGCTGCTGCACCCCTCCCAGATTTCCACATGACAATCGATAACACAACCAATCACCCTACCTCCCAGGCCCACTGTCTGGGTGTCACCTTAGACTCTGAACTCTCCTTCATCCCACACATCAAAAACATCACCAGAGCCTGCAATTTCCACCTCCGTAATATCTCCAAGATCCGCCCCTTCTTAACTTCGGACACGACCAAACTGCTCATCCATGCCCTCATCATCTCCCGCCTTGATTACTGTAACTCCCTCCTTTCTGGCCTCCCCTTGAAACGCACTGCCCCCCTGCAATCAGTGATGAACGCAGCTGCAAGACTCATCCATTCTTCGCACCGCTCCGCATCCACATCTCCCCTTTGTGAATCCCTGCACTGGTTCCCTATCCATTTCAGGATAACTTTCAAGATTCTATGTCTGGCGTATAAATCTGTGCACAAAACCTGCCCTACCTACATCTCGGAGCTTGTTCACAGGTATACACCAGGTCGCCCCCTCCGATCCTCCAACGACCTTCGCTTCACCACCCCACGCATTTCACACTCCCATGCCCGCCTGCAGGATTTCTCAAAACCTGCCCCCACCCTCTGGAACGCCCTTCCACCACCCATCAGACTTGCTCCCTCTTTCAACTCATTTAAGCAAGCCCTCAAAACCCACCTCTTTATGATGGCCTACCCACCTCCTACCACACAGTAACTCTCTACTGAATATTTAACAGCCCCACCTAGTGTTTTTACCCCACCCTTTAGATTGTAAGCCTCTGGCAGGGTCCTCCATTCCCTAGTGTAATCTACAGGATCATGTACTCCTGTCCTATCACAGCCTGTACTTGTATTACTGGGCCTACCTAACCAGCCCATATTGCATGATAATGTATTTTGTACAATTTGCATGTATAACTTTGTTCTATGTTGTATAACCTTGTCATGTCTGTCATCCTTGTATCATTGTATATATTAATTGTCCAGCACTGCGTAATATGTTGGCCCTTTATAAATTCAATAAATAATAAAAATAATGATACTAGTATACTAGTGGGAGATCAGTCTCTAACCACAGGCAAGTAAGGAAAGAATGGGTTGGTCACTAAAAAATAACTTTCAGTTCGCTTTTATATGGTGGTATTCCAAGGATTTTAAAGCCAACAGTGAGTGATGATATGGTTGGTAAAGAAGGCGTTAGCTTCTCTCATAAACCAAATTCACGGTGAGCTCCATAGTAGGGATTGTTGGAAATGCCCATTTCCGATTCCATGGAAAATCCAATTTCCGTCAATGCCAATGTCTGATTTTCTGTTTTTCCGATTCTCAATTTACCGTTTTTCTGTTTTTCCAATTTCCAAGGAGTATTTTATTTGTCATCTTTTGCATTACAGAATGGAAAATTGTAAATCGGAAATTTGGAATCTTGTGATTGGTCTAAAATGATTGCGGTAATCCAATTTTTGCCGAAAAATTCTGCATTCTTTGATTGATCCATTGCTTCCAAGTTCTGTGATTAGAATAAAATTAACGAGTTGTGGTAAATTGGATTCCTCAGAATTCTGATTTCCATTTTCCAAATTCCGGACGGATATCATCATTTCTGATCGAAAATCGGAAAACAGAAATCGGAACGCGGAAATTTCAAACCCACAGAACTCCGTAGTCCATGATAGAAAAGCTGCCATGGATCATACACATATACACAGATAAAAAGGGTTACCGCAAGCTGGATCATGCAAGTTGCATTGTTTTAACTACCCTCGATCATGCTGCTTCCTACAACAACTATCACGTGTAATATGACTCACAAAATCTAGATTGAAACATGGTAGTTAATGTCTACCTGAAATGTATTTCTCCCAGTGGTTATCTAGACCTACAGACCTCTACCACTAGTCCAGTTTTTGACTACCTCTAGAGCTAGGGAAACATTATTCTTGAGATAGTAAGCTTGGGCGTCTTTTGTTAACACTGACATGCTTGGGCACCACATAAGAAAATGGAAAGCAGGAAGGAACACAAATTGGAGAGACCTGGAAAGTGGGCCACACTATGTTTGGGAGCACTAAAAAACTGCAACATGCTTTAGGTGGCATCAGGGCCGGCACTTCCATAGTGGCAAAGGGGGCAATTGCCCCAGGTCCTTAGTGCTTCTAGGAGCCCCCAAGTGTCTCCTCCCCACCATTCACCCCCTCCAGCTATGGTGACACATGGGTACGGGACTAATTTCCACTTCCTCTTGCCAGGGTTAATACGCAGCCAAAGTCCGAAGCACAGAGTGCGGTGCTGCCTCCTGTGACTTGTCTGGATTATGTAAGACTCCCCTGTGTGGAGGGAAATAATGGGGATCCCAACAATGCTTTTGAGGTGACATAAGATAGACACCTGATGATATTGTGTGACCGGTGAGAGAGGAAAGGGAGGATATGCTACAACTTGAAACATGACATGCTACAGCTCAACACAATAACACACTGACTGGCTGGCTGCAAGTCTGTGACAAACAAACTGCTCACCCTCAGCCAGTCGGCCATCCTCCATTCCTCCTCAGTCAGGACAGCAGTGCCACCTCCTTCCTTCTGCTGTGCAAGTCAAAGGAAACACTACTATTCTCCTGCCTTCCCCTCCCCTCTCACTTCTCACACAGCAACAATAAGCTGCTTTTCCCCAATTACGACCTCTTCACCTCGCTCACTCTCCTCTTGCTTCTCCTACTCTGACTGCATGCTGTAAGTGTAAACACAGTACAAACATGCCGCCCCTGTAATCTCTGCACCTGATGCAAATGTTTCACCTTGCTTCATGAGAAAACTGGCTCTGCATTTCCTTCATTCCATTCAATTTACGAGGCTACTTACTTCACTCAGTTGTGTTGCTCCAATTGAGTACCAGTCCACCCCTGCACAGCATCTCATTTCATATGTTAGTGGCCAGTCCCCTCATTAAAAATGAATGGACTGCTTGCTGTGTCACTATATTTTAGTAATAATTTCCTTTTAACTAAAATGTTACTTACTTGGCCACCCATTAAATCATGTTCTTCACCAAATTTATTTTAAATAAAATAAAATCCTCTGCATTGCAAACACACTTTTGACAAAGTATGCTTAGGACCTTGGATTCCCAAGTGTATGAAATACATTCATTCATCACGATCTGATACTGCTTCCTCTGAATGGGCAACCTTCTCACTTTCAAGGACCTGATGAACGTGAATTTTCAATTAACATTTTACAAAATGAATCATTTTCATGCCATAATTGCTGTGCCATTTTTTACTTAGTATTTTTAGGCTTATAAATGTTCTATTACTGTTAGTTTACTGAAGTGGCATTTTAAGTTAAAATTAAATTAATAAGCTCCTCTTTACCTCTATAGACCAGGAGAACCTGAATTGGGAATTTTAGATTTTATAAAATGAACTGTTTACATGCAATAGTAGTTGTTCCATGTTTATTTATGTATTTAATTTGACTAATGACATTTTGTAGGCTTACAAATGTTTTTAGAACTAAATCTATTATTGCAGCTTCAGCCAAACAGGGGGTTATTACAAATCAATTATGAGATGCTAATATTTATTTTTAATTATCAGGTACTATATTTTAGTAAACTGATTTAATAGTTTTTGATCCTATAGTAATATTAACTAGTTAATGCAAAATGGATGTTTTTGTACTTTTCGGTGCAAACCACATTTTAAAACAATCGTTCAGTATTAGTACATGACTGCTCCGTTTAATCTTTCTCACTGCTGGCTAGGGAGAAACAAAACCTTCTTGGAAAGGGAGTGGGGGCATTGCCGAGCAGCCATTTACCACTCCTCCCAATCAACTTGCGGCGGGCACAGCCAAACTGCCAGTCAAGTCTCCATTAGGTCATTAAAATATTTGCCTGGTCAGGGGCATTAAAGTTAGGTTCTTGAGTTAGATGCTGCATGAAAATGCAATAGCTTAAAGTTTAACCAGTTTCGCCCTGTTGGACATTGCTGATACGTCAAAAGGCTGCTACTTTGCTGCTGTGCGCTCCTGTGCGCACTCCCGTGCTGCCGCCCGTTAGCCCGGAGATCAATGAATGGGAACACAGCTCGAAAGACAGATGGCTTCTTTAAGAAGCTGCAACCTTTCTACAGAAAAATAAAGTTTACTGTCTTCCCTTCACTTTCTGTAAGCGAGAGTGCTGTGGCCAAATAGTAAAACTACATCTACATACATTTTTTTTAATAAATACAATTTATTACATTTAAAATTAACTGTTTGCCCCCTACACTCCAAAAAATACCCAAATAAATGTTTTAATTAAAAAAAAAACTTAAATAGCTAAGGTTCTGAATGTTATTAATATGCATGTGAAAAGAGTATATTACTATTATGTTTTTAAATTATATGCTTGTAAATAGTGATGGACGCAAAACTGTAAAAATGCACCTTTATTTCCCCAAAAAATATTGGCACCATACATTGTGATAGGGAAATAATTTAAATTGTGTAATAACCAGGACAAATGGGCAAATAAAATATGTGGGTTTTAATTATGGTATCATGTATTATTTTAAAGAAATAATGGCAGAAAACTGAGAAATAATGATTTTCCATTTTTTCTTAATATTTCCATTAAAATGCATTTAGAAAAAAATAATTCTTAGCAACAGGTACCACCCAAAGAAAGCCTAAATGGGGGTGGGGAAAAAAAGATATAGATCAATTCATTGTGATTAATAGTGATAAAGTTATTGGCGAATGAAGGGGAGGTTAAAATTGCTCAGATGCATAAGGTAAAAAACGACTACTAACTAACCTTTCAGCCATCCTAATTATGTGCATACATATGATACATTCATATCATTGAATCCCCCTGCAAATGTGAGCAATTTTGAAATTACCCACACTTCCTGTATTGGGTGACAACTAGGATAATGTCTCAGGAATCTGCAGCTTCCTTTGAATCCCTCTAGTCTAGAAAGATATGCAGTGACATAACAGCCATGGAACTCTTGGGAAAAGCATTGGACCCCAGCATACTCTGCTGGATCATTGTCCAATTTACAGCCAGCAGTTCATCTTAATCTCGCCTGTTGATTTTACTAGTTCTGGGATTAGACTCCATAATCATGAGGGCGCTGAGTTACAACATATGGAAATGGAATAAAGGGATTTCCATCCAATAAACAGTAAAATCTAGCATTGCGTATGGTCACGGAAAGGTAAGGAAGGTCAATCCAGCATCCACCCTACACTCTTTAAAATATTAAGTTGCTTTGAGGAGCAGAAACACCTCCTATACCTATATATTTTTGTCTATTAATAACTCATCCTTACAGTAATGCTTAGCCTGTGCTTTGATGTCACACAACCTTCCTCCCCAGAGCATTCTGGGAGACAAAGTGCAAACAAATATCCCACAGTTATTTACCTTGTCAGCAGTAAAGATGCCACCATCTGTGATAAATACCAGAATGTAAATCAGGGTAATGAAAGATTGTTCAATGGGGAAATACAGACTAAATCATTTATAATAATATTATAAAATATTGTTACTCAATTTATATATTATAATATATAAAGTTATAATAAAAAAAACTATTTTATTCATTATGGTAAATTATATTCCTCTTTAAATTAAAAAAACAGCACTTACAAGGCTGCTGCTAAGCTCCTCTTGAGCCCAGATACTCCGCCCACAACACAGGAAGTTCGAAGCTACAGAACTTGTAGCAGGCACACCCCACTTCAACCCTGTGTTAGCCATAACTTTACAGTTAACTATAAGAGAGGTTCCAACAAATAATAGCATATATAGCCTTGATGAAACAAAAAGTGTTATTATGACCAGTAAAGGTAATGCTATGAACACAACAAGTGCACTTTTCTGATTTTGGCTCTTAAAAGAGACACTGAAGCGAGAATAAATCTCGCTTCAGTGCTTATATTCAGCAGGGGCATGTGTGCCCCTGCTAAAACGCTGCTATCCCGTGGCTAAACGGGGGTCCCTTACCTCCCAAATCCCCCCTGCAAAATCTACGACCAACTTGGTCATAGATTTCACTGCTCTTAAAGCAGGGCTAATGGCTGCAGCCCTGCCTTTCAGCGCCGTCTATCAGCGGCGCATCGCTGCCTCTCCCCCGCACCTATCAGCGAAGAAAGACTGAGAGGGTGGAGGAGAGGCGGAGATACGCGCTGACAGACGCGCGTGAGGCAGGGCTGCGGCCATTTGCCCTGCCTCAATGCGGAAGCGCTGCCCGAGACTCCACGGGGGGATTGGGGAGGTAAGGGACTCCCGTTAAGCCCCGGGATAGCGGCGTTTTAGCAGGGGCACACATGCCCCTGCTGGATATAAGCACTGAAGCAAGATTTATTCTCGCTTCAGTGTCTCTTTAAGAACCAGCATCTAAATTATATGATGCCAAAATGCCAATACAATTATCAACACCTAAATGTTGTTGCTAAGAGCTAATGCTCCTATATTTACATGTTCTATATTTCGAGACTTCAAGCCAAAGCCAGGGCAAAGAGCATTGATTATGTGCGCAGAAAATATTGTATCCTAGCAACCAAGTTTCTCCTTTATCAGTTTAGAGATAAAAGATGATTGGCTGATATAGATTATAATATTTTGCACACCACTTCCTATTTCATTAAATTACTTTGAATAGTTTACATTGTAAATGAATGACTCGTCAAGCGACCTTAAGCTACTCAACACTTAATAAACGATTCTAACATACTATGTCAATAAGTATGTATATTTTTTTTCTCTCTTTACTGTTAAATTTGTTTATGAAGTTATAAGGCTGAAACTACAGTAAACCAAGGTGATAGGATGTTTACCAAATGAGAGATAGATGAAAAAAAAAATCCTTTATGATTTCAATTCCCATCCTGCCAAAATACCATGCTGTGAATTGCTCTGGATAGTCTTATGTTTATTTATTTTTATTTTTTTTAAGAATGCTTCAACTGTATTCTTTTCTTCTTGTATATTAGCTCTGGATCCAGCTTGCAATCATCAACAGAAGCCATGGGGAGAGTGGCCCTGGTGGTGAGCAGGTAAAAGAGGCTTTTAACAAATATGTTTGCTGTATATATTTCATATTTTGTGATGCACTGCGGACTCCTTCCCTGAATCAGCAGTACAAAGCGCTCTATGTTTCCTCTGTTTTGATATTTGTGTTTTAGTGATACGCCTTTGTTTTATAGTTGTGGCTTTCTGCAGTGCTACAATAAAATGGACGTTTATATACATCATTATTTTATTTTGTAAGTACTCATATGCATTATGTCAGCAGGCTGCAGTAAGGGATTTTATGGCCTCTCTTTAGCAGTAGATGGTTAGATAAAGATTGTACTAGGATAAAAAGCTTCTCTATAGGAAACTAGTCTGTTTTCATGCAAAAAGGTAACAAACAGAGGCAGAATAAGGTTCAAGTGTTTCTGTTTCCAATTGTTTCTCTCCTAATAGACAGGTGCAAACATCTGCCGACCGCAGATGTGAATGTGTGGTGATATGAGGTTCCTGGATATATGCAGGCATTAGGTTTTAATTGCAGGCTTCATAGGTTATATAAGCAAGCAATATGCAGTCTACAGAATGCTGCTAGGTTAATTACAGCAATGGCTTTTTGGATATGTGTTAATACAGCTGAAGTAACATTGCTTTAGGCTTTCTGAAAAGTAATAATTACTCTGTGAGTAGGAAAGACTTAATTGTGCATATTATTTAGAAACATTTATGCCACGGTCAGCACCACGCATCTGGGAAACACATTCCCTTATTTCCTCCAGGTAGTATTAAAGGAGTGATATAAAATGAACATACCAATTCACTTCTAGGTAAATGAGTGTTCAGTGCAGACTTATTATGGAAAAAAGAGAACTCTTTTGAAAGTACTGCAGAAGCTTGTTTAGAAGACATTGCAAAGTGTGACGAGAGGAAAACCCTCACTGTGATCATTTCAAATGTCCAAACACGAGAAAGAAAGAGTCCATATAGCAATAGAAATCACTCATTATTAATCAGGGACATGCCCAATTAAAAACAATAAAAATGCAAAAAGACAGCTGCATAGGACAGTGGACATCAATGTAAGCATGAGTATATAATATTCAATACAGTCCATAAATTGCTGGTGGGTTATGGACTGTATTGAATATAATATACTCATGCTTACATTGATGTATACTGTCCTATGCTACTGGCTTTTTGGATTGTAATTGTTTTTAATTCGACATGTCCCTGATTAATAAAGATTGTTACAATTTCTATCGCTAGCTGTCATCTTGCATAACAGTAAAAAATCCAGTTCATTCAAAAATCACTTCATTGCTATTTTTAAACGTTGCAATTATTGCAGTGTTTTTTTTTTTTTGTTTTGTTTTTTTATCTTGCAAAAAGCCTTTCAAAGTATGTCTCTTGCTTTCAGGGCCAGCCTGAAGATGTCAAGACTGTGGCTAAACCACTGCATAACTAATTGATAAGCTGTCAGGAAAACTGAAATTAAACCCATGAACACTTTCAGGAACTTTAAAAACAACAACAAGAGTTTGCTATGAGTAATTAGAATATTACACAGTAACCAAGCAGTTTTGGTGTGAACCAAAATCACAAGGAAAGTATAGGGGACTAAAAGAGACCGAAAAGCCCTCCTACTAACAAGCAATGCTTACTTAGTGTAGTTTGCCTTCTTAAAACAGAAGGAATTTGTGATAATTCAGCTTTATGTGAACATCTGTGGTTACCCACAATGCACTGCTACTGAATATGCAAATTGTGACTGATCCGTTGGAAATAAAGGAGACATTCAGTCAGAGAGTATGGCTGTAGTTCTACTTTAACTACTTGCCGACTGCTCCACGCCAATTGGTGTGAGCAGTGCGGCAGCCCCAGGACTGCTCCATGCCCATTGGCGTGAACGGTCTTCTACGGGGCTAGCAGGAGATAGCGCGCATGGTGCGCATGCATCTCCTGCTCGGGGGTCGGAGCTCCACCCCGCCTTCAGTCTCCGTGCGGCGATCGCTGGAGGGGATGATCAGACCCCACCAACAGGAAGCTGTGTTGGTGGGGTAAAAGGGGAGGGGGGGTCACTTGTGTGCTGTGCGGCCCTGCAGCTTGGCCTTAAAGCTGCAGTGGCCCTATTAACAAAAAATGGCCTGGTCACTAGGGGAGTTTAATACCGCGGTCCTTATACAAGAAATTTGATGAATCTTATTTTCTTCTTGACTCTTCCCACCTATTTTGTAGCTACTGCCAATGAGGAAGTCTATGATCCTTGAGTGCTGTGTTGTGTCTGGTCTCCAAGACAGCTCTGCTTTTTCTCCTAGGAGACAATTTTAATCATCTGTTTAAAATAACTTTTCAGAACTTTTTAATTGAAAAAATACCAAAAGCAGGTGTAAAAGTACTGACAAAATTATTCCGTGTATTTTCTTGATTTTTGGTGGCTTAAAAGGCATTTTATTGACAAGGTGAAAAAATTTCCACTTGGGGGAAACTAAGGAGAAAAAAGTGAATATGGGCCCAATGTGTTTTATGTGGATGGGCTTTAATAAGGCACCTTGACCCTATGCAATCGCAGGAGATAAAAGACTTACTTGAAACAAGTTCTTTTGACATCCCACATGTGTTAACATCAAATTCATTTGCTGGAGACTCACTGCCAAAGTCTGTGCAAGGTTAGCCTCAAACAGAGGGTAATGCAAGTCACGTGAGCACTGCAGAAGTGAAGCCAGATGATTTGAGAGTGCAGTTCTGTGGAGATTTGTACCACTGGCAAGCAGTGCCAATCTCTAAAGGCTCACCAGACTATCCAATCCAGCAGTGAAACAGTAAGGGCTCATTTCCACTACTGCGGCGCGATTTTGACGGGAAAATCGCGGCAACAAATCCGCATGTGGTTGTGGTTCCGTTGCCATTTCTATGCGGATTTTCACGTGGAATTGCTCGCGGTTTGCACAACGCGATGATTTTAACCATGTCAATGCCGGCAAACATTGACATGGGTTTGTAAGCGGAAATGCACGCCGAAACGCCGGGAAAACCGCAAGACTAAAATGCTTGCGGTTTTCCTATTTAGTTACATTACCGACAAATCGTGTGCGGGTGTGCGGCATGCGAATTTTGATGGGTCTGCCGTGCAGATTTTTTCTGCACGACAAACCGCACAGAATCCCGCACAAGTGGAAACAGTTCCATCCACTTGTATTGTCTGTGCGAATCTGCATGCAGGAAACGCATGCAGATTTGTTCTAGTGGAAATGGGCCCTTAAAGAAGCGAAACAGCTCTAGCTGTAACCCTGCATCTGTAGAAGCAATGCAGCAAACCAGAACTCACCATGTTATGAATGACCTAATAAAGTTGGAGTAGTCAGTAACATATAGCATGCGTGCTTCCTAGTGCTATTGCTTCTATAAATGTTGGTTAGGTTTACAGCCTGTTGTATGACATGTATTTCATTGTTTCACATTTCCTTTGTTTCAATGTGTACAGGTTGAGTTCTGTGAAATGAACTGGTGTGTCTTCAAGTCTTGTAGCATGAATCTTTTGCGGTTTCTGCTAGCAATGAGCAATTTTCCAATAACCAGCTATTTTCTAACATGTAACACTTAAAAATAGCCTCCTAATGCCCAGACTGCTGATTTTTTTGATGTGCTAGGAGAGTTAGTAATCATTTGTCCATCGCAAGCGTTAATTACGGCAATTGAATTAGACGTTAAATTGTGTGCAAGGCAGGGTGATAGTTTACTTGCTTGCAGAGAGTTTTTAACACCTGTAATTGAATCAGGGTCACTGTGCATTAAAAACAAGTTAGCCTAATCTCATACATAGCCTGTAGTAATGGCAGGACATCTGCTGATTATGTAATTAGTTAACCTTTATGGCAACTTTTAGTTACGTGGAATAATATTTCTGTTTACATTAATTAGCTTCAGCATTCATAAAACGCATTATCATTGTAATGTTGCTTGAAGATCTGAAGTACTTTAGCACAGGAAGTCTAGTAAACAGACAGGTATGTTTTAAAGCTCAAAGATATATCCTTTCAACTCTCTAATTCATACAACCATAGCATAACTTCTTTTTCTTTTATAATGATGAAACCTGATTGGCTGTTGATTTACTTGTGTTTTTTTTTCTCAAGTTTGATAGAACTAAGCCCAACAGGATGTCAGGATGTCTGAAGATCTACATTGTCAATCATTACTTTCTTCATTTATGTATTGAACCTTGAATATATTTTAAATATTTGAAAACATTTAACATAATAAACAAAAATGTATCGAGGATCTGCTAATAAAAGGTAATAGGTTAAATTTTGGAGTCACGCGTTTACCTGCATACATTTACTATTTGCTTAACAGCATTCTCATTAACATTATTTGTCAATAAATTCTCCTTTCCCAAAAAGATTTGTCCAGAACCTGAATTAATTTGTCTTGTCATATAAATGTTGGTTTATGCCAGGGGTTCTCAAACTGGGTGCCGCGGCGTTCATCTCCATCCTTTGGGGGGTGCTGCTGAATAAGGGTCGTAACAGCATTTCAGTAGTTATTTTTGCAGAGGGGTGCCTTGAAAAAAATTTCAGAGCCATCAAGGGCACCCTCAACAGAAAAAGTTTGGGAACCACTGGTTTATGCTGATCAGCGCGTTACTCTGGTAAAACATCTAACTGCCAGATCATACTTATCTCCAGAGGCTCACATGGACAAATTTTCAATCATTTTTTAGGACTTTAGTTTTAGGCCGGTGTCACAATTAAAGTGTGCATTAAGGTGCAGTGCCCTGCCCCTGCCACAATGTAACGCAACACAAACACAGGACTCTGAGGCACAGTATGCTGACAGGGCCATATGCATAGTGCCCCCCCGCACGCTCCTCACACAGTGACATACTTCCTGCTGGACAGGAAGTACATCACTGGGATTTCCGGGCATCCCCGTCATATTCCCATTGTTCAACACATGTATGACGCAACACCGCTGCCAACCTTTTTAAAAGCTATGCATCACCCATTAATTTACATTACTTGCGCCATCACAGAAGACCAGCGGTAACATACTGTTAACATTGCAGCGAGTCGTCAGCAGTTCGGCAACTTGCAATGCGGCGCGGTATGTGTGCTAGGCCCTAATGACTTTAATTGCTGATACGTTACCCTCCTGTACAGCACATTAACGCAACACACACTTGCAGTGCAAGTGTAAAGGACACCTGAAGTGAGAAGGATATGGAGGCTGCCATGTTTATTTCCTTTTAAATAATGAAGATTGCCTGGTTGTCCTGCTTATCCTGTGCCTCTAATGCTTTTAGCCATAGACCCTGAACAAGCATTCAGATCAGATATTCCTGACTGACACCTGGATTTACTGCATTGTTTCAGGTGTGCGATTCAGACACTACTGATACATAAAAGATCAACAGGATGCCAGACAACTGGTATTGTTTAAAAAGAAATAAATATGGCAGCCTCCACATCTCTCTCCCTTCAGGTGTCCTTTAATACAGATTTCCTACAAATGTGTCCACTTGCTTTCATTTGTACCTTCTGTACACACTTTGTGCATCTTTTCCAGGGTGACTTTTTAATAGCGTGTTTTTTGCTATAGTGCGTATTACCAGGGGCGTAATAACAACCCCTGCAACTGCTGTGAGGGGGGTCCAACTACTAACCTTTTCTTCCTCCAATAAAGGGGTTCAACCTTCAGATCAGGTGTTTTTGTAGCTACACTACACGGGAAAGAGTGTACATATTGGGGGCCCCATCAATGCTTTGCTGGGGGCCCCATAACTTGTAGTTATGTCCCTGCATAGTACTCATCCATGTGCAAAAGTTTCCCATTACATGCCATCTTGCTCCAAGAAATAAGCCTTAACTATCAAGCTATTTCTCAGGTTGTCTCAGGGTTGGTCTTTTCCCATGTGGTTGTAGAATTCTGTCTCCTACACACACCAAAACTCAGACATTCAGCAGCCACTTTGGATTATTGAGATATGCAAATATGAATCATCCCTTCAATGTTAACAGAAGAGCTAATAATATACAGTACAACAGTCATTACTAAAATGTATAAGTTCTGGTATTGTATTCCCAAACCAATGCATAGTTGGGGCAGGATCTCATATTAAATAAAAAGTATTCATAGTAGACAGAGACCTGCAAGCACTCGGGCTATTTCAAAATTTACTGGAGAAATCAGAAACACAGCAGGACTAAAACATCCTGACTTTTCATAGCTTTGTGAATTTCAAAGCATGCATATTAAATAAATGGAACATTAAAATGAATGCCGTTACAACCCCCAGGTTGGGTCTAATTTATAACAAATGTCAAAAAAGTAAATGAATATAAAAGTTGTGGACGTGTCACAGCAACATTGCAATCAGCATTAATTGGGTTTCATTGTTAATTATTTGCTGCTGGCAACTTCTCAACTTTTGTTCACTTTTTATTTTCTGCAGTATCCCCCGTAGAACTGAGCTGTAGAAAAGTAGTAAAATACATTGCTGTAGCAGGATTTCCTAAGTCTCTCTCATTGATCTACAGTATATTTGTAGTAATGCAGTCATGCAATGGTGGTGTGGATTCCTTACACCCACAGTCACATTTCTGGATTGCCCTTTGGAAACACTAATGCGTTGATGATAGTGCACGCCAAGCAGTGGCTGTACTCTCACATGACATCAGCTATTGATGGGTAGTCAATTGGAACCTATGCTGTTTTGAATTACTAGAAGCAGTAAAGTGTTGTACCGTGTTAGCCATGAGTAAAAGCAAGAAGTTTTGAATCAGGATGATACCATTTATTGGCTAACTTAGAGATGGATAAACAGTGAGCTTTCGACTTATAAAAAGCTTTCGTCGGACTGGTTCCTGACCAAAACTGAAAAACACAGCTTATATACACTGACATACAGAGGAGAAACATTCTTTAGCAAACATAAATGTAATTAGATGCCTTAAAGGTGGCCATACACTGGCCCGATTCGCAGCCGTTTCGACAGCAGATTCGATCCTGGGATCGAATCTGCTGCCAATCGTTCGCGGTAAACGCACCCGCCGATCCGATTTCCTCCCGAACTCAGATCGGTCCGTCGATCGCGCCATGTGGGAAATTACCCTCGATCGCCCGCGGGTAGGTAGCGCGTCGCTAGCGGCGGCCGATCCGATCAGGTATACATTACCTGAAGCTGGCTCCCGGGCATCTTCTCCGCGCTGCACGGCTCTGTTCCGGCTCCATCCCGGCGCTTCCTGTGTCACTCTGTGACCAGGAAGTTCAAATAGAGGGCGCTCTATTTGAACTTCCTGGTCACGGAGTGACACAGGAAGCGCCGGGATGGAGCCGGCACAGAGCCATGCAGCGCGGAGAAGATGCCCGGGAGCCAGCATCAGGTAATGTATACGGGGGGGGGGGGGGACTGGCGGCAGGAGTAGCTCAACAGATTGTGATCGGTTTCAGGCTGAAATCGATTCACAATCTGCTTGTGTAAAGGCAGCCATACGATCCCTCTCTGATCAGATTCGATCAGATAGGGATCTGTCAGCTGGTCGATCTAATGGCAAATCGACCAGTGTATGGCTACCTTAACTGTTACTGAGGAGGCTTTCCCAGGCACCCTATCTAAATTGATAAGATCAATAGAATCCTCAACATGACATAAAGCAGACTCTAGTGATGAAGAGACATCGTAAATTCCGAATTCAAATGGTAACTGGCCTGGTTACATGCACCATTAATTCTAAGCTTAAGAGAATTGTGGCATTTAAAGCCAGCACCTGAAAGCAAATAAAATGAATAGTGACAGTGAATTCCATCTTACACAGCATATGGCACAAAAATGAATGAAAAGATAGAAAAATTTAAATTAAAAGAATTGTGGCATTTAAAACCCATCGTACCAGCACAAGAAGTTAGAGTCCTTGTTTAAACCATCTTCTACAGTTTTGAACCAATGTATAAACTTAGTTTCTTGTGTTAGTCTCATGTTTCTCTATTTGAAGCCACCCATTAATACAGTGATGCGAAAATCGCTTAAACTGTGTCCAGGTAAACAAAAGTGTGTTGGTATTGGGAGATCAGTATATTTTGCAATATCCTTTTTCCTGCTGTTAATAGTGGATCTATGGTGTGCTTGTACTTCAGGAGCTGAGTCCTAGGGATGTTGCTAGCTTTCTTGATTTGGGTCTCAGCCATTAGAGGATTGTATCCCTGTTTTATGAAATTCTTCTTCAGGTAATCCAGGTGTTTGTCTTTGTCATCCTTGTCAGAACAGATCCGATTGCATCTTATTGCTTGGCTGTAAATTATGGAATTCTTTATATGTTTGGGGTGGAAACTGTCATACCTGAGGTATGTGGGACGATCCGTCGGTTTGCGGTACATGGACATTTGTAAGCTGTTCTCTCTGATGTATATGGTGATGTCAAGAAAGTTAATCTCCCTGTGAGAGTAGCTCAATTTCAGTTTGATTGTGGGATGGAAGGCATTGAAGTTCCTGTGAAATTGGATAAGATCCTCCTCACTTGCAAACCAGCTGATCAATATGTCGTTGATAAAACGGAAGTAGGCCATGGGTTTTATATGACAAGTATTCAGGTATTCTTCTTCAATCTTTGCCATTGAATTACTGTGTCACTTATGCCGATAGGACTATTGCATTATTCTTAGCTGTTGGCAGTGAATGACTCTCAGCTACGCCGGTAAGGGGTAGTTGTGGTGGATTCATGTTTTTTTTTTTTTACTGTGGGAACAAGTTATTCCCCTGTTATAACCAAGATGGGTGTCAGATGGAATACTTAAGTGGACCCTTGTACTGATACACATGTGCATTTGGGGGAAAGGAGAGGGGAGCTGATCTGGTGGTGGTACATCTTGTATTAATGACAATATTGTCTATTTTAATGCTGGTATCTCTATTTGAACCTTTGATCTTGATGACAAAAAAATAAAAATACATTTGAATACATTAGAGGGGAGAAAAAAATGTTATTATGCAGCATGTTTTATAGTAATGCAGCCCTTGTCTGATGTAATTTTAATATTATTTAGAACTTTATTTACAGTAGCATAGTATTCAGTGCCAGAATACTAGGACCCCCCATTAGAACAAGGTTCTGCCCTGCACATTGAGTGGAACCCTGTACTATATAGGCCAAGTCCCCTTGCACTCCCGCTGTAAGATACACCAGATGCATTCCTAGGCATCCAGACTATGCCCTAGATTTGAATACAGACACCCAACAAGGTATACAAGCTTCAGGACATGCCCCTAGAGCTGTGCCCCATGACATAACATAAAATAGGAGAAAAGTCATGTATAGTGCATTTCAATCTGTGAAAAATATATATATATTTTTAAAATTCCACAATATTTTGTAATAGTGGTCCTTTAATTTGGTCATTATAGCATTATATTGGTATTTCTTTATTGAAGAACAAGGAAGGATGTGCAGTAATGGATGAGGCTAGTACATGCAGCATACATGAAAGAGCTTTTTTACCAGCACATTTCTAAGTGTGGTTAATAGGACTGTGTGAGTAAAATAACGTATTTATTTGAGATTTAAGGTGTAAATACACATTGGCATCTGACCACCATGGACTTCTCCTCGGAAAATGGAGTTCTTTCCTATCATAAATCTAAAAATCTAACATAATTTGTATAGCTACTGTCCATCCAGCCATAATGTCTTAATATATAACCATCACTCAGAAAATTCATTGACAACCCAAACAACTCAAGTTATTTGCAGGAAAATCTAAAACATGATATTTCCAAAAGATCCATACTAGCTTGGATAGAATGAATATTCACTGGTCTGGTTTGCTTTGCAGTTTTGTTTATTTTTAGAATAGAAACCAACATGGGAGGATTAGGCTGATGTTGGACAATAGCGCTCCTTGCAGTGACCACAATGGTAAGCTTTCTAGCTGAAGCCATGCCATGTAAACAGTGAGGCACAGATCAGTTTGTAAGTGGGATGGGAAGCCATGAACAGTGAAGCAAGCTGTGCAGTAGCAGATTGAGCATATTTATTACAGTTAACACAACAGGACATGGCAAACAGCCCAATCGTAAATGCATCTTTTCAATCCTCATGGATACTCTCTTCTGGCAGATCAGATAAAAGCTAATTCTGCTTGGCTCACAAAGTGGCTTTTAAAAATAACTTCAAAATACATCTTTTAATTTACGGATTTATTCGAACAGCCTAACTAAAATCAGACACTTATGATGTATTTTTCCCGTACCTGTAAATTTAGAAGAAATATTGTAATCACTTAGAAACTAATTTAATTCCTGATGGCTAGATTATGTTGAGATTAATTAAAGTCAGTTTTAGAACATGCTATTTCATTACGGCTGAACTCCTTTCACCCTCCCAGATTCTCCTTGCGAAGTTTAATGCCATTATTCAAATCATTTTTACATTTTGATTCCCTTAAGAAATGTCAGTCACATGACACCATGCGATCAACTTCTAGTGGGGATAAAGGTATACAGAGGAAGCCAACAATCCTCAGATGATTTACTACATGATTGATTTCTCTCAGGTTATTGTATCCATATCTTTATCTGATGCATCAAACTAATATCTACATAGCACTACAATGTCAACATAGCACTATTTCAGAACATGATCACTCAGAGTGCTCCACCACTAGGAACTAATTCCCTAAACTAAGTAAGGGCCAGTTCACATGGGCTACTGCCGGTATCAACGCACATCATTTACCGCCCCGATCCACCATATCCTACATTGAGATGAATGGCAGAGTTCATCTCAATGCACTTAATGTTGATTGTCACTGAGTGGTGGTCCATCAAATTATCCAAGTCATTGCATGTAGCTGCTAGCATCAGCTGAATTTGCAGTTCCATATCCCCCTAAGGGCTCAAAACGTGATGCGATGACGAACTGATGAAAAACTATGGCAAACGCTTTTTTACTCAGTTGCAGAAAAGCATTTGGCTACAGCAGAAGTATGTGTGTGTACATAAACTGAAAAAATGGAATAAGATTTATAAGAAAGTTATTGCTTTTTCAATTGAAAATGAATAAAATTAATTCTATAATATTTGGGAAATTTAACATCGACTTTCAACTCGTGCAGATGAAACTTTTAAAGCATCGAAACATTCAGAAATACATATGCATGCATCAAAAATTTGTTGTCTCTGTTCTCTGATGGTGTTATTCAAGCTTAAAGTAGGATTATACTCTCACAACAAACTACTCCTAGTCCTAGCTATATAAAAGAACATTTGAAACCATTCACACACATACCCTGTGTATAAAAACCTTTATTTTCACTGCAGAGAGCAGGAGAAGTTTGCTTTTCAGTCCTTGCTTTTTTTTTTTAAATGTTATTTTATGTAACTAAGAGTAGCTACTGAAATTTTCGTTTTGGGAGTATGATCCCACTGTAATAATACCAATATATCCTATAATATATCCTGTGATTTGGGTCACTTACAACAATCATTTGAGATCTATTTGGGAACCTTTTCCAAGCGTGCACGGGTTTTCCTTCCACGTTCATTAGCAATGTTATCATGTAAAACCCTGCATGATTACTAGGCAGCACGGTGGCATAGTGGTTAGCCCTCTCGCCTTGCAGCGCTGGGTCCCTGGTTCGAATCCCAGCCAGGGCACTATCTGCAAAGAGTTTGTATGTTCTCTCCGTGTCTGCATGGGTTTCCTCCGGGCACTCCGGTTTCCTCCCACATTCCAAAAACATACAGATAAGTTAATTGGCTCCCTCTAAAATTGGCCCTAGACTACAGTACTTACACTACATAATATAGACATATGGCAATGGTAGGGATTAGATTGTGAGCTCCTTTGAGGGACAGTTAGTGACAAGATATATATATATATATATATATATATATATATATACACTGTACAGTGCTGCGTAATATGTCGGCGCTATATAAATACTAAATAATAATAATAATAATAATAATTACTATTATTATATAACAATGCAGCCACTGGCAGCTCATTCCCACTCATCCCTTCCCTTTCTATACAGCAGAACAATCAGCAGAGGGCTAAACAGTATGTACAGGAAAGAGTTGTTCAAAGCAAACATGAACAATCCTTTCAGAAGGTTTTACGGAACACCTTGACAGACCTATGTCAGAATCCTGTTTCTATATTTCAGCTCGGCCTTCAATAACATCTGCTCAGACATCCTCCTTGATAACCTTGGGTATCTTGGTGTTGACTCCACTCTGGGCATATGGGTCAAGGACTTCCTAACCACCAGGATGCAGAGGGTCAAGCTCGGTAGCTGCTTATCCCATGAAAGTACCAGGGTGTGTTATCCCCACCCCTGTTCTCCCTGTAAACCAGTAGCTGCCCCTCATCTGAGGACTCTATAAAGGTCATCAAGTATGCAGATGACATTACTATCATTGGCCTCATCAACAGCAATTGGGAGGGGCCTACCACAGCAAAATTGAGAGAATCTGTGGCTGATGAAAGGACAATAAGCTCATGCTCAATACGGCTAAGACTGTTGAACTGATTATAGACTTCCTGAAACATCCCCCACTTGACCCTGTTCTCATCACGGGGACCGAGGTTTCCTGTGTACCAGAGATTTGGTTCCTCTGCACTACCATTACCAAAAACTTAAGATGGGGCAGAACACTACCAAAATTCAGAAGAGGGCCCAGCAAAGGTTATTCTTCTTGCGACTACTGAAGAAATTTGGTATGCTGCTCACCATAGAGTCCATCCTCTGCTCATCCATTATTGTTTGGTATGGAGGGGCAACTGCCAGGGACAAGTAAAAATTCCAAAGGGTGATCAGCATGGGAGAAAAGATCATTGGCTCGGCCCTGCCACCTCTGAATCTCCTCCACACTGCGAGGATGTGGACAAGGGCAACTAAGATCTCATGTGACCCCTCACAACGAGCAGCGGCTTCTTCGAGTTCCTTCCATTGGGCCGCCGGTATAGGTCCATCCACTCCAGAACTACCAGACACATGAGCACTTTTTTTCCCTCAGGCTGTCCACCTGCTGAACTCCATCCCCCCTTTGCTAGCACCGCCACCCTGAGAGACCTTCACATCATAGACTGCGGCGCCCTACCCACATGTGATGTGAGCTGAACAATCCTTCGTTCTTCCAGTTCTGCCAAATGGCCGTTCATTTTGAACATGCAGAGCTTATAATCCTTTAGATTGTAAGCTTGCAAGGGCAGGGTCATCCTCCTAATATTTACTGTTTTTGTTGCAATATTTGTGCTGCTTGAGACTCTGCTGTACATTTTTTGGTTGTACCTATGTTCCCCTTGCCGTCTTATTATGCATTGTAAAGTGCTGCGGAATATGTTGGTGCTATATAAATAAAAAATAATAATAATAACATCCACCAGCTTGTAAATGAATGGCTGTCTGCACAATTGTAATGCCTGTTTGTATTGTTGTTACTGCCGTCTTTGTACTGATGCCAAAACAATGTGAACCACAAACAATTCTGGGTACACAAATGTACTTGGAGAAATAAAGTGGTTCTGATTCTGAATCATAAGATCATTATTGCAAATATGTGTATGGATTAAATAATGCTCTAAAATGTTTGCTCCTAGTTAAAATTTAAATGCTCCTATTTTTCTTTGAAACTCAGGGCCGGATTACCGACCAGGCAACAAAAGCAGACGCTTGGGGCCCCATTCAGAGTCAAAGGGGCCCCATCAGCACATAAACCAGCCCTCACCATCCTGTCAGCGGTGGCTGTATGGTATAATGGTTAAAGGGACTCTGAGCAGTGCAGTAACTATGGAAAGATGCATATCATTTTAAAGCTCTCTTTCTCCTCTTTCCAATGATATATAAACCGCCGCCCTATGCCTTTTAGTTTTCGCGGCCACTGCAATTTCGATCGCGAAAATAGCGAAAACTAAAAGGCATAGTGTGGCAGTTTATCTATCATTGGAAAGAGGAGAAAGAGAGCTTCAAAATGATATGCATCTTTCCATAGTTACATTGTATAACACAGAACGACTTTTCTCCAAAGTTGGCAGCTCGATTCAGCACAATGCAATGAAATATAAGGAACCCAGGGGGATATAATTACAAACATCATGCTGGTAGGTGTGAGGATGTAATTAATTAGGTGTGGGTATGCTTAAAGGCATACCCACAGGCACTGCTCGGAGTCCCTTTAAGGGCTCTGCCTCTGACACAGGAGACCAGGGTTCGAATCTCGGCTCTGCCTGTTCAGTAAGCCAGCACCTATTCAGTAGGAGACCTTATGCAAGTCTCTCTAACACTGCTACTGCCTATAGGGCGCGTCCTAGTGGCTGCAGCTCTGGCGCTTTGAGTCCGCGAGGAGAAAAGTGCGATATAAATGTTATTTGTCTTGTCTTGTCAAATGATGCCGTGCACTGCTGATTGTCTTCAGAGCCAGGCTCTTTTCCTAGGTCCCCCTCCTGCTACTGTGCGCTCTGTCGCTGCCCACTCCTCCCTCCCTTCCCACAGAGAACCACAGCTGCAGCAAGAATGATAGCAGCAGATGGCAAACGCTCACTCACCTATCCATGATCCAAGCGATAGAGATCCCGTCATCTGAAACCCATCTGTCTCTTCTACTGTGCAGCCACTCGCTCTGTACTTCCTGATTCTCAGATCAGACCGGAAGTAGGAAGTAGTAATAGTAGTAGTAACAGAGCGGCAGCACTCTAGAGGAGACAGATGGGCTCCGGATGACGGGACCTCTATTGCTTGGATCGCAATAGGTGAATGTGAGTCATCTGGTGCTGTCCTCCTCCCCCGCTGCGGCTGCCTTCTCTGCTGGACTATCGTATTCACTGGGATGGAGGCTGCATGGTGGCTGTCTAGTTTGGGAGGAAATCTGTTGTTCGGTGGTGGGTGTGGTTATGTAATTCTGTCTGGGGAACGGCTTCCGGTTTGGCGGTGTCCAGAGCTTTCTGCTATTGCCAGGCTGGAGATGCAGGGGGAAAGTGCTGCTGCTGTGATATCTGGCACCCTCTTCACAGGGGTTCCCCAGCCCCTGAGTGCAAATGTCCCAGCCATTCATCTCTCACTCTGCATTTTGCCGCTGCTATTCCCTGCATTGTGCACCCCCAGAGGAAAGCGGGCTGTTGCCCATAGCAACCAGTAGCTCGGCTGCCCCGGTGTGTGCGGCAT
The DNA here is from genome assembly GCF_040937935.1 of Hyperolius riggenbachi. NCBI lineage: Eukaryota > Metazoa > Chordata > Amphibia > Anura > Hyperoliidae > Hyperolius > Hyperolius riggenbachi. The sequence goes on from NC_090646.1 coordinate 459,247,642, forward strand.
GTTGCTGTGCAGCTGTATCTTCTGATTCTATTACAACATGATGGGGGGGCCCAAATCAGTTACTTTGCTTAGGGCCCCATTTAGCCTTAATCCGGCTCTGTTGAAACTGTAAACTACTGCTTTCCTAGCACTGAGCTTTTTATGAACCAGGTGCAGGTGAGAAATTACCCAAAGAAGATCGCTACAGCTTACCTTCAAATAAAATGTGTGTATAAATGAAAACAAGCTTTACCTTACTGTAAGACAACAGGGATATTGAAAGTCACCTTTGCTTTCTATGATCAACATAAAAGCACTCAGTGTGTAGTCTTGTGTCTTTCATGATATGATATTCTTATATGTTACAGAAAGAGATACATAAGGAGCATACAATAAAGAAACCTCTTTTACAGATCAAGACTATGACATGTGCTGTGCTGTGTTTTCACACAGCTCTGTATAGCGTAAACCATTAAATTAGATTATGGTCTACACAACGTGCATAACACAAATGACATAGCTAAACTGTAGCTATCATGTTTGGAAGGATCAGAACAATAAGATATCAAAGCTGTGGGAGGTGGGATTAAATCAAAGTAACTAACTGGAAGTATGTGAGCTATTCTATTTGATGCTTTCACCTGTATGTGAACTCTTTCTATCTCTCCATGATCCACAGGTGGTCCTCCCGAGTCTCCCATGGTGGCCAGCAGGAGCTGTAGGTCAGCCAGCAAGGCGTGCGTCCTCTTTAGATCTCTCCTGAGTCTTTTCTCTACATCAAAGTCTCTATGTCCAATCTGCAACACAAACAGCCTCATCAGTGGCTTACAACGCTACACATGTATTTCAAGCACACAAGCTAGGTTAATAATAACACAGTAGTACAGTTTAAGGAAGCTTCAAAATGATGAACATTCCATATTTCACATTTAGTTTTTATTATGTTTAATTTTACCTAGTTTTTCCGTTTTTAAATAAAAAGCAATTGAATATCTGTAATGTTGTATTTTAGTTTCAATACCTTCTGAATAATATACCTGCAGTAAATATGCAGTCAGTTGAGTCTAAATACTTGATTTGTACTCATTTGTGGCCAATGAGTGTATTGAAGGCAAAGCATCAGCATAACAATCACAAACTAACATTTTTTTTTCAGGAAGCTAACAGAGATAAACTATACTTGTATATTTTTTCTTACCGTTGGATTATTTATGTCAGAAAGGATACAGCTGAAGTAAATACTTGACACAAAAGGAAATTAGTGTGAGCTGAATGATCCCTTTTGATAACAAAAGACAATGCGGTAGAGGGCTCTTTAGCTCTTATTTCCCTCTCATAATCATTTCATTACAATCTTGAATTAAAAGAAATCAGTTTATATTAAATAAGATAATTCTGATAACAGAAAGGACTGCATTGTGAAGCAAGGGATATTCTGAAAATAATGGACAAAAAATAAGATGTACTAAAAATAAAAAGTCTTTAATAAAAATAAGACAATTAATTCTTTACACAAAAATACCAGTGCTCACATCTAACATCAGAATCAAATTGATCATTGTATTCCTATATCCTATAAAGTTGAATCTTCATTTTAACTTGTTATTATGATTATTGATTAATATAGCACTTTCATCGTCTGTGACACTGAACAAAGAAAATATGGGTACATAATGTAGGCATTTGCAAACAATACAGGTAGTTCTTGGTTAACAAAAAAAGATAGGGAATGATCATTCTTAACACAGGTTCATTCTTAACGTGAACCTGTTTTCAAGTCAGAACACCATGCCTAAAGTAACTCCTCCCACTGTACCCCCTCTCTGCCACCAGTGTCTCTATTCCCCTGCTCTGTGCCCCCATTGTCTCCCTGTACCTCCAGTGTTCCCTTAGTGCCACCCTCCTGTACCCCTGTGCAACTTCCTGCCCTCATGTTTCCTCTCTGTGCCTTCTCCAGTCCTTATGTGCCTCCTTAAATCCTTATGTGCCCCACACTCTTCTTCCACTGCCCCCTTTGTTTCTCCTGGGATTTCTTTGTGTCTTCGCTGCCCCTCTTTGCACCACCTTTACCCCTTTCTGTCACCTCTTCTGTGCCACCCGTGCCAACCTCTCCTATGCCTCTCTTTATGTCTCCATTGCTTATTACTCACCTCAAAGACAGTCCCACGTTGCGGTCTCCATCTTGATCAGCACCGGCTTGTGATAATGACATCATCACAACGGGGTGCCAAGTTCATAACAGTGAGTCATTCATTAGTCAATCATTCATAAACCGGGTATTGTATATACTATCTGTACAGAAGTAGGAGACAGCATAAATGTCCCACTGGCATATATAATGTGCCTAAAAAACATATAGCACTTCCAAGAAACAAAAATGGAAAAACTACTGCCTGTTTGAGCTTACAGTCTAGAAGAACAGGAAGGAAACAAGAGGAAAGGCAATAAGTAAGAGGCAATGAGTAAGTGGCATATTTGGTGTTGATGAGTTCCTGGCTACAAATCACTGCCTTAATTTTTAGAAAAAAATGGAAATGGAATGGAAAGCATTGGTCATTCCAGTTTTCAGAATGCCCAGTAGTTATATAGATTATATTGTGGATCTATCGTAATAAATGTGTGCTTCAAGCAATAGTATAACTAGTTACGGAAGAAAAGAATTTATTAAAAACAATCATACTTATTTGGGGGGATTGCATTACAACTCACAGAACTCACAGAAATGCTTGCTTTAGATGCCACTACTATAAAAATATAGATTACAATTTTTGTTACAGATTGCCCAGCAAGCTCATGGTGAACCAGAACTCCTAAAAGTTTTTGTAAGGGTTTAAAAAGGACTAACAAGCCCTCTTACTAAATGCTATCTAAAACAGTTTTTTTCCCTCTAAAAACAGAAGGTATTTGTGATTATTCAGGTTGGCGTGAGCATATGGGTGTTTCAAGTCCCACCCCATAAAGTCATATTAAGCCATGCCGTACAGTGATGAGGATCAATCAATCCGAAACAGTCTGTATGCATGTTCGATTAGTGTGGCTCTGTACAATTAACAAGCTGACTCATCATTGAATTCCAGTGGTCCTGGAGGTGTATTTAGCTTTCACAGACAAGAAAGGGAGAATTTCCATATTCAGCAGAGATGCACTGTGGAATTTTTGTTAGCAACACAATATGAGATTTGCATATTGACTTACATTTGATGTTAAAAACACACTCTACAATATCAAAACAGGTTTTTTAGGTGTGCTGTAACTTGTGTATAAGCAATATAAAAAGGAAGATAATTTGTTTTATTTTATTCAGAAGGCTATCTTTTTATCTTTACATTTACTAAGACAAAGGCAGAGCTATGACAAAAACATAATAAATCACCTAAATTACTCCCAAATATTGTTTATAATATTGTTTACAATACAGGCCTAGTGCTGTTCAAGCTTCTTCCCATCCCCGTTCTAAAAGCATGAGTTTCAGTGTAGCTTTTATGTACATATATTGCATGCATGAAAAGCAAGGAGCATGGCAAGACTTTCATTGTGACCACCTATGAGGGACAGTTAGTGACATTAAAACATAGTATATAAAGTGCTGTGGTAGATATCATTCAGCACAATATAAATGCATTAGGATCATAATCTGCTTAACCAAATATCCTTTGCATTATTCTCTGTTTGCAAGGAAAGTATTACACTAAAATGATCAAATAGCAGGAGCGTCGCTAGCCCTATTTTGGGGGGGCCTGTGCCCCCAATCTGTCCTGGGGTGCCACGGATCTCCCGGCCGCCGCTGCCCCGCTCTGCCCTGCTGTCCCCGCTGCGCTGCCATTCAGACCTCGATCAGCGCCGGGCGACCAGATAGAGCGGGCGCTAGGACCTAGCGGACACCGCTGATATGCGGAAGTGACATCACTTCCGCATATTTGTGTCCGGCGCCCGCTGTATCTGGTCGGGTCGCCCGCTGATCCTGAGGTCTGAAGCGGCAAGGTAGGTGGGGTGGGGAGCGCGCCTGCCACTCACTACCTAACGGGGGTCCCTGTCACTCACTCACTACCTAACGGGGGTCCCTGCTGTCACTCACTAACGGAGGTGCCTGCTGTCACTCACTACCTAACGGGGGTCCTTGCTGTCACTCACTACCTAACAGGGGTCCCTGCTGTCACTCACTACCTAACGGGGGTCCCTGCTGTCACTCACTACCTAACGGGGGTCCCTGCTGTCACTCACTACCTAACGGGGGTCCCTGCTGTCACTCACTACCTAATGGGGGTCCCTGCTGTCACTCATTACCTAACGGGGGTCCCTGCTGTCACTCACTATCTAAACGGGGGTCCCTGCTGTCACTCACTATTTAACTGGGGGTCCCTGCTGTCACTCACTATTTAACTGGGGGTCCCAGCTGTCACTCACTATTTAACGGGGGGTCCCTGCTGTCACTTACTATTTAACTGGGGTTTCCTGCTGTCACTCATTATTTAACTGGGGGTACCTGCTGTCACTCACTATCTAACTGGGGTCCCTGCTGTCACTCACTACCTAACGGGGGTCCCTGCTGTCACTCACTATTTAACTGGGGGTCCCTGCTGTCACTCACTATTTAACTGGGGGTCCCTGCTGTCACTCACTATTTAACTGGGGGTCCCTGCTGTCACTCACTATTTAACTGGGGGTCCCTGTTGTCACTCACTATTTAACTGGGGGTCCCTGCTGTCACTCACTATTTAACTGGGGGTCCCTGCTGTCACTCACTATTTAACTGGGGGTCCCTGCTGTCACTCACTATCTAACTGGGGTCCCTGCTGTCACTCACTACCTAATGGGGGTCCCTGCTGTCACTCACTATCTAAACGGGGGTCCCTTAATGGCAATATATCAAAAGGCAACCATGCACAGGAGAGCTGAGTAATCACTGGGGGAGTGCATCAGACCAAACAGATTGATTGTAGATCCAGCAAGTAGAAAAAGACGGTTGTGCACATCCCTTGATAAAACATCACTTTTATTTAGATTCTAAAAAAGGCATACTTTACATATTCCATGCAGTATAGAGAGAGGTACAAGGCTGGTGGGGAGGTCGACAGCTGTTTCGCGCCGTCACATGCTGTGGCGCATCATCAGGACAACCACCCCTAAGTAAATCACCCCTTAAATAGACTCTTACCATTCTATGTGGAGCAGCTGCCGTGCACTGGCCAAAAGCGCGCCATCCGTCCTTGGAACGCACGTCGAGTGATTCCTAGAGACAATGATTGCATAAACTTCCGCTTGGTGGAATGCAAAAACCGGAAGACGCCATTGCGTCATATCCGGAAGACGCTACACCCGGCGCATGCGTACAATAAAGACGCTTTCGCGTCGTGGTAAGGGCGCTTGCCCGCACTGCTAAGGCGAATTGTGTATAGCGCATGCGTCCAAAAGGACGCCTTGATGGAGAAAATTGAAAGCCCATCCAAAAATAGCCACAAGAGAGCAGTGTGGCTACGTTATAGACGCGATTATCCCAGTGTATATGTCGCTGCCATCTAGTGGCCATATATATTAGGACCACTCTGTAAATTAGTAATGGAAGCGACCTATATCATGGCAACTGCTCCCTCCTAATCCACATTGTGAACATAAGAATTTAGGCTAACTACACCTACCATAAGACGTCATTCCAGATCCATCAATGTGGGGGGGGGGGGGGAAGAGAGGGGGAAAAGCACCTAATTATCATTCCATTTGTGGCAAACAATTATAAACAGTATATAGGCATATATGCAAATCACATACTCACCACCCCACAAGGATGGACTGTCCGACTGAAATCAATCTTATATCTAAGGAGAGAAAAGGTCTAGGTTTACAAAGGAGTGACCACTATACAAAAGAGGTACTATTAAAAACACTTTAAAATATAAACACCTTAATCAGATAAATACTGCTAAATTATTCTTTTCGTTCAATCCCAAAGGTCCCACCGCATCAAAGTATGATATCCAAAAGCTTTCCCTTTGTAGGAGGGGCGGGGATTGGCATCGAAAACTCCTACAAAGGGAAAGCTTTTGGATATCATACTTTGATGCGGTGGGACCTTTGGGTTTGAACGAAAAAAATAATTTAGCAGTATTTATCTGATTAAGGTGTTTATATTTTAAAGTGTTTTTAATAGTACCTCTTTTGTATAGTGGTCACTCCTTTGTAAACCTAGACCTTTTCTCTCCTTAGATATAAGATTGATTTCAGTCGGACAGTCCATCCTTGTGGGGTGGTGAGTATGTGATTTGCATATATGCCTATATACTGTTTATAATTGTTTGCCACAAATGGAATGATAATTAGGTGCTTTTCCCCCTCTCTTCCCCCCCCCCACATTGATGGATCTGGAATGACGTCTTATGGTAGGTGTAGTTAGCCTAAATTCTTATGTTCACAATGTGGATTAGGAGGGAGCAGTTGCCATGATATAGGTCGCTTCCATTACTAATTTACAGAGTGGTCCTAATATATATGGCCACTAGATGGCAGCGACATATACACTGGGATAATCGCATCTATAACGTAACCACACTGCTCTCTTGTGGCTATTTTTGGATGGCCTTTCAATTTTCTCCATCAAGGCGTCCTTTTGGACGCATGCGCTATACACAATTCGCCTTAGCAGTGCGGGCAAGCGCCCTTACCATGACGCGAAAGCGTCTTTATTGTACGCATGCGCCAGGTGTAGCGTCTTCCGGATATAACGCAATGGCGTCTTCCGGTTTTTGCATTCCACCAAGCGGAAGTTTATGCAATCATTGTCTCTAGGAATCACTCGGCGTGCGTTCCAAGGACGGATGGCGCGCTTTTGGCCAGTGCACGGCAGCTGCTCCACATAGAATGGTAAGAGTCTATTTAAGGGGTGATTTACTTAGGGGTGGTTGTCCTGATGATGCGCCACAGCATGTGACGGCGCGAAACAGCTGTCGACCTCCCCACCAGCCTTGTACCTCTCTCTATACTGCATGGAATATGTAAAGTATGCCTTTTTTAGAATCTAAATAAAAGTGATGTTTTATCAAGGGATGTACACAACCATCTTTTTCTACTTGCTGGATAAACGGGGGTCCCTGCTGTCACTTACTATCTAAACGGGGGTCCCTGCTGTCACTCACTCCCTAACGGGGGTCCCTGCTATCAATCACTACCTAACGGGGGTCCCTGCTATCACTCACTACCTAACGGGGGTCCCTGCTGTCACTACCTAACGGGGGTCCCTGCTGTCACTCCCTACCTAACGGGGGTCCCTGCTGTCACTCACTACCTAACGGGGGTCCCTGCTGTCACTCACTATCTAAACGGGGGTCCCTGCTGTCACTCACTACCTAACAGGGGTCCCTGCTGTCACTCACTATCTAAACGGGGGTCCCTGCTGTCACTATCTAAACAGGGGTCCCTCCTGTCACTCACTATCTAAACGGGGGTCCTTGCTGTCATTCACTATCTAAACGGGGGTCCCTGCTGTCACTCACTACCTAACGGGGGTCCCTGCTGTCACTCACTATCTAAACGGGGGTCCCTGCTGTCACTCACTACCCAACTGGGGGTCCCTGCTGTCACTCACTACCTAACTGGGGGTCCCTGCTGTCACTCACTACCCAACTGGGGGTCTCTGCTGTCACTCACTACCTAACTGGGGGTCCCTGCTGTCACTCACTACCCAACTGGGGGTCCCTGCTGTCACTCACTACCCAACTGGAGGTCCCTGTCACTCACTACCTAACTGGGGGGGTCCCTGTCACTACCTAACTGGGGGTGCCTGTCACTGCCTACACTGGGGAGCTCCTGTCACTAACTGAACTGGGGGGCTCCTGTCACTACCTAAACTGGGGTACTCCTGGCGCTACCTTAACTAGGGGCCACCTGTCGCTACCTAAACTATCCAGGCCAGCCAGCCCAGCATCACCACCAGCCAACCAGCCCAGAATCACTATCAAAAAGGCCACAGCATCACCACCAGTCAGGCCAGCATTTACTTCAACCAGCCAAGCACAGCCCAGCATCACTGCCAGCCAACCCAGTCACAACATCGGCCATGGCATTACCGCCAGCCAAGCCACAGCATCACTGCCAGGCCTTTCAGCTCACACATCATCCCCAATCCAGCCAAAAACAGTATTGCCAGGTACAGCAGCCAATAGAGGAGAATTCAGAAGCCAGGTGAGAGGTGTCTACCATATTAAGGGGGCATTCTGCCTATTTATGTGAAATGCTGTCTATTTATGTGCCTCATGACTGCTGAATTTGTCTTGTTGGGGGCCTCATGATTGCTGAATTTGTCTTGTTGAGGGCCTCAAGATTGCTGAATTTGTCTTGTTGGGTGCCTCATGATTTGTTGGGGGCCTCATGATTGCTGAATTTGTCTTGTTGGGGGCCTCATGATTTCTGAATTTGTCTTGATAGGGGCCTCATGATTGTTGAATTTGTCTTGTTGAGGGTCACATGATTGCTAACTGCGAGACTATGGAAAAAAAATGAATTATCATCATATGAGACAATAGCATTAAACCTACTTTTTTAGCTTTTTAAAACAGAAAATAAAACTGGGAGGTTCTAAAAAAATGAATATATTTTTTCAGGAGTAGGATGGATGAAATTGTTTATCTTTTCAGTTTTTCAACTTGGATTTTCCATAATGTTCATCTATGTGTTAAAACGTTTGTATAGTATTTAGTTTAAATTGCTGTTGCCACTTTGCGATAGATGACTTGTGGGTTGCAGTTTGGGCCTCCAAAAAGTTCGCCACCACTGTCCTAATCTAACGTACGATTGGCTCCACCCATGGCCACGCCCACTAACTGCATGACCACACCCATTTTTTGCCGCGGCGCGCTGCATTGCCCCCACCTAGTGCCCCCAGGTGCCACTGATCTCCAAGGACCCTAGGAACGCCCCTGTCAAATAGTACTAACAGTTCCAGAGTAGTAGTAGCAGTAGTATTTGTAGTAGTAGTAGTGGTTGTAGTAGTACTAGAAGTAGTAGTAATAGTAGTGGAGGTAGTGGCAGCAGCAACAACAGCAGCAGCAGCACTAGTAGTAGCATAGCAGTAGTAGGCATGGCAATAGTGGGTGTACCAGTAGTAGGAGTAGTCATAGTAGGCGTAGTAGTAGTAGTAGTAATAGTAGTAGACATCTCTTGCAGTAATATACAATGCAGTTGCATACAGGATTATTAATATAATGTCAAAAATATGCAAGTGCATGAAACACCGGGAATCCTGCTCAAAAGAATTTATAAATGAGACAAAAAGATAGATAGATAGATAGATAGATAGATAGACAGACAGAACGATATATAGTCAGTAATATAGCATTATTTCATGTTGTCATTGGTGCATATCAGGTCTACATTTAGCTTTTGTGTTTGTGCTAAAGTTTACAATACAAATTACATTCTGTGCTATAACCTGGGGAACAGATTCAAAACACTCCATAATAGTATCCTCAGTGTCCACTGAACTTGCTTCTCAGCCATTATAATCTTAGTGTGAAATTGAATTTCTTTTTTTATGCTTCCCTTGTTGCTGAAAACCTGTTTGATAAATCACACTGGCAATCTATTTCACTTTGCACAGAGATAAATGGTGTATTCTTAAAATAAAAGTTGCAGTACCACAGCCAATGGTCTTTTAATGTATGGCTGCCAAGGGACAATAGCTGCATGCCGAGATTAAATTATAATAATCCTATCCATTCTGATATTACTATGAACCTCCATTTCTAGATCAAATCAGACAGAACTATTTCAGGTCAGCTCAAGGCAAATGGGGCCAGTTGGCAACAAAGTGTTACATCTCACTTCTTATCCGATTTAGAAAATAATGTGCCATGTGTATTGAGACAGGTTGTTGGCATAGATTTTAATTTGTTTGTCTCTTGCAGGTTTTCCTCTAAATGTATGTTTCAATTGGTAGATGACGTGTCTTTATTTATTTTTGTACACAGTCTATCTTATTTATTTGATCATTTGAATTTTACAGGTCTTTTACAGGTCTTTCACCACTTAACTAATAAGTGCTAAAAAAATATTTTATTTATATTTATGTACTATTCATAAGTGAACATTTGAATTTCATTGGTCTTTAACCCCTTTACAGCCAATTACCATTTTAAAATGCAACAGTGTTTGTATTGTATCTGCATAAAGTAGAATGTAAACCCAATTACTGTAAAAGGCAGACTTGTAATAGTAGTTTGCATAGCCCGGGAGCTGATGAGCATACTGGAATTACCAAGAATTGCCATTGCTCAGGATACTGCAGATATTTTAAAGAAACAAAATGTAATTTTAATAAAATCTTTTTTTATTCCATGTTTTTTTTATCAACCTTTAACAGTGTTAATTATAGATTTCAATTATTCCACAAAGACATGATTCTGTTAATAGATAGAAGGAATAAATGAAGAAAAATAATCCAAATAAATGTACTCCTTTTTTAACTAAATGGTCCCAAACAAGACCCACTTCACTGGCAGTGTAAAACTTAGTTTATAAGGCACAATGTTAGAATGAAGCCCCATACACACGTATGAGGCATGTCACCCAGCAAGGATCGGTACTCATTTCTTTGTGCAACCCTGCAGAGCTGACATTGTACAGAGGCGTCGCTACCTGCAGGCACCTTCTGTTGCTATGTGGGGGTGCAGAGGGTCAATGGAGCAGTGCAGGAGTGATGTCATGTTGCGGGTGAGGTTAGTGAAGAGAACCGTGCCCTTGGCCATGTTAATCCGCCAGGAGGATTGCTCTCTTGGTGGCAGAGCCAGGTCCAGGGCTGCTGTAAACACACATGGTTGGTATCGATCTCCTAGGCTAAGTTGCATCTAGCGTGTTAACTTTTTTCCTGAGTTGCCATCCAGGAGATAATTTTTTGTCTTATCTAAAAAATAACTTTTAAACATTTAACAATTAAAAAAGTCCCAAAAAGTAAGTTGAAAAGTAATATCAAAGTTATTTACAGTATTTTATTGCATGCTGGGAGCTTCAAAAAAGAATATATATATATATATATATATATATATATATATATATATATATATATATATATATATATATATATATATTCATATATGTCATTCTAAAGTAATTTTATGGATAAAAGAACATGTTACATATATTTAATATTTTTTAAAACGCCTCAAATTGCTGGAGAAAAAAATGGAAATGATATTTGGACATAATATGTCTTGGAACATGAAGATGTAGGTAGTATGGAATGGTTTTTCTTTTACCTAAATATGTGCCTGAAAGTGAAGGGATTGTTTTATAACTTTACTACTAATAAAAAATACCTGTTGGCTATTAGAAATTCTCAAATATGAATGAAAGCAGTGTTCATGGAGGGCTGTAGCCATAAAAACATGATATTTTGTGTTTTTGGTCACATAGTGCTTTAGAACTTCCTTCATATGGGGCTAGTCAAAGTGGCCATATTGCTTATTACTGAAAATGCCCACAATGAAAGTCTAAACTGGAAGTTGTTGGCCAAGTCTGTTGAACCACCTTTTCTTTGGCCTCCAGATTACTCAGATCTCAGTCTGAGTAAGTTATATGGGGTATGCTAGAAAAACAAGCTCAAAGGTTTAACTCATGGCATCATAACTTGGTCACTCCCAGAGTCCACCTCAAAACCTTTGGAGGCCTTCTGTCATGCTGCCCCTATACTTTGCAACTCCCTGCCACACCCAATCAGAACATCTCCATCCCTGTTCTGGAAGAATTTAAGTCCAAACTGAAAAGCCATCTATTTAGCATGGCATTTATGAACACCTAGGAGAAGGAAATTTCAGCGCTCACAATTAATTTATAACCACCCCAGATGGCACAACCACCTCTCTGGGTATATAAAGTCCCAATGGCACCTAGCCACAAAAGTCCAAATATGAATAAACAACTATATGGGGTGCTGCAGGATATGCCAGGTTGTACTGGTAAAGTTTATGCAGATAGATGATCGTGCGCTCCCCCTCTTCCACAATAAGCACGTTTCCAATGAAATTGTAAAGATATAGATCCCCTCTCGGGTACAGACTCACCAGATCCTTAGGTCTCAAGTGACCAAATCGCGCATCCGGGGGTGTTGGCCCCCCCGTCGCCTCTCTGGCTACTGTTTATCCTCCGGTGATTGCTGGCTCTGCTGGGCTCCGCTGGGCTCTCCTCCTCACTCATGCAGGATGTGGAAAAAAATAAAAACAAGAGGACCAGCCTCTATTCGTGTATTACCTTCTTTTATTTTTCCATAAAAAAGTTAAAAACATACAGCAGATGCATATAGCAGCTGGATGACAAAAAGACTTATGGGCTAGGTGGAGTTAGCTCCCGGGTAGCCGCCCCTCACCGTCCCCTCAATCCCTCCACGCTGCTTGCTAAACTGCAAAAAAAACGCCAGGCCGGGGATCACTCCAGTGGCTCCTCTCAGCTGTGTTTCCTGGCGTACGCGTCACACGCTACGCATGTGCGCGTTGACGTCACTCAAGCCACGCCCTACGCGTTTCGCTGATGAGCTGTTACTAGCAAAACGCGTAGGGGCGTGGCTTGAGTGACGTCAACGCGCACATGCGTAGCGTGTGACGCGTACGCCAGGAAACACAGTTGAGAGGAGTCACTGGAGTGATCCCCGGCCTGGCGTTTTTTTTTGCAGTTTAGCAAGGCCAACACCCCCGGATGCGCGATTTGGTCACTTGAGACCTAAGGATCTGGTGAGTCTGTACCCGAGAGGGGATCTATATCTTTACAATTTCATTGGAAACGTGCTTATTGTGGAAGAGGGGGAGCGCACGATCATCTACCTGCATTTATGAACACCTGACTACTTCCTCTGTAACACAGTCCTGCCTGCAACCCTGTATTGATCAGAGACATAGCTATGTGTTTTGAGTCCTTTTAGAGAAAAGGGATTTACACATGTTATTGTATTGTGTATATTATATACCATCACCTTGCAACTGATGGAGGTGGAGGACACATGTACATTCTGACTTTGGGCCTGAATTACTAATCCGAAATGTCATATGCAATGATCCTTCAGCTTAGTTCCCCTAGGGACCGATACTACTGTGTGAGATGATAACGCATCCTGTGATGCATGTAGTGATGTATCAATATGGATAATGAACACCACAGGTCGCCGCCTATCAGAAGCTGCAATCAGCTCCACTGCAATGAATAGTGCATCTGGATAAATGAGAACCTTCACAAATTGTCCCCATAGTATTCAAATTCACGCTCCAAGCATTTTTCTACTAAGCAGTGTCACGCCACAACTCTTGATAGTAGTACATTCTAAAACCATCACTTTCTAACAAACTTTTTCCAACATTATAAATACCAAAAAATGCTTAATTATGTCCCATAGAGATAATAAAGTATACATACATCTGTGTACTAAGGTATATCGAGTCAAACAAAGCCTGACATCCAGGAGTAGTGTCTAGCATAGAAAAGTACGTTAATGTCTCTAGCTAATTGTCAGTGGTTCTCATGCTGGTCTATCATGCTTTGATGTGATACTAATTAGTCTACTCCATTTGCTGGCCTTTTTATCCTTGAGGATTTAATTGCGGGAAAAAAGTCTAACTTGCATATTGTGTCATGAAAGCGGCTTCATACATGAGTGAGAGCATGGACGCATCTTTAATCTGTGATGTTTTTAAGTTTGCAGCCTATGTTACAGGCATATTAAGCAGCAGTTCTCTGCACAAGAGCAAAAACGCCTACATCCATTAGGAAGCAGTAAAAGCCAGGGGAGAACTGCTTGAATAGCAGCTTGCATTTAAAGGGGTAGTAAAAGGGATCTTTTTAGCTCTGACTGATGCAGGACTTGTCATATTCAATATCGATTTACAGCTGTCAACATGGAGAAAACAGATTGATTGTTTTCATGTTTAATATTGATTTACAGACAGTTATGTATTATGGAAAAAACTGATTTGCTAAGGATGGCTAGAAAGCAGTATCTTACAGGTAGCTTGCAGAATGTGAAGCAAAATGCATTTATTCTTGTTTCTAAAATGTCAGCAGTGAAATAGAAAGATACACAGTTTCCAGTATAGTAAATGAATTGCTCCCCATATTTGTCAATTTAAAAGTATAGGACAACCTCTATGGTGTTGCTTTAATATGACAGTGTTTAGATTGTTGTTAGTTCAGCTCAACAGTTTTAAATCCGTTATAAACATGGAAATGAAGCCAGTGGTGAAAAAAGTCTCACCAGTCCAGGAGACAGAGGCCTATATATGGACTTCTACAGGGAGTATTCCCCAGGTGCCATTTTGGCCATGGTTGTAGTGGCACTATAAGCTTCAGAGGAAATCAAAATGCTCTGATTCACCAAAGAAAACAATATATATATATATATATATATATATATATATATATATATATATATATATATATACACATTTGTCATTTGTCATATTACTGCCACAAACATGAATCAATTTTACTGGAATTCCACATGAAAGACCAACACAAAGTGGTGTACACGTGAGAAGTGGAACGAAAATCATACATGATTCCAAACATTTTTTTACAAATAAATAACTGCAAAGTGGGGTGTGCATAATTATTGGGCCCCCTTTGATCTGAGTGCAGTCAGTTGCCCATAGACATTGCCTGATGAGTGCTAATGACTAAATAGAGTGCACCTGTGTGTAATCTAATGTCAGTACAAATACAGCTGCTCTGTGAGGGCCTCAGAGATTGTCTAAGAGAATATTGGGAGCAACAACACCTTGAAGTCCAAAGAACACACAAGACAGGTCAGGGATCAAGTTATTGAGAAATTTAAAGCAGGCTTAGGCTACAAAAAGATCTCCAAAGCCTTGAACATCCCACGGAGCACTGTTCAAGCAATCATTCAGAAATGGAAGGAGTATGGCACAACTGTAAACCTACCAAGACAAGGCCATCCACCTAAACTCACAGGCCGAACAAGGAGAGCGCTGATCAGAAATGCAGTCAAGAGGCCCGTGGTGACTCTGGACGAGCTGCAGAGATCTACAGCTCAGGTGGGAGACTCTGTCCATAGGACAACTATTAGTCATGCACTGTACAAAGTTGGCCTTTATGGAAGAGTGGCAAGAAGAAAGGCATTGTTAACAGAAAGCATAAGAAGTCCCATTTGCAGTTTGCCACAAGCCATGTGGGGGACACAGCAACCATGTGGAAGAAGGTGCTCTGGCCAGATGAGACCAAAATGGAACTTTTTGGCCAAAATGCAAAACGCTATGTGTGGCGGAAAGCTAACACTGCACATCACTCTGAACACACCATCCCCACTGTCAAATATGGTGGTGGCAGCATCATGCTCGGGGGTGCATCTCTTCAGCAGGGACAGGGAAGCTAGTCAGAGTTGATGGGAAGATGGATGGAGCCAAATACAGGGCAAACTTGGAAGAAAACCTCTTGGAGACTGCAAAAGACTTGAGACTGGGGCGGATGTTCACCTTCCAGCAGGACAATGACCCTAAACATAAAGCCAGGGCAACAATGGAATGGTTTAAAACAAAACATATCTATGTGTTAGAATGGCCCAGTCAAAGTCCAGATCTAGATCCAATCGAGAATCTGTGGCAAGATCTGAAAACTGCTGTTCACAAACGCTGTCCATCTAATCTGACTTAGCTGGAGCTGTTTTGCAAAGAAGAATGGGCAAGGATTTCAGTCTCTACATGTGCAAAGCTGGTAGAGACATACCCTAAAAGACTGGCAGCTGTAATTGCAGCAAAAGGTGGTTCTACAAAGTATTGACTCAGGGGGCCGAATAATTACGCACACCCCACTTTGCAGTTATTTATTTGTAAAAAATGTTTGGAATGATGTATGATTTTCGATCCACTTCTCACATGTACACCACTTTGTATTGGTCTTTCATGTGGAATTACAATAAAATTGATGCATGTTTGTGGCAGTAATGTGACAAAATGTGGAAAACTTCAAGGGGGCCGAATACTTTTGCAACCCACTGTGTGTGTGTGTGTGTGTGTGTGTGTGTGTGTGTGTGTGTGTGTGTGTGTGTGTGTGTGTGTGTGTGTGTGTGTGTGTGTGTGTGTGTGTGTGTGTGTGTGTGTGTGTGTGTATGTATGTATATATATATATATATATATATATATATATATATATATATATATATATATATATATATATACACCGTATATACTTGAATACAAGTCGTCCCCGTGTATAAGTCGACCCCCAAAATTTGACCCTCACAAGGTGGATTTTTCCAATTATTCAAGTATAAGTCTATAGGTAAGTCTATAGGTAAGCCAGCCAGGTATGTGCCTCCAGTAAAGGTAGCCAGCATAGGTAGGCAGCCAGGTATAGTTGCCCCAGTATAGGAAGGTAGCCAGTATAGTTGCCAGTAGCATAGGTAGGTAGCCAGTATAGTTGCCAGTAGAATAGGTAGTTAGCCAGTATAGTTGCCATTAGCATAGGTAGGTAGCCAGTATAGTTGCCAGTAGCATATGTAGGTAGCCCGTATAGTTGCCAGTAGCATAGGTAGGTAGCCAGTATAGTTGCCAGTAGCATAGGTAGGTAGCCAGTATAGTTGCCAGTAGCATAGGTAGGTAGCCAGTATAGTTGCCAGTAGCATAGGTAGGTAGCCAGTATAGTTGCCAGTAGCATAGGTAGGTAGCCCGTATAGTTGCCAGTAGCATAGGTAGGTAGCCAGTATAGTTGCCAGTAGCATAGGTAGGTAGCCAGTATAGTTGCCAGTAGCATAGGTAGGTAGCCAGTATAGTTGCCAGTAGCATAGGTAGGTAGCCAGTATAGTTGCCAGTAGCATAGGTAGGTAGCCAGTATAGTTGCCAGTAGCATAGGTAGGTAGCCAGTATAGTTGCCCCTAGCATAGGTAGGTAGCCAGTATAGTTGCACCCATGTATAGGCTGCAGCGGTGGGGAGAGCGGGCATGGAGGCAAACATCTCACCATCTATCTTCCATCTACTTCCTCTCCCAGGCATCACATGCATTGATACCAGCATCTCCTGTGATGACATCATCACAGGAGATGCTGGTATCAACACAAGGGGATGCGTGGTAAAGGAAAGTAGATGGAGGATAGAGGCTGTGGAAGGTGGGATGTTTGCCTCCATGCCCGCTCTCCCCGCCGCTGCAGCAGTCTCCTCTCACCATCCACCGCTGGGCGCAGTCTCCTCTCTTCTCCTCATTTCTCCTCCACTCGCGCTGTAACTTCTGCTCCCGACGTCATGTGACATCGGGAGCCGGACCATCTCTGAAGGGGGTAGACACGCAAGTGAGGGAGAAGAGAGGAAAAGAGAGGACACTGCATCCAGCGATGGATGGTGAGTAACCCCTCCACACACACACCCCACATCCATAACCCATACCCTCACCCCACACAGGCTGTAAGTCGCAAAATTTAGGACTATGCGACTATAAATCGACCCCCCCACTTTTGTAGGAGAAAATAAAGAAAAAACAGAGAGCCCAATATGGTGCAGTATGTTAAGATGATTTGATCAAATGGTTAAGTGAGAAAAGTTATACTCACAAACATGGGTTACCATTCAGGCACCCACATAAAGGCAGCTGAGGAGATTAGGCCTGTCCTCACTCAGGGCTAAGAAGTCGCTCTCTGTAGTAATGAAACAAAGGGGGTAGTACTCCCCTCCACCAGGAGTGGACGCAGTATATTTGAACGTTGAACAGAGGCGCCAGCAGGATAAAAGTTCATAAAATCTTTAAAAGTGCTTGGAGGAAGTGGTGGGTTTGCCTCCCAAAAGCAGACAAGATGTCCTGTTTTTTATATATAGGTTAACACATTTATTATACGGTACCCCAGACAGAAATGCAATGCGTTTCGCAGGTCAAGCCCGCTTCATCAGGCAAAAATGGGGACAACAGGAGATCTGTAGTAACAGGATTAGCACCTCAGTGTTCACATCCTGTTACTACAGAACTTCTGTTGTACCCATTTTTGCCTGATGAAGCGGGCTTGACCTGCGAAACGCGTTGCATTTCTGTCTGGGGTACCATATAATAAATGTGTTAACCTATATATAAAAAACAGGACATCTTGTCTGCTTTTGGGAGGCAAGCCCACCACTTCCCGCAAGCACTTTTAAAGATTTTACGAACTTTTATCCTGCTGGCGCCTCTGTTCAACGTTCAAATATACCCCCACTTTTGTACTTTGAATCAGTCCTAAATTTTGCGACTTATATTCGAGTATATATGGTATATATATATATATATATATATATATATATATATATATATATAAATATATATACACACATATACACAGAGGAGCTGCAGCACACAACAAGAAAACAGTGACGGAGCTCTTGGTTACGCTTTAATGTGCTTAAGCTCACCAACTGTGCCAACGTGTCCCCAATGTGGTGACTCCTAGTCTAACTCTGCAAAAATGCTAGTTTTTATTAGTGTTCTAGTGGGAACTATTCACCACTAAATGGGAAAAATGAAATTAAAAACACCTCACCTTCCTGCTAGCTACTGACTGAACTCTCTGAGCACAGCTCATATATCTGCTGAACTTAGATAGTCTAGTCAGTAGCTAGTAGAAAGGTGAGGTGTTTTTAATTTCCCTTTTTCCCATTTAGTGGTGAACAGTTCCCACTTGAGCACTAATTAAAAACTAGCATTTTTGCATAGTTAGAGTAGGACTCACCAGATTAGGGACACTTTGGCACAGTTGGTGAGCTGAAGCACGTTAAAGCGTAACCAAGTGCCCCGTCACTGCTTTCCTGTTGTGTGCTGCAGCCCCTCTGTATTTCTATATTTCTCATGGAGAATTGCATATAATGTGGTTTGTGCTGCTCATCCCCTGGTGTATATATATATATATATATATATATATATATATATATATATATATATATATATATATGTAGTCCTGCCCAACATACATCTCTGACCTGGTAAGCAAATACACACCTGGCAATCAACCCCGCTACTCCAATGGCCTCCTCCTAACCACACCACACATCTCGCGGTCCCATGTGTGATTACAAGACTTCAATAGAGCTCCCCCCATACTGTGGAACTCTCTCCCACTGACATTCAGGCTTGCCCCGTCCTTCAGCGCCTACAAAACTTTTCAAGAAGGCCTACCCTACCTCTCCCATGACCAAATGCTCTCTGTCAAAAACCTCTTGATGCAACCCCCCTCCTATTGTTAGATTGTAAACCTTTGGCATGGCCCTCCCTCCATGTGTATTATACTTGATTATGCATCCTCTTCACAAAATAAAGTGAATTTTAATTACTGGGACTACTTATTCATGAAATGACATGATCTGGCATTGTGTATATTACTGCACACTACCTGTGTTGTGTTGTCATCCCATTTTCATTGTCCATAACCTAATTTTTTGTCCAGCACTATGTAATATATTGACGATATATAAATCTAATAAATATTAATAATAATATCACTTAGAGCAGGGCTGCCCAATAGGTCGATCGCGATCTACCGGTAGATCGCGACCGCCTTCTTGGTAGATCGCGGCCTCTTGGCCGCGTCTCATTAAATTTTGTGGCCAGCAGCATGTTTAGCTGCCGGCCAATAAGAATGCAGGGCAGAAGACGCGGCGAGGAGAGAGGGAGGAGAGAGGCGGCCGCTACGTCATGGCTGGGGGCGGCGCCGGGCAGCCTGCAACGTGCGTGCTTGTAACATGCCCGGCGCCGCCCCCAGCCATGACGTAGCGGCTGCGCCGCCTCTCTCCTCCCTCTCTCCTCGCCGCGTCTTGCCGTCTTCTCCCTGACGACATTCTTATTGGCCAGCGGACTGCCTGCCGGAGGTCCCAGGAGTCCAGAGGACCCTGGCTAACCTACGCTGCAGGTACATAAACCTGACTAAGCTACACTGAGGGCTACTATACCTGGCTAAGCTACACTGAGGGCTCCTATACCTGGCTAAGCTACACTGAGGGCTCCTATACCTGGCTAAGCTACACTGAGGGCCCCTATACCTGGCTAAGCTACACTGAGGGCTCCTATACTTGGCTAAGCTGCACTGAGGGCCCCTATACTTGGCTAAGCTACACTGAGGGCCCCTATACCTGGCTAAGCTACACTGAGGGCTCCTATACTTGGCTAAGCTACACTGAGGGCTCCTATACTTGGCTAAGCTACACTGAGGGCCCCTATACCTGGCTAAGCTACACTGAGGGCTCCTATACTTGGCTAAGCTGCACTGAGGGCCCCTATACCTGGCTAAGCTACACTGAGGGCTTCTATACTTGGCTAACCTACACTGAGGGCCCCTATACCTGGCTAAGCTACACTGAGTGCCCCTATACCTGGGTAAGCTACACTGAGGGCCCCTATACCTGGCTAAGCTACACTGAGGGCTCCTATACTTGGCTAAGCTACACTGAGGGCCCCTATACCTGTCTAAGCTACACTGAGGGCTTCTATACTTGGCTAACCTACACTGAGGGCCCCTATACCTGGCTAAGCTACACTGAGGGCTCCTATACCTGTCTCAGCTACACTGAGGGCCCCTATACCTGGCTAAGCTACACTGAGGGCTCCTATACTTGGCTAAGCTGCACTGAGGGCCCCTATACTTGGCTAAGCTACACTGAGGGCCCCTATACCTGGCTAAGCTACACTGAGGGCTCCTATACCTGGCTAAGCTACACTGAGGGCTCCTATACTTGGCTAAGCTACACTGAGGGCCCCTATACCTGGCTAAGCTACACTGAGGGCTCCTATACTTGGCTAAGCTGCACTGAGGGCCCCTATACCTGGCTAAGCTACACTGAGGGCTTCTATACTTGGCTAACCTACACTGAGGGCCCCTATACCTGGCTAAGCTACACTGAGTGCCCCTATACCTGGGTAAGCTACACTGAGGGCCCCTATACCTGGCTAAGCTACACTGAGGGCTCCTATACTTGGCTAAGCTACACTGAGGGCCCCTATACCTGTCTAAGCTACACTGAGGGCTTCTATACTTGGCTAACCTACACTGAGGGCCCCTATACCTGGCTAAGCTACACTGAGGGCTCCTATACTTGGCTAAGCTACACTGAGGGCCCCTATACTTGGCTAAGCTACACTGAGGGCTCCTATACTTGGCTAAGCTACACTGAGGGCCCCTATACCTGGCTAAGCTACACTGAAGGCTTCTATACTTGGCTAACCTACACTGAGGGCCCCTATACCTGGCTAAGCTACACTGAGGGCCCCTATACCTGGCTAAGCTACACTAAGGGCTCCTATACTTGGCTAAGCTACACTGAGGGCCCCTATACCTGGCTAACCTACACTAGGGGCCCATATACATGGCTAAGCTACACTGAGGGCTCCTATACCTGGCTAAGCTACACTGAGGGCCCCTATACCTGGCTAAGCTACACTGAGGGCTCCTATACTTGGCTAAGCTACACTGAGGGCTCCTATACCTGGCTAAGCTACACTGAGGGCCCCTATACCTGGATAAGCTACACTGGGGGCCCCTATACCTGGCTAGCCTACACTGGGGGCCCAAATGCCAGGCTAACCTACACTGGGGACCCAAATGCCAGGCTAACCTACACTGGGGGCCCATATGCCAGGCTAACCTACACTGGGGGCCCATATGCCTGGCTAACCTACTGGGGCCCATATGCCTGGCTAACCCACACTGGGGGCCCATATTCCTGGCTAACCTACACTGGGGGCCCATATGCCTGGCTAACCTTGACTGGGGGCCCATATACCTGGCTAACCTATACTGAGGGCCCATATACCTGGCTAACCTATACTGAGGGCACGTAACCTATGCTGCAGGCACATACACCTGGCTAACCTACGTTGGGGGGGGGGGCATGCTTAGCATTTGGGACGTTGGTAGATCTCCTGGCCTCGGCAAATTTTAAAGTAGCTCGCGAGCCGAAAAAGTGTGGGCACCCCTGACTTAGAGGCCCTTGTATATATCACTTAGAGGTCAAGTGATGCATGCCCATCCCAGCCATCATTTAACCTGCTCAATATGTAGTGCACCTATCCTTTGTGTGCTTGCTATAGTTTCTTCACTGCGGGAAATATGTGATGAATTAAATAATTCATTTTTGTTGCGTAGTTTGGTTTTTTTGTGTAGTAATGCTTCTGTTGGCTCTTTCCGTATTTGTTTACCAAGTGATGCACAAACAAATGTATACATTCACAACCAGAATTTACAAACTGCAAATCTCTTACATAAATAAAGAACTGCATGTACTTCCCTCGAAAGTGAGGAGATGGGATTTGGTTGCTTATTGTGGGGAAAATCAAATAATCTTCTTTCAGAATTTTATATGGAATATCAACAATATGTCATCATTACACTTTAAAAAGAAGTGGTGATTTTTAAATATAGTTTAAAGAGACTCCGTAACAAAAATTGCATCGTGTTTTTTATCATCCTACAAGTTCCAAAAGATATTCTAATGTGTTCTGCCTTACTGCAACACTTTCTGCTATCACAGTCTCTGTAATAAATCAATGTATCTTTCCCCTGTCAGACTTGTCGGCTAGTGTCTGGAAGGCTGCCAAGTTCTTCAGTGTTGTGGTTCTGCTATTAACTCCCTCTTTCAGGCCCCTCTCTGCACACTGCCTGTGTGATATTTAGATTATTGCAGCTTCTCTCTGCTCTCCTATCTTTTACAAGCTGGATAAAGTGTCCTCTGAGCTGGCTGGGCTTTCACATACTGAGGAAATTCAGACAAGGGCAAAGCTGTTTGCAGGAAGAAAAGAGCAGCCTGAAACTTCAGTGCATGAGAGCAGAAGGGGGAAAGAAACACACAAATGATCTCTTGAGATTCAAAAGGAAGGGTGTATACAGCCTGCTTGTGTATGGATGTATTTTGTATGTGTGGACATACTGTACATCAACCTACTTCCTGTTTTGGTGGCCATTTTGTTTGTTTATAAACAAACTTTTTAAAACTGTTTTTAACCACTTTTAATGCGGCGGGGAGCGGCAAAATTGTGACAGAGGGTAATAGGAGATGTCCCCTAACGCACTGGTATGTTTACTTTTGTGCGATTTTAACAATACAGATTCTCTTTAAATTAAGTTATAGTACAGTCGTCTAATTTAGCAGCTAAATGCGGTGCAGGGTCTTTGTTTAAAAAAAATTGTGGTAGATGTTTGTTTTCCATGCTTAATTGCTTTAACAATGTATTAAAAGTAAAAGCTTTGCATTTGATTATCATTAATTACTGTCATTACATATAGCAGAGCACAATGCAATGTGAGAGAATATCACAGCAGATCCAAGACACAAAATATTAAGGCTAATGTCATTATGCAAATTCTACTATGTATAAATAGCTATTGCTTACAACGAGTCTTGAAGTAAATATATTCATGTTTTAGCTTTAGTTTTTAGGCAAAACATCAATGACACCCTTTCACCTCTATAGATTAATTGCTATCCATAATGACCTGCTTAGATTAAGCACCTTAAGTATGCAGCTTGGCTTGGCATTCACAAATTATGAATTGCTCTACCAATAGGTCTTGACATTTTCTGTTTGAAGAATTGCTTTTAAACTTTTAAAGGGCAACTCTACTCTAGGCTTCAACAGCACAGAAAGGAAAAACTATATTTTTCTATTAATAACATAGAGTAATATTCTATTACAGGCTGTTTTGGTAAATATGTTGTTATTAGGTTTTTTTTATATAAATACTTCATCTGATGCCTGGTTAGTTGTCCAAACAATGGTCTAAATCTAATTCTGGGGAAAGCCAAAAAACTTATTAGGGATGACATAGATAAACAACAAAAATACAGGAAGGAGCATGCATGAAAAAACGGCGCAGTGAAAAAAGGGCTCAGCTTGATAACGGCGGGGATGGATAACGAAATCTGATAAAGATAAACATTGTTGTCAAACTTGGTTAACGATAAATACCATTGTAATTACAGAGGGGAAATAATAATGAAAAGATATTAACGCAAAAAATCATTACGTAATTGAACAATACAGCTTAACCCAACCCGACTCTCACACTGAACCCTCCCCTGGTGATGCCTAAAACTAACCACTCCCCTGGTGGCGCCTAACCCTAATTACCCCCCCGGTGGTGCCTAACCCTAATTACCCCCCTTTGGTGCCTAACCCTAACCAACCCCCTGGTGGTGCCTAACCCTAACCACCCTCGACCCCCCCCCCCCCTGATGTTGCATAAAACTAACCGCCGCTCGGCTGGTGCCTAACCCTTACCACTCCCCCTTGTGTTGCCTAACCCTAACCAATCCCTCTGGAGAAACACCCTTTTACACATAGAAACGATAATATCTCTGATAATGTAAAATCTGTACATATAAACAAAGTAATATGACAAAAACTATTTTTCGTGCCACCCTTTTTTCTGCTTTTTTCACCGTATTAACGATAGAGATGGCCCGAATGGTTTGACCGTGAACCGATTCGTGTGAACATCGGTGGTTCGCGTTCGCGTGAATCGCAAACTTTATGTGAGTTTGACCCGCCCCCTATACTACATCATTAGGCTCAACTTTGACCCTCTACATCACAGTCAGCAGACACAGGGCAGCTTATCAGGCTACACTCCCTCCTGGAGCCCCCCCTCCCCTGTATAAAAGGCAGCTGCGTCGGCCATGATCTCATTCTGTGTGCTGCGTAGTTAGTAAAATAAGGGAGAGAGGTTGCTGCACAGATTAGGGAAAGTTTAGTTAGGTTGTTGCTAGGCTTGTTAGCTTGCTCCTTGCTGATAGTTATTGCTAAGAAGCACCCCAAAACAGCTCTTTTGAGAGCTAATGTTCTTTTGATGTGTTTTTTTTCATGTGGCTCACTGACACTTGCATATACAGCCCTGTCAGTCACAGCTGTTCCTTGGTAATTGCTATACTGTGCAAGGCCCAGCACATTCAGTGACTACCTTTTCACTGCACCTGTGTGGGACAGCTGCATATTTGTAATACCAGTCACTGCATACCTGTTCATGTTTACTGCACCTGCATGACAGCAGCACACAGTGTTATATATACCAGTCACTGCATTCCTGCACATGTGTAATACCAGTCCCTGCATACCTGTTCATGTTTACTGCACCTGTGTGACAGCAAGCAGTTTTATATACCAGTCACTGCATACCTGTTCATGGTACCTGTGTGTCTGACAGCTGCACATTTGTAATACCAGTCACTGCATACCTGTTCACGGTACCTGTGTGTATGACTGCTGCATATTTGTAATACTAGTCACTGCATACTTGCATTCATGTTCACTGCACCTGCATGACAGCAAGCAGTTTTATATACCAGTCACTGCATACCTGTTCACGGTACCTGTGTGTCTGACAGCTGCACATTTGTAATACCAGTCACTGCATACCTGCTCATGGTACCTGTGTGTGTGACAGCTGCACATTTGTAATAACAGTCACTGCATACCTGTTCATGTTCACTGCACCTGCGTGACAGCAAGCAGTTTATATACCAGTCACTGCATAACTGTTCACTTTACCTGTGTGTCTGACAGCTGCACATTTGTAATATCAGTCCGTGCATACCTTTCACTGCACCTGTGTGACAGCTGCACATTATATTAGTCAAGTTAGTGCATACCTTTCACTTCATCCCCCCCCCCCATATGGACAAAACAACAGGCAGATGCAGAGCAAGAGGCAGGGCACCCGGCAGGACTGTTCGAGGTCGTGCTGACATGATTTCATGCGGCCCTGGACCAAAGTACAGTGCTCAGAAAAAGGCACGTGCCATTAACTCCCAAGATTGTCAGGACGTAGTTGACTATTTAACACAGAACACCTCATCTTCCGCAGCCACCAGCACTACTACTAGCACCACATCCATTCCTTTTGAAACGTCGCAGGAGTTATTTGGTGGGGAATTAACAGATTTACAGCCACTATTGTTACAACCAGATGAAGGCGCTAAGCAAGTTACACCACCTCATATGTCTGAGTTAGGCATCACTATGGACATAAGGTGTGAGGAGGAGGATGAAGTACCTGCTGTGGAGGATGATTATGACGATGATTATGATGATGATACTTCCATGGATCTCACCTGGGATCCTACTAGACATCATGACCAGGGGGACAGTTCAGAGGGGGAGTCAGAGAGGAGTAGGAGGAAACGAGTTACTGAAAGAAGCAGGGGGAGCTCGTCGACAGAAACAGCTGGTGGCAGTGTCCGGCGGCATGTATTGCCACCTATGGACAGTCAGCCAACATGCCCTTCAACGTCAGATGCTGACACCACCATAGTTCCATCACCCCAGGGCTCAGCGGTGTGGAATTTTTTTTTGTGTGTGTCTGCCTCAGATATGAGCAATGCCATCTCTACTCCCTGCCACCAAAAATTGAGCCTTGGGAAGGCCAAGACCCATGTAGGGACAACTGCCTTACGAAGGCACATGGCGAAAAAGCACAAACTGCAATGGGAAGACCACCTGAGCAAAAGCAGCACACAGAAGCCAAGCCACCCTCCTTTTCCTCTTCCTCCTTCAGGTGCATTATCTTCAGCAGCTTTCTACCTGGCACCTTCAAAGCCACCCTCCTTCACTCCGCCTCTCACCTTGAGCGGTTCCAGGGCCTATGCTGCATGCCAGGTACGACAATGTCACTCCATCTTGGACATGTCTTGCCTCAAAGCCAAGAGTCACACTGGAGCAACTCTCCTGGCTGCTCTGAACAAACAGGTGGAACAGTGGCTGACCTCGCACCAACTGGAGATTAGCAACGTGATGTGTGACAGCATCAGCAATCTCATTTCGGCTTTGAATTTGGGAAGGTTGACACATGTACCCTGCATGGCACATGTGCTGAATCTAGTAATTCAAAGATTTGTGTCTACGTACCCAAGCTTAGAAGACGTCCTGAAGCAGTCAGGAAGGTGTGTGGGCATTTTAGGCGGTCGTACATGGCCATGGCGCGCTTGGCCGATTTTCAGCAGAGAAACAACTTGCCGGTGAGGCGCTTGATTTGCGATA